>NC_065575.1:12451500-13673500 GCF_937616625.2 Mercurialis annua | reverse complement strand
CTTAGGGGAGTCCACGAACCCGTTTGCGTATGGTAATCTTACTCAAAGCGAGTAAGATTATCGAGTCAATGTAAAAGGCATTTCCTAACTAAGCTAGATGGCGACTCCACACTTATTTCAAAACCCGTCCAGAATAGAATCCTCCCATAAGTCTGGGCGAACGAGGCCCCAAAACCCCCGCTTTCACTCATAGTGGCGACTCCACTAGGGATGTATAAAAAATAACCATTTTCAAAAAAAAAAACAAAAACGTTTTCAGAACTGTTTTTATAATGGTTGCCATGGACCTAAACCGCACAGCTTGCGTCTTATCGACCTCAATTCTTTACTTACCAGATGTAACCAAATGTTGCATTGCATTAGATGGTTCTTTTTAGGAGAAACCCTAATCAACCCTTATGCTCAAAGTCGATCTCACGTCTTGGCGTTGCATTCCAACGTCCAATGTACGTCTTATGCGGAGTAGCATCACTCACAGCCAGTACCTCGATCGTTTATACTGGTGACTAAGGATACCCGTAAAAGGTATATCAGTATGTGAGAGCCTTAAACCGGTTACTACCAAAACCCTTGACTCAACCCACATGCATTCCAGCTTAGACACTACCCCTTAGGAAAATACCCAAATGATGTGTGTATTTGAGGCAAACTGTCGATGTAAAGATTCTAAGTCCAAATTTTAAAAGTTACCGTATCAAATTTTAGTCTTAAGTTCGGTCTAACAAATTTTCTAGTTTTCAAAACCAGATTTCCAAAATATCATGTTAGGCCAGACCTAAAATACAAAACTCGATCTAGTGAAACCCCTTCACTTGATTATAACTCTAATACCAGTCCAGTCAAGTGTCTGTCCATGCACTTGACCAGCCGCAAGGCTAAATCAAATTCCAAATTTTGAAAACGGACCGTCAGGTTCACTCTCTATGTTTTCACACCTCCAGAAGGGACCAAACGAACTATTACATCGACTACTATCGTTTGTCTATTTAGAACTGCTAAAGAGAGCTTGGAGGTTTACGTCGAATCCTGCATTGCGATGCGAGGGTCCAGGCCAAAACACCTAAGAATGAAACCTCGCCCGAAACACGTGTGTGTGAGAAATAAGGTTGGAAAGAACAATTTGTCTCCGTGATATCGAACTGTTCTACGTGCAACGTGCTAAATGCTATGTGCTATGTGTTAAGACTAACCCTGCATACCACGCATCTGCATATCAAGCATATCATGCATCCTGAATGAAAATACATCATGTACTAAACCCTTTGTGGATAAAGCCACTAAGGAAGCTTGTCTGAATGCTCTCTGGAAAAGACAAGCATGAAGACTCACCGGACCGATTAGTCCCACTAAGATGCCAGAAATTCCATTCATACCGGTACAGCTAGCCAGATAGGTCACGGTCAGCTAAGCCATTCCGGCCCTAGAAGGTCTTCAGCTGGATCAACCAGCGTCTCAGACATGTCAGAATCAACCGGTACAACACCTGCTGTGACACAAGACAATCTCGATTAGTTATGGGAGGAGGTTATGGATTCCATCAAAATGTAAAATAACAATTTAAAGATATGGTTTGCGAACCTTGTGAAGTCTCGACAGGGGACAGGAATTGGTCAAGACGACAAACCGTCATCCTCTACCAAGGGATGTCGTTGATGACCCCATGGGGTAGATGAGGCCGAAAAGAGGCATTAGGCAGATTATGACAAACTCAGAGGGGAAACAGCCAAACCTATTACCACTGATCAAAACTGGTTCAACAATGCACTATACGAAGAACAATCGAAAGTGGAAACCGAAGGCGAAAAGCTCAAGAGCGTAAAATCGACTCAATCTGACTCCTACCCAGACCTGGCTAGAAAGGTGGAGCAGCTCCAGGCCATTATTCTAGGGAAGAATAGCAGCCAATTCATCAGCTTGGATGAATGTTCTTTAGAGGAAAATGTGAAGCTACCGGCACAATTCAAAATGCATGACCTAAGCCGTTTTAGCGGAAGAGGAGAGCCTCGTACCCATATCAATCAGTTCATGTCTGTGATGACCACGACAGTCCTGACCAAGAAGTAGATTGGTAGGGCCTTTGCAAGTTTGTTGGAAGGGAATGCGACTCGTTGGTACTATGACTTGCTAATGAAAACAAGAGGAGACTGGAGCGAGTTGTCCTCCGCTTTCATTAGCCAATACAGTTGCAGCTCTAAGCTGGAAGTCACCCTGAGAGACTTAAAATTGACGAAGCAAAAACCTGGAAAGTCATTCTATTAATTCCTTGCCAGATGGTTAGACAAGGCCGCCTTGTTGAAGAAAAAGTCGTCCGAGAAGGACCGAGTCAGGATTGTGGTCAAGAATGTCCACCCATACTGGGTCGAGCGACTTCAGAATATGAATCCTAAGAACTTCGATAATCTGCTAGATGACGAATGTAAGTAGAGGAGATAGAATCCGAGAAGAAACATAGCGCACCAATAGAAGGCTATCGGTCGAATTATTAGTCGGCCAACAAAAGCGCTGATGTCAACTTTGTCCTAAGACAAGGGACAGGGAGCAGGAAATTCTTAGAGTTACCTATCCCTCATACTAAGGTTCTAGACAGGCTAATGAAGCAGGACCTCCTATAACCAAGACCTCCAAAGAATCCCCCAAATCCTAAATCGTCGAATTACAATCCCAACACGCATTGTAAATTCTATCAGACACCTGGGCATCACACTGGTTCGTGCATCACACTGAAACATGCCATCCAGGACCTGATAGACGACGAAAAAATTACTTATCCGTCATTGCGACAGCCCATCACACAAAACAACCCGCTGCCCAATTACCATGAGGCGCCACCACCAAAGAATCCCCACACCATAAATTCTGGCCTAACTCATGACGAGGTCATAAATTCCTTTGCCGATGCAGATTCCATTAGCCCTGAGAAAGCAGAGAACAAACAAGAAGCACCAGTATAAAAGCCCCCAGATAGATCTTTTCCTACAATTGCAATCCCAAGGCCTTATAGACCATCCTGCATGGAACGAAAAATTGTGCGAGTACCACAGAGGATTCGACCACTCAACAGAAATATGTGCGGAGTTGAAGAGTGCCATCTTGAGCCTTATAGAACAAGAAAAGGTTGATAAGCCTTCCTTCCTAGTAGAGAAAATCGACGGAGGTCACAAGAATAAAAAGACTGAGAAGGAGTTCATGGGTTCCTTTTCCGATATCAAACTTGCCAGACAGACAAATACATTGGGACAACCATCCGGGAAATACAATTACTTGGTATACTATACACCCTGACCTAGATACCCTCTTGAGGATATTATACCAACCGACTGGAGTCCATAATTTGATGAGATAGACCAGATAAAAGCGCCTCCGAACGAGTAAGCTGAGGCTCAAATACTAGAACTGTTAGGGCCATCAATGTCTAGTATGACTCAGATAGAGAAGATGATGATGAGGAGATAGTATTCAAAAAGGGCTAGGGAACTGACCCAAAGAACATAAATGGAATCCTCCGGATAAGCCAGCCCAACATAGAAGACAGACACACTGGAATAGAAACTGGTTCAGGTCGACAAACTGCAAGTAAGCCAGCTTAGGAAGTCAAGTGCAAGAAAACCCATATGGGACCTGTTCATACGTTCCAATGAGCACCGGAAAGCAATGGTGAAAGCCATGTCTGCAATGCCTATCGAACTAGATATGACTCCCGCAATCATGCTCAACAGTTAACTGAGAAGAAGGCTGGCTCCATCGTCTTTACAGAAGACGATCTACCTTTGGAAGGGAGGTACCACAACAAAGCGTTGTACATCACAGCCGAGATTTTAGGAAAATGTACCAACACGGTAATGGTCGACGATGGTTCCGCCATCAATATGTGCCCGACACTCATCTTTCCAAGTCTTGATGTTACTCCAACAACTTTAAATCCATCAGAGCTGGTCATCAGGGCATATGACGAGACCAAACGAGGGGTAGAGGGGACCTTCAAAGCCTAATCAAAACCTAACCCATCAAAGCATGGGCGGACTTCGTCGTGCTAGACGTACCAGTTACCTTCTCACTACTACTAGAAAGCCCATGGTTTCATGAGCTTGGAGGTGTTCCTTCCACTCTGCACCAGAAAATCAAGTTCCCACACGAAGGTGGGATAGCTACGATCGAAGGCGAATCAAAAAAGGTGATCAACATGATCAAATTCGCCGGCAATGAAATGATGCCAATACCAAGGTTCCATATTTTAACTGTGCGAGCAGAAGAGGGGACATTCATGGAAGCTAAAGGGATCCTCATGAGGAAGAAAGCCAACTACATGCCCAGAAATGGGAATCAGAAAGTTGCTGCAAGGCCTATCCGAACTACCAAACTTCAAGGGATAGACCACTAAAGCTGTTTTAGGTTTTGATCCTGAAACAGAGACAGAAAGGGTCCCAGGAAATACGCTAGCTAACTACTTCGTCGAGGAAGAAATCAAATCAGACCAGTATCAAGGTCGAGTCGAACTAGTTACGATCATGGGTATCGAGGTCCCGAGATTTGAAATCTTCCAAGACATCATCAGAGAAAAGATGGAACAGTCGGATACACAAGAAATCCTAGAAATAGATATCGATGATCTTCTCTACCAGACTGAAGTAGTGACCCTTTCCATGTTCGCGGCACTTGGAGATCTGTTCTCCTAAACTATATATCTTGTTGTAATAGCTTAATTTAGCTGTAGTTTTTATTTTTGCATTCGAATATTTTTGAACATTGCGTTTATTTGGTAAATCAATGATGAACTCCAAGTTTGCTTATTTATGCGATGTCTTGCCTGATGGGCATCTTTTTTTTTTCAATCGTCTTTATATACATGCATGATAAAATCGAGCCATTTGGTTGATCCATTGACTAACCGGTCTAAGAAAGAAAATAAACGTTTAGAGATAATTTTGTATCAATGGGCCCTACCCGTGACAAAATGTGTTGATCAAAGTGTCTTAAAAAGGACACCGGCCTGATAGTAGGTTTCGACCTTTTAGCCAAAAAGATTTGGTCATAGAATGTTTTACGAAGGGAAGTATACGTCCAAATGGGCCGTCCATGTGACGACCCAAATTTGAGGATCGCGACCGGCGCTAGGGTATGGGTATGGTTGTACCAAAACCCGTAGCAAGCCTCGCAGATAAACAATCAATCATATAAACTTGCAGTAAAACAGTGCTCCGGGGCAACTGAGACTCCAACCTAAGTCTAACAGTTTATATGAGCAGTTTTATAATTAAAATACTTATCTCAAAACCGAGACTCCAAAACATGCCTCATATATAAATAATTCAAAGTATAACAATGCCAAGTATAATATAAATCAATCATACCAATTCGACAATCCAAAGTATAAGACATCCCTAAATAAATAAACTAGTTCTACTGCGTTCTAAGAGTTTAAACAGTTGACTAGTTTGAAATAACATAAAACCTCCGAGAAATCAAAGAATCGGAGATGACCAAGCTTTCAAGTCATAAACCTGGAAAATTGGGAGAACAATGGGGTGAGATATACTGAGATGAGTTCATAATGCTATTTACATTTATTAAGATTAAAACCCTTAAAGCCTGAAATAATTTATACTAATATACTTATATACTTGATTATGGAATACAGCATTGAAATGACATCCTAAAGTATAGCCCAAAGTAGATGGGAACAAATCCTCATCAATCCCAAAATAAGCTAGACATATTGTCAGTCAATCCCAAAGTACTTACCGGTGCACACAGTCTCGATACTTGCCTATCGAGTAGCTCATTCTAATCCATATCCATAATCATTAAAAACAGTTCGCAAACAGTTGTAATACTAAAATAACCAGTGGTACTTAATAAAGCGATAAATAACACTATAAACTCATTGCTTGCATATCCACGTGATAACTTTGGCAAGCAACCTAACCCTGTGCAGACTCCGAAGCACGAGCAGACGACGGGTCTAAAAACAATGCACAAGTTAAAAACCATACAACCCCTAACTCTAAGAATACTAGACATCATATACAACTAGCATCACAATCCACAACCAAAGTTCAAACCACAGAATTCATACAATCCATATCAAACAAATAGCAAGTTAAACTTAGATGAGTTGTTACTTTTGAAATCAAATCCGAAGTTCTTAAATACTTAAATAATCATTTAAACGATTGTAGTTCCCAAAGTATTGTGTTGCCTTATCCACTACATAGCTCAACACAACATGTCGGACGACACAAGTCTAACCCGGCCCAAAGTATGCCAAAGCAAAACCCAAAGTAAAACAAAAATTATTTAATTCAAAACCAACATTTAATTGAAAACAAGAACTCAACATAAGCTTAACAAGCTCACAATTAGCCGGTAGAAACATATACTAAACAGTTTGCCAACACTTGACAATTCTCACCCAAAGTACATACAACTTAAATAAGTCACTTTAGTTGAAATCACAAGAGATTTATATACATTTTAATACTTAAATTCAGATCTGAAATAACAAATCAATTAGCCATAAAACCTTAGCAAAATCCAACATAACTTACATACCATTCCAACCATCGATTACCAATCAAACTAAGACAATTATGGCATAATTAAATCTACTAAGATAGCTCTAGAACATTCCTAGGCAGCCACTTAACAACCCAAGTAAACGATCCAACTAGACCATCCAAACCATAGCAAGGCAATTTCATAAGCCAACGATTAAAACACCAAATCAATGAACACCTAAAGTATCATTTTAATTGATTGCAATTAGCCTCTTAATATTATTTCCAGCCATACTAAACAATTCAAAACAGCGAATTAATCTTTGTAAAGCCACATTTTAACCCATTCTTAAATCTAGTTAAAGATTATCAAATGACCTAATGTATTAGCAAGCTCTATAAGCCAAAACCAACGCATGAGATTATTTCCAGATTTTAGTTTTTGTACAAAAGCCATACTAATCAATTCAAAAACAGCGAATTAATCTTGGTAAAGCCACATTTTACACCATTCTTAAATCTAGTTAAAGATTATCAAACCACCTAATGTATTAGCAAGCTCTATAAGCCAAAACCAACGCATGAGATTATTTCCAGATTTTAGTTTTTGTACAAAACAGAATTTAGAATCAAAGAACATAAACATTTGATAAACCTTTCAATTAAACGACCAACCCAATCCACCCAATGTATAGACAAAGTTTATAAATCAAAAAACAATATCAACTGAATAATTCTAGATTTGTAAATCAAGTCAAAACAACAATTACAAGCCAAACACCCAAAGTATTGGATCAAACAACAACCTAGCAATCTCTATGCCTCATAATAAGAGATTAGAGCCACATACCTCTTGATTAGCCAAAAACAAACACAACCCAGAAAATAGAGTGATCCAAATCAGCCTATAATCCACCAATACAAGGAGCTATTAAAACCATAATAGTAGGATTGATGAAATAGAGACTAAACCACAAAAGAATGATTAAAAACACTTATCAAGGATTAAAATTGAGAGGAAATGGTGAAGGAATGACCTAGGATAGAATTCTAGCTGAAATAGGGTTTTTCCAAAAGTTAAGAATGTTTAAAATCTGATTAGGGTCGAGTTACGGTGGTATTTATAAAAATCAGCAAACTGAACAGTTACGCGTTGTGCCCGCTAGACGTATGTCGTGCCCGCTACATGTATGTCGCGCTCGCGACACACAAGTCACGCCCGCGACTCAGGCCTGTCGCGCCAGCGAAAAGCTATTGGATCCGAAAATAATTAATTTTTGAAAATGAGCTCGGGATCACTCTAAACCCCGAGGCCACACCCAAGACATCTTAAAACATACATAAAAAGGTTTAGAACTCGAAAACCACAATTCCAAGTAGTCGAACCACTCAAATGATCCCAAAGTGAACGATAAGCTTAACAGAACTAGTTGAAAAGATACGGGGTAATACAGTCCAGTCCGGATAGGACAACACCAAAAACTCCAGCGCCCAAAAGCCTCCCATCACCCTATCTTGGAGCGGGACGGTCTAAGTAGTGAGGTTCACTAGAAGTCCTCCCCAGATCATCAGTTACGATCGAGTAGAACACTCACATAAAAAATAGTCAATTATGAAAATTCGCAAGGACTGATAACAGGGATACGAGCACTTGAAACATAAAGTATCTCAATTATTCCAGATATTAAATGAATCAGTCGAATGGATCTTTAATCATATGTGCATATCGGGATTATTGACCAGCACATATTCCTAGAAAGCACAAACAAATGGCCATAAATCTAAAAAGCATAACTTTTGAGATAATGGAACAAAATTTTTTATTTAAACTTTGAAATTCAAAATTTTCATGTGCATCTTCTTCCAATAGCGCTGTTTATAGTTGAATACGCATAAACTGTCACAAAAATTATAGATCGGTCCGTCCAAAGCCAAATTACAGAATCCAAAATGAGCAGAACAAGAGCAAGAGTATGCATTGAATCATCCAGTCTCCTACCAAAAAGTTGAATGCTTCAATGAGAGGGAAATACAAAGTCTATAATGGACAGCCATGGAAAAATGAAAAATGGGGCAAATTTTTGCAAATTTGGACACTACGAACAAGCTCAGAAACTTCCACAAGCAGGATACACATAAGGAACCACGGGCTACAAGTTCCTATATCTCAAAAACAACAGGCATCGGGCCTCTACAGCCAGAACAGCCCAAAGCGGGCGACACACCTCTACTATCATGAGACAAAAATTCGGATAGCAGGGGGCATAAAAGTCCTCACAACAAGCGCCAAACCTTCCACTACAGAACATGCAACGTGGTCCCATTATCAGAAGTAGCCAGAAACCGGGGGAATCAGGTCTCCACCAGCAAGAAACCGGGGGCATCAGGTCTCAACCAACAAGAAACCGGGGGCATCAAGTCTGCACCAACCAGAAAACCGATGGCATCAGGTCTCCACTAGCCAGAAACTGAGGGCATCGGGTCTCCACCAGCCTGAAACAAGATGCGCTTCTGGCCTCCTACTCCATAAGTATTCAAAAAAGGCGTCGGGCCTTCCTTTAAGAGACAAGACGGCCTGTCGGCCTCTTACCCCAGAAATACCCGGACCAGGCGCAATGCCTCTACTATCCTGAGACGGAAATCTGGATAACAAGGGGGCATGAGGGCCCTCCCATGAAAATTAAACAAGCCTCTGCTACCAAACAGCAGGGGGCATCAATCACGAGACTAAGGCCTCCCACGAATTAAACACTTATGGGACTACGGGCTCCCAATTATATGAATAGACATGATTTTAAACAGAAAGCACAACAAGGATGGTCATTCTTCGCAAAACAAAATAAAAACTCAAGCAAGTATTCGAAATACATATCACTGTCAGGGCAGTATAATAGCTAGAATGCTAAACAAACATAATACAAAGGGTATAATCTACTCATCGTAGTCCCACTCTTGTGGCAATAACTTAGTGTCACCTTCCCCGCTCCCCGAGAGCATGTCATCATCATCGCGCCCAGTATATGTTTTAATTACTCTTACATGCCAGATCTGATCATATCTATAGGTACAATCACATGTTTAGCCATAAACTATATTTTTGCCATGATTTATATTCTTAACATATTTGCCACTAGATCTGTTAAGAAACATGTTTTTAAGATGTTTTTAAGTATTTAGAACGTTTATATTTTGATTCCAGTACATGTTTTGTGTGTGCTGGTCGTTTTTTGAATATTTTTGCATGAATACCGAAACAATGACGAACTGACGCCATCCTCCCAATAATGTTGCCACCACTTTATAGTGGCGTCGCCGCCACTCCCAATGGCACTGTGGTGCCCTCCTATTCTTCATTCTCATATTGCTCCCAGATCCTTACAAACCCGATCCATATTTATTTTTGCATTTCCGGGTTTGTCTGAACTCAAAATTGGGCCAAGTATGAGCCTATAAAATTGTAATTAGTTGTAGGATTTATTTCTACTTTATAATGTTTCAAACCCAATTTGTATAGAGTCTCAAACCCCAGATTTTGACGAGTGTTAGACACTCCGGTTTGACAAGATTTAAAAGTATCTCTGACCTTATATGTATATCAATTGCCCATGAGAACGTTGACATTGTTTACCGTTTTCCAAAGACATGTCCAAATCCAACATTAACACGCTAAATGATTTAACTACCTAAATTAGTAATCAAATCCAGCAAGTCCAGCAAATCATCTAAAAATCATAGGATTGCCATGAAAATGTAATTAGAAGGTTGTATAGAAATTCCAGATGGCTTAATAATATCAATCTCACTTAGACATCTGATTTTAGGCTTTATGCATGTAAATGATCCAGATCAGCCACTTGTCTGTTATTTGATAGAAATCCCAGAGTTAGATGAATGCTTAGTAGTACCCACTACTTACCTCATATGTCAGTTCAGATCGTGTCATATGCGCGTGTCACATGATTTATTGCTTTCTTTTATCGCTTTCAGACGGATTACTTTCCAGTATATTATCGTATGAACTGCATGAATGTCGAGATGAGAAATAACCGGACATGCTCAATAAATAAAACATAATTGATAAGTCAAGTTCAAGAGTTTCGGTAATATCCATCAAACCCGGCGTTTTGATCTGATGTACGTAATTTCATCCATAACTGAGTGAGGTTATCTAGTCGGTAGAAAAGACATCTTTTAGCTGAGTTAGGTGACAACTCCATTTTTCAAACCTTTCCAGATTCGAAGTCAACCATAAGTTTGGACGAGCGGTCCTCGAACCCCATTCAGCTCACACGCAGTCATATATGCAGCCATTTAAAATTTTGGGGTTAGAGTTTTCCTTCAAAAGACCGACATGTCTGTTTGATCGTGGAAGGTTTAAAAGGGTAGTCTCAAAGGTGGGACCGTCTATAAAATTTATGTACCCTGTATGTATAAAAAATAAAACAAAAACAAAATTGAAGTCTCTAGTCTTGACTTGATCAATTTTTTGAATTCTAACTTGGTAAATCTTAATAAAAATTAAATTTAAATAAAAAATAATACTATATGATCATAATAGAAACAAACATCTACTTATTGTTAATTACTATAAGACAAGTTATTATTCTTTGAAAGAACGGAAAAAATAGCAGCCATAAAAGAATTAATTCGACCATCACATCAACTATGTGTGAATTCAGTCACCACCAAACCAAACAAACCACCCTCTCATGGCTTCTCTGTTTCTGCTAACTGATTTCTCAGTCTTAAAAAAAAGCATCAAATGTTTTCTTTAACTATCTTTCTTATCTCATAGTTCTGTATCCAATTCTATTATAATAAAACCAAACCTGTCAGATAGCTTTTCATTCCAAGAAAAGCCACCAACTTTTCAAAATCAGTTATGGGAATTTTTGATCTAGAGAAGCATTTTGCATTCTATGGAGCATATCACAGCAACCCAATTAATGTTTTGATCCATATCATCTTTGTTTGGCCAATCTTTTTCACTGCTCTTCTCATTCTTTACTTTACACCTCCTTTATTTCAACTAAAAGTCTCTGTTTTTGGTCATAGTGATGTTTTAATTCTGCTTTTCAATTCTGGGTTCTTCTTTGCTTTGATCTATGGTTTGTTTTATGTGTTTCTTGATGTCAAAGCCGGTTCCTTGGCCGCTCTGCTGTGTGTTTTTTGTTGGGTGGCTAGTTCTGCTTTAGCAAGGTGCCTTGGCTTTTCTCTTGCTTGGAAGGTAATCATTAGTTTTATGATGCAATTAATTTGGGTTCTGTTTTTTTTGGTATTTGGTATATAAAATCTCAATTTTTTTTCATTTATAGCAATTTAAAACTTAGTATGAATCATGTGTGTGGATTAGCTGTTATATGTCATTTTCATTTCTGTGTTACTAATTAATGCTGTGATCATTTTGAGAACATATGGTTGTTGTAGACTTGTAATATTGTAGAATCACATACTTTGGTTCTAGCCTCTACAATAAATGACTGTGATGTGGTTAGAAGAATTCTAATATTATGTACCTAACTTGGTCTGATTTTGCAGTCCTTAATTTTGACCATTGATCTAGCATACCTTTTAAATATGAATTAAGAATCAACACTATTATAGGCTGTGCAAATTTAGCTACCTTTAGCAGCTATAGGTATTGCTTACTGCGTTCTGAGTCGGCTGCTCCGCTCCACTTTTTCACCTGCAGAATCTGAAACTTATTTGGTTGGTAGTCTGATCATCAGCCTTCTCAGGAGCACTAGCTGATTCGGAACCAACTTCAGTTATAATATTTTGCTCGGTCGGAGGCTTCGATAGAGTCTTCTCACTACCTTTTCAAGTATCTTAACCCATAGCATATGCGTCTGATAAATATAACATTTTACCAATGTAGGTTTACATCTACGTCGCTGAAATGCATATCAGTGATATCATACTTCATACATTTGTCCTTTGCAGAATTGTCAATGGTAATGCACGGGACTTTTTGAAATCCGAAAGTGACTGTATATTATTACTGTCTTTACCTAAATTTATGAAGTAAGGAAGATGCCAGAATATTGCAGCATATTGAACAAGTACATCAGCTTAATTAATTTTCTCTTTCTATGTCATGAAATTTTTTGAAGGTGAGATGGTGAAAAACCGCAGTTATTGGAACTGGTGCAGTTTAATCTGATGAATGATTTAGACAGGGCGGAAATACTGCTTCTGAGTTTAACTCTTCTTTTGGAAATTAGATAGCCACATACAAGACGTGGATACATCAAATTTTAATTTGACAAGGATGTTCCACTTCAATGTTGGAATATCTAAAAATACCTTGAATCAAATGGGACTACTAGATTGCAGTTGTATAATATTGTTCAATGGGATTAATTTCTTCTACAACAGCAATTATTCGCTGTAGGCCTGTAACGTTATCATTTTGACAGTCCGTAGTCATTGCAGTGTACGGTATCGCACTGATTTGTGAAACAGAATCTAGTGATTAAGTGCACCCAGTCTTTTCTATTCCATTTTCACCTTCTGTTATCCAAAATTATAATTTGCATAGCGGTTCATTCCATTATATCTGCACAAACTCTTGCAGGTTGTTCTGGTAGCTCAAATTGTTTGTTGGACAGGACAATTCATTGGCCATGGGGTATTTGAGGTAACTCAGTGTACTATAAATTTGTCAATAACTTTCTGATAATCTGTGTATATGTCTGAATGGTGATTAATGTCCTGCAGAAACGAGCACCAGCTCTTCTAGACAATCTTGCTCAAGCATTTATAATGGCTCCCTTCTTTGTGCTGCTGGAGGTAACATATACTTCAATGAATTAAGCTTCATGCTCCTACGTACGACAATCATGATATGAAAATAAGTTGATTTTTTGCTGCCCTTTAGGCTCTTCAAACCTTCTGCGGTTATGAGCCATACCCTGGGTTTCATGCAAATGTTCAAGCGAAGATTGAAGCTGAAATAAATGAAAGACAAGAAAAGAAGAAGTTGCTTGTTTAAAATGTAAACTGGATTCTGTATTGATTGATCTGCATGTTCCTGTTACTGAAACAAACCAAACTATATTGTGCCAATAGTTTCCGTTTGTCATTACAGAAAATAAACATTAATGATATAAATATACACAGTAAACCTCTTAGAGATCAATGAAAGATTCTCTGCATTCTGGAACAACTTATTTACTCATTGTGTCAATGACTTGTTTTGCATATGGTAGAAAATTAGCTATTTATCTAATCAGCTTGAAAATAGATCAAATTCTACTATCTAGATGCATCTTACGAGCGCCTGGTCACTCTAAGTTTCAAGCCATGAGCCATTGATAGAATTGTCATCATCCTGTATTGAACTGGATGATTTGGAACTAAATCAAATTTGAAAAATCTACAGAGTATGGCTAGTGTCATCTTCATCTGAAGGTATGCAGAGTCTTTGCCGAGGCAGATCCGTGGCCCAGCCTGCACAAACATAGTCATAAAGTAAACAAGAACTGTAAGCTCTCTTGATTCTTAATTCCTGTCTGGAAATATTTAGAGATTAAGAATTTAATATGTTGGTAGGTTACTTGAAATGCAGTGAACTTGAATGGAGATGCATTCTGAAAGAATCCGTCTTTGAGCCATCTCTCTGGCTTGAATGAAGCGGCATCAGGTCCCCAGTTATACTCCATCCTACCCATTGAATAAGGAACATAAGTTACCATCCCTCCTGCTTTAACTTTGGTTCCATCAGGCAAGACATCATCCTCTAGAATTCCCTTGGGGTCCTACACTTATTCAATATTAGCTGACATGTCTGCAAAGTGTTGATATCTCTGAGGTGCTGCTACGAACAAAAGTCATACCTGAGGGACTGCTGGATATAAGCGAAGAGTCTCGGTGATCACCGCATGCAAGTAGTACAATTTTCCTAATGAATCATAAGTCAAGAGTCCTGCATATTGCATTACTCTTCGAGTGAACGATTCGGAGTCGTCCAATTCAAACTGAGTTAAGGTAACATTCTCTTCCTTTGCCCTATCTTCCTCTAAAGCTTTCAGCTCCATGTATAGCTTCTCAGCTATATGTTTGTGTGTCATTATCATGTATATAGCCCAAGAGAGAGTTGTTGCTGTTGTGTCTCGGCCGGCTATCACAAAATTGAGGATAATATCTCTCAGACTTTTATCTGTGAAATTGCTTTCTGGGTCTTCACCTAACTCAATGAACCTTGATAAGATATCATGTTTTACCTGATAAATCCATCTTAGTCTGGTTACCTTTTTGTTATCACTCTTTAGCAGAAAGAAGAAATTATTTTTATGTGAGAGAAGGATCATTTTGATCCACAGACTTGTGTGGCGGGATTAAGTATGTTCAACTTCATTCATTAAGGTCAAGTAGATCCAGGAACTTATAATTTCATATCATATGCATCCAAATTTTCTTACTATTCCATCTCTAGCTCGATTTAGACTATTTGGATATCCTTGATATGATTTTAAAAAGTATTGGATCTACTTGACCTCAATTGATAAAATTAGATCTATTCAATTCTGCAACACAAGTTTGTGGACCAGAACGCTGCTTCTCTCGTTTAATATCGTTATTTTACCTTCTTGTCGCTGTTACTGAGCTTCCGAGCTGCTTCTACTTCTGCTTTCCTCTTGTGAATGACAGAGTAGGTAAAATCATCAATGGTTTTAATGCTCTTATCAAGTAAAGCTTCTGATCCCAAATTGAGGAATTTCTTTATTTTCCACAGGGGATCAATGAAACGAAGTGTAACGATGATGTTTGCAGTATCAAAAGCTTTAGCAAAGGCATTATCTGGTAGATTAGGAGCCAATGTTCCTATTTCTACTCCAAAACCAACTTTGCAAATTGAATCCAAAGTCATCCTCATGAATAACTCCTAGTCAAAGGAAAACACATTTTGCTCAATTAGACTTAACAAATTGCAAAAATGTAGAGAATGAACATAGTTCTGAGGTCAAACAATGAGTTGTTCAGTTCCCAACAGCTAATTTTGTTACCTGCATGTCTATTTCCCGATTTTGAAAAGACGCGTGACTAAGAATAGATGAAAGCTTCAAGGTATAATCTCTGAAAACTATGGTGCTGAAATCCCTTAAATTCTTGGATGCAAACTCGAAGCTAGCAGTCTTTCTCTGTTTCCTCCACAGTTCACCATCTACGTTAAAGATACCGTCTCCTAGCAGCACTTCCATGTATGAATGGTACGTCTCACCCTTCAATTGATAAACATTAGATATTAATGAACATTGAGAATACGAAAACAAAGCGAGTATTGAAAATTGTTACCTTCGGATAATTGGCAAAGTTGGTCTTAAGGACATGTTCAACATTGACAGGATCAGCAATATAAGTGTAAGTAGTGAATGGCATAGGGACTACTACAGTTTTCAACTCAGAGAGATACCCAACAAGCCAATCATGCATTCTATCATAGTTCATAAGCTGTTCAATTGCACCACCTACAATTGGCCATGATTTGGGGCCTTTCTTGTTCCTCTGGTTCCATCTATACATAAAAATCCATGACACCACTAAGCATGCTACCATTAAAATTCCCATGTTGTATCCATCTGATGGGGAAGAAGACATCAATGAAATGCCCTTTTGTTTTCCCATTGATCACAAGAAAAAGAAAAAACTATTGCAAATATAATGATAGAAAAGTCCTAATTGAATATCTTTCTTATAACAATCTTTTGAAATGGTAAGTTGGTTAAGAAACAGGTTAGTGGCAAAGTTGATGAAGTAAAAGAATCAGCAATTTTCTGTCATGATCTTGGTATGCTTTAGGATGACTTGAGATAAAATTGCTTCATCTCTTTTATGCTCTTAACCTAATTTTAACCTCTTGATATAAACTAAAATGAGTAAAAAAATGGCAATTCTTGTAGGAGGAGCAGAGTTGATAAATGGAGTGGTTAGGATTGAACTACTGACAATTATAGTCCGGAATTGTCAAATATGTTGGCTTGCGGGCAGTCCACATCCCAAGGTTTAACAATAAATTTGGTTTTGGTTTGGGAGAATGAGTCCCCCCGTATAAAAAAGAGTTGATAAATATTGTTGTTTTCATACTTGAATAACTCAAGTAATAAAATAAAAGGTGAAACTTATTTAAATGGAATGTTGCATCAGATTAAGCCATTATTAATTGTATTTTCTAAATTCTGGTCCCTGTATTTAACCATGCATGCACCAAACTCATATTGCATCACCCAAATTGATTCTCCAAAGTTTTGTTTGACCAGCACTACAATTGCCTGCTTATTTTAGGATAGCTATCACTTTTTAAATCTGTTATCTAAAAGTTGATAAATACTTTTCAATGAATATTTCAACAAATCCGAACAACTATAAATAGATAAAAAAAAAGCCAAATACTTCAAATAATTTATATTCTCAATATGAAATAGATAAAAAAAAAGCCAAATACTTCAAATAATCTATATTCTCAATATAAACAAAAAGAAAAACAGCTTCATTTGGTGAATGTAATGATCATGTACATCATTCAAGCTTCGTGTTATGTGTAAACTACACTAACACTCAGAATTTCCTAGCTGATCTAATTTACTATCGCGTAATATGCATATTAACAATTTCGACATCTTGTAAATTGGTGTCGAACACAGTCGTATCCTATAACCTATATAGCACGGAACAGTCCAAAATATTAATTAAAACGCCGAAATGTGGGAGTAAGAAGTTTCGTGCAACATAGCTTACAACAAAACCGAAATCATCAGTTCTTGAACTAGTCCGAAATCAGGCAATCACTTGAATTCATAAGCCATTGGATTGGCAAATAGTGATTGGTTGAAGATGCTACCCTGATTCACCTGTAATTTCCCAGAATCTGTATGTTGTTGAGGTATTTCTCCTTGCTGAAATTTCTCAACATTGCCAGTCCCACAGTTGGTCATCGTACTTTGAAAATCGAAACATGAAGTGTATGTGTTATCACTCAAAAGCTGTGAAATTGGAACCATGTAATCCAATTCTAATAGATGAGTAAGCGAAAAGGTCCTCGGAAATTTCAAGATTTGCTGTTGTTGAGTAGCATCATGAACACCAGGTTTGTCCAATTTGGTATCTGTATCTTCAATCTTCTCCTCTAATAAGTGTCTTGATACGTTCTTCTTCTTATAAATTCTACACAAGACCCAATCATCCAGCTGAAAAACATAAAACCGAAATCAAACATTGAAATAATATTTATATCAAATTACTGCGAGACCCCCCACATATGTCATATTTCATGTTCTGTTTAAAAATCAAACGATATGGTACTTCAATTTTGATTATGCAAACAATTACAGCCTTCTGTCAGATCAAATTATTAACAGAATTAAAAGTGAGGTACCAAATTGTTTGAAAATGAAGTACTAAATCATTAACGACATTAAAAATGAGATATCAAATTATTTGATTTTCAAACAAGAAATACCAAACCGTGGATTATGACATATACAGGAGTCTCATAGTAATTTGCTCTGATATATAACATAAATTAAAGTTGAATGGTTGGAGAAGAGCTTACTCTCATGGATCCATTTTGTTTGATGGTATACTTTGTTGAATCATTTAAACGATATTCATGCATGATCCAATCAGTTTTAATACCCTTCGGTGGCTTCCCTTTGTAAAACACAAGAGCTTTCTTGACACCCACATAAGTAGAAGCACTGTAAATGGCCTTATCTGTGCCAGTAGCCTTCCAATACCCAGAAACTGTTGCTCGGTTAGGCCTTACGCCATTCGGATACTTCCGGTCACGAGGGCTGAAAAAGTACCATTCCTTTTCACCAAATTCTGCTTTCTCTGCATAATATACAACATATCATATCAATCATAAACTAGGTAGCACATATACACTCCACTCGATCAACGTTTTCCGTTTCAGAAACATGTTGGACACTTGGTGTCCGTGTCCTGTTTTTCCGTGTCCGTTTCCGTGCTACGTAGATCATAAAAAAAGTAAAACAAATAAGGGAATTGGGTATAATATAGAAACTAACCAGGTAATTGCCAGGGATCAAACTTGTATATATCAACTTCATGTATTATGGAGACAGGGCATGGCTTAGATGTTGCTTGGTTACGAAGGTAATACATGATCAATTCCTCATCAGTTGGGTGGAACCTAAAACCAGGAGGTAATTCACAGCTACTTTTTCCTTGCATTATTATTTTCTGATCAAACAAAAACTATAAAAATAACAAGATATTTAGGAGAATAAAATTATGGGTTTGGTTCTAAAAGATAGTTAGGAAATGAAGATGTAAGCTGGGGCTGAAGTGGGGGAGGTGTTTGCAAAGGGAAGGGTGTGGGTTTTATTAGTGAAGGTTTGTTGTCATATAGCTATTAGCTAGTGTGTGTGTGTGTGAGCTTGCATGGTTTTGATTGGTTATTTTATTGACTTCAAATAATATATACCTAGGATAGGATGATGATGATGATAAGGTCCAATGTCCACATTTTAATGAGTAGACAAAATCAATTTCACTCTTCCTAATTTTGACTTTTTTGAGTTTTTGTCATTGGAGTTAGTTGTTTCCACTTTGTTCTATTCATCAAAAGTGTTTTGATTTTTACAAAATGAGGCCGAGCCAAAAGAAAAGAAAATATCAATAAAAAGATGAGGAAATTACACCATTTACCAAAAAAAAATAAAAAAAATTATAAAAGTATATGTTGACTTTTTTCATTTACAAAAATATTAATAATATTTATAAAAGTAAAAAAAATAAAAAAAATATCAAACATGCGGTGTATGCTGTGGATATAATGAGTATACTAATAAACTAACATTATATCAACATTATATCAACACTATACTAAAATTATACCGACATTATACATACTGAGATTTTATTAATATTTTACCAAAATTACATCAAATCGTATACTAAAAATTAAATTAATAATATACCAAAATTATACCAACAGTATACCAAAAATGTACGCATCAAAATATACTGAAATTTTATTATTATATCAACATTACACCACATTGCATACTAAATATTAATCTAACAATATACTAAAATTATACCAACAATATACAAATTCTCTAGTTCATTACCAACTATAGTGAAAAGTATATATATAAAAAATATACATGTTATCAATTAGAAAATATATATAAAAATTTATAATCGATGTACCGAAAATATACTGAAATTATACCAATAATAAACCAAATATTATTTTTAAATTATCTGATTTATAGTTTTAGTATTCCAAAATTATATCATAATTATACCAACATTATACAAATCGTACTTTTGTAATTAATTTTCATTTTTTGGTACTTTTGTAATTAATTTTAAATCAGTCGTATTTTTATAAATAAAAAAAGTTTACAGGCACTTTTGTAAATATTTTTAAATTTTAGGTACTTTTGTCATCGTCCCTAAAAAGATGGGGTTTTTTATGCTTTCTTTTTTAATATTTTTTAACTTTTTATATATAATTTTGGAAAAAGTTACAAAAATGACCATAATGTATAGCATGCATCTCATGTTGGTTAGGGATGTGCAAAATTGACCGAAACCGAAAAACCGAACTGACAAATTCAGTTCGGTTTAAAATTGTACATAAATTTATGTTGGTCGGTTCGGTTCGGTTTTAAGTGTAAAATTTTTTTTGACTGTTTTACATATAAACTGAACCAAAAAAAATGACCAAACTGACCGGTTCGGTTCGGTTTGAAATATTTTCTTTCTCTAAAATTTCGATTCGAATCGGTTTTTAAAAACCCAAAAATTCGGTTCGGTTCAAACCGAATGCACACCCCTAATGTTGGCAATTCATGTATTTTAGATCTCAAAAATGACCCTAGCATCTTGAAAAATTATAAAAAAATGACCCTTATGTTAACATTTTTGTTTAATACCGTACACATTTCTGTTTAACGCCGTCCATTTTTTGTGTTTTTTAACACTTTTTCACAACGTTAGTGTCATATTTGAGATCCGAAATACATGAAGTGCCAACAAGAGACACGGTTTATACATGAGGGTCATTTCTGCACATTTTCCCTATAATTTTTATGCACTTATTATACATCAACTATTTAATTTTTAATTGTTTTGATTTTTTTGATTTTTTTAATATAAAGTTTTGTTTTCTTCGTCAATTTTAAAGTTAACAAAATATCAACAAAGGATTAAATTAAAATATAGTACACTAGATAATTTAATTTTTCAATTAACTTTTATTTTTCATTTTTTTTAATTATTTATTTTTTGCCTGTAATTTTTCTGCATTTATTAGTATACTGAATATTTATTTTTTTATTTTTTTGCACAATGTCGTATTTTTCACCAATTCTAATATCAATCAAAAATCAGTCACATATTAATTAAACTTTAATGTATCACTATTTTATTTTGAAAAAAATTTAATTCTTTTAATATTTTTCACATACAATGACGTCTTCTTCGTCAATTATAAAATCAATCAAGTATCAGTACTCTACTTTAATACAATTTGACAAGATCAACAAAATGTCAACTGAATATCAACACAAGATCAACAATATCATCACTGTAATATTAAAATTATTCAGCAATCAACCATCATTAACAAATCGTACTGTAGAATTAACAAATGCAAGAACACAACAAATCACAATAAAAATGCAGAAGTAATACACTACAACTCTAAAATTCACAATATTTGTTAATATAACATGAAAAATTGTTTGAAACTCTTACACAAACTATTTTGGATACTATGTTTTAAAAATTGTTGCAAACTATGGTTTAAAAACCTTTTTAAACACGGGAGTTAAAAATTGTTTTTACAAATTACTGTAAATTATGTTTTTAAAAACTGTTTGAAACTTTTGTAAAAACTGTTATTGAAAACGGTTGCAAATCGTGCCTTTAGAAAATGTTTTAAACACTTTTATAAAAACGCTAAAATCAGATTTGAAAAAGAGCGCAAAAGTAAGAAGTTAAACTCTAATACGAGATGGCGGTATGGTTTTTAAATTATAAAATGGAGATTAATTTTTACTAATATTTTTAAGAGCAAATTACTATGAGATTCTCTAGATATGTCATAATTCATAATTTGGTATCTCTTATTTGCAAATCAAATGATATGGTGCCTCATTTTTAATTTTACAAACAATTACAACCTTTGTTAAATTTGGATATCAAACCGTTAATAAAATTAAAAGTGAGGTGTCGAAAATCGTTGATATAATTGGAAGTGGGGTCACAAATCGTTTAAAAGTGAATACCAAATTATTAACGGAACTAATATAAGCCTTTAATTGTTAACGGAATTAAAAATGAGGTACCAAATTGTTTAATTTTAAAATAAGAGATACCTAACTCTAAATTATGACATATGTGAAGGGTCTCACAATAATTTGCACTATTTTTAATTTTTATAAGTAGTCATGTCTATTATTATAATGCATGAATTCAGTTATATATTTTTAAAAATACCTAAATCACTCAAAAAAAATTAAGTTTTAAATTTTATTTATTCATAGTTCATTATTTTAGAAAAAACGCTAGTTTTTTAATTATGATAATTGTATTTTAATTGTAACCAATTTGACATATATGCAAATAAAAAATTAAATCTGTTTTTTTTTATATATAATCAAATTAAATTATTTTGATAATTGACGAAGTTTGAATATTTTTATTATAAATAAAACATCAAAATATTTAACTTTTTGTAAAAAAATTGGACATCTTATAGTTGAAATCCAGGTACTGGAATTAGATCAAAAGTAATGTGTCTGAAGATTGAACCACAAATAAAAAAAATAAAAAATTGAATATTTTGAAATAATAAAATTTAAAAAGATTATATTTTTTTTTTCTGAAGGTAATTAATTATATAATTGATAAGTAACTGGATTCAAACAATACAACTGAACTCAATCATACCAATATACATACATATCCAATAGTTACTTGATTGTATTCATAAAACTAGATAATATTTTGTTTCTATTGAAATTTCCAAGCATTTAGCCAGTTTGGCACTAATTTGGTGGTCTTTCACATGCTGCCAAAAATAATTATGGATTTTCTTAAAATGAAGTCAGCAATGCAGTATCTTTTTAACAATCGAATGATTCAATTGAATGATTGTAGCATTCATTTGTTAAAAGGAATGAATAATTAACACCATGACGTACATGAGTTAATAAGGCGATCTTCTAATTTAAGTGAGGTCGCGGGTTTAAACCGTATTTATGTATGTAGCCGTTTAAAATTTGAGGTCAGAATTTTGTCTCCCAAAAAAGATCTACCCTGCTCGAGTTGGAATTAGTCTGAATGTAGAAGATTTAAAAATACTGTTTCATAATTGGAACTCGTTCAGGACACCTTATGATCAGATAAAAAAAGGAATGAATAATTATGAATTCCTATCTAAAAACAAAATTAACGTTTCTAAAAAGGATACTGTAAAATAAAATATGATCCCAATTACTAAATGTCATAAAAAAATTGGGTTTAAAAAGAAAAATTCAAAGATTAGAAAATAATTATAATTTTAAAAATATTAGATAAAAATTTAAATTGATCGCAATTAATAAAGAATATAAATATTTAAATTTAAAAAGTAATTAAATTTAATATAAAATAATTTTTTAAAATTTTATAGGATTAATTGCAAATCAAATCACAAACTTTACCTTAATTTTCAATTACAACAGAAACTTTAAAATTTGGCGATATCAATAACCAACTTTCATATTTTGGCAAATTGATACACCGATCAATCATGCAACGACACGTGGCGGTATATTACAATATCCACGTCAGTATTTATTTAGATCGATGTACCAATTTGCCAAAAAATAAAAGTTGATTACTGACATTATCAAATTTTAAAGTTCGTGTTATAATTGAAAATTAGAATTAAAGTTCGTGATATAATTTGCAACTAACCCAACTTTATATTTATTTTTTTTTGACTGTGGTAGAATCTAATTACGTTAGTAGTTAGTGGTTAGTAGTTAAACTTTCATTTTTAATTCGGCTTTAAACACTGACCCTATTGAGACTCGAAACCGAAATCTCAGGAATGCACTGGAGCGCCTTAACCATTTGGATTAGGCCTCACTGGCCCCAACTTTATATTAAATATATGTGTTAGTACAAACTAAATAATATTGTAATAAAATAATATATGATAAATTATAATTTAGAAAGCAAATTGCATCGTTAAAATGAATTTAAAAAAAATCATAAGTTGTAATCATCAGGGGCCAAGCTGCCACTTTCCCTCTTTCCAGAAAGCAATTAGACGAAAAGACTAGAAAATTAAGGATAAGCATTAGTAATATACTAGTAGTAATTAGTAGCCTTAATTTTGAGTTTCGTGGTTCTTATCTAGCCACCTCACCTACAGTATACTAATTGGTCCAACCTACCATAATTAGCACTAGGAATATGTTTAATCTATTTATGTACTGTCACGTGTTTGCCACGAGTCCTTTGGATTAGGATCAAAACCCTCGATAGACAGGTGCAAAAGAGAATATTCTACGAGGGATCCTAGCCGTTCAATTAAGCCTCCATATTTAAGGATAATTTTCACATCTGAATTCGCAGAAGCTGCTTGAAAACTGAAAAATAAAAGCCTAATTACTTAAAAACACCCCATTTTAAATGTTTTTTGCGTTTATATCTCGATCTAGGAAAATTTGCATTTGTATCTGTTTGCGTGGAAAATTTCCAGACACGCGAATCTTTGAATTTATAATGGGTTCTGTATGGAAGTATGCTTTAAACCGAAATTTAGTCAGAAAAATGTGTTGTTTGGTTAAAGACACTTAACCACGTGATCTAATAGTAATAATCTGGGAGTTATGAACTCAGGCGAGATTAATACTGAAAACTACTCCTAAATTAACCAACCGCGGAGGTTGGGGATAAAAAAGTACAGGGCTTTGAAGTTGTATTTGTTTGATTGATTTGAGTTGTAGTTAATACAAACCTAAAGCTAGCTATTTATAGGGGACAAACCCTAAAATAGAAAACCTAATCTAGTGAGATACAATCTCTTATTTAGATAATACTAAACTAAATAATTAAGATAATGACTATAAAAATAAGATAATGACTAAAAAAGATAACTATTAAGCTAAGATAGGAACAAAATGATAGTTGATAGCTTTTGGGCTCAAAAAACCTGAATTAGCCCATATGAGCTCTTTTTGGACCAGTGCAAACAATGCCCCCCACGTCTTTTTAGTTGAATGTCAAGTAAGGTGAGAAGACGTATTTTTATCGTGTGTCTTTGATCTCCGAAGCAACCCTTACTTTTGGACTCTGAATCTCTTTTTAATCGCCATGTCACCATTTAGCTTTTCCATTCCACAAATAATTTACTTGGCCGATTCTCAATATCACTGAACCACTTTCTTAACCCATTGAATCGGCATACTTGCACTCTTAAAATGCATTGATCGTCACTTGGCCGATCAATTTAATTTTTAAAAATAACGTCATTGTTGATCGGCCACCTTCGCTTATTTAAAACGTTTTTAACCGATCACTTAACACAACATTAACCAATTTGTAATATTGTGATCGGCTTACTTTCAATTTTAAACGATCAACCTTTTCTTTTCCTTTGTGGTTGTTTTAAATAGATCGTCCAAAATTTAAAGCGAAACTTTTTATTATAAATCGGCTTAATCTGTTCTTTCATATATTGAATTTTTGACCGAAAATATAGTAAAAAGTAAGTTGTACCTTGACTAAAAATTTCATTCCATTTTCCATGAATCATTGACCGCGACACATACCTTGTTAGATTCTTAACAATCAATTCGGCATGACTTATCAAGGCGATGGTGATCGGCCTTGCCTCTCGGTGTTTTCATCATCAGCAATATCAGTTTGTACAAAATCCGAAGGGATTTGACCCTTTAAAAGGAATGGAGATCGCCCATGCCCCCAGTATCGTTGACTAGCCTAAAAATATCATCCTTGATATCATCAAGGTTAATACTAATATTAGGATCATTATTGATGCAAGTTTCTTCGGTCTCAGTATCACTAACGTCAAGATCGGCCTCGATGTCACCATCGGTGTGGATTTCATCAACACTATCAATCTCTTTAGTATAGTTTAAAGAAAACTCGGTGATCTCGTAGTCATAGGCTGGCTCTTTGATCTGTTCGCCTCCTAACACCTTAGCAAGATTATTTATAGCCGAATTTAATTTATTAAAATCGGCCATGATCTCCCTTTGCATAGCAGCACGTTCGGCTCTCATATTCTCTATGATCACCGATAGTTGACTCGAATAATAAGACATGATTTGATCAAAACTATGATCGCACCACAGCTTGCAAAGAGTCTGAATTTGACACTTTTCTTCTTAAATACAGTCCTTGTGTCGACCATAACACGTCCCCAGTGGAGTCGCCAAAAGATGTTTGCGTGGAAAATTTCCAGACACGCGAATCTTTGAATTTATAATGGGTTCTGTATGGAAATATGCTTTAGACCGAAATTTAGTCAGAAAAATGTGTTGTTTGGTTAAAGACACTTAACCACGTGATCTAATAGTAATAATCTGAGAGTTATGAACTCAGGCGAGATTAATACTGAAAACTACTCCTAAATTAACCAACCGCGGAGGTTGGGGATAAAAAAGCACAGGGCTTTGAAGTTGTATTTGTTTGATTGATTTGAGTTGTAGTTAATACAAACCTAAAGCTAGCTATTTATAGGGGACAAACCCTAAAATAGAAAACCTAATCTAGTGAGATACAATCTCTTATTTAGATAATACTAAACTAAATAATTAAGATAATGACTAAAAATAAGATAATGACTAAAAAAGATAACTATTAAGCTAAGATAGGAACAAAATGATAGTTGATAGCTTTTGGGCTCAAAAAACCTGAATTAGCCCATATGAGCTCTTTTTGGACCAGTGCAAACAGTATCCTATTTTAGGTTTTTCATTTTCATCCCTACCCCAATGAGTTAAATTGAACTCTTTTCATTTAAAAAAATATTCAAATTAATCCTTTATTTTTAACCTATATTCTAATTAAATATTAATGTTATTAACAATTATTTAATCCATTCAATATATTTTTAAAATTTAAAAACATTAAACAAATATGCTTTATAATAAATAAAATCGATTTAAAAAAAATTATTTCATTAAAAATTTAAAATGTTAAAACAAAAAAAGATCGTTCTTCAAAGAAAATCAGACCCGACCTGTAGGGTCTGTTCTTCCTTAAAGAACCGACCCATGAGGGTCGTTCTTCAATGGAAGAACTGATCCCTCAAAGGATCTGTTCTTCATGGAAGAACTGATCCCTCAAAGGATCTGTTCTTCATGGAAGAACAAATCCGACGGATCTGTTAAGAAACAGATTCGCTGTTCTTCTCCGGCCATGGAGAAGAACGGCAGATCTCTTCTTCCCTTGGCCGGGAAGAACAGATCTGTTCTTCTCCAGCCACGGAGAAAAACAGCTCCATGGTTGGAGAAGAACAAGACCATGGCCGGAGAAGATGCTCTTCTCCGGCCTCCAAGACCGGAAAATAAAAAATGAGAATTAAAAAAATTTGTTAGGATGTATTTGGAACTTTTAAAAGTTAAAGGACTTATTTATATTTTTTAAAATTAAAACAGTAGCATAAAATCCTTATGTTTAGTTATTTATAATGTTTTCATCTTTAGATAAATTAAATTGTCAAAATTTAAAATTTTAGGGTAGGGATGTGTTTACACCGGCCCAGGAAATTACTAGGTAGAACTTCATGTGGGCTTATTAGGGATCCAGGCCCAACGGAAAGCCTTTTTATTATTGCTTTTTCTGTCTTATAGGAATTTGTAGCTCATTAGGAGTGATTTTCTATTAGAGTTTTAGTCTTAGTTGGATTAGGAGTCTTGATTATGAGGAGCTATAAATAGCTCAGAGATTCATTATTTTTGTATCAACAAATCAATCAATCAAAAACCAAGCCCAGTGCTTTTTATCTCGTAATCTCCGAATTGTTTTAATTTAGGAGTAGTTTTCGGTATTAATCTCGCCTGAGTTCATAACTCCCAGATTATTACTCTTTAAATCACGTGGTTAAGTGTTTTTAACCAAACAAGCCCTGCGAATATCTACATAGGTTCGTTAAAGCATCAAACCTCAAACCGATCCCGATTATAAATTCAATCGAGTCCGGAATATTTCCAGGCGAACATCTTTTGGTAGGGATGAAAACGAAAAACCCGAAATAGGGTACAAATGAAAATTTTTCTAGGTCGGGGTATAAATGAAAATAAAATTCAAGGTGGGGTGTTTTTAAGTAATTAGGCCAAAAATAAAAGTCCAACATTTCAACAATAGTAAAAACAAGGCCTAATTATTCAAAAAAATCCCAGTTTGGACTTTTTTTTTCGGTTATACTCTGACCTTGTAAAAAAGTCATTTGTACCCAATTTTGTATTTTTAGATTTTATTTCTACCCAATATAAAAATTTAATTGACAATTTAATGAATTAAAGAATGAAAAAACTAAAAATAATTAAATAAAAGATTATCTCATACATCTAATTAGTATATTAACATATTAAATGATTATTTTAAACTTTCTTTCAAGTGAAAATAGGCAATTTTAATATTTTTGGGTAGGGATGAAACCGAAAAACACAAAATTAGGTACAAATGACTTTTTTTATAAGGTCAGAGTACAAACGAAAAAAAGTTTAAGATATGGTTTTTTAAGTAATTAAACCTAAAAACAATAAAAAAAAGTAAGGGAATTGTTTTCTAATTCCGGTCCATAATTTATTTATGGATCTAACCAATCAAAAGCTAATATACAATTTTTCTATTTTTCTTAATCCTAAAACTACTGACTCTGAATTTATTTTATTGTAGTTAGCTGTAAGAAAACAAGTATAATTTTAAATTCTCACATTTTTCAATAATAACTAAAACTTTTTTTTTATAATTTTTTTTTATATAATTTTTTTTATAATTATTGCAACTAAAAAACAGCCAATAAATATAGAATTCTTTTAATATTTAAATATACATTTTATTAAGAGAAATTATATTTCATGCTTCCCAGAAGAATTTATAATCAAACTCATATTTCATTTTCTTTGCAGTATGGCCGAACTATTTCTTCTTTATATTTTTTTTTTCTTATTCCATTTCTTTGGCTAACAAGTTTGACGGACAAATTTAGCATTTTAATTTGATGATCTAATCATAAAGAAAACCCTATAATCTATAAAAAGGAGTCATATCATCATATTCAATTTAATTAGAAATAAAAAGTATGCATATGCTTTAATATTTATTTAGTTACATTATACTTTTGTTTGCGTTGAAATATTTCCAAACTCGAATCTTTAAATTTATAGATGGATATTGTGTGGATCGATGTTTTAACCGGTTCGATTTGAAAAGTTGAACAGAATTTGATTTATCTAAATTAAAATATTAATTTGGAGATTAAGAAATCCATACGAGATTATTGTTTAAACTACTCCTACTCCTAAGTTAACCAACCGCGGGGTTGGGGATAGAAAAACGCAGGGTTTTGAAATTTGTGTTTGATTGATAATTTGAGTTGTGTTGAATACAAACATAATACTAGCTATTTATAGGGGACAAATCCTAAAATAGAAAACCTATTCTAATGAGATACAATCTCTTATTTAGATAAATACTAAACTAATTAAAAAAGATAATGACTAAAGATAAGATAATAATTAAACAAGAAAAATATTAAGTTAAGATAAAAATAAAGGGCTTTTTATATAAAATACCGAAATTGAGCTAGGCTTTACTTTTATATATCCATCTCATTTTTTTACTTTTTCCGCCATCTTATTTTATAAACATAACCTAACATCTTATAATTATGTCTTTTATACGATCTTTTCTCTTATCTCTCAAATTAACAGTTATTTTCTTCCATATTCTTCCATCCCCTTTTTTTTATTCTTTTTCATGGTCGCCGCCTTCATCAAGTTTCAGCGCCGCTCCGCTGCCGCCTTCATTCTCGCTGCGCCGCCGCCGTTTTTTTGTTTCCGTATTTTCTTTTTCAGATCTGAATCGGAGTTTTTGTCGGAATGAAGAATAAATATCAGAAGTTTTTAACGACTTTAAAAAAAATTTAAAGGCATATGATCAAATGTCGAGGCAAAATAATTTATCGTTTTTCTTCTTCTTCTTTTTTACTTTCAGATCTAGAATTTTTTTTTGTTAACTGTTTTTAAGTAACAGTAATTTTTTATTAAACATGAGTAAAGAATATCTTTTACAAAATTGCTAAGTCTCTAAAATTATTTCACCTGTGCTAATTTTTTGTTTACATTAAATTGCTATTAACGGGACTATTTTACATATTTTACGTGAATCATCTCTGCCTTACACGTGTCGTCTTGATTTAATTTTTATTTTCATAGATCAACACATGTAGCTTGTCTTCTTCCTTTTTACTTTTTATATTTTGTTATTTCTTCCATTAAAAACCATGGTTAATCTTTACATGTTGCAGTTTTTTATACACTGCATAATTAAACAACTTTTTTTGTTCTTGTTGATTTTCCGTTTATTTATTTATTTCATTCTTTTTAATTCCTCTTTTCTTAAATCAGGCGTTAGGGCTCTGAGAAAAACGGTCATTAAAAAAGCTATTAGGTTACAAGAAATTGTTGTTTCTGTTAATTCTAACGGTGATAATGCCAGAAATGATCAAGCCATCGGTGTAGAGCGGCAAGAAGAAGAAGAAGTTAGCGGCGTCAACTCTGATTCTAAAACCGTTGAGAAAAGTCCAGAACCGGAAATTATGGAGATGAGTCAAGGAGAGAGCCAAGCTGATTCGACGATTGGAAATCAATGGTGCTGAGAAGGAAGAAGGAGAAGTAAATTCTTGTGACGAAGGAGATAAGGCGGTGGAGGCAAAGGAGGAGAGTGGTGGTGTTCGGAGGAGTGGAGAGTTGATAGAGAAGATGAAGGAGGATAATGAGAAAATGATGGAATTGATGGGAAAATTATTTGAAAGGAATGAAATGCAAACGAGAATGTTGATTTCACTTACGCAGAGAGATGGTGATGATGACGATGGAGCAATCTAAGAGCCATAATTCTTAAGATGATGGCTTGGTAATGTTTTTTGTTTTTTTTTTTTTTTTTTTTGTGTTTAAAGTGAAATTAAAATATAGAAATATTTTTATTTTATTTTAATAGACATGTATGAACTTATAATCTAAAATATATAAATAATACGTATTTTATGTATGTGCCTTGTATTAAATATGTATCATTTATTTATTGTCATATTAAACTTGGTTTTATCTTTAATTTGTAATATTGAAATTACTTGATATGACATTGTAGTAAATAAATTTGTCTCTTCAGGGTATTTTTGTTTGTTTCATTTTATTTAAACAATGATTTTCATTTCTCATTTATGAATTATTACATCGCTTTCGATCTAGGGTTCTTATTTAATTTTTTTTCATGTTCTTAGTTTTCTATCAATCCAAGTCATATAATTAGATTTTGAAAATCAAACAAAATATTACTGTATTTACTAATTGAACATGGAACAAGTTTGTAAGAGTGATGGATTAATGTACCAAAACGGTGGTGGAGTGGCTGGACCAGAAGTTTTTTTTCTTTCTTTTTCTAGATTCAAACTATTAATTTGTATTATAAATTATAGTATGTTCTATGTGTAATCTGATGCAAAGATTATTTACTATAAATTATAGTATGTTCTATGTGTAATCCGTTAATTTGTACTGAATCTCTATTTTAATTATTAGAATTGTATATAATACGTATTATTTATGTATCGAGAACATTATCATATTTTAACAGTATTTAATAGATGTATCATGTATATATTAGGTGAAATATATTTGTATGTTACTAGTTGTGCATTGTTTCTATATTTTTTCATTTTGTTTGTAGTAGATAAGTGTCTTACTTATAAGAAGTTTAATATACCATTTTTTTAGAATGTATCTGAGATAATTTTTAGATGTGTTTGAGATGTTTTTTAGATGTATCACAATTGTTTTCAAAATCTAAATTTTTTATGTAAAAACAAAAATAAAATGCTCATATTTTTTTACATATTTTTGTATATTGTGTCACACAGTTTTTGACATATGCATGAGTAAGATACAATTGGAGATTCAGAAAAATATTATTTGTACATTTGTGATGTATCATTAAACTGTATTTGATATGTATTATTTGTGTATTTGAGATATATTTAATATATATTTTTTATGTATATGCGATGAATTTATTTAAAATTTATTTAATATGTATTTTTTGTTTATTTGAGATGTATCATTAAAGTTGTATTTAATATGTATTATTTGTATATTTAGATGTAGTATTAAAATTGTATTTAATATGTATTATGTTTGCATTTTGAGATGTAATATTAAAATTACATTTAATATATATTATGTGTATTTTGATATGTAGTATCAAAATGGGTTAATTACATATAAAATCACTACCTTTACATGAAATTGCAAAAATAACACGACCTTTAAAACGTGGCAATTCAGGGCACCACCTTTCATTTCTTTTCAAAAACAACATGGGCACATTTCTAGTGGCATTTTTGCTAACGTGGCATACACGTGGCACTCACATTGGGTGTCCAAGTCAACAAAATTTTATCTAAAAACGTGCTCATGTTATTTTTGAAAAGAAATGAAAGGTGATGCCCTGAATTGACACGTTTTAAAGGTCGTGTTATTTTTGAAAATTCGTGTAAAGATGGTGATTTTATATGTAATTAACCCTATTAAAATTATATTTAATATGTATTATGAGATGTATTGGGTATAAATAGTGTATCATCTATGTATCTTATATGAATTCTAAGATAACTATTGGTGGTATGTTTGAATTATATTTTAAAAAAATTAGATCAACCAAAAAAAATCTAAATTTTAATTTAGTTATAGTTTTTAAATTTATTTTTATGTAAATATAAATAAAAATTATTTATTTATAAAATCTAATAATTGAATGATTAACTGAAATAAGAGTGAGATAAAATTCGAAAGGTTAAAAAGTCATTTTAGAGGTTAAGAAACGGTTTAAAGTTTAAACAAAACGTAAAAATATTGTAGTAGTATTGTTGTTTATTAAAAAAAAAGGCCAAATGTCGTAAAAACAGCCAAACCTTTCATAAAAGTCCCGACCTTTCAATTTTGTCGATTTTAGCCAAAAACTGATTATTTGGTTTCATAAAAGTTCTGACCTTTCAATTTTGTCGATTTTGGCCAAAAATGGATTATTTGGTTTCACAAAAATCCTGACCTTTCAATATATGTGCATGTCACGTAGGCGCCACATAGGCAAAATGAAATCAAATTGAGAGTTGGCCACAATTGAAACCAAATAATATGTTTTTGGCCAAAATCGACGAAATTGAAAGGTTAGGACTTTTGTGAAACTTTTATGAAAGGTTTGACCTTTTTACGACATTTGGCTACAAAAAATGAGTGGAGGAGATAACTTTGACTGAGCCAGGCTGGAGAGCATTCACATGGAAATGATTAATTATACTCCCTCTGTCCCGTTTAAAAAGGGACATATCCCATTTTTATTTGTTCCATCTAAGAAGGCCATATCGTGTTTTCTGTGCCAATTTATATTGAACTTCCACTTTTATCCCTTTAATTATTTCAATATGTATTAAATGCAACTCAATTTACAATACATTTATGCTATTATTATGAAAAAATATACTAATTAATAGAGGTAGACATGACAAAATAAATTATTGTCTTATTTTATTAATCTTTGTGCAAAATTCATTTGTACTTTCCTAAATGGGACGGAGGGAGTATTATTTTAAAATAATGGAAATGGGGAATATCAAGGTTTGTTCCCTTATTCTTCAAGTCATGCGGTCCATATAAAGGAGAGTGAAGGACGCGCATAAGGTGACTAGCTGGCATAGAAAAGACAAAAATTTAAGGAGAGCAGAATTGGATGAAAACGGTACAATAATTGTGTCAGCCCACGCGCAACGTGTCAGCTTTATAGGGAATAAGTATTTTTTGTAATGTGTCAGATTTGACAAGTGCTGATGTAATATTCTACCAAACGTAGCATTTTTGTTATTTTTTCCGTTTTTTGGATATTATTGTCATCTTCTCATCTTTTAGCTGAATGTCAAGTAAGGTGAGAAGACGTATTTTTATCGCATGTCTTTGATCTCCGAAGCAACCCTTACTTTTGAACTCTGAAACAAGTATCGGCTGAATAGCCGCATAATTAAATTTTGTAAGATAATACGTGGAATTTATTTTAACCGATTTAATTTCATAATTAATCGGCCATATGTCCATGATTCTGAATTAATTTAAGTGGGCCGATAAAATTATAAATGGGCTTTGTATATAAACATCCCTTTTTGTGAAGGAGTTAGCTTTTATACGCTGTCAATAAACTTTTGGCACAAATACGCTTTCCATGAAATATACATTCACCCGTACGCTTTTACCTTCTACCCCTTGCCACATTAATTTCTTTCTCAATAATGTCAGCATTTTGAATAAAAAATGGTCAGCTCTAATTAAATTATTCTTTAAGTACGTTCTTTTAAAAATATTATTTCTACTCCTAAAACTGGACTAATTTTTTTATTAAAAGACAAAAAAATATGAGAACGTCATAATTGTGCTCATTTACCTAGGGATTGATATGATAACTCAAATTTTGCATTACTTATTGACTATTAAATTATAATTATAATTTTATTAGTTGACTAATTAAATTTATAAATGTGATAATTTTTTTAGAAAAGTTACTTTAAATAGTGCTTATTATGTGTTCATTAAATTGTTTCACTGAAAAGTAATTTCTTCTTTTTTTATATTAATTTGAATTATTTGTTTATTTTCAATAATACACAATTAAAAATGTTTGTACATATTTCAATTATTTTTAAAACATCTCTCATTTTTATTTTTATTTTTTGCATTTTTTTTATAAAAACATATTTTTCTCGTGACTACTTTTTATTGAGATATTTTGTGGTAGAATAAAGAAATTTAGATGTATTTAATTTAAATAGATAATTTATATCTAATTTAAGGTTAAATATATATCGATTTTCTTATTCTAATTACAATATTTGGCTATTATTGCAAATTTAAAAGGTTTGATTTAAATTGCAACAAGTTATAAAAGTTTGGCTTTTTTTCGCGATTAAGCCTTTAAAAAATAAAAAATGTTTTCAAAATTTATATTACTCATTTACATTATATATATGTGAATGAAAGTATAAAATTATATTATATTATCTTTAATTTTTATAGGGAGATAACTCTTAATGTGATTTTTTATCTTTTAATTTGTTGCTTTTTAGTTGCTTTACAATAGTTTCTCAGTTGCTTATGTTGTTTTTGCATAAAATATGATAGTCACATTTTTGTCTATGTTCACAAAAGAAAAAATCTAACTATGAGAATCATTTTAAGTTGGAGTATAGAATATTTTTATATCCCTTTATAATTCTCATCTTTTTTAACTAATAAATAAGTTTTAGTATATTTTAATTAAAGATATAAGTTATTTTAGATTGTTGCAACTAAAAATGTCAACAATAATGACGAAGTCACCTTACATATTAATATTAGACTGTGGTAGTTTTATTTAGCATTGTTTTCTTCATATGAAATAAAAATGCATTACATAATAATAATTAATAAACAGGTGAGTGCCAATATGACTTTTGACCCAACATTATATAGTTATTCATCTTATTTCATTTTAATTTAAGCGTAAAAAAGTTATAAAAATCTTTTGTCATGCAAATGGATCTATAAAGTTAGTTGTTAATAGCAACTAATAATATAGAGTAAACAATATCTTATATAATAGGTAACCAATAAACAATCACAAAATACCCAACCGAACATAAAAAAAACAACCAACAAACAATCAAAGAGCAACCAATAAACACCAACATAGCAACCAACAAGCAACAAAAAAACAATTAACGAGCACTAGATAAAACAAAACAAAGTAGTATGATAAATAAAAATATGAATAGGAATTATAGAAGATAACAAGTTTATAAATATAACAGATAAAATGTCCAAGCTTAAAAAATAAAAAAAATAAAAAAAATTTAATTATAGAAGATAAGCGTATAAATTAAGAAAAACTGAAAAATAAGTGTTAAATCATTAAAAATAAGTGTTTAAAATTAGATAACAAGTTTTCAAGTAAATATTTTTTAAATAAATGCATATTAAATGTTTAATTGAATAACAAAACATGTGTAATAAAAAAAAATTAATTACTAGCATTAATCATATAACAATTTTTAATATTCTGTATTCTTATATTTATCATCTTAATAAAGAAAATATAGATAAATTAAATTATAAAAATTTAAATATGAAATAAAATCAACAGTAAACTAAAGAAGTATCAAATAAATAGAATTGAATAAATAAATTAAAAGACATACTAATATTAATTAGAAATGATAAATAAAAATATGAATTAGACAATATATTTACATAGTGGAAACATAGTATAACATTGTGTCTAACAAGCAATACAATCAAAAATATGTATATAGGTGCACCTATCAAAAAAGTAAAACAAAAGCTATATAGAAAAGGGCGTAATTTTGCAAATGAAAAGTTAAAAAAAAGCACGCTTACACTTGTGATTTTTGGCCGAGTATAATTACAAAGATAATAGATTTAGGCGTATGACATGTAATTTCCTCATTATAAATGCCTTCCACTGCTTCATATTTTAGTGATCGGCCAATCACACATCACCGACCATTAAGTTGCTAGCCAATATATGTATGCATGGCTATCAATTTATACTGCAATTAGCCGATTAATCTGAGGGACAAAACTGGTCCTTTTCCTTCTTTAATGCTCGAACATTATTGATACACCAAATTGCAATTGGATAGTCCACCACTTTCATTCAAGGAATCGCCATGTCACCGTGCTATATAAGCACTTCCATTCTCTTCTCTTTATCATGATGGGCGATTTTTTTTTTTGATCTCAAGAGAAAGCAACTTTATTAATCTTTCCATTGCAAACATCACGCAAGTTTCTCTTTAATTAGTCCACTAATTTTTTGGCCGATTAAATCCAATACATAGCAAATTAACTATATAATCGGCCAAGTCAACATTTGTAGAACCAAAGCAATAAAAATACCTTCCACTTATTGATAATTTTGGTCGGCCGATCATAAATCGCCTGAATAATATGATCTTAATTGACATATTTTTTGTTATCGGCCATAAAAACGTAAATTCTCCTCACCATGCATCTTTTTCTTTTATATTACCACCATAATTAGTCACTTATTTGGACTTGATCCGTATAGCATACCAAACATTCTCCACATTGGATCGCCCATAAATTGACGTGGTCAATTTGGAAAAACTCCTCAAGGTGAATAATAATCGTCTGTAGCCTCAAGATTTGGACTTGCCTAACCTCGGTCGGTCAATTTCATACCGAGTCTTGGTTTAACAACTTGGTTGGAGATTGGTCGTGCCCCCAATATTTTGACTCGCCTTTAAACATCGCCCATCATTCTCAAGGCCTCGTCAAAACCTCAAATTTGGGCAACCAAATATGGCCATGATGCTACCACTTCCCGATCTTAAGAGTTTCAACATAATACGTGACTGGTCGTGCCCTCTATTGAGATTGATAATACTCGCCTTCTAAAGGTTGAAGAAGACAGGTCTTCAACGTAACCTCCTTTAACGATATGCTCAACCACCTCGTCAAACAAAATAATCACCCATATGATTGACCTCTACTCGTTTTGGATGATCGAGCACACTAAATCAACTTGAAGGGACCCATTAAGGTGGATCGTGACTGATCGTGCCCTCAAACATTTAGATTTGCCAAACGCTGAATAATTAGTGTAGTACTCAACATCTATAGATTTGAAGGCCAAGGACTCGGCACCTGGAGAATTGGGGGTTGAGAACTTGGTACTCTCCCTCTTGCACCTATTATACTCGCCCCTCTATGAAGAATCGGTATAAGGGCGAATCCAATTATTCACTAACCAAATTTGAATGTCAAACTTGTTGGGTTATTACCCTTGCTCAGCCGATACCCCATGGACTCTTGAGTCCATTCGATGATTAAGGCAATTCGCCTTTGTCTCCATTTGAATGACTGTGTAATTACCCATCATTATTTTAGCGGTCTCACCCACTTGATTCATCGCCCATCAAGTACCCGCCGATTTTTTAGGCTATCTCATCACACTTATGAAATCGGCACGTGACCTTGAGGGGCGAGTGGTGGGTAGGTCGCGGACATAGTCATTTGTCTCCTCCTCGTGTACTTGGTTTAGATGCTCGACTACGAGGTCGACGGTCTTTGTCCCAGCGGGGGGTGCGTAAGTCCCCATGCGGCTGTAACTCGACAGTCATTGTTCTAGCGGGGGGTGCATAGGTCCCCATGCAACTGTAACCCTGACTTGTCACCCTTTGTCATGATCGCCTCCAAATGTAATATCCCGTAAAATTTAATTTATTTTTTTCGTAATTTCCGACAATTTTCCGGTCGTTTTGAAGTAACTTCGATGATAGCGGTTTGATTCGAGTTGGTTGGATTGGGGTTGATTTTATTGGTTCAACTAATTAATTGTTTTATTTAAAAAAAAAGAATTTTGAACCTTTCTCGTTCGAGAATTGAGATTCTCGAACGGGAATCTCTCTTTTGGGCCTGGTCTCGTTCGAGACCAGGCCATTCTCGAACGGGAATCAGGCCTGAAAGGCCATTCCCGTTCGAGACCTTCAATCCTAGCGAGGGGGCATGTGTAATACCCCAAAATATTAAATTATCTAATTGGACCACGTGTCCAGTCTAGATTTGACAGAGTGGCAAAATCGGAAAGTTTTCCGATAAATAAGTTTTAGTAGGTCGGTTTTGGAAAGGATTATATGCGAGAAATTTAATAATATATTTCAATTCTAAAGACAGAATTGGAATTGAAAAGAAAATTGTTAAGAAAGTCGCAAAATAAAGTACAGGGACTAAAATGGTAAATTAGCCATATAAATTCCGAAGTGAAAATTATTTCGCCAAGATCCGCGAAATGTTTTATAGTGTATGTGGTAAAAGTTTCGGGTCAATCGGAGACCTTTTAAAATTTGGACGCGGATGCGTTTTGGGCAAAATTGCAACTTTTGAAAAGTTCAAGGACCAAAATGTAAATTAGCCAATTAAGTCTCGAGAATAGAAATTAAAAGATTATTGGCGGAAAATAATAATTTTGGGCTAAGTATTATTTATATGAATATAAATAATACGTATAAAAGGATAATTTAACCGTTTGGTTAATTATTAAAGTTTAAAAGAGAAATGGTTTAAATTAAAAAAATGAAGGATTAAAAGAGTTAATTAGCCAGAATATATATATCCTTCATCATTAAGGATGATGAATCCAGAAACTCATAAACCATCAGATCATTTTCTTATTCCTTCGACGATACTTACGGTTTTCGTCGCTCGATCTCGTTTCTCGTCCGTTTCCGACGTTTAATAGCTCGAATTGATCGTATTTCAGAGGCGAATCACGGTAAGCTTGTCGTTTTACCGTTTAAACGGATATATTTTAAGTTATATCGATTCAAAGTTTTAGGCCACGAAACGATTATATCGTTTTAATCGATATTAGAATTGGATTATAGTGTTTTGAGCTTAGATTAAGCGTTTCGGATGTGTTTGGAGCGTTTTTACGCTAGTAGCACGTCGGAATGGCCGCGGACGAATCCTACGCGGGCGCGTAACAATGTTACGCGGGCGCGTAACTATGTTACGCGGGCGCGTAACAAACTTGCGCGGGCGCGCAAGTACTTTGCGCGGGCGCGCAACAAGACTGCGCGGGCGCATAGTTTATGTGAAGCACCTATACGGTATTTTCACCCCGCTATGACCCCGTTTTCCGACTTTAAGAGTGTCGGACATCAAAAAGGAAACACGGACCCCGAAAACGAGAAATTTGGATATCGAACACGACGTATTCGATTAGGGTTTCGAGATATAAGAAACCTATGATTAGAAATCGATGGATAAGAGATATAACAAGTATCTCGACTAAGTATTAGAACACGATAAAAGTTAAAAGACATAAATAGAATAGGATCGTGTTAACCTAAGTTTATAACTTAGGATTTTAGTATTCAGTTTGTGTTTATGAATTAAACGTACGAGTAACGTGAATAGGTGAGTGACTTACCGACGAGCTACCAGGCTAACGAGCTGGAATAGCTACGAGAACGACGCATGGAGCTTACGTTTACGGGATTATAATAATGCGGTTTTGGATAGCGGTCACTATGAGTTGCATTTTACTTTCGTGTATTATATATTAAAGTTATTTTATATAAATATATATACTGTTTCACGTATCGCATTATATATAGTTGATTGAATGTTATATGTTTATGTAATTTCCATATACGAGAACTAGTATGCGATCCGAAGAAACTAGCTACCTATTGGGTGTCAATAGGCTGTGTGATCACCAGTATCGAGTCAGTCTAGTATATTTACATTTAAGAAATGGTTTGACACAGCTGGGAGCTGATGATGATTATAAAATTTATGTGGCTGGGCCACCAACGAGTTAGACTCGCGATTGATATTTACGATTGGGTTTTTGATACGAGTGAGTACTCGGCTACGGTGTAGTCTGGAGTCCCCGTATCTAGTGGCTGGGCCACCAGCGAGTTAGACTCGCGATTGATATTTACGATTGGGTTAAATGATAATGATTATTCGAGAAATGTGTCGCATGCTAGGATATTAGTTTCGTACGGATCGAATACATGTTTATATGTTTTATATTATTGTTTCTTGAAATGTGATGCTATGTTTTATTGTAATACCGTTAGTAAATGCACACTCACTCAGTATTTCCCAAAATACTGACCCCCTCACAGTGTTTCCTTTCAGGTGACCGGAGTCGGATCAGACAGACCATCTCCTTTGTGTCGGCAGCCTTTTGGCTTACACAAAGTACGAGTTTTATAGAGCTGCAGTAGTCAGTAGGTGTCAATATTAGGTTTATGATTCAATTTCAAACGGTATTTGAAAAGTAAACTCTGATATAATTTTATAAATGAATTGTTTAGAAAGATAGCATTTATCCGTTTGAATTTGATACCAATTACCGTGAATGGAATTGGTGATGTTTGTGATCAGAAACAGGGCGGTGCTGGATATGAGATATCGCTCGGTAAGACCCTGGTTTCTAAGAATTGTTTCGCGAATGTTTTCAGAAAAGGAATACGATATTTTAATAATTGAATTATATTATTTAAAGAAGATTTCTGATAATGTATTATATATAATAAAACGTTTTAATCGCGAAAAATTTATATTGATTTTAGGCTTGCTACGGGTTCAGGAGCTACCACTCCCGTTCCCCAGCGCCGGTCGCGGCTTAATAATTTGGGTCGTGACAGCATGTTCGTCCTTTGTTCTAACCTATTCCGACCTAGTTAAATACGATTTTTTTTAACCTAATATAATCTCCACACTGCAAACAAACCCTAGCCTCCATTCCTTTGTTGTTTCGCTGAGAAACGAAGCCGTAATCTTCCCTCAAACCTTGCTGATACGGTAAGCTTCTTATTCCATTTGATTTCAGTTTAACGTTTTGAACGGCATTACGTAATTCTTATCGTTTCGTTTCTTGATCAAAATCAGAATCGTTTGATCTCAGACGTTCTAGACTCACGTATCTACGTTTTCCTATCTCGGTTTTACAAAACGGTACGTAGTCAATCCCGTTTCAAGCGCCGTACGGTTTACCGTTTTGAGTTGTTTTGCACTGTTTCTGGATTCATGTTTCTGCCGAATCCTAATCTATGTTTGGGCATGATTTCTTGTTATGTTAGGCCTTGTTCTATCGTCCAAAATCTAGCCGACTCATTCCTGAATTCAGTGAACGTTTTACCTTCAAACGGTATGTTTGATTTCCTTGAGTTCACGTTGTTGAAGTTTCTGCCATTGTTTTTGAATTGGATTCCTTTTACTATGCTACTGTTTATGAGTTTAACTAAGTGATTAGTGTTGTTGTTCATTCATGAATTATGTTGCTTTGCCAAGTTAGTATAAGATTTTGGATGGCTTAGGGTTCAAACTTGATGATTACTGTAACTTGTGATTAATGGAGGGAAAGGATTGTTTGAAACGAAAGAGATGGTAAATGTGTCATTTTAATCACCCAATTATTTTGTGTAATCAATCAAATCCTTTTAGTTAAACTTTACCTTTGGCTTTGGATAATAACTTGGGATTTAAATTTGATTTATAATTATTAAATTGAAAACGATTGCTATTTATTAATTTAGCTAATATAATTACTCGGGTAATTTGATTTAATTAAGAATATCAAATTTGCATAAAATTGGTTAAATTACAATTTAGCCCCTGAACTTATTTTATAACTGAATTAAGGGGATTTTTGGTTATTAACTTTATATTTTGTTTTAACTATAAACAAATGCAATTAAATTGATTTTGGATATCAAATTGGCTAAAGTACAATTTAGTCCCTAATTGGCAAAAGTACAGTTTAGTCCCTAAACTTTAATGAACTTAAAATGGTCAGATTTTTGGGTTGTAACTTGGGTTACTTGCAAATGAAGTTATTGAGTTCCGCTTTTAAAATGGTTTATTATTTTATGGAATTATTTTATAAATATAATCTCGGGTTTATATTTGATAAACGTTTTGAGTCAATTTAGACTTGCGTCACCCGACAAGTGAGGTTAGCTTGGTAGTTATTGGTAACTCGGCTAACCCACTATTTGGAAATTATTTATTATTTAAAGATTATTAAATAATATTTATAATTGGATTTTTAGCGAGAACTCAATAAACTTGTATTAATTGGGCTTTATTACCTATTGGGTATTTTTGTGTATTCTGGCTTGTTTTATTCCGACGTGTTATTTGTGCTAGTCCTATGTGGTGTCTAGTACTCTCTAGAGTTAGGATCTGTTTTTAATAATTACTTTATTTGTCTAGACCCGTCTATTGTTCGTGCTCCAGAGGCGAACCAGGATTAGTTGCTTGCCGGTTTTCACGTGGATTAGCAAGCAGTGAGTTTGTACTTACTAATTACCGCTTTATTAAGTAAATTGTTATTCTAATATTAAATATATATACTGTACGTATAGTTCGAACTGTTTTCATATTATGACTTCTAGTTGGAACATGTTACCTAATGGGCATTATTAGGACTGCGTGCGCACCGGTATTGATCTGGGTAAGGTATATATGGAAATGTGGTAACTCGGTGTGAGCATAGCTCTCGGGACCAGGTAGAGTAACTCGGTGTAGCTCAGCTCTCGGGACTCTGGTATAAGTGTGGTCAGTGGTAACTCGGTGTAGCTCAGCTCTCAGGACCAGACCTGTTGGATTATGTTTATTATTTAGAATTGTGGATTAGGGTTCCAACTATTATTCGTAATATCGTTATTAAATGTTTTAAACGGTTTTAAAGGTTTTCCACTTAATAAATGTAGATAGTTGTATAAACTCATCTCAGTATATCTGACCCCGTTGTTTTCCCAATTTTCCCAGGGTTATGATCTGAGAGAGTCTGGTGATCTCCGCATTTTACTTTTCCTTGGAGATTCCATTTATTTTTGATAAACTGTAAAACTGTTTTATTCTTAGACCGCAGTAGTAACTAGATGTCTTTATTATTATTATATATTTTGTCGGATTGGTTCGACTGGTTATATTTCTTTGGCATGTTATATCATTTACATTGATTTATGATAAATCTATATTAAACTCGAAATTGGACAAGCATGTTATATTAACTATTGAATATTATAACTTCTAGATTTAGGTTGAAGTCTCGGTTGCCCCCGAGCATTGGTTTTCTGCATGTTTATGTGTTTATATGTTAAATGAAAGGCTAGCTACGGGTTTCGGTACTACATTACCCATACCCTAGCGCCGGTCGCAATTCATGAAAATGGGTCGTGACACCAAGCCTGAGTTTGAATCACCTAATGATGTGCAACCTTCTTCAGATTAGACCCTCTAGTACCCAACATACTCATCCCTATATGACGGCTCGACTTGCTGGTGTTGGTCACGTTCCGACAGACAGAGAGATGGTGATGACCTACACGAAGTTGAATCCGACTTCTTTTGATGGTACTGGGGATGCTCTTGACTTTTTGGAAGAGTTTGAGTACAATAGTCAGAGAATTCAAGCTACTGAGCGTCAATCAGTGATGCTTGTGGAGATGTCGCTGAAGGGTCCAGCCAAGGACTGGTTTTGCGATAACATCAGACCAGATATGGCTACATTGTCTTGGGCTGATTTTGTTATCAGGTTCAGAGGATACTATCTACCTTTCTCTGTTACTGAGAATTTCAGAGAGAAGCTGCTAAGTTTGAAGAAAGGGGATAGGTCAGTGACAGACTACACTACAGAGTTTGTCCGTTTAGGGCGGTTTGCTACAGATCTACAGGGTGATCGTGGGCGAGTGAACGACCGCTATATCAGTGGTTTAGGCTCGGAGTTTCTTCCTTTGCTGATAGGGGCAGACATGGAGTTTTCTCGGGTAGTGGACAGTGCTCGACGGATGGAGAATTCGTTGATTCAGTTTGGGACGATCTCTGACCCTTCCCAGAACCAGAAGGGAAAGAGTGATGTTCCTAATGGGGGGCAACAGGCCCCAGTGCAGCATGGTAGTGGGAACTACTACAGTGGCTCTTCTCAGGCCAATAAGGGGAGTCGTCGTACTCACAACAAAGGGAGGCATAGTGCTAGGAGTGCTCCGTACAGCTCCAGTAGCTGTGGGAGTAATCGTGGTTCAGGATGCGGGTACAGTGGTGGATCGAACATTCCGTTCTGCCAGAATTGCAGACGCAAGTACTATGGTCAGTGCCAGTTAGCTCCTGGAGGTTGTTTTTCTTGTGGCCAGCCGGGTCATTTTTCCAGGGAGTGTCCGACATCTGGGCAGCAGATGTGTAACTCCAGTGTGGCGCAGTCATCTTATCAGCAGCAGAGACCTGCATTTTCACAATCTGTAGGGTACTCTCAACCTGCAGCATCTTTTGGTGGCCAGCGGGGCCGTGGTCCTGGTGGCAGAGGTTTTGGTGGCCGTGGTAATGGTGGTAGAGGTTCCAACAGTTATGGTACTGGGCAGAGTTCGCAGCAGCAGCCGCAGGGTCAGGCCAGAGTGTTTGCACTTACTCCTCAGGATGCGCGTGCATCAAATGCCGTGGTGCAAGGTACTATTCCGATCTCTTTTACTGATGCTTTGGTGTTATTTGATGCGGGTGCAACCCATTCGTTTGTGTCGACTTGCTTTGCTGGGAAATTGGATATTGCACCATCTGTTTTGAGTGACCCTCTAGCTGTGTCTACACCAATGTCTGAAGGTGTAGTAGTGGACATCGTTTATCCTTCTTGTCCAGTGGTTATTCAGGGTAGAGAATTATGTGCTGATTTGATTGTGCTTGACGTTCTTTCCTTTGATGTCATCTTGGGGATGGATTGGCTGTCGCGCCATTATGCTTCTATTGACTGTCGAGGGAAGTCAATCGAGTTCAAGATTCCAGGTGATCTACCTTTTTCCTTTCAGGGAGAAAAGGCGGAGACACCTAAGAATCTGATTTCCGCCATCAAGGCGAAGCGGATGTTGGGCAAGGGTTGCCAGGGTTTTCTTGTTGTGGTTCGTAATTTGGAGACTAATAGTGGTGATATGCATAGTGTTCCGATAGTGAATGAGTTCACTGATGTGTTTCCAGAGGAATTGCCTGGATTACCACCTGATCGTGATATTGAGTTTTGCATTGATGTGGTTTCTGGTACAGCTCCGATTTCGATATCGCCGTATCGGATGGCTCCTGCAGAGCTGAAGGAGTTGAAGGACCAGTTACAAGAGTTGTTGGATAGCGGGTTCATCAGACCGAGTACTTCTCCATGGGGTGCTCCAGTTCTGTTTGTGAAGAAGAAGGACGGTTCCTTTCGATTGTGTATCGACTACAGACAGTTGAACAAGGTTACTGTCAAGAACAGATATCCTCTTCCTCGCATCGATGATTTGTTTGATCAGTTGCAGGGTGCGAAGTGTTTTTCCAAGATTGATTTGAGGTCTGGGTATCATCAACTCCGGATCCGTGATGTAGATGTGCCTAAGACTGCTTTTCGGACTCGTTATGGACATTTTGAGTTTCTGGTAATGTCCTTTGGTCTGACGAACGCCCCAGCAGCATTTATGGATATGATGAACAGAGTGTTCAAACCGTTTTTGGATCAGTTTGTTATCGTTTTCATTGATGACATTTTGATCTATTCTCGGAGTGAGGAGGAACATGCTTATCATTTGAGGACTATACTACAGACGTTGCGTGAGCATCAGTTGTATGCTAAGTTCTCAAAATGTGAGTTCTGGTTGGATCAGGTTACCTTTCTAGGACACGTGGTGTCGAAAGATGGGATCAAGGTTGATCCGAAGAAGATTGAGGCGGTTATGGATTGGCAGAGGCCAAGGTCAGTTACAAAGATCAGAAGTTTTCTGGGTTTAGCTGGCTACTATCGTCGGTTCGTGCAAGATTTTTCCAGAATATCTGCACCATTGACTAAACTGACACAGAAGGGTGTTAAGTTTGAGTGGACTGACAAGTGCGAGGCGAGATTTGAGAAGCTCAAGGAGATTTTGACTACAACTCCGGTTTTGGCATTGCCTTCTGGCATTGACGGGTTCACAGTGTATTGTGATGCGTCTCGGATTGGTTTGGGTTGCGTTCTGATGCAACATGGACAGGTGATTGCCTATGCTTCCAGACAGTTGAAGAAGCATGACGTGAATTACCCTACTCATGATTTAGAGTTGGCAGCTGTGGTTTTTGCGCTAAAAATCTGGAGGCATTATTTGTATAGTGCTACTTGTGAGATTTTCACTGATCATAAGAGTCTGAAGTATATCTTTGATCAGAGAATTGAACTTAAGACAGAGGAGGTGGTTAGAGTTGCTGAAAGACTACGACTGTACTATTCAGTACCATTCTGGTAAGGCTAATGTGGTGGCCGATGCGTTGAGTCGCAAGTCTTCGGGCAGCTTGGCTCATATTTCTGAGATTGGGCGTAGACCCATGGTTAGAGAGTGGCACAGTTTGATAGCTTCGGGCTATGGTTTTCAGATTTCTCAGGCTGGTTGTTTGTTAGCACAATTACAAGTGCAACCTGTTTTGATTGATCGGATCAAAGCTTTACAAGCTGAGGATCCACAGGTGAAACGGGTTATTGAAGAGGTTCAGCAGGATGGAAGTTCTGAGTTCACTTTTGTGGATGGTGTTCTGAGACATGGTTCGAGACTGTGCGTTCCGGATTCAGATGGTTTGAGGAACCAGATTCTGGAGGAAGCGCAAAAGTCTGCTTACAGTGTTCATCCCGGTTCTACTAAGATGTACCATGATCTTAAGGGTACCTATTGGTGGAGCGGGATGAAGAAGGATGTCGCTGAGTATGTTTCTAAGTGTCTGACGTGCCAGCAGGTGAAGCTGGAGCATCAGAGACCTTTTGGCTATCTGCAGCCACTACCTATTCCAGAATGGAAGTGGGAGCGGATTGCCATGGATTTTGTGGTTGGTTTACCACGTACTCGACAAGGGTACGATTCCATCTGGGTTATAGTTGACCGTATGACCAAGTCAGCTCATTTCCTTCCGATCAAGGTTTCGTATACTGCTTCGAGGTTGGCTCAGTTGTACATCGACAAGATTGTCAGTTTGCATGGTGTACCGGTTTCTATTGTTTCAGACAGAGGTTCTGTGTTTACTTCGAGGTTCTGGAAAGCGTTACAGGAATCCTTGGGTTCTTGGTTGGATTTCAGTACAGCTTTTCATCCTCAGACTGACGGTCAGTCTGAGAGGACTATTCAGACGTTAGAGGATATGCTCAGGATGTGTGTTCTCGATTTTCAGGGTAGCTGGGATACTCATTTACCGTTGATTGAGTTTTCTTATAACAACAGTTATCACGCGAGTATCGAGATGGCGCCGTATGAGGCTTTGTACGGGCGTAAGTGTAGATCTCCTATCTGTTGGGAGGAGGTGGGAGAGCGTAAACTCTCCGGAGCTGAGATTATTCAGATTACCTCAGAGAAGGTACCGTTGATCAAGCGGAGGTTAGAGACTGCTTTTAGTCGGCATAAGAGTTATGTTGATCCGAAGAGAAAAGACATTGAGTTTCATGTTGGTGATTTTGTGTTTCTTCGGGTTTCGCCTATGAAAGGTGCGGTTCGTTTTGGTGTCAAGGGAAAGTTGGCGCCGAGGTATATTGGTCCTTATGAGATTTCAGAGAGGATTGGAGTTGTGGCTTATCGTCTGGTTCTGTCGCCAGACATGTCGTTAGTACATCCTGTGTTTCATGTTTCTATGTTGAGAAAGTGCATTTCTGATCCTTCGCACGTGATTGTGCCTCAGAGTGTTGAGATTGATCAGGAGCTGTCCTATGAGGAACAGCCAGTTGAGATTGTTGATACGCAGGTGCGTAAATTGCGGAACAAGGAGATTCCGATGGTCAAAGTTCTCTGGCGCAATCATTCTGTAGAGGAGTGTACTTGGGAGACCGAGTTGGATATGCGGAATCGCTATCCTTTTCTTTTTCCGTGAGGTACGATATCTTGATTTTCGGTGATTTTTATGATTTCTACTTGGGTTACGTGTTGTTCTGGTGGTAATTGCTTATCGTGTTAAATTCGAGGATGAATTTTTAATTACTTGGGGAGAATGTAATATCCCGTAAAATTTTAATTTATTTTTTTCGTAATTTCCGACAATTTTCCGGTCGTTTTGAAGTAACTTCGATGATAGCGGTTTGATTCGAGTTGGTTGGATTGGGGTTGATTTTATTGGTTCAACCAATTAATTGTTTTATTTAAAAAATAAAAAAAAAAAGAATTTTGAACCTTTCCCGTTCGAGAATTGAGATTCTCGAACGGGAATCTCTCTTTTGGGCCTGGTCTCGTTCGAGACCAGGCCATTCTCGAACGGGAATCAGGCCTGAAAGGCCATTCCCGTTCGAGACCTTCAATCCTAGCGAGGGGGCATGTTCGTCCTTTGTTCTAACCTAATCCGACCTAGTTAAATACGATTTTTTTAACCTAATCTAATCTCCACACTGCAAACAAACCCTAGCCTCCATTCCTTTGTTGTTTCGCTGAGAAACGAAGCCGTAATCTTCCCTCAAACCTTGCTGATCCGGTAAGCTTCTTATTCCATTTGATTTCAGTTTAATGTTTTGAACGGCATTACGTAATTCTTATCGTTCTCCATCGTTTCTTGATCGAAATCAGAATCGTTTGATCTCAGACGTTCTAGACTCACGTATCTACGTTTCCCTATCTCGGTTTTGCAAAACGGTACATAATCAATCCCGTTTCAAGCGTCGTACGGTTTACCGTTTTGAGTTGTTTTGCACTGTTTCTGGATTCATGTTTCTGCCAAATCCTAATCTATGTTTGGGCATGATTTCTTGTTATGTTAGGCCTTGTTCTATCGTCCAAAATCTAGCCGATTCATTCTTGAATTCAGTGAACGTTTTACCTTCAAACGGTATGTTTGATTTCCTTAAGTTCACGTTGTTGAAGTTTCTGCCATTGTTTTTGAATTGGATTCCTTTTACTATGCTACTGTTTATGAGTTTAACTAAGTGATTAGTGTTGTTGTTCATTCATGAATTATGTTGCTTTGCCAAGTTAGTATAAGATTTTGGATGGCTTAGGGTTCAAACTTGATGATTACTGTAACTTGTGTTTAATGGAGGGAAAGGATTGTTTGAAATGAAAGAGATGGTAAATGGGTCATTTTAATCACCCAATTATTTTGTGTAATCAATCAAATCCTTTTAGTTAAACTTTACCTTTTGCTTTGGATAATAACTTGGGATTTAAATTTGATTTATAATTATTAAATTGAAAACGATTGCTATTTATAAATTTAGCTAATATAATTACTCGGGTAATTTGATTTAATTAAGAATATCAAATTTGCATAAAATTGGTTAAATTACAATTTAGCCCCTGAACTTATTTTATAACTTAATTAAGGGGATTTTTGTCTATTAACTTTATATTTTGTTTTAACTATAAACAAATGCAATTAAATTGATTTTGGATATCAAATTGGCTAAAGTACAATTTAGTCCCTAATTAGAAAAAGTACAGTTTAGTCCCTAAACATTAATAAACTTAAAATGGTCAGATTTTTGGGTTGTAACTTGTGTTACTTGCAATTGAAGTTATTCAGTTCCGCTTTTAAAATGGTTTATTATTTTATGGAATTATTTTATAAATATAAACTCGGGTTTATATTTGATAAACGTTTTGAGTCAATTTAGACTTGGGTCACCCGACAAGTGAGGTTAGCTTGGTAGTTATTGGTAACTCGGCTAACCCACTATTTGGAAATTATTTATTATTTAAATATTATTAAATAATATTTATAATTGGATTTTTAGCGAGAACTCAATAAACTTGTATTAATTGGGCTTTATTACCTATTGGGTATTTTTGTGTGTTCTGGCTTGTTTTATTCCGACGTGTTATTTGTGCTAGTCCTATGTGGTGTCTAGTACTCTCTAGAGTTAGGGTCTGTTTTTAATAATTACTTTATTTGTCTAGACCCGTCTATTGTTCGTGCTCCAGAGGCGAACCAGGATTAGTTGCTTGCCGGTTTTCACGTGGATTAGCAAGCAGTGAGTTTGTACTTACTAATTACCGCTTTATTAAGTAAATTGTTATTATATATATACTGTACGTATATTTCGAACTGTTTTTATATTATGACTTCTAGTTGGAACATGCTACCTAATGGGCATCATTAGGACTGCGTGCGCACCGGTATTGATCTGGGTAAGGTATATATGGAAATGTGGTAACTCGGTGTGAGCATAGCTCTCGGGACCAGGTAGAGTAACTCGGTGTAGCTCAGCTCTCGGGACTCTGGTATAAGTGTGGTCAGTGGTAACTCGGTGTAGCTCAGCTCTCGGGACTAGACCTGTTGGATTATGTTTATTATTTAGAATTGTGGATTAGGGTTCCAACTATTATTCGTAATATCGTTATTAAATGTTTTAAACGGTTTTAAAGGTTTTCCACTTAATAAATGTAGATGGTGGTATAAACTCATCTCAGTATATCTGACCCCGTTATTTTCCCAATTTTTCCAGGGTTATGATCTGAGAGAGTCTGGTGATCTCCGCATTTTACTTTTCCTCGGAGATTCCATTTATTTTTGATAAACTGTAAAACTGTTTTATTCTTAGACAGCAGAAGTAACTAGACGTCTTTATTATTATTATATATTTTGTCGGATTGGTTCGACTGGTTATATTGCTTTGGCATGTTATATCATTTACATTGATTTATGATAAATCTATATTAAACTCGAAATTGGACAAGCATGTTATATTAACTGTTGAATATTATAACTGCTAGATTTAGGCTGAAGTCTCGGTTGCCCCCGAGCATTGGTTTTCTGCAGGTTTATGTGTTTATATGTTAAATGAAAGGCTAGCTACGGGTTTCGGTACTACATTACCCATACCCTAGCGCCGGTCGCGATTCATGAAAATGGGTCGTGACACCAAGCCTGAGTTTGAATCGCCTAATGATGCGCAACCTTCTTCAGATTAGACCCTCTAGTACCTAACATACTCATCCCTATATGACGACTCGACATATGGGTGATTCAAAATACCCATTTTGGATGCCGAACCTGTTGGGTTTATGCCCTTGTTTGGCCGATACCCCCTGAACACCAAATCTATTCGATGTTTGGGGAAACTCGGCCACTTTATTGGCAGTCTCAACGATACATCACCCTGACAAGACTTCCGCTAATGATTCCATGAACACTTGTTAAACTACAAAGATTCGCCTTTATCTCCCTTTGGATGATCGTGTGACCATTCATCATTGTTTTGATGGCCTCACCCATCTGATTAATCGCCCATCAAGTACCCGCCGATTTTTTGGGCTATCTCATCACTTATGAAATCGGCACATGGCCTTGAGGGGCGAGTGGGAGGTAGGTCACGGACATAATTATTTTTCTCCTCCTCATGTACTTGGTTCAGATACTTGACAACGAGGTCCACGGTATTTGTCCCAGCGGGGGGTGCGTAAGTCCCCATGCTGTTGTAACTCGACAGAATATTATTCTAGCGAAGGGTGCGTAGGTCCCCAGGCAGCTGTAACCCTGACTTGTCATCCTTTGTCATGATCGCCTCCAAGCATGAGTTTGAATCTCCTGACGATGTGCGACCTACTTCAGATTGGACTCAGCTATGTTAACAAGTGCACCTGTAACTTTCCTTCGTCGTTCCGGTTTTTGTACTCACCATAAACGCGTCCCCAGTGGAGTGGCCAAAAGATGTTTGCGTGGAAATATTTCCGAACTCGAATCTTTGAATTTATAGATGGGTACTGTGTGAATCGATGCTTTAACCGGTTCGGTCCGCAAAGTTGAACAGGGTTTGATTTATCTAAATTAAAACATTAATCTGGAGGTTAAGAAACTCAGGCGAGATTATTGTTTGAACTACTCCTACTCCTAAGTTAACCAACAACGGGGGTTGAGGATAGAAAAGCGCAGGGTTTTGAAGTTTGTGTTTGATTGATAATTTGAGTTGTGTTGAATACAAACCTAAAACTAGCTATCTATAAGGGACAAACCCTAAAATAGAAAAACTTAGTCTAATGAAATACAATCTCTTATTTAGATAAATAATAAGCTAATTAAAAAACATAATGACTAAAGATAAGATAATAACTAAACAATATAAATATTAAGTTAATATAAGAATAAAAGGATAATTAATGGTTTTTGGGCTTAAAAATCCGAATTAGCCCATATGAGCTCTTTTTTGGACCAGTATAAACACTTTAAACAAAATTAAATACATGACATATTAATTTATAATAAAATATATGAGCAATAAATTAATATTAAGCTATGAGCAACAACAAACAAGTGTTGTTGTATGTACAAAAACTGTTGCCTTATGTCTATTGCAACGCTTTTCAAACGGCTACATCTGCGGCCGCTGCAGTAGGTTCTGATAGCTATTGCAACAACTTTTCTATACTATTGTTATAGAAATAAAATCGCTGCAATTTATAACAAAAGCAACGGTTTCAAACATCTACTGTAACAGTTTTGTAATGCATTTTGGGCAACATTTATTTTTTTAAGGCAACGATTTGTATATTACTTTAGGCAACATTTATTTTTATAAGGCAACTATTTGTGTAGTACTTTAGGCAACATTTATTTTTATAAGGCAACAATTTGGATAGTACTTTACGCAATACTTATATATACTGATTCAACGATTTATATAGAAAAAGCAACAGTTTATATATAAAGAACAAGAATTAAAAAAGGAACTATTATTAATTAAATTAAAAAAACATTCACTTAAATGGGATGACATAAAATATTCATTAAAATTAGAAAACGGAAAATATTCATAAAATTCAAAATCTAAAAATATTTCATCCATCCATTACATCACAAAAAGAAAATGTTCACCAAAATATTCATCGAACATAAAGATTATACTACAAAACATTGAACGCCTTTTCTGCTACAGAATCATTTTCACAAATATCTTCATGAAATCCTGCAAAACCCTATAAACAATCATACTCAGAATATGCAAACATAATACATAATAAGATAACTGTAAAAAAGAACGAGTACTTAACTAGAGGAGTTATCAATCAAAATTGAACGCTTACATAATCCGATTTTTCACTTTGTTCATTTCCCAAAGAAAAATGCAAGTTTTTGCTCAAAAGGCAGGGAAATCCAGGGATAACTACACCTAACAAATCATGTCCAAAATCAACAAAAACTGATCATGTCAATAGAAAATCTTTTTAAACTAGCAGGTAACACTATATTGCAGATTATTTTTCTACTTTGAACTACATGATGCAGCTATGATGTTTGTCATTACAAGAGAATATTGGACTTTTAAAAAGGTATACAATATTATTATTGGAGCCTAGATAACTAAAGAAGCCTATGCATATAGTAGAAAAAACAATATCAAGTCAGAAAGAGAGGTAAACAAATTCTATCTTGCTGCTAAAAAAATATGAAAAATTAAGAATCAAATGAAACAATTACTTTCACAAATAAAAGAAATAGTAAAACTTAACATTTCAAACCGAAGTCCATGACCAGAAAGGGAAAAAGGTCAAAAAGAGAGAGAGGCCTTAAGGATAACTTGCATGACATACCATACTATCTCCAAAATCTTCAAGAAGCTGAATTATCAAATACTCAACACCTTCCTCATCTATGACCAAGACCACTGTTTATGCAGCCTACTTTGCCAGAGATTGAACATCCTGCAAATTCAAAACATTAAGCAACTTAATGCAATAAGCAAAAAAAAGTATGATCTCTAATTTTTTCATTCAATTCAATGGATTTAGTATCATTAACTAAAAAAAGCTTACAGCTTGTAATTGGGAACGAGGAATTCCGTCAAGAATGAAACCAGTTTCACCTCTATAATACCCATCTTACCATCTTTTTGACAACAAACCAAATAAATAGATAGCTACAAATCCAAAATATTAAGCCAAACATTACTTGGATTAGTCCTCAATAATAATTGAGAAGACGCCAACACGTTTAACAAAACTAAGTTTTATTTATAACTTAGTTGTGTGTGAACCAAAAACATGTGATAGGAACCAAAAAGCAGTCGAGTAATTTTTCATCATTTATATGTATAATCAAGGATGAAAAAAACATTAAGTTAAGAATCTCATTTAGAACAAAGAGTGACTGAAATAAATAACAATTCTATCTTTTTGCATGCTTTTTAAAACCTCAGATGCTCTTCTAATTTTTTCTACATGTAATGAACAATAAAATCGTCTCAGAGGCCGTAGTCGTTAGATCCATTCTATTATACTATAGAGACTATAATATTCTCTTAAACTATAAAGAAGGCCAAGAATCTAATGGATGTTTTGTTCCATAGGTCATAGTAGTTAGTGTTCAACAATATTATCAACCAAATGGATATGATAACAACGTGATTTTCAACCATCACCATAAAATATGTTAAAAATAAGCATGTGTTGTTACTTCAATATTAAGGGGCACCACTGACTGTAAATTTACCTCAATTTTCTCGAATTCATGGCTTATTAATCTAAAATTCTCTATGAATCTACCTTTTCCACTGACTATTGAAACATTTGTGTCCAATTAAACTGTTTCAGGAATACTATATAATAAACAATTTCACAATCCATAAATTAAGCCTGTGAATATTCACTGTCAATAAAATGAAATTTTATACCTGCATAGATGTCCATCCTTTCATGATATGAACATAATCAAACTATTCTTTTTGGTTTCATTCAGTTTTTATTACCAGTATCCATAAATGTGCACTGCAATCAAATAAAAAAGGTAACTATTATTAAGGCTACTATTGTTACCACTATATATGGAAAACCATTTTCAATCATCACATACATATAACAGAGAAACATAGTCCAAGTAGTTTATATCAAGAGGGGGATGAAGAGCACGGTACTTCATATCATTTTATTTTCAAGCCTCGTACATCTTTTTGTCTCAAATGCAATTCTAACCTAAAGATGAACATACAACATTAAATCCATATGAGCAATAAATTGGTATAAGCTACATGCAACTAACAAGTTATATTAAGTTTAAAATTAAACATGCTAAAGTATTCCTTAAGACATGGAGTATAGTAAAACTAGATATAAAATATTCTGCAAAATGGTAGAATCTTGTCAACACTCAAGATATGTGCTAGAAAAGAGGATATGGATGAAAAAGGACCAGCCTAGAAGATAAATAAGATGAACATTGAACTTATCACACTAACACTTAATAGGTTGTCCAAACCTGTAATAAAATTAATAATTGAGGGAATAAAAATGACAAACTTCAAACAAGCCTTAGAATAGCTCACACTTTCAACTTACAGTTGCCTTCCGTTAAGGGTGGCGATAGAAAGAGATGTTGATCGACGATCAAAGTAATCAACAAAACCATAAGATGACTGCATAGAAAACAAAAGAGAGTCAACAAAAAGGAACAAATAACTCAAAATGCCAACTAAATTCTCAAAAGCCCAAAAACGATACGAAGTCAAAAAGAGAGATAAACAGATCACATATTAAAACAAATATGCCTTCTTCATTATACCATGCCATAAAACTACAATACCCGAAGTAACCGAAACAACTTCCAAAATATAAGTTCATGTCTTTTTCAATTCACAAGCAACAACTAATGATGACATTGCAACACTTGAAAATTGGTACGCTATAAAAGAGAGTTACTACTGGACATGTCTTTTGGCAAAAAAGGAAACACAATTGTCACGGAGGATGGTTCAGAAGAATTAGTAAGATAAATGATACAGAATGAACTTTTCAAGATAATTCTTGTTCAGTTTCTTTGCACTACATTATTAATAGAAATAAGAACACTATTCTTACATTGAATGAAAAAAAAATCGTACGAACATAAAAGATCTAACTATCAAAACTTATAAAAATTGATAAATCTAGGTACCAGGTCTAAACTTTCTAAATCCTAATACAAATATGTAATTTAACAAAGCAATCAATGATGGATTATCGAAAATAGTAAAACAACACTAGCTAAAGCTTATTAGATAAAGAAACGACCAAAATAATGTTGCTATATTATTTATGACAATTACACAACTACAAGTAAATTAAAATTGATGAAAACATTTTCCCATAATGCTAAGTATGTCAACCAAGGCCATAATACTGATAAACATAATTATTCATCCAACACTATTAACGTGAGATGTTGTGTTAGCTCAAGAGAGACGAAAAGTTTGTAGATATTTTCAATTATGAACAGATTATATACGAGCATCCGAGCAATGAGCTTTAAGATAGGTGGCCATTATAAAAGACTAGTTTTACAAATAAAACAAACGGTAAACTCTAACATTTCATAAATTCATAAGATATCTAACATATATACTTAAATATAATTGAAAGATAGCATTTATTTCACAAATAGATCAAACCTTAACATTTCACAAACAGAAAACCCTAACATATATACAAAATTTAATTGAAATTATACAAACCTTAATTTGGCATGTGAAGACATTGAAGAGATCAATAAAACCTAGGAGTTGAAGAGATTGAAGAGATCAGTAAACCCTGGGAGTTGAAGAGAAAGAGATGTTAAAGCTCACGCAAATGAGAGCTTATAAAATGAAACTAAAAACAAAACTAACGATGAGAGAAACTGTAAACGCTACGATTACCTTTAGCTGATGGAGAAGAGAGATAATGAGAGAAACTTCGGCGATGGTGATGAGAAACTTTGGCGATGACGATGAATTTTTTTAAGAGAAACTGTGACAATGAAATTGAAAGAGAAGGAGAAGCTTTGAAATATTGAAATTGAAATTGAAATTGTAATGTTGTTACCTTTAATATTTTATGCATTTTTTAAATTTCCTTGTTTTAACATTCCTTTTGACCCATAATCATTTAAGACAAAACTGACGACGAATAAAATGAATCAAATTATATAGTTTTAACATTCATTTATGCATTTTTAACATCCAATTTTGGCCCATGTATAATGTGACGTTTATAAGACTTAAATTATGAATAATACAATGAACAAAATGAATCTTAGTTTATACATTGAAGAAAATAAGTCGTTTACTGACTGTTGAGACTGGAAAAATGAAAGTCATTTGTTGATCCTTAAAAAACCAGTATATAATTTTATCAGACCAAATCAATTTACTGCAGTTTAATGTTTGATTTTTTTAATATAGTTAAAAATATAATTTGGTATAAGGTAATAAAAGACAGCAGTTTAAAAGATGTTGCTGGACTTAGTTAAACTGTTGCATTTTCTTAAGCTAATGCAACCGTTTTTTATATATGTTTCCTTATGTTGTAAATTTCAGAATTTTGTTAATTTCGTTGCAAAGGTTTTTGACCGCAATCTTTCTGTTGCCTTATATGTACTATTGCAACAGTATCAACGGTGTTGCTATGTTAGTGTTGCTGAAAGTGACTTATATGGTAGTGATTTACTATCAAAGATTAAATTAAGCAAACAAAATAATCTTACCTGCAACTAATAACCTCTTATATCCAGTAAAGTAATAGTATCATATAAGTAGAAAAATTTCAGCAATAATAAATCAAACATAAACTAAATACTTCCGAGGATGAGTAACAAAAATCAACTCTTCAAATGCCTAAGCAAATAATCACTATAAGATTACCTTCATTAAACTCCATAAAATTATTATTAGGTTGAGAGGTTATTGAAAAGCACAGCTAGGACTGAGAGGAGGCAGCTATAAAAAAATGTTATTTTAGACCAAATAATCTTAAATAGTAAGTAACACTATTATTACCTGTTGTGAGCACATATATTTTTTTGATGAATTGTTGTGAGAATATTTGTTGTGTCTTTTGATTGTGAAGGTGATGAAACATCTGTATAATAATATTGTTTGATAAAATTAATGATAGTTAAAACTGATATGATTACTCATTATCATACTGCAATAAACAATAGTAATAATCATCTATTACCTGTAATTGCATTGATGATAATTTTTAACTATAATTAAGCAATTGAGATATGCTATGGGTCTGTTGAGACATTTAAAATTAGACATAATATAAATTCACTAAATTGAATAAATGATTGTATAATTTAATCAAAAAATAAATACTTATATTTACACTGAGTTGGTATCTTGCGCATAATTATTTATTGGGAACACACCAAAATGTGGAGACACCAATGAAGTTTATAGCTAACTTGTAATTTTAAATAATATTAAATTAACATAAATTAGTTATATGAATAACATGTACTGGATATGCAAAGGTTGCTTGTATCCCATTATTCAAATTTCTCATAACATCTTCTGAAGATTGTACTGCATGAGCCGGTTCACTTATTTTCTCTTATTTCTTTCTTGTTCTTGTAATAAAACAAAAATAATATACATAAAATATTAACACTTTAAAATTTAATTAGAAAAAAGATTATGAAATTACTTGTGGAGTTTGAGTCTGTCAATTTTTTTGTTTTTTTTTTCTCCCAATGACTTTTTTTCCTTTCGCCTCTATCACCCCTAGTCATGACTCTAGGAGGATCCATTACAGTTTTCTCATATGAAATTGCATCATCTTTAGACTCCAGTAGAGTTTTTCCAAGGTTCTTTCTACATGAAAAATGAACTACAATGTTTTCATTTTTGAAATGGTCATCCAACTTTGCATGTCCGTCCTCAAATAACTGATATATAATGGCTCTTGCTCCTTCATTTACTCCACTACAAGAAACCCAATTATAGGCACTTCTCATTTTTCTCTCACTATAAATAATTTCTGACTCACTAATTTTATGCAGTACTTTATCTGTCTCTAATAAATGCTGTCTCTCCTTTGCACTTCTCGTCCAACATTGTATAATATACTTTTCAGGAATTTAAGTTATATTTTTATGACGAATGCCTTTAATTCATGAGAGCATAAAATATTCATTTTTGACAACTACAATGAACTTCCAAAGTATCATAATTAACGAAGATAGTACTGACCATATTTTCCTTTCATGAGTCCACATTTTATATTCATAAGAATTGCCCTCACAAGTTATCTCTTCATAGTTTGTTGCTCCAGTACCTTTAAGATATTCCTTTTCAAAGAAAAGTTTATATATCTTATTGGTGTAAAGTTTTGAAGCTTGTTTCAAAATGAGGCTTTCTTTAATGGCACATGAAGGAGCTCCATTACTGCAATTAAAATCTGCATCCCCCTCTTGGTCACGCTATCTTTTAATCATCTTTTTAAAACCTTCAACAAATTTAAATAATGATGTTGTTTATCGCCAAGCCCATTAAGAACGTGATTTGTTCCTTCACTTCGAGATGTTGATTTAATTCCAGAATGAAATGTATCATTATTAAATGCAGTGCTCCATTTATACCGAAGTTTATACAAACCTTTTAACCAGCTATGTTCTTGTGCGCTCTGTTCATTTATCATCTTCCACCAAGTTACCTCAAACTCTTCTTCAGATTTACATTCTGCCATGCACCTATGGAAAGAATTCTGAAACGTGCGACTTGAGTTAAGAACGCCCAAATACGTAGGAGTTTTCTTTTTTATATGTCATTAACATAAAACGATGACGTGATTCAGTAAAGACATTGCCAATTGCCTTAGACATTGCTTGATCTTGATCAGTGAATATCGATTTTGGTTGATTATTTTCCATTGATTCTAGAAAGGTTTTAAACAACCACTCAAATGTCGCTTCTGTCTCATCAGATAAGAATGCACATCCAAACATTATTGTTTGCCAATAATGACTTACCCAACGAATGGAGCACAAATCATATTATACTTGTTTGTTCGATAAGTTGTATCAAATGAAACAACATCTCCAAAGTAACTGTAATCTATTCTAGATCGACTATCCCTCCAAAAGAAATTTGCCATTCGACCTTCATTAGCAAGTTGAGAATCCCAATAAAAAAAATACTTCATCGTTAATCTTATTTTTAAAATAAGTAACTAAACTTTGACAGTCACCAACTTCACTTTTAGATGCTGCTAATTCATGGGCATAATTATAAGCATCTATTTTTACGAAGCCAATATTTTCCTTGCCTCCGCTTTCATCAAACCATATATTCAAACGCATTAACCAATGGAATTCTAGCATTTACCATTGACTCTAAGACACTTCCACCAGCTTCAGATATAGATCTTGCAGATCTAAGCAAATGTCTTTCATCATGTTTGGCTATTTCATAATTTTTCTCCTTTATCAATTTTTTTCACACTAAATGCACCATCTTTGTCAATAGAAAACCAAACCATTGCACCTCAATCGGTTCCAATATTTAACCTCTCAAATGAAGCATTATCTGAGTTACTCTCTTTCTCATCCTTAACCCCTAGCTTCCAGCATATATATTTTTTCGACCTAATTTTTCTAGAACCAGTGAAATAATATTGTTTTGCTTTTTGAACACTGATTCTCATTGCATGCGCATAATCACAGTACAACTTATAAGCCTCTTCTTCACTGTTTACAATTCATTCAGTAATCTTTTCTCTAAAGCATCTACATATATATCTCCAGAACTTACCATCACTTTTTACTATTAGTATTTGCTTCCCACTTTACCTCTTAATCATCTAAAATAATACATTCTCATGTATCCAAATTCACTAGATAGCTACCACCATTCCCTGTAAAATAATAGAAAAAGATTAATCCACTACAAGAAAAGTGAGTTTTAGCAACGGTCTATTACAACGGCCATTAAAATCGTTACAATACATATACCTTTTGTAACGATTATTTTAATGTCGTTTTTAAATATAATTATTTTACAACGCCTAATAAAATCGTTATTAAAAGTTATACTTTTAGCAACAACTTAATTTATATCGTTTTTAAAGATAATTTTTTTACAACGACTAATCATGTCATTGTAAATTATTTGTTTTACCAACGATTTAATATGTGTCGTTTTTAAATATTATCATTTCACAACGACAAATAATTTCGTTGCTAAAAGAAAGAAGGAATAGTTAAAATCCCACATTGAAAATAAGTGAAATGAGAATGATGCATTCTCACTATAAAAGAAACCCACCCTTCACTATAAAAATAATTTTTACTTTTGTTGTAATATATCAATCAAAAAATAAAAAATATTAAATTTTAATAATAATTGTATTTTAAATTATAAAAATTATAAAATTATAAAATTATATAACATATTAAAATAATAATTAATATTATAATATTTTGACAACGACTTTTTATAGTTACTAATAACTTTTAACAACCAATTTTTATAGATTTTGTAAAACCTATAACAACGACCACTATTTAAAAAAGTCATTATAAAAAACATTACATTACGCCAACACGCACAACCACGTTTGTCGTTATTAAAAATTTTTAACAACCATATTTTAGATTGGCCTAATGTTTTAAAAACCCCCGACCTTTTAGCCCCTTTTCAATCATACCCTGACGTTGAAAATTTGTCAATTTTACCCTATTTTGCATTTTTGTGTTTCAATTGTACCCTGAAAAATTAAATTAACGTCTTTTGCGTTTGGAAATTTGTTTAAAACATTCTCCATGTCTCGCATATATTAATTGTATATTTTTAAAATTTATTTAAATTTAGTTAAATTAATTAAGAATTTAAATTAGTGTTAATTTGATTATGGTTTTTAGTTAGTTTTTAAAAATAAAGAACTTATTTGTACTTTTTTGAATAAAAAAGAATTTAATTTCATATTTAGACTTAATTAATTGAATGATTTCATCATTTAAGTAAAAAAAATTAACAAAAATTAAAATGTTGGGGTACAATTGAAAATGGAAAATTCAAAAGTGGGTAAAATTGACAAATTTTCAACGTCGGGGTGGAATTAAAAAAAAGTTTAAAAGTGGGGTTTTTGAGTGATTAGGCCTTTTAGATTTTCACAATGACAACTCACGTTTCCAAAAATCAAGTTTCTTGTAGTGATCATTATGTTTTTATATATAAGTGTAAAATACACTTATGTATATAAAAAAATTAAACCAAGAGGTATGTGTATGTGTGTGTGTGTCTATATATATATATATATATATATATATATATATATATATATATATATATATATATATATATATATATATATATATATATATATATATATATATATATATATATATATATATATGCATGCTTGTAAATAATGTTGAAATTCAAATATGGAGAACAAATGAATTACTTATTTTCATGATCAACAAGTTTTTAAATTCTCTTATGTGATGTAACTGTGTATTTGCAATTCTCCATCAAATAACAATAAAAAAATTGAATATATGTTGGGTGTTTGAGTTTTAGTTGCTATAGAAAAACGTGAGGATTTAAAATTATAGTTATTTCATTGCACTTAACTATAGTAAAATAAACTCAGTGTCAATAATTTTATGATTAAAAAAAGGAAAAATTGGGAAAATTGTGTTAGCTTTTGATTGGTTGGATCTATATATAAATTGTGGACTGGGGTAGGCAAGAATTTCTCAAGAAGTAAATCGTCAAAATTAAAATCACAAATGCATACCTTGAGTTGAAATTAATTAGTATCAGAACACATGGGAGATATACCAACATTTGACAATTCTGAAATAAAATTTAATCGGATTAAAAGACAATAAACTTAAAATAAAAAATAAACAAAAAAATTAAAGTTTGAATTTACCTTTTTTAAAATTTTGTACCTCTTCTAGTGATTCTTCAATACATATTGATTGACGTGATGTCTGAAACCACTCTTATGCACAAATTAATGTCTCGGCAATTTTAAGAGTCAAAGAACTCCTAAATGCATCTAAATTATGCCACTTGTACTAAAAGCAGATTCAGACACCACAGTTAAAATAGGAACATCCAACATATCTCTTGCCATTTTAGCAAGAATTGAAAATCTCCCGAAATTGAATTTCCACCATTTTAATATGTCAAAATCCTCTGATTCTTCAACTAAATCATCGCTTAAGTAAATTTTCAGTTCTGTTTTTTTTATTGACCCACCCTCATTTTGCTTTTTTTTGTTTCTTATATCTAACCTTCAATACATGAACCATTTTAGCAAATTTTGCCTCTTCCGACAGCCTTGAACTACGGCTGGATTGGATGCTTTCACTCTCATTATCAATTTCAATTTGATAGATATTTTTATAGTCTTTAAACATCTCAAAAATTTCATTTTTAACAGCCCTAAACAATCCAACACCCTTATCACTCCTATATATTTCAGTAAAAAAAATATTCCATGTATTTAAGCTTTTCTCGAGGGTCAAGAACAGTTGTAAAAAAATATAACTTTGTTCATTTTCTCCGGATCTCCCCAATATTTATCAAATTTCAGCTTCATAGAATCACTTAAACATTTAATTTGGTATTCTACACTTCCCTTCCACTCATTTAACATGCAACATAAATCACTAATTTCACCAAAAAAAAGTGTTACATAAAGTGAACAAAAAATTGGCAAAGTCAACTCATAAAAGTGTTGCAATAATTCAACCATTTTTCTAACACATGACCAATCAATAAAAGTAGGGATCCTTTTTTTCCCCAAGTACTCGATATAGCTATTCTCTTGCATTTTATACCTATCCAATGCTTTCTCAAAATTTTCAGCCGTTTTTAACATTAAATAGGTAGAATTCCACCTAGTTGAGTCATCTAAAAAACCAAGCTCTTACATTCTATATTCTCCCAATCTACACATTCCTAAAAAAATTCAGCCTTGCCGGAGAACCTCTAACATATCTCACGACATCTCTCACCCGTTCAATTGAAGGGTTTACATCTTTCAATCCATCACTAACAACCAAATTTATAATGTGTGTTACACCTCATGTGAATATATTAACAATTAGACACACATCTTTCTCAGTTCAACAACTTTTTTTAATAAAATTGATGGTGGGTTCATTTGAACCAGCATTGTCTACTGTAATAGTAAACACGTTTTGCAATCCCCAATCAAACAAATATTTTTTAAGTTCCTTACCTATGTATTCAACCTTATGACTAGACACCAGAGTGAAAGTGATAATTTTCTTTTGCAATTTTCATTCATCACTAATGAAATGAATGGTGACACACATATATTTATTCTTTGCAATGAAGTCCATGTATCGGTGGTTAAACTAACTCTCTGGCTATTTTTTAAAAAAATAACTTTAATCTCACCCTCTCATCTACATACAACTGATAACAATCACGTGAAATAGTCCACCGAGATGGAATCACAAACCTGGGACAAGCATTAGCCATGAACCTTCTAAAACCTTCACCCTCAATAAAACTAAACAGAAGTTTATCTACAATAACCATTAGGGCAAGTGATTCTCTAATTGCACCTTGGTCAAATTTACAAGCACTAAGTGTACCCACCCCACGGTTGCTAGTCTCATCTAAATCTAGTTTTGGTTTTAAAGATACCAATTTATGTCGTGTCTTTTTAATATGAAGTGTAATACCTCGTAAAATTTTTAAAATTTTTCCGATTAGTTTTCGGTAATTTATTTTTTTGTCATTTACGAATTCGTGGTTTGAGTAAATTTTTGGTATATGTTTTAGGTCGGTTTGTCACATGGTTCGTTAAAATTTTTCTTTTGGACCTCATTTGGTTGGCCCATGGTTATCAAATTCATGTTTGTCACGTTATACATTAAGCCCTTGCACTTATGAGAACCCTTGATTCTAGCATGATGCATGCTGCCATAATTCACTCCCTTTCCTTATTTCTATGTGCTGCGATATCTTTTTCTTTCCTATTTAAATTCTCTTATTAACCTTAAATTATTCCCCTCATAAACTGCAAGCCCTAACCGTCATTATATTCCAAAATTCTCTGATAATCGTTGCTGCATCTCTCACTTCATTGCTGCAAACTCTCGGTAAGAATTCATTCTTATTCTCAGTTTTGCTATCAAATCGACACTTTCGTTCATTGATCCGTACTCATTCATTTTTGTACCGAATCAAGATCTTTTATTTGATGACGTAGCTAACTTGGTGCTCTTCGATTCTACGCTTGAAATTTATTATACGGTACGTTAATTTCTCCGTTATAATCGTCGTCGTTTCATCGTTTTTGATTGTCCTTGGTTTCTGTTTTGCTCCTTAATTGCTGTTGACGGTTTATTTCTTTGTTATGGCTGATTTTGTTGATCTTAGAGTGTTAACTGATTATTTTCCAACTGATTGATGATTATTTTTTTCCAGCGATAACTTAATCATTAGGGTTGAGTTTGATCTCATCGTACAATGTTTTACTGCCCACGTTCTTGTTCCTTACGTGAATCTTTTAATACATTCTCAAGATTTGAATTATTTTTCATGGAGATTGTTAGGTGTTTGAGTTTTTTTTTTGTTTAGGCTACTGTTAGCTTGAGCTTCATCCTTTGGCTAAGAATTTCACTTTGGTTAGAAATTATTTTGACAGTATTGTTGTTTATTTGTCTGAGAAGTCTATAGGTATAGGATGTTGGTATTTTGTGTTTTCAAATGCTGATTCTTAATTGTTTATGTGAAACATGATTTATTGATCGATTAATTATCAAATTTTTAATTGTTTATTTGGATTAAAGTTAATGAGTTTTGACGATGTTGGTTTGCCAAGCAAGTGAGGTGTTTGGCTTTTCTGATTTGTTTTTGTCAATTGGTTGGCAGGAAATATAAATTTTCAAATGTGACATTGGATTTTGGTTAATGGTTTTAATACCTTTTAACTCATATAATTACTTGGGTAATTATAGTTGAAATTGAATTTTGGTTTAGTGTGCCATTTGGGTTAAAATTACGTTTTGACTCTAAAACGTGTTCTTAACTTATCAAGTTAAATATTTGATTATTATTATCTGAAACCATAAGTATTTTATAACCTAAATTTATATAATTACTCGGGTAATTATATTGGATTTTAAATATCATTTTGGCGTGCCGATTTGACTAAATTACAGTTTAGCCCTTAAACGTTTTTTTAACATTAATTTAATTAAAAACTGGAATTTTTGAAATTGAAGTTTATGAATTTTATCTTGATATTTAATTATCAGTTTATTAAAGTATTTTAGAAATATAACTTTGATAATATTTTTGAATAAAACTTTTGGGTTGGGTTAGATCCTGGTCGCCCAACAAGTGGGAAGAAATTTGGATGTTTGAATAACTCGGCTGACTCGCAGATAAGGATTTTAACTTGGGTTAATCTAAGTTGTTTAATAAATTTCTTGAATTGTAATTTGATATTAACCTTATATGGTTTGTATTATATAACTTGGGTTATGGTTGGAATGCATTTAATTTAAGTGTTCATTATACGTGGCTTGATATTGTGTGTGCTAGTCCTACGTGGTGTCTAGTACTCTATAGAGTTAGGGTCTGTTTTTAACTATTATTTATACCTTGTCTAGACCCGTCGATTGTTCGTACTTCATAGGCGAACCAGAGTTAGGTTTCTTGCTCGGGTTTTCACGTGGATTACAAGCGGTGAGTTTATATCTCTATTTACCTCTTTATTAAGTAAATGTATATTTTGTATGTATATATGTATAAACAGCTTTCGAACTATTTTTCGGCATTGTGGATTTGATTTGGAACGGGCTACTCGATGGGCATCATCGGGACTACGAGCGCACCGGTAATGATTATGGTATTGAGGTAGGTTAGAGATACGTCTCGCCTTAGTGAGAACGCCGGTGGAAGATACGTCTCCTGGGACTCACTATTTTATTAAGTGACAGTCGGGGGTCGGTTACGTCTCACCGACACGACAATAGATTTAGAATTGTGGTTTAGAATTTCATTGATAATTTATACTGAACAAATGTTCTATAAATAAAGGTTTTTCAACTTAATGAATGTAAATAGTTATATAAACTCTACTCAGTAATCCTAACCCCGTTGTTTTCCCAAATTTTCCTGGTCCATGATTTGAGCGTTGGTTGATTTCCGTTTCTTCATTCTCGGAGGTTCTTTGATTTTATTTTTCAGAATAAAGTGTCGAACTATTTTAAAACTCTTAGACCGCAGTAGTATCAGTTTAATAAATTTCTCGAATTGTAATTTGATATTAACCTTATATGATTTGTATTTTATAACTTGGGTAATGCATTTAATTTAAGTGTTCATTATACGTGGCTTGATATTGTGTGTGCTAGTCCTACGTGGTGTCTAGTACTATCTAGAGTTAGGGTCTGTTTTTAATTATTATTTTATACCTTGTCTAGACTAGTCGATTGTTCGTACTTCAGAGGCGAACCAGAGTTAGGTTGCTTGCTCGGGTTTTCACGTGGATTAAAAGCGGTGCGTTTATATCTCTATTTCCCTCTTTATTAAGTAAATGTATATTTTGTATGTATATATGTATAAACAGTTTTCGAACTATTTTTCGGCATCGTGGATTTGATTTGGAACGGGATACTCGATGGGCATCATCGGGACTGCGTGCCGCACCGGTAATGATTATGGTATTGAGGTAGGTTAGAGATACGTCTCGCCTTAGTGAGAACGCCGGTGGAAGATACGTCCCCTGGGAGTCACTATTTTATAAGTGACAGTCGGGGGTCGGTTATTGAGATACGTCTCACCGACACAACAATGGATTTAGAATTGTAGTCTAGGGTTTCATTGATAATCCATAATGAACAAATATTTTATAAATAAAGGTTTTTCAACTTAATGAATGTAAATGGTTATATAAACTCTACTCAGTAATCCTGACCCCGTTGTTTTCCCAAATTTTCCAAGTTTATGATTTGAGCGTTGGTCGATTTTCGTTTCTTCATTCTCGGAGGTCCTTTGATTTTATTTTTCAGAATAAAGTGTCAAACTATTTTAAAACACTTAGACCGCAGTAGTATCAGTTTATTTATGTCTTAGTCATATACTTTATGTTTTAGACTATTATTTTGTTGGAATAGTCCAACTGTTACTTTATCGCTTTTGGCATGATTATAGTGTTTATGGTATTTTTATATATTGCCATAATATTGGAGGTTTTTCTTTTTTGAGACAAGCATACTTTAATTATATGTTGCTTATATGTACTGTTAGACTAGGTTGAAGTCTCGGTTGCCCCCGAGCATGTGGTTTTATGCAGGTACATTGTTTTAAACGTTAATGTTGGTTATCCACAAGACTAGCTACGGGTTTTGGTACAACCATACCCATACCTAGGACCGGTCGTGATCTATGAAGATGGGTCGTGACATGAGAGTTCTTCATTTATGTAAGCATGTGATGCCTAAGTGATGATGTTCCATATTTTTTGACTCATCGACATATTATTTATTACGATAAAGACATTTAGCTATAATCATCATACCGTTTCAATCTTTAATCCTCTCAAAATGGTCCCACACTTGCGAGCTTGATTTCATTTCTTTTCGCTGCCTTTTTGATCGAGCTCCGGTGATGTTCACAACCACACTTGCACTCATCAGATCTGCTAGTCACTGTGATTTCGTTGCTGTCTATTTCTCTTTTTGCTTGTGAATTTCTACAGGTATACATCTGAAAAAAGAAAAAAAATTGTAAATTAACCTTCACTTCCAGTTTTTGTGTTTATAAATCTGATACAATATCAATCACTACCATGTAAAACTAAGCAAAAAAAATCAATAAAATCTAAGAGTTGTAGAAATGCTAACTAAATAAGAATTATAAAGTTAATAACACTATCTGGACCTGTAATCATCCATTCTAATGGAATCTTATTATTTTGCTTCAAAACAAATACTGAGCAAAACAACTTTGATTTATAATCTGTAGGAAAATAGATGAAACTCTAAACAAAATTGTGTATGCTTTAATAGATACATGCTCAACTGATCATCTTTAATTTCAGCAAAATAAGAAAAATTAAAGAGAAAAGGACAAACTATAAACATCTGACCATAATCTATAACAACAAAATCAAAAACAAAAATCGGAATATAATTTCACAAAATCCAATACAATCACTAAACGCACGTATCTATCATTTATTAAGGATGCATATATCATATATTATGTATTAAAATGATGTATAAATTTTGTATCAATAATGTATATATCAAATACATCTAAAAGTACATTTGAAAACAAGTCTCATAAATTAAATATATTTAAAAAAAATGTATAAAGATGTTTTCAATATATATTTGTGATGTATCTGAAATTTATCACATATGTATTAGATATGCGTCGCAGATGTATAACGCATTGAAATATTGATGTTGACGAGATATCATGCTGAAGTTGGCAAGTCTAACGCACTGATGCGTTAAACGCGCTGACGCAAGTGACACATGTCGTTTTTAGTGACACGTATACATGTAAAAAAAATTGGGTGAAAATAATTTGAAAAATTAGCATTTTTGAAAAGGTTATGAGTGTTAAATATTTTTTTTATTTCCTCTAATAAAAGTGGAGGGATTAGGATCTCCTCAAATTCACTTCAACTTGAGAGGCCATGTTGATGAATGTACACTATTTATTATAAAATGAATGAAATTTGATTAATTTAATGAAAATTGTATTTTTTTTTTTAATCTATGCTATTCGTTTTAAATAAATGGTGTAGATGTATTGAAGAAGACCCCTCAATTTGAAGTGAACTTGAGCAACTTGAGGAATCCCAATCCTAAATGGAGTGTTAAATTGGGAAAAAATTAGGAACTCACCCAAAATAAAAAAATAATAGGATTTTATACTTCAACATGAAAAAGTTAACAAAATTACATTACAGTTTTAATTTTTTTTTAGTTTTACTCTCTATGTTTAAATATTTACAATTTTACTCTCTCTCTCTCTCTCTCTCTCTCTCTCTCTCTCTCTCTCTCTCTCTCTCTCTCTCTCTCTCTCTCTCTCTCTCTCTCTCTCTCTCTCTCTCTCTCTCTCTCTCTCTCTCTCTCTCTCTCTCTCTCTCTCTCTCTCTCAGTAAGTCCAAAACCCATAACTGCAATTCCAGCTTCAACAATACATTTAGCAGCACTATTTCTAGGTAGAAATCATTGAAGAGGGATTTGATTGAGGCGCCGTTCTTCTAATTGATGCTTTAATTCTTCCTCTGATGATCCCATTCTTTTCAAATTCTTTTCAATTCAAGCTTTTTTTTATTGTACAAATGGAAATTAATTTCCAAAATTTTCAATTTTGCTATTTATAAACTTAAAAATTAAAAGAAAATTCTTTTGCGATTTTTTTTCTTGTAGGAGGAAAACTGGGCAACGCTCGATAGTGAGACGACACCGTTTTTGGTATTGTTGATATTGTTCTTTGAGAAAATGGTCGTTATAGTCACTCAACTTATATACTAGAGTCAAGTAGATCATAAATGTTAGAGTTAATGTCAAAAAAAATCACGAACTTTACACGTTTTCTCATTTTAATCACAGTTTAAATTTTCTCATTTTCATGCATGAACTATCATTTTTCTCAAATTCATGCACGGTGCTGAGGTGGCATTCATTCATTGGTATAAAATGACCTTCACCTCAGTGAAGTACACCAATGGAGCTGTGACACCTCAGCACCGTGCATGAATTTGAGAAAAAGTGATAGTTAGTGTATGAAAATGAGAAAATTTAAGGCTAAACCCATCTAGAGGCCCTTGTACTATATCATTTTTGTTCAAAAAGCCCTTATACTATTTTTTTTGTTCTTCAGGTCCCTGTACTTGGCAAAATTCCGATTTTTAGGTCCTTTAAGGGACTGGAGGAACAAAAAAATTGTAAGTAAAGGGACTGGAAAAAACCAAAAAAAGACCTAAAAATCAAAAATTATGTAAGTAGAGGGACTTGAAGAACAAAACAATAGTACATGGGCTTTTTGAACAAACATGCTATAGTACAAGGGCCTCTAGATGAATTTAGCCAAAATTTAAACTACGTGATTAAAATGAAAAAACGTGTAAAGTTGGTGAATTTTTATAACATTAACCCTAAATATTATCATAATCTTATCATACATATTATTACATTATTATAATATTATCACATTATCGTAATATTATCATTAAATTATCATAAATATTAAATTAGCATAAAATATTATCATAAATATAATCATTACATTATTAAAATATTATTATAAACATTATCATAACTTTATCAATAATATTAGCATAATTTTATTATGCAAATTTATTTTACGTACTTTATCCTAATCTTATCATGATATTATCACAATATTATTAATATTATCATCATATTATCATCATATTGTCATCATAATATTATCATAAATATTATCATTACATCATCATACTATTATCATATTATCATAATATTATCATAAATATTATCATTACATCATCATACTATTATCATTACATTATCATAAAATATAGTCATCACCTTATCATTACATTATCATAATATTATTATAAACATTATAATAAACTTTATCATAATATTATCATAATTTTACTATGCAAATTTATTTTACGTACTTTATTCTAATTTTATCATAACATTATCAATAATATTAATAACTTTATTATTGATCTTATCATAATTTTTGTATAATATTCTCATTATTTTTGCATAAACTATTTTACAAAATTTATGAAGAATTAGATAACACTATCATAAAATTATCATAAACTTAGCATAATATTATCTGAACCTTATCATAATATTATCAAAGTCTAATTATGAAAGTTTATTTTACTCACTTTATCGTAATCTTATCATTATAATATCATAACATTATCATAATTTTATCATAATCTTTTTTATATTATCATAATTTTTTTATATAATTTATATAGAATCTATATACTATATTCTAAAACTGAAGTGAGAATTCCTTTACATTGCACAGTGCATTCATAAAACTACCAAAATTGCAAAGTTTGTGTTGTTGATAATTTCCATGTGGGGATAGTGCAATAACTAACGTCAACTTTATAGTCCCATCATGAGCAAACTATTATGCCATGAGATGGGTATGTATATTTTTATATTTTTAAAAATATGTGGGTTTTGGAGTCTTCGTGTCTTGCGTATGGGGCCCGGTAAATAAATTTTTTCAATTCGTCAACTTTTCCATCCCGTCTGAGATCTACCAATTTTTGTTTAAATATGTGGCATTCAAAACAATAATAAATGTTGTAGGTTTCCTCTACGTGCCTACAAGTGTAGTGTGAGTTGTTAAATTCATATTTTGAGGACTATAATATACCTTTATTCACCATAAAATAAGAAATACCCCTCCTTTAGTCTGTGTTGTTTTAATGCATTGTGTCTCATGTGGCCCTTTATGTTTTCCATTTCCCAATATATATTTTGTATCTTTCTGGAGCATGTTATGCTTCATTTTAATTTATAAATTGGCTACCATGGCAGCCATAACCACACAATACTGCGTACTGCAATTGCTCTGCACTAAGTTTGGTTTCGCTTACTATTTCATTTTTATATTACTCTCCTGGATTCCAACCAATATTTTTTTACACAGGTTTTGGGTATCGTTGAGTAGTTGTCTTCAAATTATATGACGTCAACTACATATAGCACTATTTTTTCATTTAAAAAATAAAACAATTTCTGGATTTGTATTGATACAATTACATACGTACGAGCATTTTAGTTCGCGCCGGTGAGAACGTCTCCGCGTTTCTATAGTGGCATGGGAGTTGCACAGGCGTAATAAGTGAAGGTAACAATTAAGGTGCGTTATTTCAAATTACAATTACAAGCAACTAAATTATCTGTAATTCATTTGCATATTACTCCATTGATATTTTTGCATACAGAGACGTAATAATGGAGAGGATATTCAGCCAAACCCAGATGTCATTATATGCGAAATCCGAGAGTTTTCACGCTAAACAGATCGAAAACTGTTTTTTTGAACCAGTTACATTTTATAACTACAAATCCACTAAGAAAAAAGGTTAGACGTTTAACGTGCACAACGCAACACAACTATGCACGTGCCTTGGTCAGGTTCTTTTGAATCTGTTGGCCGAAATTTGAAAATGAAGCTTTTAAGTCCTGTGCTCTTTTGACGAAAATATTTTTGAATGCTATAATTAAAAGTGAATACAGATAATATCATATGTTTATGTATAATTTGACATGTAATCGATAAAGTATAATAAATATTTTCTGCGATTGTTTGACAAAATCTTAATCAATGTTTATTTAATATTTTTACTTTGTTAGCCTTTGTATATATGTATAGACGTTTGATAATTTTTGGTCTTCTACAGTGTCATCTCTAATGTGTATCAAATTGCACAAAATTTTTTATTTCAATAATTAAAAAAGTTATTTTTATATGTATTATATTTTATACAAAATTTAAATTTAATATTTTTTACTTTTTTATCCCAGATCAAACATTTTTGTAATCTATTGTATTATCATCTAGAATAATTTCCATTAAGTACACAAATCAGTTCAGAACACAAGGGTATATTTGGACTTTGTTAAAATATCGTCACTACTATTTGTCTAACTTTTTTAAAAAGAAAAATTAAAATAACGGTAACATTTAACCAATATTTTGAAAACCGGACCGGACCAGCTTGTCGGACCGGATTAACCGGGAACCGGCTCTGTGTCCGGTCTGGTTTCTTGTTAAAATCGGATAGCTTAAAAATCGGTCAAAACCGGTCAAAAACCGGATTTAACCGGAAAAACCGGATTTAGCATAAAAACCGGCCAAATCCGGTTTTCTAAAAATTGGTCAAAAGACACTTTTTTTGACAAAAAAAGCATTTTGTGGTCCCTACCATGTGTTTTTGTTTTTCTCTCTCCCATATTTTTGTTTTTCTCTCTCTCATATGTCTTTTATTCTCTCTCATATAAATTCTTACACACATTAATTATTTTTACACATACTAGTTCTCTCTCATATGATATTTTAATTTTTATTAATAAATATTTTTACTCAAAAAGATATAACTACGCTCTTTCTAATACTATCATATATTCTTAAATATTAATTATTTATAATTATATTTCACAAAAAATAATATATAATTTTTTAAAATATATTATCATATTTTTTATTTATAAATTGTTATATCATATTTATAAGTTAATAATTATTAAATTAAAAAAATAATATATTTATCTCTTTCATATAAAATAATTCTTATATATATTCTTAAATATTATTATTTATAAATTATAATTATATTTTTTATATTAAATTATTTTAAAATAAAAATATGATGACATGTTAAATTAAAAGTTATGTTTTTTAAAAGTTATATTTTTTATTTCTCATAAAATATGATTATTCTATATACACTATGTTTATCAATTATAATTGTATTTCACACGTTCAGTAATTAATTCTATTTAAATATTCCTCATATTTTTATTTATAAACTTTAATTTTATTTAAATATTTTTTCATATTTTTTATTTATAAACTTTAATTGTATAATTTTAATTTAACAATAATTATTATTAAAATAAAAAACTATTTTTTATTCATTTAGAGAAATTATTCTATATATTCTTAAAAATTTATCATTTATAATTATATTTTATGTAAAAAAAATTAATAGATAATTTAATTTAAATATTATATCATATTTTTTTATTTATAATACATGTATTTTCAATTTAAATAATTTATATTTATTATAATTCAAAAATCTGGTTGAACCCGGTTGAACCGGTTGAACCATGAACCTCCGATGAAGCCGGTTCGATCTCCGGTCCGGTTTTAAAAACATTGCATTTAACGGTAATAAAACGGCTACTTTTTAACCCATATATAATAGCTCATTATTTTTCATTCCACAATATTTATCATCTACTTCTTCACTTTCATATTTTCATATTTTTACAACACACTTCAAAATGAAATTGTCTTTATTTTTTATTATAATTATAACTATTTTATTGGTCATTAGTATATTTAATCTATCTGCTAACGAATTTTTTTTCTTTTTCATTTTTTTTGTACTTATTATTCTATCATTATTAACTCTGGCAATATTCATAGGTTATAGATATATATAAATTGTAAAAATAGAAATAATATAGAAATTGTTGTTTTTGCTTTATAGTTTAATACCATTATTTTCTATGCATATGTTTTAGGTTCTAAGTTGATTGCGTATAAATTGCAGAATTACAATGATGTGGACAAATGTGGCGCATTTCCACCATACAATAATGGACAAGAAAGAGTTGAAGATCGTATCTAAATAGTCGCATGTTACTTTATGCAATGCCATTGTGTATTTCTTCTGCCTTAAATTATATTTTATTTTAACAATTGTATTCTATATTTGAATATTATTATTGTTAAATCAAATAGATCAAAAATTATATAAAATAATTCGATTAGTACCATTAAAAAATGTGTTTACCGAGCAAAGCGAGAGTTATATACTAGTTAAATAAAATTATCATAGTTTTATCATAATATTATCGTAGTTTTATCATGATATTATTTTTGTGTTTATAAAATTCTTTTATTGTTCATATAATTATTTTGTCTTTTTCTTGTTCTTAGATCTGTTCTTTTATTTTTATGCTACTAATTTTATAAACAACAAATTGATTTGTGGTGTATCTGCAGTGTTTTTATGATGGTTTTATAACTATATTTTTCTTTAAAATAAAATAAATGACAAAATAACAAAATAAAATGAAAGTAACTAAAACTAAGATTCTAACCCAAAAAAAAAAGTAAAATTTAGATTAAAAAAGGTAACATATTTCAAATGTTGAACAAGAGCAGTATAATTTTTCTTGGAATTTTACAAACCAATGTATAAATTGTCATGCCGTATCTACATTAGCAAACAAACATGGCGCTTCCCTCATGCATAAATTGCATACCATTGGATAACATTCACTATATTTATTAGTCATAACAGAGCCAATAGTTTGCAATACAGATACTGATGTAAAATTTTATGAAGGAATAAGTTCAAGTCCCTAAAGTATTGAAAAGTAACTGTAAATAGAATTGAAGATAGAATCAAATTTATTCATATGCATATATTTCTTTTTAATGGAGATATGTATATTGAAGAAACAGTTGAATTTACAAAAATAACAGCACATAATATAATAAAAAATTCTATCAAAATTTAAGGCACTCCTAGATGATGTTGGTGTTTAACCTGCTGAGCCCATTGATGTGCCTCCTTATTCTGATTACGCGGTGTGTGCTGAACTCTTGTCATAATGAAGGATCGTAGAAGATGCTAGATATCTTCACAAATACCCTAGTGAGAAATAATGGTGCAGTTTCTTGAACTGATGATGGTTGGAGTGCGTCGCCTTCAAAGATAACATATTTTCAGCCTCTAAGGATTGCCCAATTTAGTGCTTCTCGTAATGCTAAGAGCTCTAGTGTGCCAGGATCCCAGATATAGTGGAAAATGGCTGAGAACTTCCCTATGAGTCTGCCAGTCGGTAGCCACAACCCTAATATATCCACTTTTTAGCTTTGTGTCAACTGCTGCATCATAATTTAGTTTTAGGAAACCCTGTGGGATGGCATTATTTTCTTTAACATTACTAACACAAGATGTAGTGCATGGTTGCAGTTTATTTATTCCTTGTTGGCTCAATTGAAATTCTTCGTGCTCCATAATGCAATTTGATATAATCTCTTCAGGCTGCATATTTGTTTGGTTGAAGATTTTTGCATTTCTAGACTTCCAAATGTGCCTTAGTAGAAAGCAAAAAATGTTGATGCATGAGTTGTTGTTGTCTAATTCTCTAAGGTCTTGAACTATTTGAATCCAAATTTGATGAAAGAACTGGAATGAAGTGACAGTTGTTTTGTAATGGAGGGCGGAGATAAACCAAAGATGTTTAGCCCTCAGACAAGTGAACAAAAGATGAATGAGGGTTTTCTTATGGTCACATAAGCATCAAGAGGAATGGTAATTGAGGCGAAACTGTAATGCTTCACCTGATGGAAACCCTACATGAAAACACTTTCAAATGAAAACTTTGATATTATTTGGAATAGTGAGACCCCATAACAGTTTCCAATATGGTTTCTGAAGTTGAGGAATAAGAGATTGATAGGGTTTGAATCCTCCATGAAGCGCAATATAGTAACCCGACTTGATTGTGTATTTCCCCTGACTATTAAAGTGCCAACTAAGTTTATCTTAATGTGGCCAATATGGAAGAGGCATGGATAAAATTGTATTTGCATCTTCCTTATGAAAATGAGTTAGAATTAACTCCTGATTCCATGTTCTATTTCGGTGGTTGATCAGGTCACACACTAAGAGCGGATGATCACCTATGTTAGGATTTGGTGGGGGATAAATCGATAATCATTTTGCAGTCAAGGGTCCTCTAGACATTTGATATAATTGCCACTATTATGTGCCAACATAAACCTTGTTGTAAAATATCTTTACCCCAACACAAACTATGCCATCCTCATAAAGGTCTACTACCCAATTTGCCTGCTAAAATAGAAGAGTTTTTGAAATATTTACCTTGATACACCTCATATAACAGGGATTCTGGATATATAGATATGAATAAAAGGATTAGCAATAAAGTTCTTTATTGTTTCACATGCAAAGCCTAAATTGACATGCCATGCCATGTCTACTTTAGATGCTTAAAATGTTATAGTGGCAATATTTGAAATAATTTAGAGCTATTTCAAAGAATTTCATTATTTTGTACTACTACTACATTGAGGGAGAGTTTAGAATAGTTGGAAGTGATCTACTCCCAATTTGTGCATATCCTTCAATTGATAAAGTCTTAAATCCCACTTCAATCTGGGGTATCTCAATTTCTACCTTGTTCCATCTAAAACAGCAAATATGCACATCTATAATTTTCACTTGGTAATTTTATCAAACATCTAATAGGCGTCAAATCTCTAGAAAGCGGTAGACCTCTAATAGGCGGAAGATCTTTAGGAGGCGGTAGATAATGCGATAATACTTTCACTTTGTCGGAGCACCGCCAAAATCAGCAAATGAAAATAAATTTGAAGAAAAACATGATGAAGACAAGAGATTAAAGAAAAGAGAAACGAAAATAAAAAACTAAAAAAAAAGAGTTGCAAAGTATTATAGAAAAGACCTAATCACTCAAAAACCCTCACCTTTAGATTTTTTTTTTTGAATTCCACCCCGACGTTGAAAAGTTGTCAATTTTACCCACTTTTGAATTTTTCGTTTTCAATTGTACCCCAATTTTTTTAAATTTTTGTTAATTTTTTTACTTAAATGATGAAATCATTCAATTAACTAAGTTTAAAGATGAAATTAAATTCTTTTTTGTTCAAAAAAATACAAATAAGTCCTTTATTTTTAAAAACTAATTAAAAACCATAATCAAATTAACACTAATTTAAATTTTTAATTAATTTAACTAAATTTAAATAAATTTTAAAAACATACAATTAATATATTGCTAGACATGGAGAATGTTTTTAAATTTTTTCCAAATGAAAAAGATGTTAATTTAATATTTCAGGGTACAATTGAAACACAAAAATGCAAAATAGGGTAAAATTGACAAGTTTTCAACGTCAGGGTATGATTAAAAAGGGGCTAAAAGATCGGAAATTTTTAAGGCATTAGGCCTATAAAAAATAATATAGAGTAAACAAACAAATTATATATTCGTTGGAGTAAAAACATAAAACATAAAAAAAACGGCGAGCATTTTGTTTAACTTTTGGGAGTGAGGTAAATTTTGTAAACATTTTAGAAATTGGAGTATTTTTTCTAAATTTCTGGAAAAATTACACAAAAATACTAAAAGGAAAATTGTTTACAAAAATACCAATTTGTCTAATTCTTTTCACTCAATACTAAATTGTCATTTATATTTAATAGCCTAAAAGGAAAATAATTTACAATAAATACATATTTAATCCTAGCCCTACGCGTGTTTCCTCTCCTTTTTTTCTCTTTCTCTCACATGTGGTCTCCTCCCTTTCCTCTCTCTCACACACGTGGTTCCTCTCTCTCTCTCTCTCTCTCTCTCTCTCTCTCTCTCTCTCTCTCTCTCTCTCTCTCTCTCTATTTTAATTGTTTTATCACGTTCTATTTATATCCTTCATCATTTCCTTTTCTCTTTTAATTTTTTTTTCACTAACTACCATTATTGGCTTTTTCTCACCATTTTAATTTTTTCTTTCATACTTTACTTCTATCTCTTGTCATTTATTTTCTTTTTTAAAATTCTTTTCAATTTTTCACTAACTACCATTGTTGGTTATTGGATATTTTCTAACTCTACTCACAATTTTGTCAATTTTTTCTTTACCATTTTCTTACTCTTAACTGTTAAATGCGCTTTTCATAAATAGAGCATAGCACTATATAAATAACACAATGATTGTCTCTACAAGATTAATCGCAATAATTGATAGAGAAAAAAATAAAAAATCCAAAATTTTAAAGCGTAAATTAGTTTAAAAAGGAAATGGAAATAGTGTTTACAAATTTGAATAATTATTTTACACAAATATTACATGACGTATTAATTTTACGGAAGAAATAATAGAATATGTCAAATTTAATTATATATCTAAATTTATATAAATTTTTAATAAATTCAATCCTTCTCTTTTCTTATTTCTTGTGTAAAATAGCAAATGAGGTACATTTGAAGAAAAAAAAAACTTACAAAAGAAAAAAAAATGTAAAACGAAATTATTTTATATAAATTAAAATGTATCACAAAAAACTAAAAAAAATTAAATTTTATTGGATAAAAAACTATTTATCATTAAACTTTATTGAATCTTTTAGTATACAAAAGATTAACGCTAAATAACTAAAAAATACAAAATTATAAAATGTTTACATTTTTTATATAAACTCAAAGATTGACTTCAGTTTGTGATAAATTTTATGACGACATTATATTGTTATTAGTTCATCTTTTTTTATTTATATATCATGTATATACATATTGGATACATCAATGATAGATACATCACTTGATACGTTATAGATGTACCACCGGTACATTGTGGATACATTACTGATACTTCATATACACATCAATAATACATTACCGATACATTGTTGATACATCGATCGATTTTTAAACTAGTGAATCATTATAATTGTAGAGTAACTGTTGGTACATGGTTTACAATAATGAAGATATAAAGACATGTTTATCTGAGCGATAATTAGAACTTTTTAGCATCACTTTTTTGTTGGCCATTTTATGAACTTGAAAACTAAGTTTACTCAGCCACACCTTGAAAAAATGAGATGTATATATGACGTATCTGAAATATATCTTGAATGTATTTGTTAGATATACCTTTAATATATAAATTATACATATCGAAAACAGCTCAAATGTATATATATTTAAATATATATTAATTTATTAGATGTATTTTGACATGTTTCTTACTTGTGTTTGTTAGATAAATCTCTAATATTTAATTTATACATGATATATTTTGATAGATATATCGGAAATAATAATGCTTAGAATTAGGGGTGGGCAAAAAAACCGGTCAAACCGCAAAACCGAACCGAAACCGTAAAACCGAACCGGAAAATATGGTTAACCGGTCCAAGAGTTTAGGTTTAGGTTTTAATTTTTGATTTTTATGGTTAATGGTTTAGGTTTAGGTTTTGGAATTTTAAAAACCGCGGTTAATCGGTTAACCGGTTTATAAATAATATATATTTTTATAGATTATATATATACATACATATGTTTTTAATTATTCAAATAAAATATATTTTACATCTACACATATAAAAATTCTAAACAAAAAAAATATTTAAAAAATATTTTATTTATCAATATTTTTTTATTTTAGGAGTATATATATATATATATATATATATAAATATATAAAGAACTTTATTTTTCTTAATAAAATATTTATATACCTAATTGAAATAGGAATAAATAAAATTTATATTTTAATAATTAAATAGAATGAAAATTAAAGTTTAATTATTAGACTATATTTAAAATTTTATCGATAAATTTTATCTTTTTTATATCTAATTTTTTTAATGGTTTCATGGTTAAAAACCGCAAAACCGCAAAACCGAACCGTTTTAAATGGTTAACCGATTTAATGGTTAACCGTTTAAAATTTTAGGTTTAGGTTTTTAATTTTAAAAACCGAACTACTATGGACCGGTTTACATATTACCCTCGTGGACCGGTTAACCGGTCCATGCCCACCCCTACTTAGAATATGTTAGAAATATCTTCTACATACATACAAAATACGCATAATTTTTAAGTGTAGGCAACTGAGTTAAAAAAATACAACCAAAAAAACCTAAATTATAAATATGTTTATATCGAGTAACAAATTAAAATGTTATTAATGCGTGAATTTTAATTAAAGTATATGATAGATGTAACTTTAATTTAAAAATATGTTATACATACGCATTAAAGACACATTATTAATACATATAAATAATATGGGTGTGTATATATATACAAACCATGCTTTTTAATTTGACACCACATAGATTTCGACTATTGTAGCCGAAGAAGCATCAGACAGGTTGGAATTCTTACCTTCTTGGCTTCTTCTTCTTAAGAAAAAGCGCTTGCTCGCCCTCGAAATGCGTACAATATTCGTCTTTCAGTACTGGCGAATCTAATGATTACGATTATGTTATTCCTTAATTAAGGCCTAATTCATCTTCCACCAACTCAGAAAAGCCAATCCCCTTGAAGTACCAGTCATTCCGGGGTCTTTATTCCTGGCCTTTCCAGGATTCTCTAACTCCTATTGGCTAAGATTAGAAAACTTATTTAGGATCTTTCTCCCTTGCCTTGCTCCATTTTTCTTTTCTGATTGATTCGCTTCTTCCTTCGCGCAAGCGCTGGGTTCGCCCCTTGTTGTGTTGCATTGTGTGATCCTCCGTTTCAGTCTACGTTTTTTGGATAGCCGGGATCCGACGAGAGCCAGGGTGAAGCAGCTTCAAAAGCTGGAAAGAAGACGCTCGGGTTGCTAAGGTAAGGAGGAGCTGACTGCTTTGAACCGTCTTCTTTGAATTCTTTTTAGCAGTCCGCTTTCTTGAAGGGCTAAGGGGGATCCTTCGACTTCATTCTGTTTTTCAATGTCTTTTTCTCTGCTTCTTGCCATTCCGCTTCTCTACCTCTACTTGAGTGGCATTCTTCTCCTGGAATGGAATAAAAGAAAGCCCATCCCTCCCCCAGATGTAGTCGCTTAGTCTTGCTTTCTCCATCGTGTGACGAACCGGATTTCCAAAGTCACGATCAGAAAGGTTGAAATACAGATCGGAAAGCGCTGGTTCGATCCCAGCTCGTGACAAAGCAAATAAGCGAGAAAGAAGAGCTAGAATAAAGCTAGCATTCTTTAATCCATATCTATTGTGATATAGGAGTAGTAGCGGGGAAGGAAGACGATTTGAGTAGCACAAACTAAAATACGGCCAATCCGTTAAGAGAACCTATATGGATAGAATTAAGGCTGCGCCTACGAAGAACAGAATATAATCAAAAATCTCATAAATAAAGAGAATTCGCCGAATTGCCTTTACTTTCGTTTTTGAAAGCGGATCCCGGGTGTGATGATGTCAGGAAAGGGCCACGGCCTCTAGAAGTCTGTCTACTTGATTTGATGAGTGAGGAATAAAAACAAACCTAGGTGACAGCTTATTTGCGACTAATCAAGTCTTCTGATTCCAAATGAAGGTAAAGGTCTCGGATACTTCACATTATAGCATATCTGCTGCTGTATCTTTTTCATCCTTGCAAATGAAAGAAAACGAAAACGGCGGTAGGAACCGGTCGGATTCGAACCGATGAATAGAAGTTTTGCAGACTCATGCCTTAACCACTTGGCTACGGTTTCCGGGTTATAAAGGAAAGAGGAGAAATAAATGTTCAAAGGCTTTTTTTTAAGAAGGTGATAAAATCCGACCCTGGTAGTGGCAGTCAATACCACCAGGTCAGGAAGAATTTATCATTCGCAGCCACAGTCTCAACCGGGACTCAGCTTGCTTTTTCGAAGCCATCCTTTTTTATCTCATATAGACCCAACCAGTTGAAGAAAATCTTCCTGCCCAGATCTCGATTATGAAACTTCTGTCCACCTCGACCTTGGAAGCTAATTCGCGTGTAGGCAGCGCTATCTGTCGTACCGTTGACTCTATCTATTCATTGAATTCACTTTTTTACATTTTTTATTTTTTATAGGCTCGCTCCCTCTTTTTCCAAGAATTCTGTGTGCTTCACTTATGATGAGATTCACAGATCAGTACTTTTCTATCAAAGAAAAGTTCTCCTTAGACCGTCCCCTATAGATGAGATTAGACCTCATGTTTGCACTCATTGGATGATGAACAACGAAGTTCATATCTTATTACTCCTCGATCCAAGAATGTTATTATGAGGTTCTCATCACAAGAAGATTTCATTCAAGCTTGGACCAATAAGAAGGGTTTCCCTTTTTTCAAATGAACGATTTGAAGACCTATTGGTTCTAACAGCTGATTGCAGTAGTTTTGGCTCTTATATATCCATAGTTGGGATTCGTCGTTTATTTGTGGCTTTCCCTTCTTAAATGAAAATGGTTTCTCTCCTCCAAAAAGAAGATTTTGAACCCCAACGACAAACGAACATGCATTTTCGAGGACTAGCCCGCTTCCCATTACTCAAGAGGGAAATTCATCGTACATAATCATAATTAAGGGAGCCATTGAAAGGTGACTAAAACACCAGAAACGGTTCCGTCGTTCCCATTGCTTTTCCATTAATGGTTAGGTCTTAATTTTACAATACTTCTGAAGTCTCCCGCACCAACGTTCATGCTAGCAACCAAGTCTCTGCTCCAGCTAGCAACCAGTCATCCGAAAGGGGGTGTGAAACGCCTCCCCTACTCAACTCCTCGACGCCCCGGCCAAGGTAGGAAAAGAAACCCATAACATTCTTCTCCTACTCAAAATCGTTCCAGTAAATCTTCATACCTTGGAACAGAACTAAAAGCCACTGAAAGAGGAGAGGCCTACCCCAGAAATTCAATTTGATGCGCTTGCCTTAAGACTTTTACCCTTTTTTCGACAATCGGCTGGCCCCTTCTGTACCCAAAACATATGCGCTGACCAAACTGCGCTACACCTCGACTGTAAAGGAGAGGAAGCCACTGTTTTTTTTAGAAAAATCTGCCTCCAGCGTTTTGGGATGCATTATAGCACAGGCCATGACTACGTTTTTCCATAGGTTGATGCTTTGCATAGGAGATGGATCAGACTCTTCAGAAGCAAAGAAAGCGATTCCTTTATGGGACTTGGATTAGCGGCATATCTGTTCTTTTCAAGTCACTTCTAACCGCATAAGAAAAAAACCCAAAACAAAGATTGTGGAGGTCTTTCAGAACCCGCTTGGCTGCTGAAGAAATGATAAAAAGGGCTGTATTTGCGAGAGAATTAGGAGTTCTTCCACCACGTCAAGGTGACACTCTACCGCTGAGTTATATAAGCGAATCCGAAAGTTTGGCCACACGAGATAATGGAAAAGGGCTCATTAGGCAGCTCCAAAAGCTCCAGTTACAATTCGCTGACCGAGTAGCTCCAACTTCAAGAGGGGAATTTGCTCCAAAGTGGGCTTAGATATGGCGACGCCAAAAAGTCGTATAGCTCTCATTAAAGTGCAAGCTATTCAGTAAGCAATCCAGTTATTGAGAAAGCCTTATAAGACTCTACATCTTGTAGAAGTTTATTAGTTAGCTAAGATCACATCTCTTTCCCCCCCCCCCCCTCTATGTAATTGTGAGACCAAAATAAGTATGGATTTGATCGATAGAACGCCTTTGTGAAGTCTAGATCTCTTCGTTTCGATACACAGTACGGTTCGACTACGCATTCACAGTAGATAAGACTGCAGATGGGATTCAGAAAACCGCCAAATAAAATGCGTCCCAAGCCAAAATATCACAAGTACCGCCGCGCCCTAGACCATCGCAAGGAAAACCCCAAGTCAAACTTCGCTCGAGAGTCAGGAAAGCAAGGGGCGGACACAGGTGGTGCATGGCTGTCGTCGGCTCGTTTGTGGATGGAACCCCCCGAGAAGGGTTATAATGGCATAAAAAAACCCGAAACAAAGACCGTGGAGGTCTTTTAGAACCCGCTTGGCTGCCTGCCAGTAAGTGCTAGGCCCCAGGAAAGAGGGCTGTTACCCAGAAATTCATTAAGAGTGCCAACTTGAATGCGATGCCTTATAAGGACAAAAAAACCAGGTGCTTGACTTCTCCAATCACATATCTTATTAAGTTTTTTGTGAAACCGAGTTCCAGAGCACGTAGAGCGATTGGTAAACGGACCCTACAAGGAATTCTTGAGTTTTCGTTCAGTGGGAAGAAGAAAGGGGAAACCACTTCTGATCTTTGCGAGCACAACGTAGACCTAAGTGGTATCATATTGGATCCTTGGGAACCATCACAAGTACGGTCGACCTATTTCTTTTTGAACTAAAATGAGCAAAGAAAGACAAGCTACGAACTCCCGCTGCTCTTCCGTGCTCGTAGGTAGACTCCCCTTCTGTCCGGAAGGGAAAAAAAGTACTCACTCGGGTTAGCGGGAGGTCTGCTAGATAGACAGTCAACGCTTCCAACGTCCGTAGGAACTAAGTTGGAATTTGGGCCTGAACTATAGGACTCTGTGTCGCCATACTCATTCTATTTGGCTATGGGCAATAGAGGGTTCTTTCTTGTGCCCAGCTAGAGGCTATGACTTATTCCTTCTAAGCTTTCGGGTAAGGGAAGGCAGTCTATTTTTGCACTGCAGGGCCCAATCATACTCAAAAGAAGAGTTTAATCCTGGCTCAGAAGGAACGCTAGCTATATGCTTGACACATGCAAGTCGAACGTTGTTTTTGTGGAGCTGCGCAGAAGGAAAAAGAGGTGCCATCTGTCAGTTGGATTCTCGACCAGCCTTTTCTTGCTTGCACTAACTCTAAATTCTTGCTCCTAAATCAATACTTCCTACTCGGCCGTATAACCCTACTTTATAATCTTATGGGTTAATTTCTAAAAAAATCACGAACTTTACACGAAGTTTCATTTTAATCATGAACTTTAAAAGTTGTCATTTAAAGGCACGAACTTTCATTTTGTTTCAAATCTATCGCCAAAGTAAAATCCGATGTATTTTATCGAACCAAAAATTCCTAATCCTATATACTATAACTAAAAGATAATAACATTTAATGTCGATTTATAATTTGGGTCTTTCATTAATGATTTATTGAAGAATTTAGTCAACAAAAATAAACTGAAATGATAGATTTGAAATAAAATGAAAGTTCGTGCCTTTAAATGGCAACTTTTAAAGGTCATGATTAAAATGAAACTTCGTGTAAAGTTCGTGATTTTTTTAGGAATTAACCCTAATCTTATCTATAGTTTTTTTTTAATACAGACTTGCTTACTCATTTCATTTAGGGCAAAGTAGAAGCTTTGCCAGAAGCAAGACAAGGAAGTGGTGGGCCTGTTTTTTTTCATGATTCAAAGCATCTCGCAAGAGTTACAGTGGGCGAAGTCGTCTTTCTTACCAGCCATTTTTTTTAATGCCAAGATCGAGCTTCTTTCAGAACTTTTTGGTAGGTATACGCGGATTCGGGTTGCCTAAGTAGAAGGCATGGAACTAGTGATCCCTTGCGATATTGTCTTCCTACTATAGAAGGATCAGGGATTCTGACTCGCGGAAAGAGGCTTCATTCCAGAATATTTGAATTTAAGGGTAAATAGACTCTTTTCGTCCTTCCTTTTCGATGCCTGCCTGAGGACCTATGTGAATGTTTTGCATCATTTACTAAAACAGTAATCTCATTATTGCCTATTCTAGCAAAACGAAAGCAGGCCGTCTTTCATATCGAGCCATTGAAGCAGCGCGTCAGGCATTGCTACCTATGCCTAGATCCTTTATTCCCTTCATCCCTAGGCGAGACAAGCTACCTTTAGCTAGAAGCCTCTTTTTCCTTCTGCCCAACTCCACGAAAACAATGTTCGACTTGCATGTGTTAAGCATATAGCTAGCGTTCCTTTTGAGCAGAAAATCAAAGTTTATCCGAAGCTTGGTCTAAAATTCCCGAAAAATTAGGTTTTTATGATTATATACGAGACCATTTCCATTTTTAGTCGGGGGATGCGAGCAAAGCGACCCTAAAAGACTTTCTGCGCTATCTTAAAGTAGAAAGGCGAAAAATTTCCATTTTGAGACTGTGACCCATCGCGGAGCACTTTCTCACTGATTTAGTTATATAAGTGTTAAATTAATATTCCTCCACAAGACTCTTGATGTTTTTTCAGGGCTTGGGTACGAGAACATAATTGGAAGAAACAAGGGTCTCTTGGTAAAATAAAATGGTTGAATAATTGAAAAATGAGCGACACCTTTCCATACTTTGTATCTGGCGTACTTCACTTAATTTCCTCTGCAGTATAAGAATAGCTATGAAGAGCCTTAAGTAAGAAATGACAAGGACTAATTGGAAGAACTCCTTTTATAACTTTGATTTGAAAGTATCAATAGATACTGTCGAAGAACAAATGTTCTAAATAAAGTAATTCTGTTACTTTTTTAAAAACACGATCCAAAAAAAAGTTTAATAGATTTTTTTTGAAATATTTGAAATATCAAAAAAAAATCTTCATAAGTCTAGAGGATAGCTTGACCTAGCACGTCCAGCCCGAAAAGCCACGAGAATGGCCAAGGGCAGGACTAAGCCCATACTTAATATATATTCAGTGATTAATTAGGCAAGGGAATTCTCTATAAAGATAAAGAAAGCGGAGCTCTTGAGGAAAATCGAGAAGAGAAAAAGAAGCATACTGTAGATTAGACTTGAAGATACCTGATTTGAATCGAGTCCCCATAAGATGACTTGGAAACTCTCCTTTTTGTTCAGATGGGATTACTCAATGCAAGTGTATTTCTTTCATTTTGATATGGCAATCGTCGAAGTCGGAATCCACTTGAGTATGGAGACACCAGACCGCTCATGCCCGCCCATTCTGTCTCGCCCTAAATGGAATGGCTCTCTTAGTTAGGCTGCGCCCCGACCCGAGTGCCCACGTCCGCTCTTTCTCCGCCCGCAGCCCAAGAAGTTGGCAAAGCCAACACAACATTAGATTAGTTAGGGTCGTCCCCTTCATTCTATGCTGACCCCAGCCGGGGGCTGGCTTTTTAGGAAGTCTGTTCCCACCGCGCTCATGGACCAGCTGGCCTGTCAGCGGTAGTGGGAATTCTCCCGTTCCCTGGTTAAAGGGGTTCTTCTTCGTCTTCCATCCGTATCTCTGTAGTGTGCATCCTTTTATCTGTATCAGTATTCTTATCAGCATCAAACTGAGATTTCATCTCTTTGTATCTTTCGGCTATCTCTCTTTCTTTTTGAGATAATTTTTCATTGAGAAGGTTCTTTTCAGTCTGTAGTTGTATTACATCATTCCTTAGTGATTTGATTAAATTTATGACTTCTTGCTATTCCTAGTCCTCTGGCTACGCCCCTATTCCTTCTCAGGGATTCACTCTGCAAATAGAATCCCAGGACAGCTACATTTCTTTCTGGTTGGTGATTCCTTCTTTCGTAACATCTCTCTCTGGTACTAAAAAAGCTTTACTTTCTGAGAAACTAACTACCTTTTTCCTGATTTGATTGTTTTCTTAGTGTGGCATCTTTTTGTTCGTTGTCCACTGGTGATATTATCATATATAAATGTAAATAGAGAAAGAGACATCACAGGTCCAAGTCGAAGTGCCCGTTGAGCGTACTCCGATTCAAAACAAGGATGTGGGTCTCGCTCATGATATCGATGAAGTCTCAGAGCTGAGAAGTAGCATCAGAGCTAGCTTGGCAAGAGATGAGTCATCATTATCTTAGTCGAGCGAGAGCGCGAGACTTTTTTTCTTCTCATTCGAGATATTATGTGCAATTAATGTTTCTAAAGATGCATGAGACATTAGGCAGTTTTTTTGGGCGGTCGTAAAACCTCGACTTGTTAGAGAGAAGGAACCTCTCGCCTTCAGAAAATCTTAAGCTGTAATAAGTTTAAAACAGGCGTTAGCTTTGCTGGGAATACCATCCACTACTCTTAGACTTATCGCTCGACATAGCTATAGCTGTCGATTCGAACAAACCTGACCCCTATCTATTGTCGTAGAAGCTGTTCCTAGGAAAGATTATGGTTCTCGGGTATTCAATCAATTAATTCTCCAAAAGGGGGGGGGGGGGGGGGAGAGAGCTTAAGTGGAAATGAAAGAATAGGGTGAGGGGAAAGGAAATTTCCGCGGACATGCAAAAAATGATAATAAATCTCGTCGTTAACTAGTTAATCTTATGGTATGGATTCCTACATAATCAATATTTAATGAAAAAAAATTGAATTTCATTTTTCATTTTATTTTCTTTTAAAATTAAAAGGAAAATCTAAATATTTGAATAGTGAATAGTAATTTATTAGATATTTAGATGTTTCGCCTTCGACTTCGATTAGACCACTTGTCGGGTTATTTGGTAAACCGAGTACCATAAAGAGGATTACTAATGACAAAGCTCACTCGAATCTCCTCATATTGTTAGGAAGGCCAATAAACCACTATTTCCAAAACTATCGCTAGCTCACTTCACTTGCATTCCTGCTAGCACTACAAAAAGCTCCGGTCTTAACGCCCTTACTACTGCTGTGCAGTCTTTCCTCGGGTTCGTAAATAATAAATATAAATAGCATGTGTGTTTGTGTGTATATATATACGAATAAAGGGTCAGCGTGCCCCCTGAACTTGTGACACGGGGTCATCTAACCCAATTTATACTTTTTTGAACAACTAACCCCAAAACTCTTCATTTTTGGGTCAAATAACCCTATAATTTATATTTTTATTTTAAAAAATAGATTTAAAATAATTATATCGCAACAATTAGGGAAATATCTAATTACTATTTTGCATCCCTCGCCTCCGATTTATATTTTACATATTTTAAAAATATAATTATGGGTTATTTGACTCAAAATTGAAGAATTTTGGGGTTAGTTGCTCAAAAAAGTATAAATTGGGTTAGATGACCCCGTGTCACAAGTTTAGGGGGCGCGTTGACCCTTTGTTCATATATATACATATATATTTGTTTTAAAAATAAGAGAAAATAATAATTAAATATGTTTCTGATACATTGCTGATACATCGCGGATACATAAATAATACATGTGAATAGTTTTAACAAACTGATGCGTGACTGACGCGCGTGTTAAACGCCTGTCAGACGCGTTTTTGACGCGTTTTTGACCCATTCTGAAACGTTTTTGACTTTTTTATTTGTTTTGAGTATGCCATGTGTTGCATCCTCATTGGGAAGTTATTAAATGTCAAATTTTATCTATTGTAGGTGCTCATGTAATATTTTAGCAAATTTAGCATTTTTGTTGTTTTCTTCCACTTTTTGAATATTTTTGTCTTTTTCTCCAAATTTCTCAAAATTGGGTGATTTTTGTAAAAAGCCCATTCTTCAAATAATAGAGTTGGCCCATTACATCCGCGAAGCTGTAAGACCCAATGGCCCAAAACAGTTCCTTACTTATCAAAGCCGCAAACGACGACATAACAAACATAAAACGGCACACATTTCATCGTCACCTGAATTTTTCAATATCTGCTCTGTTTGTTAGTATTTAGGGTTTTATGTCTTTGTTTATTTCTTTAGTTATTTTATACGAAAGGATTGGTTCTGTTTCTCAGTCAATCAACGTAAGTGTCGGATTATCCAAATTCATAATTTTGATTCCAATTCCCAATTATCTCTGCTGAATTGATTTCTTATTAATTGCAGGTTTAATTCATGGTTGAAAGAAAAATTATGTATTCATCTAGAGGCACTGGTGCTTATGGGCAGCCAACATACGGTGGTCAATCTGGTTATGCCCAAAATGTAATAAAAATGGCAGCTTTGTTTCTGTTTCTTTAACATTTATATAATTTGTATTATATTTAGTTTAAATTTGTATTTTGGGCGTTGAGATGATTGTCTTAGAAGTGCATTACATGTTTGGATTACTGTGAAGTTTGTAATAATTTTGATCTTGTAATCAAAATGTTATTTTCTATTCTTTAAATTTAATTTTTCAATTAATTTATGGACCTAGAAATGTAAAAAAAACTTCTCTTTTTCTGTTTGTATTATAATATGTCCATCTTCATGCTTTATCTTTTTTAAATTTACTTATAAGTTGCTGAATCAGAGATTAGGATTCTTTTTTTTTATATAAATAATGAAAATGCCAATTATCAATTGCGTTTTCACGTGAGATTAAGGTAATTTCATTGTGCTTACTGACAAATGTTTGTTATTGTTGATATTTTCTTTCGTGACGGAGTTGATATTTTTCTTGGTGTGGATGAAAAATCTTACTTTTTTTAAAAAAAATGTGTCTATTTTTAGCTGGTAGCTGGATATGGTGGGGGATCGGTTGGAGGGACTGATGGAGGCTCTCAACATTCCTTGGCTTCTAGGCATTCATCATTGTTGAGTGCTTCTCAAGAAGCAGATATTGGTGGTTACAGAGGAGCTGCAGCACATTATGGGGGCCAATATGGGGCTATCTATGGCTCATCTTCCATGTCTGGCTCTCAACAGGTCAGTAGGGCGAGTTTATTGCTTTTTCTTTCTTTCTATCAAAGGATTTCCTTGTTCGTTGTTTTCTGAGAATTCACGATTTACTCTGAATTTCTAAGGCTCCAATTGCAATTTTGTATTGTATAGACACCCACATTGAGCTCTAAAGGGACTGGACCATCAGCTTTGGAAGGTCGTGGTGGCTATACCTCAGCTTTGCCTGATTCTCCAAAATTTGCAGCTGCTGACTATGTCCCATCATCTAGTCATGGATATGGTCATAAAAGCGATCAATTATACGCCGAGAAGGTTCATGATTATCCTGCGATTGAGAGGCGTCAATATGGCGAACGACAAAGTGCATTTATGGGGAGGGATATTCAAAGTGATCCAGCTGCAAGATATGCAGATTCTGTTGGCTTTAGTCATCAACATCAGGTGTTGCATCATAATATAGACATTTGCATAGTTGCACTTCATGCAAATAAGTTAAAGTTCTAAAAATGACACTCCGGTTACTTTTTGTTATATTTAGGAAATAGTTGCTACAGTAACAGTCCAATTTTGTGACTGGCAGTCTGGCACATTAATCACCATCTGCTGATTACTCCGAGTAAAGCTATGAATTATCAAGAAAAAAAAAGAACATTTCTACAGTTTTAGTGTTGTTGGAGTTTTAAGTTTCTTCAGTCTCACTTTTGAGGCCCTTCAGACTTAACCAACTTATTAGCATATGAAAATAGTGGAACTATGATCTTCAATAGCAAATCAAGGTTCCAAGTACAAAGAAACTTAATATTCTAATTTTAATGCAATCTTTTATCTGATGGTACTAACATGAACAGTACTATTTTTGGGTGTGTTTTTGAATTTCTTACTGCTATGCTGTTGGTAATGATTTTTGATTTATTCCTTTTGTCCTTTCTCTTATGGACAGTCCCAGATGTATGAACGCATTGATCAGGCATCAATGCTTCGGCAAGAACAGTTGTTGAAATCTCAATCGGTGCAATCTGCTTCTCTTGAAGGAACTTCCAGGTATTTTTATTTGTTTTAAGTGTTTAGTATGTGATGTGTCCAAATGAAGCATTCAATGCATTTCTCGACTTAAGGTGTTTGTGTTTGTGATTTATATACTTTTTGCATTGATTATCAGGCAAGGTAATCCTTGTCATGTTATATTGTGTTAGACCTCTCTGCTGTGTGATAGTCTGACAACAGCTAATTAGCTGGTAAAGTTTAATTTTACACTGAGTAGCAACACATTTCTGGCAGACAAGTTGATTATCTTGCAGCAAGAAGTGCTGCTAGTCGTCATCCCACTCAAGATCTTGTTTCTTATGGAGGAAGAATGGATGCCGAACCCCGCAGTTCCTCAATGCTTAATGCTTCGTCATATAGTGGGCAACATGCTCCATCGATATTAGGCGCAGCTCCTCGGAGGAATGTGGATGATCTTCTCTACACTCAGAGTTCGTCAAACCCTGGCTATGGAGTTAGCTTGCCTCCTGGTAGGGATTATGGCGCTGGAAAAGGGCTTCATGGGACATCTCTTGATTCAGATTACCGCGGTGGTAACTTAAGGAATGACGAGCGTAGGGATGATAGAGCTGGTTATCTTCGAGAATTCGAGCTAAGAGAGGAAGAGCGCCGCCGGGTGCTTTTGCGTGAGAGGGAGAAGGAAAGGGAATGGAAGAAGGAAAGAGAACGGGAACGGGAACGAGAGCGAGAAAGAAAGCGTGAAAAGGAACTCATTTTGGAGCGGCGTGAGAAAGACAGGAAGCGTCAACGCAAACGTGGACCCGAAATTAGGCGTGAAAAAACTCCACCAAGAGTTTCAAAGGACAGACGCGGGCCTTCTTTGACAAAGGATACTAGAATCTCGCTGCGAGATACACCAACTCGTGAAGCTTCACATAGGTGGATCTGATGTTTCAATTAGTCCTATTTTAGTTCTAATATATAGCTGCTTGTGCATCTTACAGTCCACAACTAACTAGCTGTTCTGTTATGCTGAAGGCGTCACTCACCTGTTAAAGAAAAAAGAAGAGAATACGTATGCAAGGTAAAGAAAAAACAATACAAGAGTTAGCATGCAATGATGATAAGAGTCGGGGCTTAATTCGATTAATTGCGGTTCTTGCTTCTGGTGGGGCCTTCTTTTCCCTGTTCTTTGCCTAAGGCTTCTGTCCGGTTCCTTTGCCCGCTTTTTGTGACTTCTTGAAACTACATCGTCTGATCTTTCTATCGACCTGATCACTTCTGTTCCGGGTTGCTTTGCTTTGACAGATTTCTTCTCTTATCCCTCATATATAGTCCTCAAATTCTAGTTGACCTCCTGTTGCCTCTTCCTCTTTTCGTTTCTTGGGATTTCAACTTTTCTTTTACTAGCCACTTTTTCTTATATAACGTATACTGGTGCGGAAAACACTGGCATTGTACAGAAACTAATAAAAATTTGTTGACAATCTCTTCTACCGTCTCCAAGATGTATCTTCAAAACCTCAAATTTGAATTTATAAATTTTCATATGGGGACTCTTTATTTCGTTGATGATAGACAATGTTTCTTGCAGCTGTTACTGCTAATAAAGTGAAGAAACTTTGCATCTTAAGTTAGAGAGGAATCTTTCACAGCTGCTGTTATATCTAACATTATAAATTATAATTTAGGCCACATCACTCTTTTTATGCAATTTGAGGTGCTATAAGTGAATGTCGTTTATATCTTCTATTTTTGCAGATTCACGCTTCCAGTTTGGTTGATATTGAGCGGGATTTTTTGGCTTTAGATAAGAAATACCCCAGATTATTTATATCTCCAGAATGCTTAAAGGTTTGTCTTCTTATTCTCCCTAATTTGGAGGAATTTAAAGCTCTGCTACTTCTGTATTAATGTTTGTGTTTCCTAGGTTATTGTGAACTGGCCGAGGGAGAATCTTAAACTTTCAATCCACACACCTGTCAGGTACTCTGATGTTTTTGTTATAAGCTGATTAGATTTGCTCTTTCCTTTTTGAGCTTTTGTGAAGTATTATAATAGTTCATTTCATCAAGTTAGTTTAGTTTTTGATCACGTATTTGTATAGGGTATATGCATTTGCATCCATTAACGTTTTATTATTACATTAACCATCTGCGCATGGTTATGCTTTAGAAGCATGAATTTTGATGATCTTATTTTTTGAAGTACTTATTTGAAGTTTCTATTAAATATTAATGAATACATAAGTTTTTTTAAGAGAAAAGAGAAATTATGATAGACTTTAACATCTTGAATTTCTTGAACGCAATAGTTTTGAGCATGATTTTGTTGAAGATGAGGGTGTTACCGAGTTAAAAGATGCTTCATCAACTAAGAACTTGACTCAAATTTTGAAATCAGAGCATGGTAACACTATATGGAATGCAAAGGTAGACTCTGTCATATCTTTCTGTTTATTTTTATTTTCAATTTGTTTGTCTTAGTATAGTACTTGAACTATTAAAATTGATTTATAGTAGTTCAAAGGTTGACAAACATGCTTACTAGGCAACAGAAGCAGAGCTCACAAGGCACAAATACAATCGTTCCAGAACAATATCAAGTGATTTATAGAGTTCAAAGATTGTTGAGAAAGTTTTGGGATTTATTATAAAATGGGAATGTTATTATAAGTTGGAGGACTTGTATAAAATAGGTATACAGCTAGTTTTTTTGCCGGTGCAGACTGTCTGAAATTTCCTTAAATGTCTAACTAAACAAGAAATATTAAGTTTGGTATGTTGAAGTTAGAAGAGATCAAAAGCCTAAGTAGAGACTAGGCAATCTAAATTTCTTCTGCATGGTTTATTGAAGACTTGCAGATGTATTATTCAGAATTGAGTTTTTAAAAATTTAATAAGAGGCTTGATTCAAAGTATACTGAAAAAGAAACTTCTTAAGGTTGACAAAGCATATTTGAAGCTTTAAGATGGAAAATTTCCACACCAGAAAGTAACCGTGGATGCTGTGAGTGGATAAGGGATTTGATTTAGTTGTTTGAACCTTATTATTTCCAGAACTGCATTAAATGAGGACTTCCTATTACTACTTTATGGTCTAGAAAGTAATATTTATTTTATCAAGGCTTAATCACCAAAAAAAACCCCACCTTTTAGTCCCTTTTCAAATGCACCGTGACGTTGCAATTTTGTCAGCTGCACCCTAATTCGCACCTTTAGTTTTCAATTCCACCCTCAAGTACTAAATTGATCTCTTCTCCATTTGAAAAAAGTTAAAATAAGTCATCCATTTTTAACTTTTTATGTGAAAAAAAGTTCAAACGAGTACTTTATAAGGGTTTTTATGAATTTTTCCCGAGTGAAAAAGAGTCCAATTTGATTTTGAGGGTGGAATTGAAATCCAAAGGTGCGAATTAGGGTGCAGCTGACAAAATTACAACGTCAGGGTGCAATTGAAAAGGGGCTAACAGGTGGGGTTTTTTTTTGTGATTAAGCCTTTTATCAATCACTATCTTTTGATGGATAAGATGGTCCGTTAAATGGTGATGAAATTAAAATATAAATGAAGTGAGAGTAAGACAACTTAACCATACAAAGACCGAAATTAGTTTTATCTTGTGTATGATTTGCTCTATTTTCATTTGATTGTGTTGTTTCACTTTTGCCCATGACCGATGCATAACAGCTGTTCCAACCTTTTGCTATATTTTGGATATAGATATGCAGACATTCACTAACTGGGAAATATGGGTTCTTTTGTCTTACTGGTTCAGATAATTTTGATGAGTGGACTTACTAAGAATGCAATGGAGGAGCTTTCATCTGAGAAAAGCTATGATGATCGCCTACCGCATTTGTGCAATATTCTTAGGTTTGCTATCTTTAAAAAGGATCGATCTTTTATGGCTATTGGTGGTCCATGGGACTCTGTTGATGGTGGTGATCCCTCAGTTGATGATTCTGTTTTAGTTCAAACAGCCCTCAGGTTTTTATTTTCTAGCTTCTAGTAAATGATGGGCTAGTGATTCTCATTGAATATGACTAATATAATTATAACTTTCTAGATATGCAAGGGATGCAGCTCAAGTTGATTTGAAGAATTGCTGTAATTGGAATCGCTTTTTGGAGGTAATAATCCAACTGTCGTTATTGTAGGCTGAAATCAAATGCATCTTATGTGTTATATATTTATGAATCGGATTTCACAAGCAACTAAGGCTGATAACTTTGCTAGAGATGTTGAATTATTGTGGAAATAGTTCGTAATTTCTATTTTTGGACAGTGTGATTGATACAAAACTTGAATTTGAATAGTATTTAATTAAGATGAACATGGTGGCCAGATTTATGTGGCTGGAATTGCGCATAATGCCAGTTTCTAGTATTAAGCAAATGGGAAAATGAAGGTTTTATTTGGTGCTCACGTTTCACTGGTCATAGAACTGTGCTTAAAAGAAGGTGGAGGGAGAAGAAAGAGATTAAAACAAGTAGTTCTATGCAATTATACTGCTACAAATCATTAAGCTTTAATTTTGTGGTCCTTTACTTGGTTTTTAATAAATTTTGATCATATGGCATAAAGCACTTGGATAAGAGCAAAAAATTTAAACATGAATAAAGTACAAATTGCAGACTAAAACCTGACAACTGCCACAAGGATTCTGTTTGATATATTGCCCTCTATAAGAAGTGGGTTAATAGCTCTCCCGTATCACTGATGTAATAAGATTGCCTTTTTAGGGTCAGAGTTGGATATTTGTTTAGATAAATAGGTAATTTTTTTATCTGATCGTAGGTTTGGCATAGCTGTGCTATTGGATCATACCAGTCCCACTGTGCTATTGGATCATACCAGCCATGTACTACTGCTCAAATGTTTTTTGGCTTGAGATTAGCCAATTCTCAATATTATCTCTTTGCTTTCTCTTGGACATCCTTTATGTTTCGGGGATGCGTGCATAAGATGTTTGTTTGCTGCTGACATTGAATTCTTGAAGTTTTAAAACTGACAAAAGCCTTTTGCAAGTGCAGATACACTATGATAGATATGGCAAGGACGGGTTCTTTAGCCACAAAGAGATCACTGTTCTGTTTGTTCCAGATTTGTCACAGTGCCTACCTTCATTGGATGCATGGCGAGAGCAGTGGCTTGCTCATAAAAAGGCCATTGCTGAGAGGGAGCGTCAGCTTCATTTAAGAAAAGAGGTGAATTTTCATGCCAAGCACTCTCTCCCTTGTATTCTGTTTTTGTTGAACCGAATAGTCGGCTGCTTCCAATGCTTTATGATCTTTCAAAATAATTTAATTCTATGGACATGGAACATAATAAGTATTTTGATGCTAATGATAATTTAACATTTTCTCAGAGGACCAAAGAGAAGGAAGGGCAGAAAGGTAAATGGAGCTTTCAAACTTTTTACTGCCTTGTGTTGCATCTTCTGCTCGTTCTATTATACATGTGATACCATTGTTATTTCTATCTTTCAGATAAAGGGATAAAATTTTCAAATGATTCTAAAATGGTGGACAAATTAGAAAAAACCAAAGAGTCTGCATCCTCAGGTGCCAAAAATAAAGAGAAAGATGGGAAAGGTAAAACTACTGTGCAAAAGGGGGATGATAATGACAAGAACCTTGAGAAAAAGGAGGGGGCTGAAACAGGAGAGGAAGCAAAGAATTCTGAGAAGAAAGATCAGGTGGCTGTTTTAGGTACTCCGGCAGCTGGCACTGTTAAAACTGGAAGGAAGAAGATAATAAGGAGGATTGTCAAACAGAAAGTCTCGAATAAGACCACTGAAGCTGAGAGTACTGTGCCTAATCAGAATGAGTCTTTAGGTGGGAAGAATGCTGGAGAGAGCATTGAAAGATCTGAGATTTCTAAGGAGCAAACTGATAGTTCTACTGATCCTTCTGGAATTAAGACTTTTGTGAGGAAAAAAGTTATAAAGAAGGTTCCAGTGGGGAAAGCTGCTCAAAAAAAAGATGAGGGTTTACAGCCGGATGTTAAAGCTGAGAAGGAAATGGACTCCACTGAAGATAAAATGAAGGATAGTTCAGATATTAGCAATACTGCAGGTCTACAAGGTACTAATGTCAAAACAGCTATAAAGAAGAAAATAATCAGAAGAGTATTAAAAAGAAAAGTCACTAGTGCGGCACAAAAGAATGATAAAACAGTAGGTCAGGTAGGTAATGAATCAGAAAATACGGAGATAGGAAAAACAGGGGCAGAAAACATGGCAATTGATGTTCAAAATTCCGAAAAGAAAGTAAGTGCTTCGAAATCACCACCTACGGAGAAGCAAGGTAGCTCGTCCAATTCAAATATAACAGAAACCAAAGCTGCTAAGGAGGATAACAAGGATGGCAAGGAATTTGATGGCAACAATGGCTCTAAAGTTGATGGCAAGAATGGTTCCAAAATTGATGGCAAGGCTGACAAGCAAAAACTTGCTCCGAAGGAAAACCATGGAGCCAAGAGAGCAAAACCAATGGATGAGGAGAAGTCCAAGGATAATAAGAAGGATAGAGATGTAAAAGATGGTTCTAAGAGCAAATCCAATGAGGATGCAAAAGAAAAGAGAATAATTGAAGAACCTCCTAGACATCCAGGATTGATTTTGCATACGAAAGCAAACAAGGGAACTAAGGTATGTAGATTGTAACCTTAAAAGATATTTTTTTTGGACATTAATCATTGTAATGGGAAAGCTCAGCTAATATTTTTTGTATTGATTGATTAAGAAGATAAATAATGTCTGTAGACCTTGCTTCTAGCCTGTACCTACTTTTAACGGTGTTCTCTTTCCCTGCAGCTGCGCTCATTGTCCCTTTCACTTGACTCACTCTTGGGCTACACAGATAATGATATTGAGGAATCAACATTTGAGGTTTGTTGTGTTTCATTTTACTATTTACCATTAAGCCAAGAGTGGTCAGAATAACTTTTTGTATCCGTTTCTCATGTCAATTCTCTTATTTTCAGCTTTCAGTATTCGCTGAATCATTTTATGAAATGCTTCAATATCAGATGGGCTCTCGTATTTTTACATTCCTTCAGGTTGGTTCACATTACTGAACAAGTCAACATTATTGCAAATTAACTGGGTCATTTATTAAGGTATTCTTCTATATGCTTCTCTAATATGTAGAAACTGCGCATCCAATTTGTGAAAAAAAGAAATCAACGTAAGAGGCTGCGAGAGGAAAAGGAAGAGAAAGATAAGGAGAGGAAATTATCTAGCAAACGCCTGAAGACTGCTGAGCTTCCCGTGAAAGATAATTCTGCTGACTCGGATTTGTTGAATGCAAATCAGCCAGAGGACCCAAAAACTAATGATCAGAAGACAGTTAAGAAGGAAGAAGATACTGTTATTGATAAGGTTGATGAAACCGTTTCAGTTGATGAAACAGATTACGAGGAAGACCCAGAAGAAGATCCTGAAGAAGAAGATGATGATTTTGATGATGACTCATCTAATGAGGCAAGAAACAATATTATGAATGACTAATATTAAATAAATTTGTCCCTGGATTTTCTTTTTTTCTTTGAGATATGAAGTTTGGGAAAGAGATTGCCTATTATACCTGTCAATGATATTTTTATTGGGTACAGAAAAATGAAGATGAGAAGATGAATCTGGATGCTGATCATGAACCAGTGGCTGGTAATGGAGAAGAAAAATCAGAGAAAGATACCAAGGAGACAAAATGCGAAGACACAAAGCCCAAATTGGATGCTGATTTGTCTGAAAAACGAGATTCGAAGGTGGGGGATAAAAAGAAAGAGTCATCTGCTGTCAAGGAGACTGTGATTGACAAAGAACTGTTGCAGGTTTGTTTGAAGAGAAATTAATGTTTATCCCCTTTCCTTTATTTGAGATTGTAGGATATTTTCTTCATATAAGCTATAATAATATGAGTTTTTATTTGGTGGAGCAGGCTTTCAGGTTTTTTGACCGAAATCGAACTGGCTATATTAGGGTAATGATGGAAATATTTGTTAAAGCCTTTGTATAAATGATTCTCAGAAGTAGTGAAATAGTTTTTGACAATTTTCAGGTTGAGGACATGAGGTTGATTATCCATAACCTGGGGAAGTTTCTTTCTCACAGAGATGTAAAGGTGAGAAATTGCATTCCCATATTTGAGGCTTATTTTGCATTTTTATCAATAATTTGGAGAAATTGATACACAATGTTTGACATGTGTCAGGAAATTGTGCAAAGCGCTCTGTTAGAGAGTAACACCGGGAGAGATGACCGCATTCTTTATGGCAAGCTGGTTAAAATGGCCGATATTTCTTAGGTCGTTTTTGGTCTGGTCTGTTACTAGGCGTTAGTGCTCTTTCACATGGAACCTTGCTTATGTTAGGCTGTTGCTTTGGTGTTTTGTCCGAATAATGAAAATCATGTAAAATGGTATAGAGCGATGTGAAATTTGATGGTCACTTTTTACTTGACCCTTTTTTAACATGCTAATAATGGCTCATCCCTCTTAATTTACTTGTTTCTTATTACTTGTAAAGACGGTTTTTATTTGGGGATTTTTCAAATATGTCACGGCCTTAAACTACTTATCAAAAATATGAGCAGAAATTATCACATTAAAATTTATCTTGAATGAAAGTGAGATGCATCCAACACTCAAATCCTGATGTTCTTCCGGAGATGAATGGATTTATTTGTTTTATGGAATCAGCAAAATTTGGCACTATGAAATGCACTAATCAATGGTCAATGGAGCTGTATTATGTTTAATCAAAAGCTGTAACAAAATTAACTAGTCTATTTATTTTCAAGAAGAAAACTAACAAGACTCTTCTATTAGCTTTACAGTTCAAGAAGGGATCTCATTGCTTGTTTCTTTACCACTTTACCATATACTCCTTTTCCCAGCCTCATCACTTTCTCCATCTCCACCACATTACCACTTTTCTTCATCAGCACTTTGATTATTCTCTCATCACTTCCTGTTGCTTCTGCTACACTATCCGCCACCACATCAGCACCCGGAAGCCGCCTTCCCCACCTCTTCACCGTCTTCTCCGAACCATAAGCTTCGCTATACGCTCCCCAAAATGATGCCCTCAGGTAACCCTTCTCTTTGCCTCTCACCATCCATCTTTTCATTCCTTCTTCCAGCCTAAAAATTGCACCACCCACATCTAACCCTCCTCTTTCTACTCCTATCTCGATCTCCTTCACCTCATCTTTGCAACATACTTGTTCTTCGAATTTGCATCTCTTGCAGTGACATTGGAAACCCCATGCTTTTGACATTTCCATTCTCTTGTACAATGGCGAAAGCACATCGAAATATGGAAATGTGATCTCTTCACCTGCCTTTACATCCCTTGAAGCATGGACTAATATATAATCCCCAACATGAAGTCTCCTTGCATTGGGATTACATGAATGATTGATGAATGAAGCTACCACCCATAACCCAACTCCGTAAAAATCACTATTCTTGCCTAACACTTTAGCCGAAACAGAATCTTCAACGAGGGCATTCACATCCAATATACTCATCATCTTAACCATATCAAGTTCCTCGTTCGCTTCCTCAATCTCATCTCCCTCGGGCCTAAACAAACTCATTTCAGGAACTCGAGTATCGTCTTCCTCTTCCCCATTGGACAATGTACTTACTAAAAATCGGATTCTTTTACTTCTTTTAGTACATTTTACTACTTCATCAACAAAATTCTTCCACATAACCAATTGCGCATTTTCGCTCGAATCTTCACTAGACAGTATACCTCTCTCTATAGCAACTGCTTTATTCACCAACAACAAAGTCCCGGCATCAATGTTCTTCGTCGCGAAAAGACCTCTCCCACTAAGCTCCGACTTTCGAATCTCTACCGGGCCGATAAATTCAGCAAGATCAGGGATCTTCCCCCGAAACCCATTTAACACCCAATCGGAAAGATCAAGAACTCCAGTTCTTGACTGAAACTCAAGCTTCTTACATTTCTCCACATACCCATTAACCATTTCAAGATTCCCACTATCCTTGTGATCAAGAAGTGCAGTTTTAAAGTAATTCAAAGCCATTAAATACCTGTTTAAACAAATCAAGATTTTGCCTTTGCAGATGAGAGATTTGAAATGGGTGCTCTCAATTTGCAGCGCTGAATCACAATCTTGAAGTGCTGCCTTGAAATCTTTGAGCCGGAATCTTGCTTCGGCTCTGTTAGAGAGGGCTAGGCAAAGAGATTTGTTGATTTTGGTGAGGTGAAGTTGTGGGTTGTTTGAGGTCTGGTCTTGGCAAAAATTGATGAATTGAGTGTAGAGTTGTATGGATTCTTGCCATTCTTCTCGGAGAAGGAGTTCGTTTGCTTTTAATCGGAGTTCTTGCATCAGATCTTCCGGCGACGGTGGTTGTTGAAGATTGTCTTCTTCTCTCATATTTTGGACGGTGGTGTTCGGTAGGGTTATTCGTTCTGTGTTTGTAGTGTTTTTGTTGTATCTATGATGACTATGATTTTGATTTGGGACTTTCTAACGGTCATTTCTTGTAACGGCAACGGCTATTTCGGCGTTGCGTAATGCTTATGATTTGGATATAATATATTGGCAAAAGGTACAAAAAAACCTTCATAATTTTCACAAAAATACAAGTCAGCCCTTTTACTTTTTTGGGATATAATTAAGCCCTCTTTATTTTCAAATAGAACAAATAACCCCTTTCATCCCGCATCATTAGAAATACTCGTTAATGGCTAACATGTCTCTCATAATCATATAGGAAAAAAGTTCAAAAATAATTGTAATGTTTAAAATATTTTCCGAAAATTTGAGGGGGTAAGTATCCCAAAAGTAAACTTAAAGGGTTTATTTGTTCAATTTTAAAACAACAAGGGTTTAATTGTTCAATTTTAAAAACACGAGGGCTTAATTGTGCCCAAAAAATAAAAGGGCTGATATGTACGTTTGAGAAAAAGTCGAGGGTTTTTTTGTAACTTCTGTCTAATATCTTTCTCCTTTTTCTGCTTAGGAACATGAATTATTAGAAAATACAGTTTAAATTTTAGCAAATAAAAGAGCAAGATTATGGAAAAAGAAAAGAACACCTAATGTTAAGGCAAAATGATTAATTTTCAATTTTAAATCTCAGACTAGTTTTGGAAGTCCTTCAATTTATTTTGTCATTATGATTATTTTTCTGTAATTTATAACAGAATCACTCAATTTTGATTTCATGAATACTACAATTCCTACTATTAGTTTGGCTCTATTTCTTTTAATTTAAAATAATATATCAACAAGCTGGTCGCTTACATGAATAATAACATTTTTATTAATTTATATAGTAGTATTCCACATTAAGACAACATGAACGGCCTTTAAATTTGAAATAAATAAATGGCGCAACACGACCTATATCTACATTGAACAAATCACACTCAGTATAGAGCATTCATCTCGACCGAGTTAATCTACTATAGCTGAAATCTGCTTCTCAACTTTGAACTGTCTGTTTTACATTTGAACACCAAATCCGATAATATGTATACGTAAAAGTAGGATCCGAGCAAGAGAAAATTCATCTTTATCAGGATATCTACTTGGTTCATAGGTTGTTGACATTTAGAAGACAAAAATCCTGCACATCCCTCCAGCAAAACAAGAAAGTGAAACAGAAAAATCGTCAGTTAAGTGAAAATTATAATGCATTAGAGGACTTGAGACATAAAACTCACTTGTGGGAGTGCAGAGATTACTTCTTCAACAGGTACACTCCGTCTCTTAGTTCTAACTTTTCTTCACAAACTAAACCTGATAAAAAACTTTGCAGCTGCTGCACTGACTTGTCATAAGGAGGATCTGCTACACAAAACATCTGCACCAATGCTTCTTCTTCAGTTACTTCCCTAAATTCATATCACTCTCACTAACGTAATTCAAAACTATTCTCACCTTGAGGGCGTTATGAATGCGGTCTAGTGTCATACTTCCGAAATTTGTGAGCATCCCCATGATAAATTTCTACATAAAGTCAAATCACCATATAATTAAGGCTTCAGTAAGTTACCCATTCACAAGAAGAGACATTGTTTGTTCACAGCTAACTGGAAATTCACATCATATAATGTACCTCGTAAACAGTCATTTCCTTGCGTATTTGGTCCTCAACAGAGGCTACAGATCTCTCTCCCTCGTCATCACCGACTAGCAGCTCTTCCCCACTTCCACCACTCTTAGTAGCCATGCCTTCCACTAGAGTAAATACATGATCACAAGTGTCTGTCCCAGGTGATTCTGCTAGAATTCCCTGAGATAGAGGCAAAACTAAATACTTGGGTCTCAATTTTTTTGCAGCTATCAGTTTGCATAAGAAAACCCATCAATACCATTTGGAACATTTCAGTCAAGCTTAAAAAAGACAAAAACGTTATCTTCACAGTAAAGCTATAGCTCAGCAATTCAGATATGAAAATAATTGAATGTAAACAAATGCAGAATCCAACAAACTGAATGTTCAATGGCCAAAAAAATTACAGTTACATAAGAAAGAAAATAATTCCAAAGCAATGAACAGTTTCGTCTTGCCCTCCGATAAGAAAAGTGGCATAGAGGTCTGCTCAATCACTCGGTTAGTAAAACATCTTGGGTTTGTTAAACCATCAGGTGGCTTCCAAGGTGAATGCTAGAAAGCCAGAGAAATCAAATACCACAATAAAAGAGTTTCTCAAAGTCTACCTTGCTGGTCCAAAAACTTATTCTTCTATTAAGTACATCCACTGGTACCCCAATAGCCGCTGCAAGCTTACAAGATGTCCAACTGAAGTAAAAACAAAAAGCAATGTTAAACAACGAATGAATGACACTGCAGTCCTGAAATCACTACAGAAGCTACCTCTTTTGATCTTGAAACTGCATGATAATTGCAGCATGTATAGGGGTTACAGTTAACTGTATTTCTCTATCTTCAAATTGCAACTCCAACTAATCAGCAGCCCCACAAAAAGAAAAGTACATATGAGGTAACAAAAAAAAACAAAGACAAAACTGGGTGAAGATCTTGAAGCAAGTATTGGATGAAGATTTTGAAGCAAGTAACTAACCTTTACTGTGCCAAGGTTTTTCTTCCAAAGCAACTTCCTTGGGGTCTTTATCTGATGAAACCTTTTTGCATAATCATTAAGCAATTTTTCTACAGGCTCAGGAACATTTAGTGCCTCCTCCTGAGCAAAAGTAAAACAAGAATTATGCATCTGTCGATTAAATTCAGCTTATTTATGCATAAAATTTAACTGCAGTATCATCATAAAAAGACATGGGGCTAAAATCCCAGGATGTAATTATTAACAAAAGTAGGATATCACTACTCAGTCTACTCTAGTTGCTGAGTCCACTGAAAACGTTTCTATATTCTTGCAGAAAGGTTGCTTTGGGATTATTTTAGTACTTGATAGCAATGCCAGGATATAAAAAAGCAATTAACTCGTGGAGAAGACTTTGCTGTTTCTGCAAATAATTGACATCAATGTGGAAGCAGAAACAAACAACTCATCTGTCATAGTGCCTTACACCAGCAAATAAAAATGTACAATTTAGTTCTATCTTAGGCACCCGTGAAAATGCTTTAGTACTTCAGGGTCAAGTTCCACTATCCAATGTCCCCTGCTTACTGCTTGCAATATTATAATATTTATCCATAAAAAACCAAACAATAAAGGGTTGCAGAAAAGCACAGTTAACCATACTACCTGGATTGGAGGCCAAAAATTTGTAGATATTATTGTAGCATTAAGAATATCCAATGATACTTCCATTTCTTGCTCCTCTGAACCTAAACATCCATTAAACAAAGAGGAAAATGGTAATTAATGGTACATAATCTGTTGAAAAGCTCTAGGGACCAACAATCTTTAACTCACTTATTTGAGATGACTTTATTGTTGCTTTGATATTCTGGTTTGTTCTCTTAGAATCAATCAAATCATTTAGCATAATTTCACATCTCTGCATACTGCTTTCTCCGAAATGAATCTGGAAGGGGGAAACATTTTAACTTTTAAAAATGTGAACAATTTGAAGACAATGAAGCATGAATCGAAAACTCCTCAAATAGCAAATCATGTTAAAGGAACAAAGACCAAAATGATGCAAAGTCACCCGCCTTTAGAAGTTCTAAAGTACGTATTTCTGAGTCAATGTCATAATCAGATTTGTTGAGAAGCTTTTCAGCAAGCATCACACGGTATTCATTAACAAGTTGATCTTTTGAACCAAGTATACCAACAATCATCCCTAATATGTCAACCTTCCTTCGATTCCTGCTTCCCTTCAATGGGTCAGCCTCCACAGGATCAGGCTCCCAGCTGTAAGCAAAGAATTCAAAAACAAAAAAGGCGTGTGATACAGTCAGTTCCACAGCTTTAGCCATATTTACATCTCACATGGACTAAAATTCACATGTACCGTAGAGCATTTATCCATGCTTGCTTATCATCAGTATGGAAACCATCATCAGCACCATCATTTTCTTGGCTTTCTTCATCCCTATTTAATTCTTCAAGAAGGCTATCCCCAGTGATTCCAGACCCATTTGGGTTACCCCCAGTCCCACCTGTAAGCATGGTCACAATGCATTTAATGGTATCTTTCCTACCCCTTAGATAGTCTCTTATTGGTTCACCAACTGCTTCAAGAAAGACACCAGCAGGATCAATTGTACGCAGGGCTTTAATAGTTGAAACATACTGATGCAATATGTCATTGGTAGAGGCGCCGGCAGTGAGCAAGCGGTATTTCAGTGCAGAAATGAAAGAGTCAACCAGCTTAGAATGTTGACCGGTATATTCCAGGCACTGTTTTAAATCCTCAATTGCCGGGGAGCTGCAGGGATTGCCACAATAATTAGAGAGCCTCAAAGAACTACTCTTATCAACATGAGCACATTGCAAGCATACATTGAGCATTACATCTTAGAGCACAAACCAAGAGGATAAATGATATTTTGCATATCAACAGCAACACATTCAGATTTGAGAAGCGAATTGCAAAATCAAGACAAGTAATGCTATACATTTTAAGAAAATTCTTAAAATGCGAGTGAAAAGCTTCAGTTTTTAGATTAAACTACATGAAATATACCACATGTGTAAAATCAACGTCTGACAAAAAGAACTCACCACGCAACTAAATCGAAAGAAACTCACCCATTAACAGTTAGACTCATTGCTGATCTCTCTGATAGTGACTCATCCGAAGCAAATGTGATTTACTAGATTCCAGTTATCAATTTGACTCGCATATAACTTGGTGAAATTTCAAAGATGTTCTCCAGTATAATGAGTTAATATAACACGAGTTTTTCCTTCCCGCTCCACAATCATATAATAAATTTTAACCGGAGATGTATTTCCTGGTCAGACATGCTAATTTATCCCACAATTCCACATGCAAATCAGAAGCATTAAAATGCACAACAAGGGAGAAGACCCTAACCTTCCCATCAAATCATGTTATCATGAAAATCAATGATTTACCCCTCTCACTCAACAAATAAGTGAAGCCAGATCACAGAATAACCAAAATTGCAATACCCTCCTCCCAGAACATTAATCTAAATGGAAAACCAAGGTTATGATGAGAAAAAGACTTGCCTGTCAGGATAGTCCACTATAATCTCAAACAGTTTAGCTATTCTTAAATCTTGCAATGTTTCATATGCAAAGTACTCTAGCCGCAATTGCCATCTAACTAGTCCTTCAGAAGGTGCTTTAGTTCCAGGATAGCATGATGATGGACTAGAAGCCAGAGGTGATTTGAGACTATGTGAAGGGCCAACACTGCTAACAGAATCGCCAAGATAAGCAAGGAGTGCATGCAAGAATTGAAGAGGCACAGCCTGTAAAAGAAACAAGGAATCATCCACTAGCAACAATAGATTAAAGACCCTAACATTGTCATAGCAGGTGGCGCATGAAAAGCCAAACAATTAGAGAACCAAACAATTTGACTCAAGGTCTCAAAGCAACAAAGAATACGAAAGCATTTTATAAATTTTCACTTTGCAGGAAGCACTCAGTTCTTTACTTAATACAATGATGACTGGAATAGCACATAAAATTTGAACTCTACAGTACGACACCATGATTTTTGGTCAATAAAATCATATCTCTAACCATGTCATAGCAAATGACTAAGCTTCTTGTCCATAACACTCTCCAGGTTCAATGCCCATTCACTATGTGTTAAATAGTAAGCTACACCAACAAAGTCATTAATGTAAAAGGGCCAGCCACAATGTGCCGATTTTTGTGCCCTGTGACTAAATCCGTGGAAGACAGGCTACGGGACTACAATCCAGGGATTACATGAGTGTTAAATATGGAAATGCTAAACAGGCACAGAAGGATACCTGTATCCACTCTTTAATGGACTCCAAAACAGAATCCCTGTAATCATCGCCAGCCAGATCATGCACTTTTGCCTGCATCAAAAACGGGAAATTCACCATGTTGAAGCTAGAATTAACATTCTCGTGTTCTTAAGAAGATAAATGCCACATTCAAGACGTTTATGTCTCTTAAACATGTCCACTATTTGAATAACGACCCAACAGGGAACTATGCTTCATAGCAAAGAAGCAATTAGGACATAAATGACTGCAGAACTAATTACACAATCACCTTCAGAAGCAGAAAGATCGCAGAAGCATAAGCATCTTCAGCCATAGAAGTGAAACCAAGACTTCTGAGGTCACGAACAACCTTCCCAATATTCTTCACCAATTTGTTGTTCTCCGTGAATTTACCTTGGAGATAGCATTCATCAATTTCCATTTCACCATTTCTACAGAACTTTTGGCTTCTGTCGTCTAAATCCATGTCATCTTTATCTTCAAAATCATCACCGTCGCCGCCATTAACCTCTCCATCCATAATTGTACTTAGCTCCTCCAGCCTTCCCTTAAAATACCAGTGTAGTACTTCTAAAAACATTGTAAGAGAATAGAGAGTAGCAATTAAACATAAAATCAAATAAATTCTTCTGTAAGAAATGCTAATAACAAACAACAATTAGCTTAAGCATCCCATAAAGAAATGAACCAGAACAGCAGCAGACAACATGTTAAATGAACTAAAAGAGAGGAGCATACCAAGGAAGTGACGAGGAAGACTGGCCATTAAAACTGAAGATACCATCAACTGATATCTAGAAATAAGATACAATCTTTCATTATCTGAATTACACTTTCCACTTGCCAAATTTTCCTTGTAAGATTGCAAGGCACAAGCTAACATGGACAGACACTTCTCCTGATACTGTTTCTCCAACGATATCTCTTCAAGCGCTCTGCACAAAATTTGCTCCAGCTCCTGGTCAATATCCTGTAATTTCGACGCCAATTATAGCTATCACCATACTATCAAAATCAAAAATAAAAACTCAACAACTCGAAAATCAGAAACGCTTACATACATAAGTAGTTTTATTATTATATCCATCAAAATGCTGCCAAAATTTTGAACTCCCATTTTTCTCAAACATTTCCTGATACAAAACAAAAAAAAACTCGCCCCTATATTAAAAAAATTGATCAAGAAAGATACCAGCTTTGGATCATTAACTAAAAAACAAACCTGTAGTAACTTAAGGAAGTGATCAATAACAAGAGATTTAAGACCGTGCTTGCAGAGAGACTGAACATGACATACAAACTCCTGCCTCACTGAAATATCATCATTTCTATTAAGAATTCTAGAAGATGCCTCGCAAAATCCAGCATAGCCGTCAATAATTTCATGTGCAGAATGGTCGCTAATAGCATCCAAAATCCCCAAATCGCACATTTCCTACAAAACCCTAGAAAAATCCTAAGTTTTTTACTTTCAGATTTTGGCGCCACTATTTTATAAATAGAGACTCTGAGCTTAACTCTTTTATTTTATTTTGTGAGTAGAGAATGAAACCGGGTGAAAGCCATGGGTTGGACCGAACCGGAACTGTAAATAGTAAAAAGATAATACTGACGTCAGTATCGGCGATGGTGGCGGAAACGGCGACGTTTCCGATAGATTTAACGAAGACGAGGCTGCAGCTTCAACATGGTTCGAAGAATGCGTTCCAAATTGTTGCGGAAATCGTTGGAAAAGAAGGGGTAAATGGACTGTATAAAGGGCTTTCTCCTGCTATTATTAGGCATCTGTTTTATACTCCGATTCGAATTGTGGGTTATGAGAATCTGAGGAATTTTGTTGCTATTAATGATGGGGGTGATGGTTCAACTTTGCTTTGGAGTAAAGCTATTGTTGGTGGGATCTCTGGTGTTATTGCTCAGGTACAAAATATTTTATCTTCTCAATTTTATAAATTTATTTTCATAATAGGAAAAGGGACAGCGCTCGTGGGAGGAATATAATTCACGACCTTGGCGGAATGCTGGTGGCGCTTATACTTTTTATTTGGTTAAATTTACTGAAATTTAAGCTAATGTACTTTTATTGTAGTTCATCTCTAATCTATGTAAATTCATGTTATAAGCTGTTTCAATTGTTCGATGATCCGTAGTAATGGGTTGAAGTTGTTGCTGTTACGAATCTGAGAAAGTTTATCATTCTGCATCTATTACTAAACCTACAACTCATTTCCTCAAAGTATGTATTAAAGGGCAGATCATTTATTTCGATAGAAGCATAAGTTCATATCATTTTTAATATTGGAGTAAAACATTCGTCTTACTGCAGATACATGCATGTCATTTTAGTTCCTAGAACAGCTGTTAGTTGTTGAATCCAAAATTTTAGAAACAAAGCTTATCCAAATTGCGTGCGCTGAGAAGTTGAATGCTGATGGGGGTTGCATGCAACTCTATATCCTTTCCAGTCATGGAATAGTTGTCCTACTCGTTCAGGTAATAATGGATAGTGCTTTCCATCCTCCTGCCGGGAATGATGGGCTGTTGAGATCAATCTTTGAAGCTAGCAAATGTTTTGTTTAGTTGATACAATGAGGTTTTCATGAATTGTGCTACAGAGGTTGACTAGATTAATTACTACTATATATTACATTGTAGTTATCAACCTTTTGGTTGTTTGCTTTTGGACATCGTTATCAACTGCTATAAAATGTTTCATTAAGGCATGAATCGGAATGTCCAAAAAACTAGCTTTACTGTAAATGTATGACATGCTTTGTATGCTTTAGAACATATAAAACATGAAATATTCAACAAGGTATCAAACTGGCATATCATTCAGTTTCATAGAGCATATATGTTGTGCTTATGCATGTCCGTAATTTTTGTCTGTTGAAGTTATATTTTTAGCATAATGCACATGTAAATTATTGCAAATGAGAACTTGAGGAATTACTTTGGTGGCGGTAGTCATATCCTCCATCCCTGCAATGTTTGTTTTGCTCTACTTGTTAAGGTAAGAGCCTTCTACGAGGGCTATTAAGGTCCTCTTTTGGAATCTTTTCATTCTAGTTGGTAATTGGTGAACCTAGTTTGAGATTTTTTTAACAATGAGGTTTTTCTTACTATAAGAGGTTGAATCAATTGAGACCAGAAGAAAAAAATCAGATTTTAGTGTTTTTGCTTTTTTTTTGACATGCTTATTGTTCTCATGATTCATCAATTATCCCTTGCATTGTAATTCAAACAAACCCTTGTGTGGGGAAAAACCTTTTGTTTTTGTCTTTATTGACTGTCGCCTGTGGATATTGAGGAATATTTTTCTGCCTTAGTCTTGGATTATATTCGATTAGGAGTGTACAAAAACTGAATGAAACCAACAAATTCGTTCGATTTAGAAAGTGAGAAAATCAGTTAACTTTTGGTACAAACTAAACTGAACCAACCAAACCGACATGGTCTGTTCAGTTCGGTTTGAAATATTTAAGATTCTTATAAAATTGAATCAACTCTATTTAAAAAGAATCAAAATTTTGGTTCAATTTGGTGTGGTTTGAACTGAATGCCCACTCCTATATGTCGTGGAAACCCCCTGTCTTTGTTTTTTGTGTCTCATGCATGGATGTATGTTAATTAAGCTTATTAAGCACAGGCAATTTTGCTCTTTGTTTATGTTAAATTTTGGAATGCATTAGGCACAATGTTTATTTAAATTTCTGTGTGAATAGTCATGAAATAACTGCACTGCAGTTGGTTTTATTTTTTGCTTGGCGTGAGTAGTACAGGTAGTCGCTAGTCCTGCTGATCTTGTTAAGGTGCGGATGCAAGCAGATGGGCGTATGGTGAGCCAAGGTCAGAAACCTAGATACTCGGGTCCTTTCGACGCGTTCAACAAGATTGTGCATGCAGAAGGGTTTGGTGGACTATGGAAAGGGGTATTCCCTAATATTCAAAGGGCATTTTTAGTGAACATGGGAGAATTAGGGTGTTACGATCACGCAAAAAGATTTGTTATTCAGAAGCAGATAGCTTCCGATAATGTTTACGCTCACAGCTTGGCCTCCATTATGTCAGGGCTCGCCGCGACGGCTTTGAGTTGTCCAGCGGACGTAGTGAAGACAAGAATGATGAACCAAGAAGGCAGCAAGGTTATGTACAAGAGCTCTTATGAGTGTGTGGTGAAGACAGTTAGGAGTGAGGGAATAAGGGCATTATGGAAAGGATTTATTCCTACTTGGGCAAGGCTTGGTCCCTGGCAATTTATGTTTTGGGTCTCTTATGAGAAATTCAGACAAGCTGCAGGCCTTTCTTCCTTCTGATCAAATTGTCTAGTCTGCAAGTTTGTTGGCCAATTAATTATGGCTGCTTCAATTTTCTAATGCATCAAAATAAGATTTTAATAAATCTACTATTTGCTTCTTATTAGGCCATTTTCAATCCCACCAAAATAAATCACTTATAGTGTTCTTTTTAGGGAAAAGTATAAAAATGACCCTACTGTTGCCACTGAAGAGTAAAACTGACCCTAATGATTTATTAGTTGCAAAAATGATCTTAATATTGCCACCGAAGTGCAAAATCGACCCTAATGGCTTGAAAACTAAATTTAAACCCTTATGTTAGATGGAATTAGATATCACCGTTAAACTGAGAATCATTTTTACAACTTTCAGATTATTAGGGTCATTTTTGTACATTTAAATGATGTAATGTTATATATTTATATAATTTATACAACATGATTGCTACAAAAAAACTTGAACTATTTGTTTTTTGAATTTTTTTAACATGTCCGCCCAAAAAATAAATGTAAAACACACATAAATAAGAATCAATATCGTAAGCCGATTAATTATCCGATTTTTTTTTTTGAAAAATCGACTCATTGATATATCTGATCCATACAATATAAATTTTAGATTTACATTTTATTTTCTTAAAAAAAGTTAACAAATAAAAAAAAATCCATCTATTCTTTTAAAAACAATTATCTATTATTTTATTTGAAATCATGAAATATTTCAAAATATTTTTATGTGTCTATAAAATATAAAATTGTTAAATTATTTTTTGCATTTAATTTTATTAACGGTAAATGAAGGATATGATCTTTTTATATAATTTATAAATATATAAAAACTTATACTACTATTTAATATAATGTATTAAAGATATACATTTTTGTATAGTTCAGGAAGCAGTGATTCATTATATATATACTAGTGTCGCTTTACGTGTTTCACACGTGACTCGTAGTGTGACTCGTTAAATAGTGATAACTATATTTATTATAAATTAGAATAGTAATTTAGGATACTAACTAAAATAAACTATTTTAAATAGGGTTATCTTTAAATATACTTGATTTCTTACACGGGATTGCAGTTATACTCTTCAAATAAAACTTTGTCATTTATACGCTTTTTTGTTGTTACCTTTTTTATTTATACGCTTTTTTGTACCTGTTAGCTTTGCAAGGCTGGCTAGTCAGCTTATACCTAGTGCATCTTGTTTTGATCCATGTGGTAATATATTATAATTAATTTGTAAATCATTAGATTATATTCTGAGAAACCTTAAATGTCATTAATAATTAGTTAACTTAACAGGAGTATATTTTTGTTTATTGTTTTTACTTGAATAATTTTTAAAATTTAAACTCTTATTACATACTGTCTTTTTTAATATTAGTGTTATTGTTATTATAATAAAAATATTAATTTTGTTAAAATAATTTTTATGTAAATTATTACTTTTCTTTAAAATATTGTAGTATAATTTTAAAAAATTCAGCATTTTAAAATTCATTTAGAAAATTTTATTTCATGAATCTATGCTATTTTTTTTATAATTAGAGCCTTTATAAAAAAGTTAAACTTACAATCTTAACACAATATTATCTAACATTTAAACTATTGAACTATAACTTGTTGGAATAAAGCATTACTATTAGAGAATAATAACGAAACAACACATGTTTAATTGGAGATGCACACACGTTGTCGTCACTAAATTGAGGTACCAAATCGTTGACATAATTGAAAGTGAGGTACCAAATCGTTGATATAATTGAAAGTGAGGTACGAAATTGTTGAAAGTGGACATCAAACTATTAATGGAACTAACAAAAGCCCCTACTTGTTAACGACACAAAAACTAAGGTATCAAATCGTTTAATTTTCATACAAGAGCTATCAAACTGTGAACTATTACAAATATGAGAGGCTTTAGAGTAATTTGCTCTAAACTTAAACATTGATTATATAAAAACTAAAATAAATCAAAAATAATATTATTGGAGAAATATAATTAAATTTGTTACATTTTAGAAAAATAAAACTCTCATCATATCTTGATTACAATGTTTTAAACATAAATTTTTGATTGATCATTAGTTAATTGTTTGTTAATTTTTGGTTGCTCATCAGTTGCTTTTTGATTAATTCTTTAGTAGCTTATTAGTTAGTTTTTCTTTAGTTGATTATTGACAGTTCAATGGTAGATCATTGGTTGCTAATTGGTAGCTCATTAGTTACTCTATAGTTGTTCTTCGTATTTGTTGTGTTTTACTTTTATTTTGATTTCTGTTAATTGGTAATTCATTTTTATGGTGTTTGAACATAATTGTAATTGTTTAACAATTATTTCCCAATATTTGCATATTGTAGAAAATTTCTTCATATAAAAAAGTATTTCAAAATAAATGAAAAATAAACATACAAAAAATTAAACAAAAAATAAATTATATAATGAAACAAATTTTGAACATTAAATTAAAAAGTTAAAACCAAACAAATTATATATTAAAAAAAGAATTTATAAATAATAAAGATAAAACAAATTTTACTGTAAATTTAAAATTAGAATGACAAATGTATAAATATAGAAAACAATTGTCTCAGTTTATAAGAATAAAAAAAAGGTTTAACTATAAATTTTTAACTAAGTTGAATAAGTAAAAAAATAAAATTTTAACTATTAAATACATGTGTCTAAAATTAAATAACAAGTGGCCAAGTATAAAAAATTAAATATAAAAAGCTGAGTGTTTAATTTCAAAAGACATGTGTATAATTTAGGCAGTTTAAACTTATTAAAAATGAATTAATTTTAATATTTCTCATGCAAATAGGAAATAAGTAAATAATAGATAATAAAAAATACAAAAATACAAAATTAAAATTATTAAATAAAAATTTAAAATAGGGATCAAAATAAGTAATTTGAATAATAAAAAAAATCAAAAAATTACTAATATAAAAATATATACATAAACAAAAAAAACGAATATAATAAATAAATATAATAACTAATAAAAATAATAATTAAATATTATAAATATATGTATTATAAAAAAATTATTATAGAAAAGAAACACAAAATAAAGAAATTGATTTGACAAAATAATATGAATCATGCTAAATGCATGTAGTGGCCACGTATCATTATAAAAAAATTTGCATTTCATGGTTAACAAATGAACGTATGTAGCTGTTGGATGTAGCTGGCAAGAAAAAGCGTATTTCTGAAAAAGAAAAACTAAAATGAGACACGCTTGATAATATAAATTTTGAAGGAGTGCTTTTGCAAAGAAAATAGAAAAGGAAGTAAGGGGTGTAATTTCCTCTTTTAAATATTTTATAATAATTAAAATGCTAGGTGATTAAGAATAATTTATCTTATTTATATAGAATATAAACAAAAAATATCAAATAATAATTAAAATTGTAATATATTGGAAGTAGTTCGCTTTAATAAGAATTTTAAATAATTAAATATTTTAAATAGTTTATTTTATTTAGTACTGTAAATTATTATTTTAACATAATATTATAAGTAGTTTATTTTAGTTAGTACTCTACTCTAATAATTATCTTAATAATTTTTAAATTCATAATTATATACTATAAAATGTAAAGGACATTATCCTAACAATCCTATAATCGGCCTTATACTGTATATAAAAATAAATTCTTTATATATGATTATTGATTTAGTATATTTATTATGGAACCTTTTTGTTTCGCTGTGTATACAAAATTGTAGCATACATGCAAACCAACCAATTAATGGAAATTGATTCAAATTCTTATATTACGGTATTAACAAAAGAAATTTTAGCTGGGTTCAAATAATCATTACTTGGTTCGTATAACCATAGTTCTATTCTAAGTCAATTATAACTAATAATATTAGAAGTAATTTAACTTTCCTTAAAATTCTAAACAAATCAGGAGTAGTTAATATTAATATTTTATTAGATTACAACTAATTATAATATTAGGAGTAATTTAACTTTCCTTAAAATTCTAAACAAATCAGGAGTAGTTAATATTAATATTTTATTAGTATAATTTAATTAATAAATTACCATAAAACAATTATTTAACTGATCTATTAGAAATAATTTATAAAGGGCTACTTAGTAAATTTTTCTGTCCTCCCCCTCCCCCTCCCCCCCCCCCCCCAATCCGTGCTTTTATACCATAAAACAATTATTTAACTGATCAATTAGAAATAATTTATAAAGGGCTACTTAGTAAATTTGCCTGTCCCTTCCCTCCCCCCCCCCCCCCCCCCCCCCCAATCCGTGTTTTTATATACTAATTTTTCGCCACGTGCTATGCACGTGAGCGATATTCATATGACCCGTTACTATATCAAAATATTTAATTAAATTTTTAATGTAATATTTAGTTTTTAATTAACTATTATAAAGTATTTTTTTAATTTAAAAATTTAGCATGTACATGATAATTATATTACATGATGTATACAATAAATATTAATTAAATTATTGAGTGATATCAATATGACTCATTATATATTAAATATCAATAGTTTATTAAAATTAAAATGTTAATAAGAAATCTAAATACTCTAAAATAAATAATTAAATAACTTTAAAATTATTAATATGAATATATAAGAGCGTTTGGCCACGTGTTACTCACGTGAGCGACATTTATATGACCCGTTATATTATTTATTTTTAAGTTACAATAAATTATTTTTATTTTTATTTAAGTTATGCTCGTTATTTATATTTATTTGACCCGTTATATATATCAAATATAATTAGATTATTAAATATTTTTTAATAAAATGTTATTAAATTGAAATTATTTTTAATTTTTAAAAATTCATTGTGTAATTAAGCTCATGCAAATTCATTAAGCTAGTTTCAATGGAGTTTTTCTAGAAATGTATAGAATTTAGTGTGTTTAGTCCTATAGAATACATATGATGAAGAGGTCAATTTAATGATTTGGGGTACAAATGAAATATAAAAGAATAAATTAAGATAAAATTGAAAAAATTCCCACGTTATGATATATTTGCAAAAAGGTTTAAAGGTGAGGTTTTTTTGAGTGATTAAGCCTTTTCTTTATTAAACTAAACTATTTATACTTTCCATTACTTGTAATGCTCTATTTAAATTGAAATTTTGTTTAAACTAAAACTTCTATTAACATTAAACTCTTACTATTATTTATTATTTAATTATACACCCTTTCCATATATTAACTTTAATTTTTACTGTTTAAAACGATTTATCTTAGTTGAAAATTTATTAGTTTTACTATTAGAAGAATCTTATCATTAGTATTATGTTAATCTGCCACGTATAGGAAATTTATTAGCTTTCTTATAAGAAGAATCCTATTATAAGTGAAATGTTCATGTCTTAATTTATTTTTATTTGACGATTTTTTATTGAAATTTATCACCTGTGTTTTTTATTAGTACTAGTTTCGCATTACGTGATATGCACGTGGCTCGTAACGTAACTCTTCAATAAAAATATTAATAAATTTATTATAGTTATATCAATTTTTTTATTTATAATTAATATTAAATTAGTTAAGATTTTTTATAAAAGTAAATTAAAAAATTTATTTCATACTGAATTTTTTTTTTGATTTTATAATAACCATAATTAAATAATTAATTTAATTTTATTAATAATATCTTTAAATATAATAAGATAGAAATTTAAATAATAATATATTAACCAAATACAGTATTTTAATTTTGTAGTTCAATCAAACTAAAAGATAGGTATTTCTACTAATTTGGAGACAATTTAGTTTTGGAGATAATTTAGCTACCTATTCTAATTAGGACTTTAATTACAATAGTGATTAATTAAATAACTAATTAGTTAATGACTATAAAATCTTTATTTAGTAGTAAATTGAAAAAGGATTATTCAGTAAATTTGCCTGTCCCCCCCCCCCCCCCCCCCCATCCGTGCTTTTATATATAGTATAGTATAGATTAGACTTCTTTTCAATCTCAAGTCCTTTACCAATTGTAATTTCACATATATAGCGAATATATTATTATTTTTTTATTAGATTTTAATTTGTATATAATTTGGTAAATTTTTTAATTAGTGAAGTTTAATGTCGTAATTTTGCCTGTTCCCCCCCTCCCCCCCTTCCCACATATAAGATAGTTATAGAAGATAGATAGATAGTATAGATACCATAAAACAATTATTTAACTGATCAATTAGAAATAATTTATAAAGGGTTACTTAGTAAATTTGCCTGCCCCTCCCTCCCCCCATCCGTGCTTTTATATATATATATATAGATATAGATATATATATTATTTTAAAAATATATGACTTTGACAACTTATTTACACCTTTTTATCATCTTTTTATAATTCCACACGCTACTTTAATTATAAATATATTTAAAAAAATATCCTACTATATATAGAAATCTTTAATTTATTTTAATTTATAATATTCACATAGTCACCACACATCTCTCTATTCATTTTTTCATCTAAATTTTCTCTCTTCATTTCTTCTTTTCTTCCGTTTGTCTACTTCTCTCAAATTTTTTTCCGTTCGTCTATTTTCGCCGCACATCGCTTTCTTCCATCTCGTCTTCACGCGTCTCCTGATGTATTTCTCATTGTGTTTTTTAGTTGTCGCGTTTTTTTCAGTGTATTTCTCATCGTCACGATTCTTTAATTGATTTTTTCATCACCATGTTTCTTTCGATGGATTTCATAACATCGTTTTTAGATTTTTTGTGATAATTTAATTTTTTGTAAATATATTATTGTATATCTATTATTATTTTTTATTTATAAAATTATTATACTGTTCATATAATTATTCTGTCCTTTTCTTGTTCATAATTTTGTTCTTTTATTTTGATGCTACCGATTTTGTAAACAACAAATTGATTTATATTGTATTTGTCATGTTTTTATGGTGTATTTATATTATAGTGTATTTCTGGTGTATCTATAGTGTATTTCTGGTGTATCTATATTTTTCTAGTGTTTTTCTAGTGAACCTATGGTGTATTTGCAGTGTTTTTATGGTATACAATATAAACGCACTATAGATACACTATATATGCACTATAAAAACACCGTAGTTACATTACAAATGTAAATACTAAGTAATTTTAAGTAAATAAAATATGTCCGGAGGTCAAATTTGGATAATCAAAATATTAAAATAATATTTTGAGGTTTGAATATTAAGGAAAATATTCGAAAAAGACTTATTTTATTTGTCAAAGGATAAAAGTGAAATTTGACTATTTTAAGTCATTAATCTAATTAAGGGAAGTGATTTAATGAACCGGAATTATGTAAATTAAATTTAAAGCATAAATTAAATTTACAGGTGTTTTTAAAAATGTATCGAAATTATAGGAGTTTAAAATTTAAATTTTAATAATCGGATTTGAAACGGACTAATAAAGTTTGGAAAACTAAAATAAAATAATTTTAGGTTCTGAGCGAATATTTTTGATGTCAATATTCGCGAAATAATTTTAAGAAACTATCATTAAATTTTTATAAAATTTAGACGTAGTTTTTATTTCAAGTAGGACTGATCTGAACCCAATAAATCTTCAAAAATTTATTAAAAATATAATATAATCTGATGCGAATAAAATTATATTTTTATTCGTTTTTATATTTTATTGGAATTTTAGGTAAAATTTTGCAAAATTTAGAATTAGTTTCTATTTAAGCTATAAACGACTAATTAAAAATTTAGATTAAAGCACAAGTTAGCAGCTAAGTTGTAAATCGGTATATACATTTGGAATGAAGAAATGGAGCCCAGCAATTCATTTTCTTCTTGTCAAATAAATTGACGTGTTTGCTTAGCAAGCAATGGGTGCGCGCGAATTATGTTTCGCGATTCGCGTCCGATTTCTTAATTTTGGCTTCAATATTTTCGATAATCTGCATATATTCGAGGTAATAATCGTTAATTTGAATTTGGTTATTTATAATTAGATTATATTTGAGTTTAAAACGGTTATTGTATCATATCAAATCAATCATTTTCGAATAGATTTCACCTTGCGAATTAGAATTGAATTAGATATCGAGTTGTTATTTGGAATGTTTTTACGCGTGTAAATAGGTCAAAAAGTCTGGTGGATCGTCCCTATGACTGCGACACACACAACTAAGATGTGCATGCGCACAACCTGTGCGATGGCTATGCAGGAGCACATCCAGGGCTGTGAGGGCGCACAAGCCCAGCTGTGCGAGCGCACAAGCCCAGCTGTGCGAGCGCACAAGCCCAGCTGTGCGAGCGCACAAGCCCAGCTGTGCGAGCGCACAGCGACCCTATCCACCGGTACTTGGACATTTCGCTTTTGATTCGATTCATACACTCGACTATCGGTTCAACGAACTCCTAAACTTGAACTAAGACATTTAAGAGTTTAGAATGAACATAGACTTATAAGTTAGTCGGTTTATCAAAACGATGTGACGTTTTTCACTAAACCATTGATTAATGTTAAAAGGACTATAAGTCCATACCAAGAGTGATATTAAAGTTTGAACAAGAAGTTCAATATCAAAAATATGTGTTCGTCTAAGAGAAATTTTCCGGACAGGTAAACAGTGAAAAGGGACTGAAGCGTCCAATGATGATTCCCAGAGAAATTTGTCTGAGTGACGAGCTATCGATTTACTTGCTGGAATCTAAGCAGGCGTAATCATTGCATAGTTGCGAAATTGGAGGATTAAAGCGTAATTAGCCGCCAATGACCTATAACAATCCAAAGAGATTGTAGTCTAAGTCGAGAAATTGGACTTAAAGCGTAATTAGCCGCCAATGACCTATAACAATACAAAAACTAACTTTTAGCACCTTATTTACTTAGCTAGCAAGTCCAAATGTAACTTTTAAATGTAAAAATCTTAATTTAAATAATTTAAAGATAATCCGAATAATCTATCACTTAACACTTCTTCAACCTTGAATAAAACTCCAACTAGGCAAAACGATAAATAGCTAGTTAACCCTAGAAACCATAATTCCCTCTATAATTTTCGAATTCCCCTAGAAAAAACCCTAACTTGGTCGAACTCCCTCACACACAATCACTCAATTCCAGTCTTAAATACACCTAAATACGCTTCAATTCTCTAAGAACGCAGCCATGCACAAATTCGAAGTTGGATTCTGCATCCTTTTCGCCAGAAAACGAGCCAAGGACTTAGAATAGTACTTTTGAGGACCCTTCATTCATTCTTTATTGCTTTTTATGCCATGATTTATTTGAAAGTGCTGAATTTTGTCGAATAGGATGCATGTTAGCTTACTTTTATTATTTTTGCCATACTTGCCAAATTATGTGTTTTTGATAAAATCGCCATGTAAATTCAAAAACTATAAGATTATAGGTTGTTTTAATACACATTGTATGCTAACAATCTAGAATTATATCAATTATAGAGTTTAGAATACATGGTAGGATGTTTTTAAGTTTGTTACCTCAAATTGTCTTAACTAATTTTACCACGAAATAAGCTTTTTAGCATTTTAATTCCATGTTAGACACTTCAAATCAATCTCAGTATGTGTTTTTTTGCATTGATCCTTGTTCTTTTTGATGTGTTTTTGCATGAAAAATCGAAACAAAACGATGAAACGACGAATTTTTGTCCCCCTGCTCCAGACACCGCCGGCACCGCCGCCATGCCAAATTGTCGGCGCCACCGGTTTATACTCCCGGCGCCGCCAGTACACGGTGCCTTCGCCGGCACTGTGGGTGGAGGTACCGCATGTTCATCCCCTGCCCCCTGAATCGATTTCTAGATTATCCAGACTTGCGATTAGGTTTCCTGACTCGTTTGGGCTCCGAATTAGGTCCGGTTTGAACCCAAATGTAGGGAATTTAATATATTTTAATTTTATGCACTCTAATAAGCTAGACCCGATATAATCTAGACCTTGAAGTCCAAATATGTAACATAAAGTATAATCCGGACCCATGAGCTCACAGTTGGCGAACCCAGCCATATCCAGATCGAGTTCGGGGATCACCTAAACTCGGAATCGATCTCGGTTTGAATCAATAGAACCGTATCGATGAGACAGACAACTTCTGTGATCTGTCCGAGAACTAGTTCTAACCACACAGACGGTCAAATACGCACGAGTTTCAGGCGCTCAAAAGTCAACGAGGTTTGAAAGTATTCTTCACCTTATGCAATAACTGCCCGTGAGCACGTTTGCAATGTTTACCGCTTTCCAAAAACATGTTAAATCTAATATTAACAAGGTAAAGGATTAACCACGTTAAATTAGCTAAATCAAATCAATGACATCCAATCACCTAAACATCTTAAGACTAACACGAAAATGTAGTAAAAGGTTGTATAGATCATTTAAGATCACCTAATAAAATCAATCAAACTTAGACTCTTGGTCTAGGCTTTATGCATGTAATCAATCCAGACTAACCAGACTTCTGTTATATGTTAGAAACCATTAGGTTTAAATGTTTGCTTAGAAGTACCTGCTACTTGTTTTACATAACCAGTACATATCGAGTCATATGCGTGGCATACGTGTTTACGGCTTTTTACAGACTTGTTTATATTTCCAGCACTATATCCTATGGACTGCTATTGTATGTTGAGATGAGAATAACCGAATATGTCCACTAAATAAAACTGGTAACTGATAAGTCAAGCACACGAGTCTCGGGGAGGTCCACGAACCCGGTCTTTTGGTCTAATGCACGATAATCTTACCCATATACGAGCAAGGTTATCTAGTCGGTATAAAAGACATTTCCTAGTTGAACTAGGTGGCGACTCCATTTTTCAAACCTTTCCAGATTCGAAGTCAACCATAAGTTTGGGCGAGCTGCCCCGAAATCCCGCTCTGCTCACACCAGTTCGTCTTCCTCGTACGAACCCGGATTTGGATTCGTTTGAGGAAGACGAACGGCGGTGCCGAAGCGGTGGCCGGCGGAGTCTAAAATTTTGAAGTTTCGAGATAAAATGAGATTCAATTAAATTAATTAGAATTCTAAATTAATTTTATTTAAGTTTAGGTTTAATTAAATTTACTAGGATTTTTGTTTTAGTTAATTAGGAAATATTAGTTATTTTTAAATATATATAAATTTTATAATAATATAATTAATTCATTTGATTTAAAAATTTGGTTTGATTTTAGTTGGATTATCATGTGATTTGTTATGTGGTTTGGTTGGATTAGGAGTGTTGTCATGTCAGTAATTTGCTCAGTTGACAGTAATGTGATAAATATATTGGCAAAAAATCAGTTCAATTCAAGAGATGACTATAAATGATAAAGGATATGCTAAAACAGGATAGTCCAATCGATTTTAATTAAAAAATTTGCTATAATTGACAAAAGCGGGCGGATGTTTGTTATTTTATTGAAATTAAACCCAATTAATTTTTTTTTAATTATAATAGACATGTGTGAGCTATATGAATAACTCATTTCCTTTGATATTTCCTCCGTGTATAAAAGTAGACAAAGCTTGATTTGCACATACATTAAAAATTAAAGGTTAAAACAGTTGTTTATTAATTTCTCATTATAATCTTAATTTAGTTATTTAAACATTTTAAATATTATTAATTTTGTATTTAGAAAATATTCATTGATTTTGAAATTAAAAATAAATTTTAAAAAATTAAATTCATGGTTATAATTTTTATATTGATAAAATGATAATTTATGATGATGAAAAGTATAATAGAAATAGTTTTTTTTTTTTGCTAATTGGAGAGGGAAGATGGTTTTGTGGGAGAAAATGAACCCACGACCTAACAATTTTTACTGTCCAGCGTTATACCATTTGAACTATAGCTCATTGGTATAATAAAAATAATTGAAATTATTAAATAATCATATTAACATTATAAGTTAACTATTTTGTTGAAATGGAATGTCGCATATATTTTAGGAGATATGAAAAACTATTATATAAGCGTTTGGAGGATATGGAAAATTAGGAATTATCGTATTTTCAATGAAGAATAAACTGATTATACGGATTCAATTTTTCTTTATTTTGTTAAGGGTGTGATTCAGTATAAATATCACGATTATTCTTTTATTTACAGTGATGTTTTTAAGAGTTTAGATTTTTTTTCTTCTTTGATTAGAAATTGTAGCTTTTTGTACCTTTCACTCCTTAGTTTTGTGCTAATATAATTACCATTTATAAAAAATAAATAAACTTTGAAATGTATAAAATATAAAATTTGTTTATTTTCATGCGACGACATAAATTTTTAATGTGATCGTATGATGAGTCAATTTAAGTCCTCCACACTACTTTTTCATTGATTAAATTAGACAAAATAATTTTTTTATTCGTAATTTCCACCATTTTATCAAATATATTTTTGAAAAATATATAATATAAATATTCTGATTTATCAATTTTATAAATTGAAATAATTATGTCCAAATCTCAAATTATACCTACTTTTGAAATTTATTTTATAAATTTTTATTTTGATTGATCTTTTATTTCAGTTTAAAAAACGGTTATATATATAGATTTAAAATAAAGTTTATATATCCGAAAATAGGTTGTAATTGAAGAATGTATATATATCCTAATTCATAAAATTTACGGACCAGGATGCTCAAATTATTTTTAGAGATAGATTTGATAAATGAACAAAATGTAGATATAAAAAAAGTAGTTTACCTTTAATTTATATACATATGAATGAGTTATAAGATTTTCACCTGTTTATTGTATATTTAATAAAAACATCGCATTGAAGACTCATGGCCTATATATAATAGGTGGATATGAATGGTATTCATTTTGTTGTGCCCACATACTATTTGAAGGTGACAACTAAGTCTCATAATGCAAATTACTAACACAAATATGATATATGATTTAATTTTCCTTCACTATACCTGAAAAACGTGCATGAAACATATATATATATCAAGATTTCTATTATTATTTGAAACTGTGTTTTTAATTTTAGACATAAGTATGCAATTGTTTTTGACAGAACTGTTAGCTGATAGCTTTTAAGTAAATGGACAGAAATTAACTACTCTCACATTTACAGGTCAACAATAAAACTATTATTTCAACAAATTGTATCTTTATATTAAGACGTAAGCAGTTTGTTTGATTAGTTTAATACTATTATACTAATCTAAATCAATTATAATAATTTGATAATTTATTAAACAAAAACCAAATTAAATAGATAAGGAACAACAAATTTTGATATGATTTTCTTTTATTTTTATTGGTTTAAAGAATTGAAGTATTTTATATATGACTGTTATTATAGTTTAACTGTGTTTTGTTGATGTCATAGGCAACATATATTCTGTCCATATAAATCAAAATGCCACAAACTAATTATTTTGTTGACTGAAACTTATTATAAGTATATTGGGTAATTGAGTTTTAGGTCAGCGTATTTTTCAGGAATTGTGAAATAATCACCGACCTTTAAAACGTAAAGATTTGGTTACTAAACTATTATTTATGTTAAGAAGAAGGATTTGTGGTCAAAGAAACCAAATATTGTTTCGAGTCGATTTTTGGTTGATTATGTGTATATATAAAATATAAGATATTATTTGTTATAAATAATCAAAAATTGATCACAACAACCTAAAATCACTTAAAAACCTTCAAAAATCACAAATTTAAAAATTCGATCGCCATTATATATTTCTTGGAAAATATAATACCGCCAGAATATTACCCTAAGTTTATATTAGAGAGTTTTATGAATGATGCTCTTCTATAAATAGTGTCCATTTGTAGCCCCTTAAATTTCATACCAATCTTTTTCCCTCTCTGTCCTCCTCACTTAAGAAGACATTGTTAGGATTTTAGTAAGAAAATGGTAATATTTCCAGGGAAGGTGAAGAAAGGAGCATGGACGAGTGAAGAAGACGAGAAGCTCGTGGCTTACATTCAACAGCACGGCCATGGAAGCTGGCAAGCCCTGCCTGCAAAAGCTGGTGAATAAATAGTACATATTCTATCATATCATATAATAATGCATGACTAAATTATTATTGAGTAATTAATTAATATGTGTGTATATTGTTTAGGACTTAAAAGGTGCGGCAAGAGCTGTAGACTGAGATGGATTAATTACCTTAGAGCAGATATCAAAAGAGGCAACTTCAGTTTGCAAGAAGAACAGTCCATTATTCAACTCCATGCCCTTGTCGGAAATAAGTACCAGATCTACACTATTTTAGCTAGACAAAACAAATTATTAAATTAAATTCTAATGATCATACTTTGTGTTAAGTTACACTTGTTATCATCACCTTATATTAATCAAGTTTTGCTTCTCAAAACAATGCTACATTTATCATATTATATTTTCTAAACTATCATATTTATATTATTTTGAACCTTTTCAAATATTTAGAATATAAAAACATAATTGTATGTATACTTTTTATATTATCTTTAGAAAAATGTATAAATCTAAAGATAGTTTTCTTAACTATCCTTTTTGAAATCATTTAATTATTTTGTTTAACCCATTATAGCTCTCTTTTCTTGAATCAGCATCCATTTTTAATTTTTTCTTGTTATTATTACTATCCTTTGTTAAAATGGAAACATAACATTTTATTCATTGTTTGATTTGATTTAAGGTGGTCAGCTATAGCAGCTCATATGCCAAAAAGAACGGACAATGAAATCAAGAATTATTGGAATACCCATATCAAGAAAAAACTACACAAACTGGGCATCGACCCCACAACACACAAACCACTAGCAGATTCCTACGGCTCCGGCTCCGGCTCCGGCCACGGCCAGAACGCCGGGCTAAGACACATGGCTCAATGGGAGAGTGCACGCCTAGAAGCCGAAGCCAGATTAGGCAGAAAGTCTACACTGCCTAATAATACACTCAACCATTTCCCTGCCCTAATTAGTTTTACACCAACCATCACCCTTCATCAACACACTACTGCTACTGCTTCTAATGCTCATAAATCCGACTACAATGATGTCGTTCCTCCGGTAAGGTTACCGTGCCTTGACGTACTACAAGCATGGCAAAATCTAGCTCGTGCAAATAATGAGGAACTTCATCAAGTAGCTAAGGAGAAGGAAATGGACAGTGTTGATTATAGTGCATGGTTCGCAGAAAATAATGATTATGAATGTACTGACCTAATCCACCCAACTTGGGCTAGCATTATTCCCCAAGATAACTGGAATAATTTGATGTATTCTGTGGAGTCATTCTATCCACTCACGTTTTGAATGGATTTATTAATGTCGTACACTGTCCGAAATTTAAAGTTTGTTTGGCAGTCGAGAAAGTAATAAAGAGGAGGTTAGGGTTTGATGCATTGATACTCTGTTGAAAGAGATGCTTTGTTATTACCTTCTCAAGGAATAAATATGTTCATTTAATTATCTGCTCTTGCTTTCTAATACTAATGTCAAGTCTATATCTAGAAATCTAAATATTTTATCTTCTTGGCCAAATATACAGATTGGACCCTCTCGTTTGGTTCGGTTTTGAATTTGGACCCTAATGAACTTTTTTTTCCGATGATGGTACTTAACGTTATAAAATAATTTCACATCAGACCCTCCGAACCTAAAACGCCACGTGTCCGTTAGTGACTGGCCAACTTAGCGCTGACGTATTAGGTTCGATGGTTCATATTTGCCAATCATTAATGGACATGTGGCATTTTAGGTTCGGAGGGTCCGATTTGAATTTTTTTTATAACGTTAAGTACCTCCATCGAAAAAAAGTTCATTAGAGTCCAAATTCAAAACCGAACCAAAATGAGGGTCCAATATGTACATTTAGCCTATCTTCTTACTAATTCAATTCCTATTTTTGATAAATTATCTTAATTTTGAAAATAATTAAATATCATTGATTATTCGATTTTAAATCTAAGTGTTTTTAATAGTAAATTAGAAAAAAAATTGTACATCTATTTTCTTAATTTTTTATTTTATTTTTATAGTTTTACGTATGACTTTTAATTATTATTCTTATTCAGTACGTCATATTTTAATTGAAGTAATTTATAAAACTAAATTCAAATTACTACTAACTTTTAAAAATTAAATTACTAATGACACTAATGGACAATGATCGCGTTAAAAGTGAATCGAGGAAAGAGTCAATTTGGTTCACCAACTCAACTTATGATCCAATAACACACTTTCAACCATTTTAATCATTTTAATTAGGACAATACTTTTAATTTTCAAATCACTTCAAAGTATAATGAATAAGTTTAAGGACCAAAAATTATTCAATTTTGTCCTTAATTGATATAAAATAAAAAATATGTCCTTAATTTATTTTAAAATATAAATTATTGACCTAAATTTATCAAAATAGATGCAAGTAAACTATTTGATCGAGTCATAAATTCAGAAACTGAATTGACCCTTAATTCAAAGTAAATTAACTCAAAATTAAGCTTATGTGAAGTGGAATAATTTTAAAAGGAGAAATATAAGAAACCGTACAAAATATAGTAAAATCCCAAATGCTACCTTAGAGAGGGGTGAATAAGGTGTTTTAAAATTTAAGAGGAGATTAAGAGATAGAGATTGATACAAGAGATCTAGAGTGGTTCGGATCACAAGTCGATCCTACTCCACTACTCATTTACTGATTGAGATTTTGATAATTTATTATAATGTGTTTTAAAACTAAACACTAACTAATAGAAAGAGATTTTTTAGAGCTGATCTCAAACTCACAAAGTGATTTTTTAATGCTAATCACAAACTTACAAACACTTAATGATTAATCAAACAATTGATAATCAACAAAAAGAAAGGAAAGCAATCAATGTAAATTGATGCACAATAAATGTTTTAGAAATGAGAATTGAATGCTTGTAATCTTTGGTTGTTGATAAAATGTCTGAACAAATAATGAGTTAGATAAGGGGTATTTATATCCCCATCAACAAGCCCAAGAGTCTTCCGGAAGAAAACTCAAGATTGTGCTGAAAAGCACCCTGTCGCACTCGAGATCAACATTGTAACACCCGCGATATTCAAAGGACATGGAAATGTCCAATTGGAGAAGGTTAAGTGTCATATTCTGGTTGGGTTGCTAAAAAGAGCCGTTGGACCTCCAACAGTCACATAGGTCGCGCCCGAGATCCATTTGTAGCGCCCGTGATTAAGGTCAAAACCCTAAGGGTTTTTGGCTGACTCTGTGTCGCGCCCGAGATAAGGAGTATAGCCCCGAGATATGTACTATGTCGCGCCCGTGATGCCGAAGACATCTCGGGCGCGAAAAGATACTGTAACTAGTCAGAATTTCGATTTTTTGATTCTCGCTAGAAAGCTCTGATTTGACCCGGGATGGTTTCTATATGTTCCTGCACACTAATGATTAGACTCTTTAAATTGATTGTCAAACTCAAAATTAGGGTACAAATGGGACTTGGTCCAACAATCTCTCCATTTTTGATTTTGACAATCAATTTATGGAAATGGCTAAGTTAGTGGGAGTTTAAATGAACTTTGGCTCCCTTAACGCACTAGAAATTAAAATAAATTAAGGCAAGCATAAAGTAAATACGATTTTAAAAATTTAGGCATTTTAGTAAAAATTGCTTAAAAACTTAGGCATTTTAGTAAAATTTGCACTTTTGAGATATATGAAAAAAAAATTATAAATGCAAATATCTCTCCCCCCTTTCTCAAGATCAAAAAGAGTTAAAGGCATTATCAAAGTAAAAAAAAAACGGAAAATAATAGAAACAATAAGCAATTTAAAGCATAAAAATAGCACAAATTGACAAAAAAAAAACACTTATATTATCAATTAAAGGGCTAACAAGACTTTGCAAAAAAAAATAAACACATAAAACATGTAATTCACAACTAGGTAGGAATTACAAGGCATTTTTGATAAAGATTAAAAATGCAAAAAAAAAAAAAAAAAAACACAACTTAAAGCATAAAAACATAAAAATGCATGATGTGAATGAAATGCAAGTAATCAATCCTCTTCATCATCACCAAGATCTTGAGAAGGCGTGTATTGAACATAAAATCGATTCCTTAAGTCACCAAGGTCATATGTTCAATCCGTCGAAAACGACCATCCATAAGAGACATCCTTCCAAGCATTTGCTCATTTTGAGCATAGAGTAAACCAAGCATTTGAGCGGTGCTTTGACCGGGAGTGTTGGGTTTTATAGGTTCATAACGCAGCGGAATTTCAAAAATTTATCTAAAAACCCAAACCAAGATCCATGTAATTCGAATTAACAGAATAAGTACTTACTTGTATGTCGAATTCAACAGCAATGTAGGAAGGAAGGAGGTGGTTCACTTTGGTGATACCTGGCCTCGGATCAGAAACGCCTCCAAAAGAACGCGTCCTCTACGAGTATCCACACGAACAGACATTAGCCAAAACTAGTGCTTGTGTGCTAGCACTATTGCTTCACAAGCAATTTCGAATTTTAGTGATTTCGTGAATAATGAATTTCGTGATCCTCAAACCAATTGCTTAATGTGTATTTATAGTGATAAACAACACTAGGGTTTGAGACAAATTCGAATTTCAATCTCATTGCAATTCTACAAGTTTATGTTTATCAAAAACTCCTTTTTGATAATTATCCATATATATTAATTACTATATTTATTATCTTCCAAAAAATAATAAATTAAGGAAAACACTTATCCTTAAATTTCGAATTAATATATATATTTATTAATATATATATATTACGAATTATATATATATATATATATATATATATATATATATATATATAATTAATCACTTAATCACATTGGGCTTGCACAACCCATAACTGTTTTGGGCCTGTTCTTAGTGTGCGACCCTGTAGGTTCATATAACGTTGGCAGTAGGCTCGAAATCCCTATTTCAGCCCACAAGTCATAAGTGGCCTCTAACAAGACATTATGACTACCCAAGTTATACGAATATCGATAATCCGATTTAACCATTTACAATAATATTTTAATCCCTTTGTCTCTCGATATCCTGATTGAATATAAGGCATAGTCCTGTCATCCTTATAATATTCAATCATTAGTTTCTTGACTCTAAGTAGACTGAAAATGATAACTCCTTATCAATTAGCATGGCCATGCATTTCCTTCAGTCTATCTTTTTCAAGGGGCCCATAGATATCTTACTCAAATAAATGAGGGACAAATTCCTTCTCAGTCACTCACATTTCTCACATAGTTACTTTCATATCCAATGACAATCTATTCCATTATCTTGTTAAAGATAATGTAAGACTGTATCAAAACATGAAATAGCTATGTAGAAATCCATGATGATTTCAAGGTCAAAGGATTATACTAATAGAACTGTAATGAGAACTACTTATAACAGTGATCTATGTAGTATTCTCACAGTGGGTCATCCAGTGCCTTATTTCTCAAATAGCACCTATGATTTGACTTAATATCTCATATACATGATTAGTAAAACATAATCATCAGTCAACATCATACTAGTCTCAATGTTCTATTAAGATTAGGGATAGATGGTATATAATTCTTTTATTAAACCTAAGGGTTCTACTATCAAGTCACATACTTGATGACCTTAGAAAGAATTAACCATTCAAGTATTTTAATCATTAATATAAAATGATAAAAACTGCCAATCAATAAATAACAAAATGATAAAGTCAAAACATGGTCAAACATGATTGACCTAGTGCATATCACTAACAGGGAGGAGGAACCCATTGGGGATTGAATTCCGGACCATGATGGCCTTGTTCTTGTTCTTGTTGAAGATCTTCCATGGCCTCATCCAATTCCGCTTTCAAAACATCCGGTTGAACCTGACCTCCAACATGCGCTTGCCTTTGCCTTTTCCGTGTAAGGCGATGAACTTCGTGGGGGATTGTTCTTTCTCCATACAAGTACTCATAATGCTCTACCACCACATTAAAAGCATTAACTCAATTGACAAAGTACTCAACATCGAGAAAGGACTTGTTCCATGCTACAACCGCGCCATGTCCTTGTCAAAGAGCGGGAGAGTAGCCTTGGCCTTCTTGACCATGGCGGTAATGAAAGAACCAACCCGGATACTACTCCTTTTCTTGCTAAGATGGACAAGGTTCTCCATGAAATAGCGAGCACAAGAAAATTTGGTGCCACTAACCGCACACCACAAGAAGAATATATCCTTGATCGGTACCTTTTCATTACCTTCATGCCTTCCATTGATTAAGTCATTATGCGATGAAGGACAAATAATGGAAGAGTGGAGATGGATTGGCAATAGTGGTTCTTGGATCATGCCTTCCTTCGGTGCTTATCTCCGCCAAAAACTCATGAACGTTAAAACCTTCAACCCGTAAATAGCTTGTCTCATGCCCCTCTTCAAAACCAAAACAATCATTAAGTTCCTTAGGGGTTAACTTATAGATTTTTCCTTCAACTTGAAAGGTAACCCCATAGAAACCGGATCTATGATTCTCATTTGTGATCAAGTGAAGAGTTGAGGGTACCTCTTTTGTGCTTTCCTCGCGATTCCCACACAGAAACTTCCACCAACCCAAAACGTCAATATACCCACAAACTTGAGCCGCAAGATTATCAAAGGTCATGTTTGAAAGATCGGGAAACCTTGTGCCCTCTACTTCGGCAAATTCCATATGACTTCGGCGAAGAGCGATTTCTTCCATGTCGAGAGTGGGAAGTTGGGTGCTTGAGGAGCTTTGGCCGATAGGACGTTTTCCCTTGGAAGGAGCAACTTTCTTGGGAGCTATGGTATGAATGAGATAAAATGAGGGATGAAAAGTTGTAGAAACTTTGATTTTTTGGGACTAAAAAACGTTCAGATTTTTGAAAACTTTTTGTGTATTGCCCCCGAGATAGACATGTAGCGCCCGCGATATAGAAAAAATAGCCGTTATATTCAAAAGCTGCTTATATCGCGCCCACTACATATGGATCTCGCCCGCGATACAATTAGAGCCAAATTTTTTGCTTTCTGTTTAAATATCGCTGCCGCGATTCATCCATCTGAGTCGTGATACACCAAAATCAAGCAAAAAAATGCAATTTTCATGGAAAAACATAATTTTCTCAATGCCAAGCCTTAATTCCAACATATATGGATAATTAATGAGCAATAAGTACCAAAAATATGTAAATACCATAAAATGGGATAACCATATGAATTGGTCCAATCAATCAAAACAATTGAAGCAAGTAAAAGCACAAATCAAATAAGCAATCCATCATGCAAATCAATTCAAAGTGCTCCATCAAGCGTACCAAGATCTCTAATAATAAAATGCATACGTTCTTTATTAAGAGGCTTGGTAAAAATATATGCAAATTGGTTAGTTGTATCGATGAATTCGACTACAACGTCTCCATTTTGCACATGATCACGAATAAAATGATGACAAATATCTATGTGTTTACTCCTAGAGTGTTGAATAGGGTTCTTGGATAGGTTAATTGAAATAGTGTTGTCACATTTGATGGGAATGTGGCTAAGTGTAACACCATAATCCAAAATTTGTTGCTTAATCCATAGGATTTGAGCACAACAGCAACCGGCCGCTACATATTCGACTTCTGCGGTTGACAAAGCCACAGATACTTGTTTCTTGATACTCCATGAGATCAAACTATGACCCAAAAATTGGCAAGTCCTGGAGGTACTTTTACAGTCTAAAAGACAACCCGCATAGTCGGCATCGGAGTAGCCAAGCAACCTAGGGTCCACATTTCTAGGGTACTAAATTCCTAGGTTCAAAGTGCCATGCAAATACTTGAAAATACGCTTAATGGCATGCAAATGGGATTCCTTAGGACAAGTTTGAAAACGAGCACATAAACATACACTAAACATAATATCGGGTCTACTGGCGGTAAGATATAGAAGTGAACCGATCATACCTCTATACATTTAATTTCAATGCATTTACCCGATTCATCTTTGTCCAATTTTGTTGTTCTGCCCATAGGTGTCTTGCTACTTGATGAGGCCTCCATGCCAAATTTCTTGAACATTTCCTTGGTGTACTTGGATTGATTGATGAATATTCCATCCTCATTTTGTTTGATTTGAAGTCCAAGGAAGAACTTGAGCTCCCCCATTAGACTCATCTCAAATTCCCTAGTCATACACTTAAAAATATCTCCACAAAGAGACTTATTAGTAGCACCGAATATGATATCATCAACATAAATTTGAACAAAAAGAATATCATGCTTATGAGTTTTTGTAAAAAGCGTTGTATCAACCTTGCCTTTGGAAAAACCATTTGAAAGCAAAAAATTACTCAACCTATCATACCAAGCTCTAGGAGCTTGCTTTAAACCATACAAAGCCTTGTTGAGTTTGAAAACATATTGTGGATGCCGAAAATCTTCAAAATCGGGAGGTTATTTAACATAAACTTCCTCCTCAATAAAACCATTTAAAAAAGAACTTTTGACATCCATTTGAAAAAATTTGAAATTCATGCATGATGCATATGCTAACAACATACGAATTGCTTCTAATCTTGAAACCGGAGAAAGTGTCTCCTTATAATCAATGTCTTCGTCTTGGTTATAGCCTTGAGCAAGCAATCAGGCTTTGTTCCGAGTTATCGCTCCGCTTTCATCCAACTTATTCCGATATACCCATTTTGTTCCAATAATGGTATGACCATTAGGAGGAGGGACTAACTCCCAAACTTTATTCCTTGTGAATTCATTGAGTTTATCTTGCATAGAAATCACCCAATGTTCATCAACTAGCTTCACTAACATTAATGGGCTCGAATTGAGATAGGAATGCAACATTTGCGAAAGTACAGAATTGAGAGAGAGTGCTTACTCCCCTTGAAGTCTCAACAATAATCAACTCTTGAGGATGACTTTTGTTAAAAGCCCAATCCTTAGGTAGAACATGGATGGGTTGAGCCGGAGGAGGAGATTCAGATTCCACCTTACTCTCCTCTTGAGGTGGTTGAGGTATCTCCACTAGACTTGTAGGAGCTTCTTAATTTTCAACCAAAGAAAGATCCTCAAAAGAACCTAAAACTCATGACCAAACGAGTCCTTTTCCGGAAAATCCTTGGAGGACTCATCAAATACCACATGCTTAGACTCCTCAACAATTAAGGTACGCTTGTTAAAGACTCTAAAAGACTTGCTATTAGAGGCATAGCCTAAAAATACACCTTCATCCGTTTTGGAGTCAAATTTTCCAAGGTCATCCTTGGTGTTTAATATGAAGCACTTGCATCCAAATACTCTAAAGTATGATATCTTGGGTTTTCTTCCTACCCAAAGCTCATAAGAAGTTTTCTTTAAAATTGGTCTTTTAAAAATACGGTTTGAAACATAGCAAGCGGTGTTAATAGATTCGGCACACAAGTAATGAGGTAAATCATACTCATTGAGCATAGATCGAGCCATTTCAACCAAAGTGCGGTTTTTCCTTTCAACAATCCTATTTTGTTGAGGCATTCTAAGAGAAGAAAAATTATGAAAATAAAGGATTCATTTTGAAATTCGATTCCATGATCACTTCGAATACTTGAAATAGGTAAATCTTTTTCTTTTTGAACACGCTTTGCAAAACTTTTATAACCGTTAAAAGCTTCATTCTTTGAGCCAAGAATATAACCCAAGTGAATCTAGAGTAATCATCAACTAACACAAATGCATACTGTATGCCACACAAACTAGCAACTCTCATAGGTCCATACAAGTCCATGTGAAGCAATTGTAATGGTCTAGTGGTAGAAATAACATTTTTAGCTTTAAAAGAAGACTTGTGTAGTTTCCCCATTTGACAAGGTTCACACACTTTTTTTTCTGAAAAATTTAGCTTGGGCAAACCTTTGACAAGTTCATCCTTGCTAACCTCATTTAAGAGGTCTAAGCTAGCATCACCAAGTCTACTGTGTCACAACCAAGATTCATCGCTAAGTGATAGTAAACACTTGCCATCTCGGTTTTCAAGCGTATCCAAGTCAATTATGTAAGTGTTTTGCCTTCGATTTCCTTTGAAGATAACCGTGTTATCCATTGGTTGGATAACATAGCAAGCCTTGAAATTGAAGTTGATATTATAGCCCTTATCACACAATTGACTTACACTCAAAAGGTTATGTTTTAGACCATTAACAAGCCACACATTTTCTATAGAAGGAGAAGAAGAGTTACCTCTCTTGCCTATCTCCATTTGGCATCATCACCGAAGGTGACTTTTCCCAACTTTTTATGTTCCAATTGGTTGAAGTTGGAGATGTGGCCGGTCATGTGCCTAGAAGAACCGCTATCGACATATCATTTGGTTTTATTCACCACGGTTTTCTTTGGCACCTAAAACAAACAAACTCAAGCTTTAGGTACCCAAATCACATTGGGTCCTTGGAAGTTAGCACTAGAATAGTCTAAAGGAATTAACCTTAATTGGACTTTTCTAACATAGCAATCAACATTCTTATGACCATATCTCATGCAATAAACACATTAAAGTCTAGAGGACATGTGAGCATAAGATGGATAAGTCTTGGCTCTAGGAGTCTCACATGTGTGAGCATAGCAATATGCACAAGAGTGATCATAAGTGTATCTATGAGCATTGTTATGAGAATGAGCACAAGGATATGAATGAACATGATTCTTTTTCATACTTCTCTTCTCCCATTTGTGACTATATTGAGAAGCATGGGTATATCTAGGTGGTCTTGTACCCACTTTGCTCTTAGGCTTAGGAGCCACAAATGGCTTAGCCTTGAGAGCTTGAGCATACCTCTTCTTCACCTCTTTTGGTTTGACCAAAGAAGGAGGAACTTCTATTGAAGAAGTTTGAGGTGAAGAAGATTTCATAAAAGTAGTCACACTTGAGGAAGAGGTATTGTGACTATAGCCAAGCCCAAATTTATGGTTGGGTTTCTTTGGGAATCAAGAAGATTGTCCAAAAATTCCTTCCCTTTGTGAAATCTTTAGATAGAGCTATTTAGAGAAAGAGTTTCACTCTTTAGTGTTTCATTTTCCTTAAGCAAGACATTGACATCTTGCTTAGGGATAGATTCTAAAGAGGACTTTAAGTCTTGAATTTCTTTCTTAAAATTGAGCATCTCATTGTTAGCTTTAAAGGCTTCCTTTTTGAAAAGCTTCATTTTGGCATGATGTCACTAAATTTGTTGGTTAACTCATTTATCATGTCATGGCATTCATCATCAATCTCATAAACCAAAGAGTCATCAACCAAAACATCTTCAATGTTGACAACATTAGTAACACTAGCAACATTTTTCATAACAACAATATCACTAGTACTATCATGAAATTCTATACCTATGTCATCCCAAGAGATAAAGGGGTGGAGTACTTACCTCGGATGGAGACTCATCAACTAAAGCCATGAAGCAAAAATTTGCTCTTGCCTCTTCTTGCCACTCTTCATTGGATCGATAATCACTTTCATCATCCCAAGTGGTGATGAATCCCTTCTTATCCTTTTGAAAGGATTTCCTTTTCCCTTGTCGATATTCCGGTCTAGTATGACCCGGTTTGCCACAACCATAGCAAGTGACATCTCTTCTAGGAGTAGGAGTCTCTTGTTTGGAGTTGGATGATCTCTTGAAGTTTGAGGACTCACCCTTTTGCTCATATTATTAAACTTGAGACTTTTTCCTTATCCTCCATTCCCTTACTTTCTTAGACAATAGCACCATTTCTTCATCTTCTTCTTCATCACTTGCATTGAGCTCCTCTTCAACCTTACTTTCAATTGCTTTAGCCTTCAAAATAATTTCCTTAGTTTTCTCTTCTTGAGACTTCTTCAATTCTTGAATTTCTTTCATGTAAGTCATCTCAGGAACGAGCAAGTTTCTAATAAGTTCATCGGTTCTCAAATTCCTTATGTCATGGGATTACTCAATGGCGGTTATCTTCGGTTGCCAATCAAGGAGAGGCAATGAACGAAGAATTTTACCATTGATTTCACCAAGAGTATAGTGCTTACCAAGCTTTTGAGATTGATGGTAATGCCAACGAGTCTATTGGTAGTTTCGGTGACACTCTCATTTGGCTTGTTCTTGAACCCTTCATATTCTCCAGTGAGAAGCTCAACCTTCTTGTTCTTGACTTGAACGGTTCCTTCATGGTAGTTCTCAAGAATCTTCCACATATCATGAGCTGTTGTGCAGTGTTGAACCCTTCCTTGCTCTTCTCTGCACAAAGAAGAAAAGATCACACAAATAGCCTTCCGGTTGAGAGCATTAGCTAGAACATGATCCTTGGTCAAATCTTTTCTTGGCCAAGGTATAACACCACCATTTAACTCTTAAGTAGGAGCTACATAACCATCAAGAACCATATGCCATAAGTTCACACCATCCATATCAAGATAGTTTTCCATACGGAATTTCCAATTAGGATAATCCGTTCCATCAAAGAAACGATGAAGAGTAAGAGTGAAGTTTTCGGTAGCCATTTGGATCGAAGAACTCCCAATTAAGCAATAAGATGAGTAATCTAGCTTTGATACCAATTGAAATCCCAAATGCTACCTTAGAGGGGGGTGAATAAGGTGTTTTAAAATTTAAGAGGAGATTAAGAGACAGTGATTGACACAAGAGATTTAGAGTGGTTCGGATCACAAGTCGATCCTACTCCACTACTCAATCAAAGATTGAGATTTTTATAATTCACTATAAATGTGTTTTAAAGCTAAACACTAACTAATACAAAGAGATTTTCAAAACCTAATCTCAAACTCACAAGTGATTTTTCAAGACTAATCACAAACCTACAAACACTTAATGATTAATTAAATAATTGATAATCAACAAAAAGAAAGGAAAGCAATCAATGTAAATTGATGCAGAATAAATATTTTAGAAATGAAAAATTGAATGCTTGTAATATTTGGTTGCTGATAAAATGTCTGACCAAATAAATGAGTTAGACAATGGGTATTTATATCCCCACCAACAAGCCTAAGAGTCTTCTAGAAGAAAATTCAAGATTGTGCTGAAAAGCACCCTGTCGCGCCTGCGATCAACATTGTAGCGCCCGTGATATTCAAAGGACAGGGAAATGTCCAATGGGAGAAGGCCAGGTGTCATCTTCTGGTTGGGGTGCTCAGAAAGAGCCGTTGGACCTCCAACGGTCACATAGGTCGCGCCCGAGATCCATTTGTAGCTCCCGTGATGAAGGCCAAAACCCTAAGGGGTTTTTGGCTGACTATGTGTCGCGCCCGAGATAAGGAACATAGCGCCCGAGATATGTTTGTCGCGCTCGCGATGTTGAAGGCATCTCGGGCGCGAAAAGCTACTGTAACTAGTCGGAATTTTGATTTTTCGATTCTCGATATAAAGCTCCGATTGGACCCGGGATGGTTTCTATATGTTCCTGCACACTAATAAACATGATTAGACTCTTTAAATTGATTGTCAAACTCAAAATTAAGGTTCAAATGAGACTTGGTCCAACATTTAGCAAATCTGAGGCGGAAGAAGTAAAAAAAAGTAGAAAATTATAACAATTGCTAAATAAATACATGTAAATATAATGTTTCATATAAGCGTAATAGAGGTATAATTCAAACCGGGACTCAAAATACAACTATCAAAAAAATCAACAATAACTTTAACAATTTTTAAAGAACGTCGGGTTAAAACCATCGAGACCCGAAGATTTATCATTATGCATAATAAATGCGGCTCTTCTCACTTCATCACAAGTAACCAGCCCTATCAATAAATCATATACGACAATCTGTAATGTGAGGCTCTATATCGACAAAATCACACACAAGTCCCTCGTATCATGAAAGAGATCGGTAAAATACCTCTTGACAATACTATTCACCTCCACTTTTTAAAAATTCCACACCCCTTGCTCATCTTTCAATTTTTCTATCTTGTTCCTCCTTCTCCAGGTATTTGCAGCATTGTGAAAACTTAGTATTTGTATCTCCATCAGACAACTAAAAACACTGACCTTCTATTTCTAGTGAACCTCCTCCTCTATTAGAATATTATGGTAATCTATCACTTCCGCCACATACAATTGAGAGCATCCTGCCTGTTTAATAGATTTTGAATCCGCCTCCTCTTCTTCTCAATAATCTTATGATAATTGGGAGACTTGTTGATTATTCTATACCTCCAATCTCACTTAAGTATCTACCAGCTTGTCCCTGACATTGCTATAACTCCTCATCCATGCATCTACTACTTCATGGCAAATACCCTTTAAAAGCCAAATTTTATTAAACCTAAAGTTGGGTTTAATTTTTATAGTATCCCGTTTGAAAAACTTAAGCAAAATTGGGAGATGGTCTGAACTAGACAAGTCAATATTCCAGAATGCAATCTCTGGAAATTTATCCAACCAACTCGACGTACATAAGGCCATATCAAGCCTCTCCTCCACCCTACTAAGAATTTTCTGGTCTCTACTCCATGTAAACTGATAACCAGAAGCCTCCATATCTAATAGTCCGCTCCATGAAACAGCTTTCGGAAACCATCAATTAATCACACTAGCTGATCCGCCCCACCCTTCTTCTCCTCCATAGAGAGGACGTCGCTAAAGTCTTTTAATATACACCACATAAGATTACTATTAGAGCTAAGTTTGTTTAGAATACTTTATGACACCCCCATCTAGTTCTTCTCCAGACACCCATAAAAACCAGCAATTCTCCAATTCACATTATCACCATTCGCAATTTGAGCATCAATAAAATTTTCGCATGAGTCAAAAATTGAGATATCAACATAATGTTTCCACATCAAAGCTAGTTCTCCCTTCCTACCAACATAATCAACCGAATATAAAATATCAAAATAGAGATATTGCTTCAACACCAACAAATAAATACTAGTAACAAGAGTTTTACACAAGAAACAAATAGAAAGATTATTATTTTTAACCAGCTCTTTTAAGAACCCAATTGCGCGTGGGCTGGCCAAACCACGAAAGTCTCAGGCTATGTAATGCATTGCTTATGACAGGCCCGATTATCAAGGCCCGCTAGAATGTCACTAATTAGGTCAATAATCATGCTCGAATTATGAAAAATTGATCCATTATCCACCTCATCAATATTACGTGTAGGGGTGAGCACGGTTCGGGGGAATCCGGGAATTGACAAATCTCCGGAACCAAACCAAAAATCGGGAATATCAAAAATTAGATATCCGGTTCCGTACCAATAATCGGTTCGGTTCGGAGATTTTATTTTTCGGTACGGTTTGGTACGGGGATTCGGTCCTAATGGTTCGGTACGGTTCGGTACAGATATCACTAAAACTACGGATATTATTTTATTTAAAATGTGATCTCTACTATATTATAATATATTATTTTGACTTTTAAAATTAATTAGCTACTCATTCATTCATATTTTTTATATTTTCAACTATCACAAGTAAATAATCATCAATAAAATAAAAAGGCACAACATGTATATTATCGTTCGATTTAATATTAATTTTTTGATTATTTGATAAGGGTACTTTTAAATATTCTCAAATCTAAAATTATATCATTTTTGTTAAAACTATGTAATTTGGCAATGATAGAAAATAATGAATATGTGTTGTTCATATTAATTTATAAAAAATACTTTTAATAATTATTAAATACTTGACAAATTCATATAATTTTCATTAAAATATATAAGTATTTTGTTTTTATGTAAATTAATAAAAACAATTATATATATATATAGACTAATATTTTTAATATATATTATCTAATTTTATAAAACAATTTTAATTTTTAGTAATTCAAAGTTAATACAAATATAATAATCAAATGAAAATTAGAATAATATATATATATATATATATAATTCCGGTTCTTCGGGTATAAGTTCGGTACTTCGGTTCGGTATGGTTCGGTTTGGTTCTCGGTACGGTTATTTATAAAAGATCCAGAACCGTACTAATAAAATTTTTGGTACGGTTCGATTCGGGGAAAGTCAATGGTCAACGGATATTTTTCGGTCCTGGATATTTTCAGTCCGGTTTTCGGTTCGATTTTCGAGATATTTAGGATCCGTGCTCACCCCTAACTACGTGCACCTCTTTTTCTTTTTGGATCCATTACCATCTCATCCTCTAACCTGTTAGCAAATTTCCAAAACAACTTTTCAAATTGTAGATTTTCTCATATCACTTGTGGCTAAATGAGAATATTTTTCTTGTTAAGACCTGAATCCTCTCCACGAGAAATTCTTAGATAGATTCAAGTTACCACGTCATCCATAGACTAAACCTATCATATTATAACACGTCATTAAAATAGCGGTATCATCGTAATATCATCATTAAAAGGTGTAAAAAGTAACAACCAAAATTAAGATAATGCCATTATTTTAATGACATGTTATAATTTAATAGGTTATTTTATAGATGACGTGGTAGACTGAGTCTATCTAAGAATTTATCCATCTCTCATTGCCACAATAACTGATTAGATTTGATAACCAAATTTTCTGGTAGCCTTCCATTCAAGTTGTCCATGTCATCTTCAACACATCAAACCCTAATCAGGCTAGTTGACCTTTGCCATTTATCAACCGCCTTCACATCTGTCCTTTTCAAATTAAAAGAAAAAAAAACAAGAATTGCTAATGACAAACAAATTAAATGAAAAAAAAACTTCCCCAGAAAGAAAACATGATAGATTTCATAGTCCTTTAGAATTCAAATTTTTTATAGTTTTTATTTTCGTAATGCAAAGTTATTTTCGACTTCATTTTCAATTATAGTTCTCAATAACAAAAGTCATATTTTAATTTTTAAACGATATTCCGAGATTGTTTAAGAATTCAAATATATATTCTTTTAGGTCCTTTTAGAATTAGTATAATCGCTTAATTTACATTTAAAATCTCTAAAATCATGTACTGACCTCTGACACGCTCACACACAAAAGAGCACTATGGTTTCTCAAAATTCATAGAAAATGGATAAATCTATTTTAATATATTAGTTTCACAGTACGTGCTACACATGTGGCTCGTAACATGATTCTTCAATTTATATATTAGTTTGATTCATTATAATTAAATTAATTTTTTTGAATTAGTTAAAGCTATTATTAAAAAATAAATATAATATTTTAACTTATTAAGTTTTGAAATTAATTGACGTTAATAACCCTTTATTTATAATTTATTATATCAATTAAATTTACAGTAATCATTATACTAATGTATTTTAGGTATAATTATTTAAATTAGTAAATATTTATATGAGTTGTCTTTATGACTTGAATAAGATTGTTAATGTATTGATTAATTATACTAAGAAGTAAACTAACAGTAAGTGTAATATTATATTAATTAAATTCATTATAATTATATTAATATATTTTGAAATTATAATTAATGTTAATAAGATATAATTTTTATTGGATTAAAAAATATCTTATAAGTTGGATTAGTTACCTTAATTATATTATAATTATAATATTATAGTTTATTTATAATTAATAATAATTGATGGTGTCTGCCTTCTAATCCAATGATTAAACCTGCAAAACAGGGAGAAGGTCAATCGGACAGTGGTTGTTCGATTAACTCTCCGATGCTAAAGTAAGTATTAAGCTTTGAACAGCGTTTTAGCGTATTAAATGTAATTGTATTTTGAGTCATGCTTTAAATTTTTTATATAGTAGTTGAGAGAATACCTAGTTAAGTTCAACTAGGAAAGGGATTCTTACTTAGTAGTTTTGTGTTTGAATAGAAAGTGATTCCTTATTTAGAAGAAGTCTTATTCAGGAATATTTTCCTAAATAAGCTTATCTTCCTAAATAGGAGTTTGTTTCCAAATAAGAAAATGATCTCGTATATTAGATTTTCTAGATATTATATTTCCGTAAAATAGGTCTGTGGCGACGCGCTTCGACCAATTTCTCTGGAAGTCGGTCTTTCTGGAGATTCGGTGAATCTCTCTTTAATTTTCAAATTCTGCGAGTCTCATGGACTTGAGTGTCGATGTCATTTGGCTTTTGCCTTTTGGGTGAGTCCTAGAATTCTCCCAGAAAGGCAGATCTGGTACGACCCGATTTCATTATACTTATTCTGAAATTCGATTTCTATCAATAATAGATTTTTTTGTAGGAGTTATTACAATTATAATTTGTTAGAACTATCATGATATTCATAGACTTTTTGTAGAAGTAATATTTCTAATTAGGATGAGGTGTTTTATGACAATATGGTAATTAGGCATTTAGAATATAATAAAACGGAGAAGAAATGTGATGATACAAATTGAAATAGAAAGAGAAAGAGCATCAGGAAGGGAGATGAAATGTAGGGTGAACAATGTTTTTTTGATGAATATATGTATATTAATCACAAGAAGTGGCAAAGGGTTAGTTTAGAGCTTTCGCACAAGAAGTGGCATATTCAAGGTGGCGCACTAGAGGCTACGGCTAAGAGAAAGGCTTAAAAAATCAATGTCCCGAAAAGAGAATACAAATGAGATTTCGATAGAAATCCAGACCTCAATAAGTAAACTCCCTATTACAAAGTTTAAACATAAAAACTGCTTTATTGAAGCAGTTAAAAATAACACTCTCCTTATCCTGCAGCATGTTATGAAGCACTCTATTTTTCCTGCATTTCCATATTTTCCAGACAACTAGAAATCATAAAATCCTCCACTGATGACAATAATTACCTCTCGAAATAATATATTGTCATTGAAGCATGAAATCCACAAACGAAGAAGGGAAATCCAAAACCATATCCATCTTTTGCAAAATAGTGCACCAAACCTCTCTCGTAAAGCCACAACGAATGAAAGTATGGTCCTGCGTCTACACCACACCACAAAGGGTGAACAATGTTTATTATTAGTATACATCAAACGGAGAAAATAGTAAATAAAGAGAAGGTTTTAAGTTTTAAGGATATAACGGGCAACTTAATACGAGTGTTTATCTCATGTATTGGTTGTGCCATATTATATTTACAACAAGCTAACGAACATTTGCAATAAAAAAATTAATTTTTTTAATTCTTTTTATCATTAACTTCTCCACATGGCTACCACACTATTTGTTTATTGCACGGATAATATGGCACAACAATATTTTTTCTTACTTAACATAATCAAAAGACTCATCTACTTTATAGAATTTTCTACTATATTATTATCTATCAATACCATAAAAAGGGTTAATTACTAAGTTAATTACCATCATGCTCTTTATTTATATTTGACCACTTTATGTTATGCTATTTTTATGTTTAATTTGAATAAATTGATTTATAAATATTTATTAGAAAATATTTTTAGTTTATGAAAGTTTATGTATTACATCTTTCTGTTATTTTTCGAATAAATGATTAGAAGTAGAAAGTTAGCTAGATTGATAAATTTAACTTGCATGTTTTATAACTCTAATCCTAACAATATAATTATGTTAATACAACATAAATCAGTTATTATTGAATTAGAATTAGATAATAATAGTTAGACTTTTTGTCTCCACCCTTTTCTCCCATCGGTACTTTTAATATATAGTATAGATATATGTAATAAGATCATTAAATTAATTTATATATTATATTAAAGTAAAAAAGTTCAAAATAATAAAAAATATTTTTTTATAATTTGAATTTACTTGAGGTCTCAACTTGATTTTATAAATTTTAAATTTATCTAAATTCGCCTGAACCTACAAGGAAATGGGTAAGGGTCTTTTACACATATACTTGTCTTAGTCCACCATATAACAATCATACGCCTCAAATAAATAGTTTTCAAGTGGGTGTTGCTAAATACCGCCCTAATTTTACTAATTACCGCACAAATTTTTACAATTTCGTTCTTTTTCAAAAAACCAAAAAAATACATTCTCTCAAACTATTCGAATCTCAAAATCGCAATGATCGATGACGCTTCAAATTCGTCAGGATTTGAGTATCAAGAACCGGAAATACAATTTTCGGCTTATCCCGAGATAATTTTTATATTTTTACGTTTTTTGTACGTTTTTATTTTTTCGTAATTTTTCACCTGCCGGATGCCTCTGAATCGCGTCCGGCAGGTGCAGGGACGTCCATGGAGGAAGTCCTCGGTTGGCTTGGATGTCTACCAAGGACGTCCAACCACTACCGGACGCGTACGGCGGGCGACCGACTGTCTCCACCAGGCAGAAACGTCCCTGGGGGACGTTTCCGCACCCTGTTCCCTAATTAAATTTTTTAAATTTTAAATTAATTATTAATATGTACAGCTAAAATTTTGTTTTTATATTTATTTTGCAAGTTCAATTTGAAGTTTTCAGCAATGTCAGTGTCGATTACAGTGCACAGTGTTAGGTCGAAATAAAGTTTAAAAGCGATGTTGAAGAAATTCAGTGGGTGAAACGAGTTGTCATTTGTATTGAGTTCGAGCTGGTTATTTCTTCATACGAAATTGGGGAGACACGAAAGCTTTTGAGATGTTCCCGGTGTGAGCGTTATAGAGGATCATTCACAGATTCAAAATCTTCTGGATGGAAGAATACGAAGACGAAAGCGTACAAGTGTCCTTTAGCGATTGTGGTGCAGTTGAAGGGAGCTACATTGAAAGTCCTTGCAAAATCCGGGAGTACGAGTATGCAATACCATGACTTAGTTGTCTATCCCGAGGGACATCGTCAGATGAGTGGACTGAGTCCCGCGTCCAAACAGATTGTGCGGGATATGAGCATGGCACAAGCTAAGCCGTGTGCTATTTGGGCGGCCCTGCAGGAGAAAAATCCATCTGACAACCCTACCAGAAGACAGATTTACAACTACATAGATACCATGAGGAGGTCAGGTTATGAGGGTAGGGACGTGGTGGGCCAGTTTATCATATAGCTGTGTGCATTGGACGCTTGCCGATTCGGAAACCAATGCGTTGACTCACATTTTTCTGGCGCATCCAGATTCTGTGAGGTTACTTTGAGACTACCGCTGGATCATCGGTATGGATTCCACCTACAAGACCAACAAATACCAGATTCCTTTCTTTGAGATTATCGGGATGACTCAGTGCAACAAGAACTTCATAATTGCGTATGCAATTATAAAGGATAAAGACTAAGGAAAGCTATAGATGGGTAGACTGAGGCTCTTGATTGGCGATGATGTCCACCTGACAGCTATATTTACTGATCGGGAGTTTGGGCTGGTTAGACCAGTGAGAGAGGTATTCGCATATACTTCTCATCTACTTTGCATGTGGCACATCAATAAGGATGTGGAAGACAGAGTTTACAGACTATGTGGGTTAGACAGAGGCTATGCAGAGGGATTCAAGAACAAAAGGTGGAAAAACATTATTCAAGCGACAGAGACAAAGCATGAGGCAGCTGTGATTCTCATGGAAAATCGGACTAGGGGGTTCCCAGTTGTGGTAAAATATGTCGAGGGGACATGGTTGATTCACAAAGAGAAGTTCTACTGTGCGTGAACTAACAATGTGATGCATTTTGGAAACAGCACTACATGTAGAGTGGAGAGTGCACATGCTCAGCTGAAGCACTGACTTAACTCAAGTACTGGTGCACTGGATATAGTGTGGAAAACGTGGATATGGTTCTACAGGCACATCTCGGTGAGATTCGGCATGTTATTGTTACACTTAATATTACTACTAGTGATACATAATAATTGTAGTATTATTCATATAAATGTTATGTATTTTGGAAGGTTCACACTCGAACAGTCAAGGCGGAATGTAGGCTCCCGACGTCAGGGTTTCCTATTCAACTACTTGTCGTGCAAAGTCTCACATTATTGTCTGGATTTAATCAATAAGAAATTGGAGCGTATGATAGATTTGAGTATCGATATTCATGATCGGTATGGCTGTGTGCTGAGGTCGACACATCCGATTCCATTTGCATGTGAGCTGAGGGGAGTGATTGATTCGGGTACCACGCAAAACGTTTTTTGCACTAATCATAGATATTATGTTGTTACTAAAAGTTGAAATGTTCGCGATTTATTATTATCCCATTTTGGATGAAGCTTGTTATTAGTGGTGGGGTGGACACTTCCGAACAGGCCAGGTGTGCTGTCGAGTCAGAGGATCGTTAGTATTTTTAAAGGATCGTTCATGAGGTGATGACTCAGGATCTCTCCGTGGTTCGCAATATATCCCTTATGATCCACGATCGTCTCCACCTAGAGATGAAGTTATAGAGAACCCGAGGTGAAAACCGCAGTCAGAAGTAGACCGAAGGGGAGTTCATCCACTAAGCGGAACCCGAGTTTTTAGGAGTACGGTCTGAAGGGTCGTGGTTGTGGTCGTGGTTAGTCATCTCGAGGTCAGGGTTACAACACTCCTACATCGGGTGATTTTCTATATACTAATATTGTCAATATATTTACTTTCAGCATATCTATTTATGTTTAACAATATTGTTAATATACTTTCTTACATATTCTATCAAGAATGAGCACCTTGTTCGGGAAATCATTTTGTCATTCATTACAGCGTATTCTGATGTGAGTGCGGACGACAACTATGGCTTTCGTGTTGTGGCTGATTACATATACAGCAACCAAGAACGCTGGGACCTGGCAATAAAGAACATTGCAAACGAATTAGCTGGCAATTGTGACCGGTACGACTACGCCAGTATTTGCAGCGATGGGATCGACCAGGCCATCACACATATCAGGTGGGAAGGGGGTCGGTGCCAACCTGCACACTGGATGCAGGTAGCAGATGACTTGTTCCCTATTGCCACCCTTTTTGATGCAGCGGTGATTTTTATAAAAGGGGGGAAACCCAGAGAGCCGCGCTGGGGTAGTTGTACCGTTCTGCCTTTACATGCTTCTGAGCGCCGCACGCGGCCGTTGAGAGAGATGGTCATCCTACATTTAGGCAGTTAAGCTCACTTTGTTCGTTTAGATTTACTTAACGATTCCATGTCCCACCTATACACTCGATGTGATATTCACACCGTGATCACACTGTTGCGACTTAAGCTAGACTGTATGAGAGTAGGATAGCATAGTGGGAGCGATTGTTAGGTGCTTCAGTTTGAGTGGATTCAGACCTGTTTTGTATTCTGTGACTTATTATTACATGTGTTTACGGTTTTATTATATATTTCAGTACTTATTATTACGTGTTGTTTTTACATGAGTTATTAAACATGATTAGGCTTTTGAAACTGATTATCAAACTCAAAATTAGGATAACACAGTGGCACTTGGTCCAATAATGCATAATAAAAAAATGGCCAAACCCATTCTGAAGTCCCTGTACTATTAACTTTTATTTTACTTAGTCCCTGTCAAATTTTTTGCATTTAAGTAGTCCTTGTACCATTATTTTTGTACACCCATGGTCCTTCAACTGACTTCCGTTAGAGCGTGCATTTTACGGATTGGGGGTGCGAGTTGTTTTCAGAAAAATGAAGCCACGTGTCACATTTAATTGCCAGCGTGCCTATTTTGAAAAACGGGGTTGCTTTTCCTCTGAGACAGTTCTGTCTGTGTTTACAAACAACAGCGCCGTTTTTGTTTCTCTTTAGTGAGTTTCTAGGGTTGAAGGAACCCTTTTGTGCTCTTACTCCTCTATCGCCGTCGAACACAAACCCGTTTAGCTCCTACTCCATTTGAACGAATCAAACACGATGGTACTCAGATTGGTGGAAAGATAGGGTTTTATAATCGAAGTTAGGGTTTTTAATCGTATTTAAGAGTTCAAATCACATTTAGGGTTTCAAATCGCATTTTAGGGGTTCAAATCGCAGTTAGGGTTCTTCGCAACAACAAGAAAGGAGTTCAGACTAGGGTTCATTTGTGTGGGAAAGAAAAAGGACAACATCTTCTCTTTGGTGGACAAACTGATTTCAGGTAGGGTTTCTTATGACAACATCTTCTATTTTTTGATTTTAATGTTTGAAAAGTGGTGTAATTGTGGACCATACTTCTGAATATATGAATTATATGTTAGTAGCTAGGTTGGAAATATTTTTTTAATGAATGTGGACCTACATTTTTTGTCCTGATTTATTGATATTTTATAAACTAAGTCTGGACCTACATGTTTATTGTCTTTATCCTTGCATTTTTTTAGTATAAAATATGGTAAAGATGAGCTTTGTTTTATGTATTTATGTAGGATTGTTGGCTTGTCTGTTTTGTGGATCTGAGTCAATAAATGCAGCTATATATGTTGTGAAGTGGTGTAATTGTGGACCACTGTTTTTGAATATGCTGTGAAGTGGTGTAATTGTGGACCACTATTTTTGAATATGTTCTCTCTTTTAAAGTGCAGGTAAAAATGTTTTGCATTCCTATGACTTTAGTCATTCACTATGGAGGTGTGGTCCGTAGGGGTGAAAACAGTACATATGTAGGTGGGGAGAAACTTAGGCTAGAACCCTTTGACCTTGATAAATTGTCCTTCTCAGCCATTATGTCATTTCTTAGGGGGAGATTAAATTACAATAGGATAGTTGGGCTTCATTACCTTCATACGGGTTAGTTTGTGCTTTGTGAGTATGATAGAGATGTTATAGCTTATAGAAGGAATTTTGGAGCAGGAGATGTCATAAACTTTTACGTAGAACACTTAGAAAATGAGGTTAGGATTGAGGAAATCATTGATGATGCAATGGGTGAAAGAGAGGATGTAGTGGCTGAAGGTGAAGTCCATGTAGATGATGGGGCAGTGGGTGAGGGGCCTGTTGGGGCAGTTGGTGAGGGTGATATAGGGGCAGTGGGTGAGGGTGATGCAAAATTCAATTTGACATCTGATGATTTGTGCAACTTAGGAAATCTGATATCAGATGATGAGGAGGATGAGCTTCAACAGTCCAGAAAGAATGTGTCTGAATTTTTAAACAGGGCTTGTAGGTATGCTGAAGTTGGTGAGGAGGGGGAACCTGAAGTTAATGAGGTTGATGAGGTTTCTAAGGTTTATAGTAGTGATAGTGAGTCTAGTGATGATGGAACAGGTAGTGTATATTTTGATAGTGATGATGTGGGTAGCTATTACAGCAAATCAGAAGATGAAGCACGTAGGAGGCCTAGTAATAGAACCTTATATGACCCTACTTCACTTGTTCCTTGTTTTGCCGTAGGGATGATATTTAAGAATTTGGAAGAGGTGAGAGACGCCATGCATAAGTATGCAATAGTTAAGTCTCTGAGGATCCGTTTTATAAAGAATGACAAAGACAGAGTTAGATGTAAATGTTTTGTCAACTGTCCTTGGGTGTTTATGGCTTCTAAAGATGGTAGAGATGGCACATTTACAGTTAAAACTTATATGTCAGCCCATAAATGCCAACGTGTCACTGTAAACCCTATGGCCAGTAGTGCATACCTTGCCAAGCATTTAAGACAGAGGTTAATGCCCCAACCTTATATCAAGCAAAGGGAGTTGAAACTGCTTTGCAGGGCTGAGCTACATCTGAAAGTTAGCAATACCCTCTGTAGAAACATTAAGAAGAGGCTAATGAAGGACTTGCACAGCTCTTATGTAGAGGAGTATAGACGTTTGCATGATTATGTTCAGGAAATCATTACTAGCAATTCGGGGACAACATGTATTGTTAATGCAAGTCCAGAAGAGGGTGGGGAGATCAGTTACTTCAGACGCTTGTATGTTTGCTTTGATGCATGCAAGAAAGGGTGGATGGAGGGTTGTAGAAAGATTTTTGGGGTTGATGGCTGTTTCCTAAAAGGGGTATGCAAGGGATAGCTACTATGTGCAATAGGGAGAGATGCAAATAACCAGATATTTCCAATAGCTTGGGCAGTAGTGTCCGGGGAGAACACAGAAAATTGGGCATGGTTCCTTCGTTGTTTGAAGCGTGACCTTCCTTTGGGGTTCGGAGATGGGTACACCATAATATCCGATATGCAAAAGGTAATAAAATTTCCCTTAAATGCCTTGAAAATTTATTATATGAGTTTATGTTAATTTTTTTAAGTGTTCCATTTGTTACAGGGCCTTGAAGCTGCCATAAAGGATATGTTACCTAACATTAAGCATAGGATGTGTGCTAGGCACGTTTATGCTAATTGGGCTAAGAAATGGCGAGGTGAAGAAAGAAAGATTGCATTTTGGAGCTGTGCAAAGTCTACTTTCAAGCAAGATTTGCAATTGAAATTGAAGGTCTTAGATCCTCTCGGAGAGAACATTGTTAAGGATCTGCTACACTACGATGTAGAGAAGTTCTGCAAAGCGTATTTCAAAACTGAAAGTCAGTGTGACATGGTCGATAACAACCTCTCAGAAACCTTCAATGGCTGGATACTTGAAGCAAGGTGCAAGCCAATTATAACCATGTTGGAGGAGATACGAGTCCAAGTCATGAAGAGGTTGCACGTTAAAAGAAGAGCTGGAACCACATGGATTACTAACATAGCTCCAAGGGCATTGCAGCGCTTAGATAAAGCAACATTTAAGAGTCATGACTGGGAACTGGATTGGAATGGCGATGATGATTATGAAGTAAAATCTGTTTATAACTCTGAAAATAGGCACAATGTCAATTTAGCAAGGCAGACATGTACGTGCAGGGAATGGGGTTTGTGTGGTATCCCTTGCTGTCATGTCGTATGTGCCATTTCCAGTGCTGGTAAAGATCCTAACAAGTATGTGGCTCACTGGTATAAGGAGGAGGCTTATGCGAAGACTTACTCCCACATGATGCAACCTGTTAGGGGTAACTTGTTTTGGAAAGAAACTGGGAAAGAAGCTATTGCTCCACCACGAGTGATAAAGTTAGCTGGCAGGCCTAAAAAGGCAAGAACCAGGGATCCGGATGAACCACGAAAGAAGACCGGCAAGCTATCTCGATTTGGCCGTGTCATGACTTGTAGAATTTGCAAAGCCCCTGACGATAATATCAGACGATGTCCACAATATCAGCAGGTGATTGCATTTGTTTGAATTTTAAAATTTTAATTTTGTTAACTAATCTGTTTGATTTTTTTTTTTTACAAGAGGGTGTTAATACTACTACCAATCATAGAAAACGCAATCGACACACTAACCCCGAATCCTCAAATAATGTCTCTGCTTCTGCTTCTCTGTTAAGAGATCACATTAGGGATAAGAATACAAGGTAATGTTCGGCTTTTGCTTCTTTATTAATAACATCTTTGTTACTGCTCTTTCTTCTCTGCTAATAACATCTTTGTTACCAGGTCTGTCCGTGGAAGAGCTAGTAGCAGCCAGGCAACTCCAACTATACCCAGTCAGCCAACTCCTAGGCCACCAACAAGCTACAGCCAACCACCTCTGAGACCAGCAACTAGGAGTCAAGTCAATGACAAAGGAAAAGCTCCTGCAACTTCAAGTGCTCGTAATGGAAAGAGTAAAGAACCTATGGTAAGTTATTTCAAGAGAGGTAGAATTTCTGGGTTAGGAGTTTATATTGATGAGAGGACCGGGGTGGCAGTTTTGAATGTAAGTTGGTGAATATAATTATATGTAATGTTTGGCATAAGTAAGTTAAAACTATGGCTTTGTAATCTTGTGATATATGTTGTTTGCAGCCTGGTACAAGGTCAACTAGAAATGTGTTCGGAGGCTATGGTAGCTCGAGCCAAAGTCCACGCCGTGGAAGGTCCAACTCAAGGCAGCTTCACATTGATGGTTGATAAAGACAGCTTGTAGTTATTTTGTATAGTTAACAAAATATGACTCTGTTAACAGCTTTTTTGTGCAATTGTTCCAATTAGCTTTTTGAGCAATTTAGCATAGCTAACTATAATATCTTGAGCAAAGTATATTTGCTAACTACAATATTTTGAGCAAAATACATTTGCTAAGTAAAGGTTTTTGAGCAATGTAGGTTTGCTAAGTGCAGGTTTTTGATAGAAAGAGATTTGCTTAGGCACAGGTTTTTGTGACTTCAGGTCATTTTCAATGTAATTATCTATTTACCTATTTTGGATGTAATGTGAATTGGAGGCTTTGTCTGTCATCAAATAGCTATAAATTTATTTGTGATCTAAATTTCAGACAGTATTGTTATTTAACAGTACTTGTAAATTTCAGGCAGTAATCGACTATTAAATGTGCAGTTGGCAGTATTTGTAAATTTCAGGCAGTATTGGACTAATAAATGTGCAAATTGCTTGTTACTTGTTAACAAAATATTGAACACCTAACCATAGTACTTTTAAGACTACCAAATCAAAAAACACCTAAAAAGAGCTAATAAGAGTACCAATTACAGAAACATAGCTAGTAAGAGTACATTTAACTACCAAATTACATACTTAATAGTCCTATTACAGCCACACAACAATCTAAAATTTCTTCAATATGATTAATAGCAAAACAGCAGCTACAACACCACACACCATTTTGCACATATCCTTTAATTTTCTAAGCTCCTTCAACTCCTTAACATCCTCTTCATGTTGCTTTATTGTTTCTTTCAAGGCTTCAATCTCACTTTCCATTTCCAAGAAATCTGCAGTAGCCGCTCTCTCATTTAGCCATTTCAGACGAAACACCTCTTCAACCAAATGGGAGTTATCTCTCTTCAGTTTAATAACCAAATGGTTGATATGTTCACTGTATATGTCATCAATCCAACTAAAGTATTTACACTGCCTCCCCTATAGTTTAACAAAATGCAAATTAAACAAACTAAAAGAAGCAAATAGCACATTGACATTAAGAAAACCACAATATGTTCATTTTTTGTGCAAAACAATACAAAACCACACTGAGCATTAAAAACTTAGCAACTTAGCATATTCATGTTCATGTTGGGAAAAGGTGCAAAAATGACCCTAATGTATAGCCCGTGTCTCATGTTGGCACCTCATGTATTTCGGATCTCAAAAAGGACCCTAACGTCTTGAAAAAGTGTCAAAAATGACCCTTCCGTTAACATTTCCGTTTAAGGCCGTACACATTTATGTTTAACGTCGTCCATGTTTTGTGTTTTTTTGATACTTTTTCGCAACGTTAGGGTCATATTTGAGATCCGAAATACATGAAGTGCCAATAAGATACATGAGGTATACATGAGGGTCATTTTTGCACCTTTTCCCGTTCATGTTTAACATAACAATTCTGCCAGAATTCATCTCAAAGGGACAAAGCTGAGCATCAATTACTAGAAAGAAAACCTTAAAGTCATTAAACAAATTAGAAGAAGCAATTATACACTTTTGTAATGAATAATAATGATAACCTGAAATAGAATCAGATACGCTTACCTGTTTACCGGCGCAATGGAAGAAACGACGGCCTGGATTTTTGTTAGTCCATGAAACAAAAACGCGAGCACCTCGTCCACAAAAACAATTTTCGATTTTGTTCAGTGGAGGTATGCCATCGTATGATCCCTCCTTCGTCATTACTAGATAGAGATCAAGCAAAAATGGAAGATGAAGGAAACAAATGAAAGAAGGAAAGAAAGAAATTAACAGAAACGGAAGAAGGAAAGATAGAAAATTAACCCAATTCCAACCTAACCCGTTTATCAAATAAACCAAACCCGTATAATTATAACCCGCCTAGGTGGAGTCCACGTGTAATTTCAGGTGTGAATAAACTCCACATAAGCTGTTGATGTGGAAAAAACTTAACGACGTTAGGTTAGTTTGAATACACGCTCTAACAGAAGTCAGTCGAAGGACCACGGGTGTACAAAAACAATGGTACAAGGACTACTTAAATGCAAAAAATTTGATAGGGACTAAGTAAAATAAAAGTTAATAGTACAGGGGCTTCAGAATGAGTTTGGCCTAAAAAAATATGTAAATACATACCAGAGTGCAAAATACAAAATACAACATACCTAATACATAATAAAGTGCAAAATACAAAATACATAATACATCTCAATCAGTCAGCCTAAACTCTACCATAAACTGCTCTAACTCAGAGGCATGCGCAGCTATGGCATGCTCCATCTCCGGAATGCAATCCACCGTGCAATGCTGACTATGCTACCTGTGAATAGTACGCATAGTGCATAGGAAATTCTGGCTCAGAGCAGTGGAACGAGCAAGCCATTATAAAACAAAGATACGACAACTGGAGTTAGAAAATTAAATATATCTATCAATTACTAAGTTAAAAAAAACTTACATAATCGGTGTTGGAGCGAGAAGGGCAGGCTCGTGCAGGTAATGCATCAGTGTTAAGCAGCCGAGGGTGCGAATACTGGGCGTACCACTCCATGTACTCTGGAGCACACGCGCAAGGAGAAACATCCACTGGATCTAACTGATGGAACAGAAGCATGTGACCAAATGGAAACATACCCCATCTGTCAGTCGCAGCAGCCCTATGGGTCTGCATCACGTACCGAGGAGATCTCCACGGCCTGACAGCCTTCTCATGTCGATAAATAGGAGAAGGTATGATCTGCACGTAACCCAGCTGACGCAGAACCCTGTCAGGCATGTATGGCTCTGAGATGTCCATGTACTCTATCCAGCCTATGTACGCAGTCCTCTGAACGGTAATAACAGGGTCGACGCCAAAACACAGCCACATCACCTAATCAAAAATAAAATAAGAAACAAGAAATTAATACAACAACAACTAAGTAATTAGAAATTTTATTACTTTAATTTATGTACCTCGTCCCCAGTAATTTGGTCTAAACGGGTGCGTAATGCATCAAGCCGTCTATCCACTCTATCCGCAAATCATACGCTCTAAGTGCAAGCTCGTGGAGTAGCATGATCGATAATCAGTCGCTCACGGTTGGGTCGAAAGCATGGAAAGTACTCATAAATCCATACCTGAAGTAGTGTCGAACAACCAGACAACCCCTGACAATCACCCCTAGAAGCCATTCCTAGCTGCCGGTACAGGTATATAGTGTAGTAGAGCCCCAAGACTGAGAAGGCGCGTCCCCTAACCCATCCCTAACCTCCCAAAGACATGTCGGTCTGAACCTGTGGCCACTCTTATCAACAAATAAGGTGCAACCTAAAGTCAACCAAATCCAAGCTATGGTCTCAGTCTTAGCCTCACCCGTAGCATCCCGACTACACAACTCGATCAAAACCCCTCCCTGAGACAGATACCCCGTATCAGTAGCTATTAACCTCTCTACGCTGATACCAAAAATCTCTGCACAAGAACGCTAAATATCTATCTTATCAGGTTGAGCAAAAATCAAAGATCCATCGAATGGAATGCGGAGAATGTGCCACACATCATGTAGCGTAATAGTCATCTCCCTGAATGGCATGTGAAAGGAGCTAGTATTAGGCTGCCAACGCTCCACAAATGCAGAAAGAAGTGGAACGTCCAGGTGAGCATACCTAGTATCTGGGAGATGCGCCAAACCGGTCTGGTTTATCAGACCCTTAACCTCGTCTTAGGTATCTGCATATCACTGCACCAGCTTCTGACAAGCAGAGTATCTGTTCTGGAACTTCAGTATGCCTCTAAACTCCCCCTCCCATATATTGGAAGCAACATGACCAAGAAAAGTGGGAATCACAGTGCCGCCACGGGGTCCACCCGGCACTGGAGCACAGACGATCCAATCATCAAAGGGTCTGCTTGAGATCGTCTGGTCGACTCTGTAATTATGATTACAATAATTAATATAAATTTATATTTTTATCAATATTCTTAAATTCACGTAATATTTGAATCATATTTACCTACGGACGATGACGAAGTGAATCGCCCATCGGTCCTCCGTCAAGAGGGGGGTTGGCTCCTCTAATGTAATACCCCAAAATATTGAAGCATTTAATTGGACTACGTGTCCAGTCCTGTTTCGCCAGGGTGGCGATATTGGAAATAATTTTCGAGAAACTTAATATTTTATTTCAATTCTAAAGTTAGAATTGGAATTAGAAGGAAAAATGTCAAGAAAAGCTCGAAATAAGGTACAGGGACTAAAGTGGTAATTTAGCCACTACGACTTAAAATGGAAATTATTTCGCCAAGGTCCGCGAAATGTTTTATAGTATATGTGGTAAAAGTCTCGAGTCAATCGGAGACCTTTTAAAATCTGGACGCGGATGCGTTTTGGGCTAAATTGCAATTTTGTAAAGTTCAAGGACCTAATTGTAAATTAGCCAATTAAGCCTCGAGAATAGCAATTGAAAGATTATTGACGGAAAATAATAATTTTTAAGTTAGTATTATTTATATGAATATAAATAATACGTATCGACTCGAGTTAAAAGGATAATTTAACCGTTTGGTTAAATTAGAAAGTTTAAAAGAGAAATGGTTTAGATTAAAGAAATGAAGGATTAAAACGGCAAATTTTCCAACTCATTTATATGTTTCCTTAAGCATAAGGAAATGAGAAAAGGATCAGAAGAAATGATCCAGAGAAGAGAGAAAATGACGATCACCGTCGTTTCGCCGCCGTTTCGCCGTTTCTCGTCCAAATCGCGAGTTCTTTATATCGATTCGTTCAGAATTCGATTCTCTATCATCTTTGAGCTTCAAATCAAGGTAAGCTTGACGTTTTAGTTGCTGAAATTGAAGAATATAGGGCTGCCATGTCGAGATCGAATCGTATCAACCGTAGTCACGTTATTTTTGACGTTTTTGATGATTATTGAGTTGAATATTGTGTTATATTGATGTAGAAACATGTCGGAATGAGTTAGGGATGTCGGGAGCATGTCGAGATGATATTTGGGGCTGTTCTATGGTGTCGCACGACGTGCGACAAGGTCTCACGACGTGCGACATAACCTCGCGACGCGAGTGGACTTGCGATTGGCATAATTTCTTCGTTCGGACTCGGAATTGAGCGATTCTCGTTGCGTTGGAAAGAGGAAAGGATTTTCTATCAATCCTAAGCATTATATCAAGGTAATATTGCTGATTTGGATGTTAAAATTTGAGGTTATAGGCTGTTTCAACGAAAATATTACGCTCGAATCGCGTACGTCGGAATTGAGACGTTTACGGTTGATTTCGAAGTGATAAAAGTGTTTATAATGTTTTTAAATGATCTAAGTATGTGTTGGAATGAATTTGGAGTAATTTAGAGCTTTGAAAAAGGTCTAGGAGCCTCAAAAACGCTGCTTCCAAAGTGCGCACGACGTGCTGCACTTCAGCACGTCGTGCTGGTGCGCGACGTGCACCACAAGGGTGCACGACGTGCACCAGTGAAGGGCACGTCGTGCCCTTCATGAAAAATGAAGGGAACGATGTGCCAAGCTGGCACGACGTGCCCTACTTCGATTGTAACCTCCCTGGGACTTCCGGGAGCGAAAACTGGCTTCTGGTGGCATGATACGGGTGTAGAACTCTGATAAATGTCTTAAAATGAATATTAATAAGACATTATAGCAATGAACATTAGCATGATGAATAATCAAGAAATGAATAGAGATCTTCAAAGAAAGATACGTTTAGAGAACGACAATTATGTTTCGTTCTTTTGTCGTGTTAGGTATCTAGTGCAGTTTTTAAGAATAGGATTCTCTAAGTATATGTTTTAACGATAGAATCCTATGATAGATGTAACGGACTACGAGTATAACGAACCAAGAAGCTCGACGAGGATTGACGGACCAGTCTCCAGGAGCTTACGTTTGGATATAAGGAATAGCGGTCACTGTGAGTGGCAATTTACTTTCGCGTATTATTATTACAAAAGTTATTTTCATATATTATGAATATTATCATTAATACATCGCGTTTACATGATTTGTTCGTATGAGATATTATGTTGATGAATTAGACTATGTGAATGCCATTATATTCATTGTTTGAATATGAGTATCTAGTATGCGATCCGAAGAAACCAACTACCTATTGGGTGTCAATAGGCTGTGTGATCACCAGTATTTGAGTCAGTCTAGCGTGTCTAGATTGTCTATGAGATTACGAAATGCGCATACGATATGAATGTGATACGAGTGAGAACTCGGTTACGGTGTAACCTGAGCCCCGTATCTAGTGGGTTGGACCCACCAGTGAGTTGGACTCACACTTTGAGATTAAGAGATTGGTCGCGGCTGACGTGGTTGAGTGTGAACACTCCCGGGTCGGACCACTTGGATCAGTTTGATTCGAATATTCGGAATGAGATAAGTTCAGAGTTTAAGATTAGGGTTTCGGTCGGATCTGCTATTTATGAATATTATGTTATTTTCATATTATATCGAGATAAATATATATATGTTTGAGTATGCGATGTGTATTTTGATAATACCGATAATAAGTTGCATACTCACTCAGTATTTTCCCAAATACTGACCCCTCACTCTGATGTTTGCAGGTATTAGAAGTCGGATCAGACGAGCCATCTCCATTGTGCCAGAAGTCATTGGACTTGCACAAATATGAGTTCCTAAAGCTGCAGTAGTCAGTAGGTGTCAGTACTAGATAAATATTTTTACTTCAAACAGTATTTTTATATTGTAAACTCTAGTATGATATTTTGATATTTATTAATAATATGTTTTTAATTGCGAAAAATTATTAGTGGTTTTAGGCTTGCTACGGGTTTCGGAGCTACCACTCCCATTCCCTAGCGCCGGTCTCGGCTCAATAATTTGGGTCGTGACAATTGTGGTATCAGAGCAGTTGGTCCAGTTACCTCTGCTGATATGTGTTTTGTCGGTTAAATGACCTAGGAACTACTGCAGCTATAGAGTGAAGGTTTGTCTGATCCAGGTCGTTAGTGTGACTTGCTTTGTGATCAGTATGACAGATTGATTTGTGAAATGCTTATTTGTTTTTGTGACACGTATATACGAGGTATATACGTATATGTTGTTTCGATGAGACAGGCATACATGATATGCTTTTTGAGATGAAGCTTTTAGGAGAGGTATTGCCTCCTATAAATAGAATACTATTGATATGATTTTGATTTGATGTCATATATATGTGTGCTTAGCATCAGATAACGTGATAGATGCTATAGAATTCGATCGATCGAAATTTTTAGAAAGAGTGAGAAGAAGGAATGGAAAGTTCCAGAAGTTGAAGAACTTTCCAGGTACAGAGTTTAAAGGTCTAGAGAACTTACAAAACGTAAAGTTTATAACTTTTAAAAGTTATTTGTTTAACGATTCTGAAAGCATAATTGTGCCTAGACCCGTAATAGCCATTGATAATTGCCACGACATCGATAGAAAATGCATCACTACATACATCAATACATGCATTAATAGGACATGAATCATATGCATTATTTTCAGACGAAGAGGTGAGATGTGGCAACTCTTTGGGGATGAGAGACGTCATCACCCTAGTGCACAATTTTGCTAAGATTTAAATGAAATTTTCAAATGAGTCGTTTTATTTGAAAGAGTTTTCAAAGAGTTTTGTTTTTAATGTGAGTATACCTGGACCAGAACTCTGTGACGGAAGTGAAGTGCTCGCGAGCAAGCTGTGATCTAGGCTATGAGGCGAATGAATACGTATAGTTGTGAGAGCATAGGATTTGTGTCTCTAGCTAATGAACTTAGCCTTGATTAGACAGATTAGTATGCGACTAGGATAGTAGATATATGTTCGGATAGTAAAACATATCCGATTAACAACGTATGACATGTATGCTATGTTTTAATACTCTTGATGTTTGATTAAGTCCATGTGAGAGGAATACTCACAAGACTTAAGTTACGATGCGTAATCAAGAAAATCTAGGGGACACTGATTTTCTTGAATCCGGTCAACATAGATGATTATAGCTACGCTAGTAATATGTGTGTAACATATACAACGCGAGTATATGTTTTGATAATTTGCTAAGTCTACGATGAGTCAGAACACTCAGAAGACTAGCAATAAGAGACGTATCATAGAAGGTAAAAAGGGAGGAGACGTTTCTAAAGTCCAACGTACGTGGACAGCGATTAGACGTGATGATTAGTAAGGGTTATATTTTAAAGGAATTTATCAGTATTCCTTTATATAATCGCTATACTATGAACAAAGAGCTGCGTGAACGTGTGCCGCTGCACAACAAGTGTATGAGACGCAAGAAGAAGATCGAGGTAACCAAGCCGAATGCAATCTACTCTAATTGGCCAATAAAAGCCAGAAACGTGATGAAGGTTAATGGGAACCTAGCAAAAAAAAAAAAAAAATAAAGTGGGATTATACAGGCATCGGGAGTGCCGCAGTAACCCAACGTTGTTATGGATCAGTTAGCCGTAAAAGCAACTGATATAAGGAATTGTGTACCAATAATAGGACGATGAATACAAAGACAATATATTCTCGTGAAGAAAAGGAACACCTATAGATGTTTGATAATGGTATACATAAGCTAAGACTGAAAGAGTTTGACGGATCAAGCGATATGCTAGATTCTCTAGGAAAAGTAAGGTAAGATGCTCGTACATATCGAGTGGAGGAAGGACACATAGTATTGTCGATTAAGATATGAGGAAAATGAATAATTGAAGTATATGATAAGAAAGATCAGGAGATAAACAACAAGAACTGCAATAGGTGGATTGAGAGTTAAAACTTCCATCTCAAGATTTTGATTACGAAACGGATCAGTAAAGCGTGGAAGGTGTAAAGGTAATGAATGCTTATAAGGTGTTAAACCTTGAACTTCAATGAGATCAAATAAAGAATAAAGTGTATAATATGATCGATATAGAGGATTGATTAAGATCCTTAAAGGAGTAAGATGTGTTAGACACGATCAAACTAGTTTGAGAAATTCCCAAAAAAGGAGATCCTCAGGAAGAGGACTTCGGAAAAGAAAAGTTATTAGACGATTCCGATGTCGAGGAGTACCAGAACGAGCATTTCTGGTCCAGTGTACAAAAATACCGCAATCTGAGGAATGATGCAGAGATAACCAACGGTCAGGCACGAATAGCTCTGAACCAGGTTAGGAGGCAAATGCGCTCCTTTTCACAAAGAATGCTACCAGTGGGATTGTATTCCACTGACTTCCTGCGTACGGTCGAGGGATTGCTAAAGGTACATGACGTATATGATAAAGTATAAAGACGCAAAAGTAGATTATGGATAATAAGAAGTTAGTTAAAGTAGACAGAGTTAAGGAAAGTACGGATAACCTGCGTATGTCGCAAGGAACTTGATAAGAGTTATTGAGAAATGAAAAAGAGAAAAGTTATGTGGAGAGTTGACAAGGAAATTAGAGAAATGGAAATCTATGCAGTCGTGGACACATAGAAACAAAGAAAGATAAAGAGGATAGAGTCATATGAATGGATCCACTGACAGTTAAGATGTCAGTAAGGGTACAATAGGACGATATGTAAGTAATGAAGAATGCACTACGTCGATAATTCAGGCAAAAGAATTGCGACCCATTATTTAATTGGTAATCGACGTTCAGAGTGCCGAAACAAGAAATATCAGGAATACGAGATGCGATAGAGGTAATACCCGCATATGATCGGCTTTTTAGACGGCCATGATGATAGTACAAATACGATAAGATGATATACGTATACAATTGGGAACACACCACATCAGGAAATTTGGACGAAGAAGACCACAACTCTCTGTTAATGATCGATGTTGTGAATATTAAAAGTAAGTAGTACACTACGTACAAGATGCGCTAAGGAGGAAATCAAAGAATGCAATAGAAGATAATCAAGAAACACGATAAGAGCATGAATAAGGATGGCAAGAGGAGAACCATAGGATCATAGCAGTTAGACTATGAATCCTATTGGTTGACAAAGGACAAGAAGTCAAAGAAAAATTACAAAGAAGTACATCTACGGTATGGACAAATGTAGAAGTAACAAGTGGAATAGTAAGATCATGGATAGTAATGAGAAATAAGTTTAGTACTACGTGATAGTAAAGGGAAATGATTTGAAAGCTAAGAGCCAATTAAGATTGAGAATTGGAAGGAAGAAATAGATAAGAAAAAGTTAGATTATGATGAATAAAAAGATCAAATATGGAACAAGTAACAATGTCATCAGAGGACATTCTGATGCAAGAATATGGTTGAAAAAGGATTAAGATCCTCATTTAGGGATTATAAGCAAAGAAAGTTTACCAAAGCATTGATCACACGCTGTCTTATTAAAATAAGAATTCAGCGACCTATATGACAATCCTATCTGGTTGAAAACCAGATTGATGAAACAGATCGATGTGAGGTAAAAAGAGACGAGGAATTTCAAAGAATAACACGTTATGCTTAAGAAAAAGAAAATAAATCAATGGATATGCAAACGAATAAAGAGGTATATGAGATATCAAGATGCAAGAAGAAGGTTAAGTAAGCTTTACAAGAAGAGTGAAGACCTCATAAGGATATGTCCTAAGGATTCACCTCATGGATAACCTGTCACGACCCAAATTATTGAGCCGAGACCGGCGCTAGGGAATGGGAGTGGTAGCTCCGAAACCCGTAACAAGCCTAAAACCACTCTAACTTTTTCGCGGAAACGCAAACACAACTGTCCTATAGACATATAATAAGAAAGACACGTTTACAATCATAACATAACATCATATACAGACACATTATCGATACAATCATAGTGGGCATTTCACTTCCGTAACTGGTACGTACTAGCCCATCTATCGATCAATACAAAAACTGACAACCAAAAGATGTCACATCAAACAAACATTAAACACGTACACAACCTATAAGACCTAACTATACTAGGTTAAGACTCGTCACACATATACTACTGCAGCACCAAGGGGACTTGTACCCAGCACACCAAAGACGGTCTGTCTGATCCGACTCTATACACCTGAAAAACATCAATGTGAGGGGTCAGTATTTGGGGAAATACTGAGTGAGAAAACACATTACTAAGGTATTATAGAAAATAACATCGCATTTAAAACAAAACACATATATACAAACATATTATACTTCAAGCATTTGATCCGATCGAAACCCTAATATCTTAGTATGCATAATGAACATTATCACAACCTCTAACGATCGATCGATATGAGTCCGGGATAGTTCAACCAGCCGACTCGAAGATACAGGCCCCGGGATAATTCAACCAGATAGGCTGTGTATCGCATGCACAAACAAGTAGGATAGACGACCCATGAAATCTCTATCTATGACTTACCCGGACGCTGGTGATCACACAGCCTATTGACACCCAATAGGTAGCTTGTTTCCCCCGGATCATATACTAGTTTTCACAATCTATATATGTTCGATAATACGATGTACAAATTCATTTCTATCGATAAAATACTATAGCATGCGATGTAGTTTAATATTATATTTATAATATAAAAACTATCTATTGCGTAATAATACTCAAAGTAAAGTTTAACTCACAGTGACCACAATCCAAGAAATGATATGATCGATCTGATAGTACGCTCTCGCTAGTCCGCCTCTACTGACTTCACTACTCGCTGACACGTCTGATAAATCGTTAATAGTTAGACGTGATTCTCATATTCTTATACGTATAATACTTTTAAGTTTTAGGATTTAGTTTTGTTTTACACTTATTTACGTATTTAATATCTCTAGTCGTATAAACGACTTAGCGAATACAATTTCTCATAATTGAGAATCGCTTAACGTCCTTGACGTTTTCCATTATTATTATTTATCTAAAACGTCGAGCTAATCTCGAGATTAATGATTCTCAAAGTCTGAAACCCGTCTTTTCACGTCCAATTACTCTAAACGTCAAACACTTAGGTCAATTATAGTTTGTATACGCGTGGGGGCGAATTGGGGTGCACGGGTTTGCGTTTTAGTGGGTGCACGATCGTAAAACCAAGTACACGTTCGTGCACCTCAAGAGTACACGTTCGTGTACTTTTAGTACACGTTCGTGCACCAGGAAAAGTGCACGTTCGTGTACTTCAGGTACACGTTCGTGTACCTTGCTAGGTGCACGTTCGTGTACTTCAAGTACACGTTCGTGCACCCGTGGTACACGGTCGTGTACCACGTGCACAGCCCCGGAAATCAGATTTTCCGGGGTTTCGCCACATCCCCGACGTGCTTCACACACCCACACTCAATACCCACATCTCGGTTTTTTCAAAAACGCCATAAAAACCTTAAAAACGTCAAATTTCAACTTAAACTTAATCCTAACTTAAAACAGCCAACAAACCATCATTTCCATACCAAAACCCGATCTCTTACCTTAATTTGATAACCGGAGATGATAGAGCTTTCAATTCTGAAGAAATCGCCGCTTGAATCACTCGAATCGGACGTCGAACGGCGAAACGGCGGCGAAACGTATCGATCGCCACTTTCTTCTTCCTTTCTCTGTTTCTTTAACCTTCTGATCATTCCTTATTCTTAAGGAAACATATATATAGTTTGGCAAATTTGCCACTTTAATCCTTCATTTCTTTAGCTTAAACCATTTCTCTTTTAAACTTTCAATTTTAACGAAACGGTTATTTATTCATTTAAACTCGAATGTTTACGTATTATTTATATCCCAATAAATAATACTACTCCCAAAAATAATTATTTCCGTCGATAATCTTCCAATTTCTATTCTCGGGGCTAAATTGGCTAATTTGCACTTTGGTCCTTGAATTCTTCAAAATTTACAATTTAGCCCAAAATGAATCCGCGTCCAAATTTTAAAATGTCTCCGATTGACCTGAAACTTTTACCACCAATACTATAAAACATTTCACGGACCTTGGCGAAATAATTCCATTTTCGGACTTAACTGGTTAAATTACCACTTTAGTCCCTGAACTCTAGTTTGTAACTTTTCTTGATATTTTTCCTTATTTTCTTATTCTAATCCTCAAACATATACGTCTTACTCCATATTATCCTTTTTCTTTAATATCCAATATCTTTATCTCTGCAACTCCGGTCCTTCTCTGCCGGACACGTTGCACTAAACGGCACCTGAACTTACAGGGTATTACATTCTTCCCCCCTTATAAAAATTCGTCCTCGAATTTTCATACAACCTTTTTACTTATCTTAAACCCTTGACCTTTTTCATTTGTTCCTTGTTTAACATTCAATACTATATACTTTGTATTCCATCACACGCTTTCTTGACTTGTCGCACCTATCCTTGTACATCTATCGTCGATATCCTTATTAAATCCGACGTCTTTCTAATATCACACAATATCCACCTCATCTTATCATAAGGGCAATCTTCTATCTTCAAAGCATAAACTATAAATCGATTCCTATACTCAACTATCCTCTTTTCATACTCCTATCATACAATATGAACGTCCTAGTTCACCGTCCAATCATTTTCATTCCGCTATTCACGCACATCTATTATTCACTTCTTCTCTTATATCGTCATTTAAGATCTTTGACATCCCGTCAAAGAGATACTTACTTTCTAACTTACCACTAATCGGATACATATCACTGTCCAACGTATTCACGGTCTTAGCTATATTCTAGCGCGTTGTTTCGAAACTAAGTTCATATCCTAGAAGCATAACGTCTATGTTTTCGCAACTATACGTATTCATTCGCCTCTTGGTATTGACCGCAGCTTGCTCGCGAGCACTTCACTTCCGTTACAGAGTTCTGGTCTAGGTATACTTATATGAAAACAAAACTCTTTCAAAACTCTTTCGACAAAACGATTCATCTTGAACTTTAAATCAAATTTCATTTTCATTTTAACAAAATTGTGCACTAGGGTGATGACGTCTCTCATCCCCAAAGAGTTGCCACATCTCACCTCTTTGTCTGAACATAATGCATATGATGCATGTCCTATCGATGTATGTATAGATATATGTAGTGATGCATTTCTATCAATGTCGTGGCACCTATCGATAACTATCGCGGGTCTAGGCACAATTATGTTTTCCAAATTGTTTAAACAAACAACTTTCAAAAAGTTTTAAACTTCGAGTTTTGTAAGTTCTCTAGACCTTTAAACTCTGTAAACGGTAGGTTCTTCCACTTCTATAACTTCATACTTCTTCTTCATGCACATCTCGACATTTCGATAATTCGATTTCGATACCATCTATACGTCATATACGTATTTCGCAAAGAAACAAACAAAGGTTTCACAATCCATCGATCATACTTGTCATAATGAAACCTACAAGAATTCACAATCAATCAATTCGATCACAAAACAAATAATACAAACGACTTGGATCAGACATGGCTCAATTCTATAGCTGCAGTAGTTCCTAGCTTAGTCTAATGACCTAATACCTAGGAACAAACAAACATCAATCACAGACTCGCAGTGGTATCATGGACTAACTGCACTCAAATCATATATTAGCAGAGGTAACTGGACCAACTGCTCTGATACCAACTTTGTCACGACCCAAATTATTGAGCCGAGACCGGCGCTAGGGAATGGGAGTGGTAGCTCCGAAACCCGTAACAAGCCTAAAACCACTCTAACTTTTTCGCGGAAACGCAAACACAACTGTCCTATAGACATATAATAAGAAAGACACGTTTACAATCATAACATAACATCATATACAGACACATTATCGATACAATCATAGTGGGCATTTCACTTCCGTAACTGGTACGTACTAGCCCATCTATCGATCAATACAAAAACTGACAACCAAAAGATGTCACATCAAACAAACATTAAACACGTACACAACCTATAAGACCTAACTATACTAGGTTAAGACTCGTCACACATATACTACTGCAGCACCAAGGGGACTTGTACCCAGCACACCAAAGACGGTCTGTCTGATCCGACTCTATACACCTGAAAAACATCAATGTGAGGGGTCAGTATTTGGGGAAATACTGAGTGAGAAAACACATTACTAAGGTATTATAGAAAATAACATCGCATTTAAAACAAAACACATATATACAAACATATTATACTTCAAGCATTTGATCCGATCGAAACCCTAATATCTTAGTATGCATAATGAACATTATCACAACCTCTAACGATCGATCGATATGAGTCCGGGATAGTTCAACCAGCCGACTCGAAGATACAGGCCCCGGGATAATTCAACCAGATAGGCTGTGTATCGCATGCACAAACAAGTAGGATAGACGACCCATGAAATCTCTATCTATGACTTACCCGGACGCTGGTGATCACACAGCCTATTGACACCCAATAGGTAGCTTGTTTCCCCCGGATCATATACTAGTTTTCACAATCTATATATGTTCGATAATACGATGTACAAATTCATTTCCATCGATAAAATACTATAGCATGCGATGTAGTTTAATATTATATTTATAATATAAAAACTATCTATTGCGTAATAATACTCAAAGTAAAGTTTAACTCACAGTGACCACAATCCAAGAAATGATATGATCGATCTGATAGTACGCTCTCGCTAGTCCGCCTCTACTGACTTCACTACTCGCTGACACGTCTGATAAATCGTTAATAGTTAGACGTGATTCTCATATTCTTATACGTATAATACTTTTAAGTTTTAGGATTTAGTTTTGTTTTACACTTATTTACGTATTTAATATCTCTAGTCGTATAAACGACTTAGCGAATAAAATTTCTCATAATTGAGAATCGCTTAACGTCCTTGACGTTTTCCATTATTATTATTTATCTAAAACGTCGAGCTAATCTCGAGATTAATGATTCTCAAAGTCTGAAACCCGTCTTTTCACGTCCAATTACTCTAAACGTTAAACACTTAGGTCAATTATAGTTTGTATACGCGTGGGGGCGAATTGGGGTGCACGGGTTTGCGTTTTAGTGGGTGCACGATCGTAAAACCAAGTACACGTTCGTGCACCTCAAGAGTACACGTTCGTGTACTTTTAGTACACGTTCGTGCACCAGGAAAAGTGCACGTTCGTGTACTTCAGGTACACGTTCGTGTACCTTGCTAGGTGCACGTTCGTGTACTTCAAGTACACGTTCGTGCACCCGTGGTACACGGTCGTGTACCACGTGCACAGCCCCGGAAATCAGATTTTCCGGGGTTTCGCCACATCCCCGACGTGCTTCACACACCCACACTCAATACCCACATCTCGGTTTTTTCAAAAACGCCATAAAAACCTTAAAAACGTCAAATTTCAACTTAAACTTAATCCTAACTTAAAACAGCCAACAAACCATCATTTCCATACCAAAACCCGATCTCTTACCTTAATTTGATAACCGGAGATGATAGAGCTTTCAATTCTGAAGAAATCGCCGCTTGAATCACTCGAATCGGACGTCGAACGGCGAAACGGCGGCGAAACGTATCGATCGCCACTTTCTTCTTCCTTTCTCTGTTTCTTTAACCTTCTGATCATTCCTTATTCTTAAGGAAACATATATATAGTTTGGCAAATTTGCCACTTTAATCCTTCATTTCTTTAGCTTAAACCATTTCTCTTTTAAACTTTCAATTTTAACGAAACGGTTATTTATTCATTTAAACTCGAATGTTTACGTATTATTTATATCCCAATAAATAATACTACTCCCAAAAATAATTATTTCCGTCGATAATCTTCCAATTTCTATTCTCGGGGCTAAATTGGCTAATTTGCACTTTGGTCCTTGAATTCTTCAAAATTTACAATTTAGCCCAAAATGAATCCGCGTCCAAATTTTAAAAGGTCTCCGATTGACCTGAAACTTTTACCACCAATACTATAAAACATTTCGCGGACCTTGGCGAAATAATTCCATTTTCGGACTTAACTGGTTAAATTACCACTTTAGTCCCTGAACTCTAGTTTGTAACTTTTCTTGATATTTTTCCTTATTTTCTTATTCTAATCCTCAAACATATACGTCTTACTCCATATTATCCTTTTTCTTTAATATCCAATATCTTTATCTCTGCAACTCCGGTCCTTCTCTGCCGGACACGTTGCACTAAACGGCACCTGAACTTACAGGGTATTACATAACCATGATTAACGACGATAGCGAAAGAATCTTCATATGAGAAGTGAAGTAACGAGACAAAAAGAGAATGGTGGATAATGGGATAAAGATCCCAACATAATGATAAATAAGAATCAGGCCGTGATGACGGCCATATGGAAGAAACTACAAGAGTAAAGAATTAAGAACGACGAATCGTAGATACATATGAATACGACTATTGTCGTCATAAAAGGGAGATTTGAATGACAAAGATTATCATCTTTAGTAGTAAGACGTCATTAAGACGAACTGCCATTGGATAGCAGTAAGGAACTAGAAGTTCAAATTGATGAAATCAAAAGTAAGGTTGACAGTGTTAACTGACATCAACGGGTAGGAAGTACAGAAATTGAAATAACGATTTCATGTGCTGACCAGTGTTGTAAGATGAACACGGTATCCCTACTAAATTCTAGATGTAAAAGAGATTAAGGTAAGAAAAGAATATGAAAATTCGAGGACGAATTTTTATAAGGGGGGAAGAATGTAATACCCCAAAATATTGAAGCATTTAATTGGACTACGTGTCCAGTCCTGTTTCGCCAGGGTGGCGATATTGGAAATAATTTTCGAGAAACTTAATATTTTATTTCAATTCTAAAGTTAGAATTGGAATTAGAAGGAAAAATGTCAAGAAAAGCTCGAAATAAGGTACAGGGACTAAAGTGGTAATTTAGCCACTACGACTTAAAATGGAAATTATTTCGCCAAGGTCCGCGAAATGTTTTATAGTATATGTGGTAAAAGTCTCGAGTCAATCGGAGACCTTTTAAAATCTGGACGCGGATGCGTTTTGGGCTAAATTGCAATTTTGTAAAGTTCAAGGACCTAATTGTAAATTAGCCAATTAAGCCTCGAGAATAGCAATTGAAAGATTATTGACGGAAAATAATAATTTTTAAGTTAGTATTATTTATATGAATATAAATAATACGTATCGACTCGAGTTAAAAGGATAATTTAACCGTTTGGTTAAATTAGAAAGTTTAAAAGAGAAATGGTTTAGATTAAAGAAATGAAGGATTAAAACGGCAAATTTTCCAACTCATTTATATGTTTCCTTAAGCATAAGGAAATGAGAAAAGGATCAGAAGAAATGATCCAGAGAAGAGAGAAAATGACGATCACCGTCGTTTCGCCGCCGTTTCGCCGTTTCTCGTTCAAATCGCGAGTTCTTTATATCGATTCGTTCAGAATTCGATTCTCTATCATCTTTGAGCTTCAAATCGAGGTAAGCTTGACGTTTTAGTTGCTGAAATTGAAGAATATAGGGCTGCCATGTCGAGATCGAATCGTATCAACCGTAGTCACGTTATTTTTGACGTTTTTGATGATTATTGAGTTGAATATTGTGTTATATTGATGTAGAAACATGTCGGAATGAGTTAGGGATGTCGGGAGCATGTCGAGATGATATTTGGGGCTGTTCTATGGTGTCGCACGACGTGCGACAAGGTCTCACGACGTGCGACATAACCTCGCGACGCGAGTGGACTTGCGATTGGCATAATTTCTTCGTTCGGACTCGGAATTGAGCGATTCTCGTTGCGTTGGAAAGAGGAAAGGATTTTCTATCAATCCTAAGCATTATATCAAGGTAATATTGCTGATTTGGATGTTAAAATTTGAGGTTATAGGCTGTTTCAACGAAAATGTTACGCTCGAATCGCGTACGTCGGAATTGAGACGTTTACGGTTGATTTCGAAGTGATAAAAGTGTTTATAATGTGTTTAAATGATCTAAGTATGTGTTGGAATGAATTTGGAGTAATTTAGAGCTTTGAAAAAGGTCTAGGAGCCTCAAAAACGCTGCTTCCAAAGTGCGCACGACGTGCTGCACTTCAGCACGTCGTGCTGGTGCGCGACGTGCACCACAAGGGTGCACGACGTGCACCAGTGAAGGGCACGTCGTGCCCTTCATGAAAAATGAAGGGAACGATGTGCCAAGCTGGCACGACGTGCCCTACTTCGATTGTAACCTCCCTGGGACTTCCGGGAGCGAAAACTAGCTTCTGGTGGCATGATACGGGTGTAGAACTCTGATAAATGTCTTAAAATGAATATTAATAAGACATTATAGCAATGAACATTAGCATGATGAATAATCAAGAAATGAATAGAGATCTTCAAAGAAAGATACGTTTAGAGAACGACAATTATGTTTCGTTCTTTTGTCGTGTTAGGTATCTAGTGCAGTTTTTAAGAATAGGATTCTCTAAGTATATGTTTTAACGATAGAATCCTATGATAGATGTAACGGACTACGAGTATAACGAACCAAGAAGCTCGACGAGGATTGACGGACCAGTCTCCAGGAGCTTACGTTTGGATATAAGGAATAGCGGTCACTGTGAGTGGCAATTTACTTTCGCGTATTATTATTACAAAAGTTATTTTCATATATTATGAATATTATCATTAATACATCGCGTTTACATGATTTGTTCGTATGAGATATTATGTTGATGAATTAGACTATGTGAATGCCATTATATTCATTGTTTGAATATGAGTATCTAGTATGCGATCCGAAGAAACCAACTACCTATTGGGTGTCAATAGGCTGTGTGATCACCAGTATTTGAGTCAGTCTAGCGTGTCTAGATTGTCTATGAGATTACGAAATGCGCATACGATATGAATGTGATACGAGTGAGAACTCGGTTACGGTGTAACCTGAGCCCCGTATCTAGTGGGTTGGACCCACCAGTGAGTTGGACTCACACTTTGAGATTAAGAGATTGGTCGCGGCTGACGTGGTTGAGTGTGAACACTCCCGGGTCGGACCACTTGGATCAGTTTGATTCGAATATTCGGAATGAGATAAGTTCAGAGTTTAAGATTAGGGTTTCGGTCGGATCTGCTATTTATGAATATTATGTTATTTTCATATTATATCGAGATAAATATATATATGTTTGAGTATGCGATGTGTATTTTGATAATACCGATAATAAGTTGCATACTCACTCAGTATTTTCCCAAATACTGACCCCTCACTCTGATGTTTGCAGGTATTAGAAGTCGGATCAGACGAGCCATCTCCATTGTGCCAGAAGTCATTGGACTTGCACAAATATGAGTTCCTAAAGCTGCAGTAGTCAGTAGGTGTCAGTACTAGATAAATATTTTTACTTCAAACAGTATTTTTATATTGTAAACTCTAGTATGATATTTTGATATTTATTAATAATATGTTTTTAATTGCGAAAAATTATTAGTGGTTTTAGGCTTGCTACGGGTTTCGGAGCTACCACTCCCATTCCCTAGCGCCGGTCTCGGCTCAATAATTTGGGTCGTGACATCTAAACTCTACGGATCATCTCTCAGAAAGACGTTGGGCCAATCATCATCTGTCCGATAATGTCTCTCAGCAGCAACAGTAGTAGTCCTCGTCCGTCGTTGTGAGGCGGTCACATTACGAGCCCGGGTATATCGAGCTTCCAACCCCTCAATATCCATAGGTATTAGTGGACCCTTTCCTCTACCAGGTTGTCTCTACACTTACCAGTTTAAAATAATATTAGTTAAATAACATTATTTAAATTAAACAACTAAAATTAAATTCAACTAATTAATTTACCGACTAAACTAACCCAAAAATACAAACCTTAATTAATTTACCGACAAATTATTTAATTTATTAACTAACTAATTTAACAACTACTCTTTTTAATTTATCAACTAACTAATTTACAAATTCATTTTTTTAATTTATTAACTAACTAATTTACCAACTAATGTTTAATTTATTAACTAACAAATTTTTGAACTAATTTTTTTATTGATTAACTAACAAATTTAACAACTAATTTTTTAATTTATGAACTAACAAATTTACCAACAAACAAATTTACCAACTAATTTTTTATAATTAATTTAATATTAAAATAATTAATTTTTAAAAAATTAAAAAAAATTCAGTCGGCGGCGACGTTTCCGCTCGCCGCCGATGAAGTGTGTCGCGTCACACAGCGGCAGCACATCACGTGTTGCCGCAGGTCACGTGCTGCCGCACGTCCGTTGCAGACGTGTGACTCTGGGCCACGCGATCCGGAGGCGTCCTGCAGCAAAAACAATTAAAACGAAATCAAAAAAATGTTTAAAAATTTAAAAACGATTATTTACCGGTTGTTCTCATCCATTTTCCCGGTAGAATTCAACATTTGAGTTCGATATAGTGATCGTCGTTCTTCGGGTTTAAATATGAGTTTAGAGAGTTTGAATGTGAGATTTTTAGGTAAATGATAGGAAGGTATAATAGGTACGGTATGTAGTAAAATCGGAGCGGTATTTAGCAGTTCACCTTTTTAATTTTTAGTATTGCAATTACACACCATTAGTATTTACATATCAATAGGGCTACTAGGCTAGTCAATAGATATTGTACCTAGTTTTAATAGCTTGAGGGTCTCCTTCTCCCTAACATTTCTTCTAACCCTAACAAAAAAATCAGCGCCCCTCATTTCTTAGGGAGGTGATTTTGGCTAATTTTTCTGCCAAAATCAGCTCCCTATCCTCTATTTTCTCTGCTTCTACTCTAAATAAATGGTATTTTGGCCATCTATTATTAATTATTCTCGTTGATTTCTACCTTTCATGGGTTTTCTTTCTCTCTTCATAGTGAGCTATGTTAGATTTTCTACTCTGATGTTTCGCACTACAAGATCGCTTGGTGGTCCTTTGTCTAGAAATCGATCAGGACAGGTGTTTTGCTGAAACTCGGAATTTCTAAGATCGCCTTTAGAAGATTAGTTTATAAATTAATTTATATGACTTAAATAATATCTCCTTAGATTTGTTATAGATTTAATATTTTTATTGTTGTTGTTGTAATTTTTATATTTGTAAATTGCCCATTTTGACTAGATTTATTTTAGATTAAGTTTTCGTGGAGTTGTATTTTCGGTGACACAATTGTTGTCAAGTTACTCTAATATTTTATAATTTCGGACCCGTTTATTGAAGTTAGAATTGAGACTCTTGTAGTCGAATTTTCATGTATGAATGAAATCATATCTTTTGGGGAAAAAAACTAGGCTAGTCAACCTTATATTAGGTATCTCTAATTTTAGGCCAAATGGCATTATATTATAATATTTAAACCAATAGATTATTTTTGGGGAAACAATGACACTCCTTGGTCGCAATAAATAAACTTATGTTTGACTTTTTTAATATTATTATTTTTAAAACAAATTTTATTTTATGGTATAAATTATGTGTTAAACTTTTTAAATACTAATCAAAAAATTAATTTTAAAAAATAAAATTATTTATATTTAAAGTTATCTTAATTTAATTAAAATATCATTCTGGTAAGCTCGTGGGTTCAATTTCTCCCACAAACGCTCTTTCTCTATGTTAAAAAAAATTAAAGCATTTATTTTATCAAAATATGTTTTTATGTATTTTATTAATTTACTTTAACATATTAAACATTTTCTAGTATAATTAAAAAAAATTATGCATTTTAAAATTCACCCAAAAAATTGAATTTTAATAGAATTGGAAATAATAAGATTATATTTAATTTTAAAAAATAAAATATATTAAATTTTATGAATAATTACTGTTTTTTTTATAATTAGAAAGGGAGAGACATTGTGGAAAAAATTAATCTCATGACTACAAATGATGTATAAGATTTATATCATTCGAGTTATGACTCTCGTTTATGTTAATCATTATTATCAGAGGATGTCAACAAAGCAACACATGTTTGATAAAGATGTACAAACGTTCTAACTACTAAACCATCAAAATTTTAACATTATAAACTTAAACTTTGATTATATTAAAATTAAAATATGTTATAGGAGATATTTATTTAATGAATGTAAATTAATTTTTTTATAGTAAATATAACATATTCGATAAAATACATGGTCTGGATATACATTTAGATTTTTCATAATATCTTTCTAAAATTTCATCTTTTTTAGATATATAACAGAAAAAAAACCCAAAAATTAGAGAATACACATTCTAAGCAATTAAAATTCCATGGTATCTTGCATTACAATACCTTAAACGGTACGTTTTGGTTGATTATTGGTTGATTGATTCTAATTGTTCATTATCTTTACTTACTCCCTTCGTCCCAATAGAGTTGTCCATTTTTAAGAAATGTTTTTGTCCAAAAACTCTTGTTCACTTTCAAAGATAACAACTTTTATACTCAATTTTTCAATATTGCCCCTAAAATCCATTAATGAGTAAATTGAAAGTGAATTGCAAATGTACCCTATATTAAATAAGGGTATGACAAGAAAAATAAGAAAAAAATTACAAAACTCATAAATAATGATTGTTTTACTTAAATTATGTGATAAAAACACGAACAAAGGATCACTTTACCTCCTGAATTTTGCACAAAGTATCAAAAAAGTCCAAATTAGCGAAACCGAATCATTTTTACCTTGAACTTGGCAAAACCGTCTCAAAAACCCCCCTCCCCTGACTTGGCACCTTAATTAGAGAGTGAGTTTCTAATTATTTATTATTACTCTAATTAATCATACTTAATAACAATTAACTCCTAATAATCTAAGGGCCTTTTTGAACCTTTTTTTCAAAAAAAATCAATTTTGTTTTTCAAATTTCTGGCGATCTATTCCTCTCCGGCGTCTTTTCTTTGAAGAACAGACCGCCAGAGTCTCTTCTTCAAAGAACAGTCCCGATCTGTTCTTCAAAGTACAGACCCAGATCTGTTCTTTGAACAGATCTGGGTCTGTTCTTTGAAGAACAGACTGCCGGAGTATGTTCTTTGAAGAACAGACCCACGTCTGTTCTTCAAAGAACAGACGCACCTCGAAGAACAGACCGCCGACATCTGTTCTTCAGAATAGACACAGGGTCTGTTCTTCAGAACAGACACAGGGTCTGTTCTTTGAAGAACAGATCCATGGGGTCTATTCTTGAGGAAGAAGAACAGACCCTTGGGTCTGCTAATTTTTTTAAAAAAAATTAAAAAAAATTAATTTTTTTATTAAAAATATAAATTTGAGGGTTAATTTGTTGTATGTATGAAATTTGTGGTTTAATTTGTTATATAAAGTTTTAAATTATAGGGATTAATTTTTATTTTCTTTAAATTATTAGGTATTAATTTAAAATGTTTAAAAATAATAAGGATAATTTTAAACCTTTTTTTTTATCAAAAACCACCTTAGAAAACTGAAACCACCATCAAAACCGGAGAGTGTATCTCACTCTCTTTGGTGAGAGTGGGGAGGGGGGTTTGTACAATTTTTGACAAATTCAGGGTAAAAGTGATCATGTTTTGCCAATTTGGACGTTTTTTATACTTTGTGCCAAGTTCGGGAGGTAAAGTGATCTTTCGTTCATAAAGACACTGTGGACAACTCTATTGAGGCGGATGGAGTACTTTTTAGTAGCTCATTAGTTATTATTTAGTTAATTATTAAAAGTTAATGGTTAATTATTGGTGGCTTATTGGTATCTTGTTGTTGCTCTTTAATTACTTTTCATACTTGTTATATTTTATTTCCATTTTAGTTATTTTTTTATTGGGGATTCATTTTATACCGTTACGATCTTCTAACAAATATTTTTTGCATTTATAAAAAATGATTAATCTATAATATAATTTTATTTTTTATTATAATGTATGAGTATTGGTAAAATAAATTTATTTTACATAATACAAAAAAAATTAATCAGAGATAGATTTAAAAAAAATAAAATTCTTTAAATGAAAATAACTTTATGTAGCTTATGTAGGGTGTACGATTATAATAAGAAAACGTGTAAGAATGACGTGAAAACATTATTTGTAATTTTTAATTATATCAAAACTATATGTCGAGTAACTTCTTATAACATCATTACAAATTTAAACAATAACATGACATTATTTGACTATTATAATAACTAAAAATGTTTTATGCTTTAACTTGTATTTATTGACATTTAGTTTTTAAGTAGCTCGTTATAATATTTTAGTTATTCATTAACTTCTTTAAGATAACTCGTTAGTAGTTTGTTAGTAGCATTTTAATTGTTAGTTAATTTTAGATAGTTCATTAGTATCTCGTTAACAACTATTAACATATTTAAAAAAAAAACATACATTATTAAAGTCTTTTATGTTAACTCTAAAATAACAAACTTCCATAAATATAAAATCCCTACAAAAAAATCATGATTCAACATTTTTTCAAAAAAAATCAATATATGATAATATATTGTTATTATAAAAAATACTACACCTACTAACTTCAAAAAATAAAAAAATAATGATGAAAGTAATTTAATTTAAAAAATAAATTCAAATTAAAGTAACAAGTTTATAAATATAAAAGATAAATGTTTAAACTTAACAAAATCAAAAAGAAAAGATAATAGGATTTAACTATAGAAAATAAGTGTATACATTAAAAAAAAGATTATTTTCCAAATACCTGTTTTGGGTAAAATATTTACACTATTTTACCTCATCTTTTTCTCTTATCCTACATTACCTAATAAGCTAATTTATTTACCAAAAATACCCATTATATAAAGAAGTCTTATCTTATTTTAAGTTAAATTTTTACATAGCCACCTTTTTTTCCTCTCTTCTCTCTCTTCTTCTCTCTTCTTTTCTTCTTCTTTTCTTCTTATTTTTCATTTAATTTTCAGTTTATCTCCTCCGATTATTTTTCCGTTCGTCTTTCCGGCCGCGCTTCTGTTCGTCTACTTCCGATGGATTTCTCGTCGTTTCCGGTCGTTTTTCCGTTCGTCTTTTTCATTCACGCTAGTCCGTCCGTCTCTTCCGTTCGCGCAATGAATTTCTCGACTCGTTTTTAGATTTGTGTAATTTTTTAGGTTTTTTTTAATGATTTAAATATTTTGTAAATAAATTATTGTAAATCTATAATTTTTTGTTTATAAAATTGTTCTATTATTCATATAATTATTTATTTTGTCTTCTCTTATTCATAGATTTGTTTATTGCTACTGATTTTGTAAAGAAAATATTGATTTATGGTACATTTGTAATAATTTTATAATATCTTTACGTTTTAGTGTATTAATAGTGTATTTCTGCCGTTTTTTAGTATATTTATAGTGCATTTACAGTGTTTATGGTGTATTTGCAGTGTTTCATGGTTAAACCACAAAAAACACTACAAAATGCCGTAAATACACTACTTATACACTACTTATACACTATATATACGCTAAATTTACTCTATATAAACACCATAAAAACACTATATATACACTACTGTCAAACTATAAAAAATAAATAAAAAATTCTAGGAAAAAATCTATAAAAAATAAAAAATTAACACTATATATACACTAATCTTACACTAAATAAAAAAACTGTCGGTCGGTTCGGTCGACCAAACCGAAAAAACCGAAAACCGAAATTGAAAACCGAAAAAGGTATTTATGAAATTAAAAAAAAAAAGGTATTTTTCGTAAATGAAAAAAGTTAGAAAAGAAAAGTCAAAACTTGCAATATAAAGTTGTAAAAGCCAAAACATGTATTTTGAGAAATTACCACTAAAAAAACTGAAAAATAAGTGTTTAATCTTTAAAGACGAGTGTTTAAAATTGAATAACAAGTTTGTAAGTAAAAAAAATTAAATAAAAACTTATTGAGCGTTTAATTGAAAAAAAAACATGTGTTTAATAATAAGATTTAATTACTAGCATTTATAACAATTATTAATATTATTTATTCTTATATTTATCATCTTAATAAAAAAATATAGATAAATTAAATTACAAAAATTTAAATAAATAAGTATCAAATAAATAGGGTTGACAAAAAAAATAAAAAATTATTAACATACCATAATATATATATATATATATATATATATATATATATATATATATATATAAATAAGAAAATAAATATGATAAATAAAAGTATGAATTTGATAATATTAAAATGAATAGGACAATATATTTATAGAGTGGAAACATAGTATGACGAGATATTGCGTCCAACAAAAAAATATTATAGAGTGAAAACATAGTATGACGAGATACATCTGTCAAAAAAGTAAAACGAATGTATATAGAAAAGGGCATAATTTCGAAAGTGAAAAATTAGAAAAGAGCCAATTGTGACTTTTGAGAGCGTATAGCCTATGACATATAATTGAGAAAATGTCACTATATACCCAAAAAATTGAAAATATTATATTAGTGACCCAATAAAATATTTTTGACAAAATTTCCCTTTTTCTAAGTGGACTACTATTTACCGTCCCAAATTACTACCTACCGCCCAACTTTTTACCAAAATACCCCTAAGCCATTTTTAGTTTTTTTTAAAAAAAATTCAATTCTCTCAATTCAATTAAAAACCCAACGAATATCCGAGCGAATTTACAATAAAAATGTCAAAACCGACTAAAAATAGAAGACGGAACCTCCGGTAAATAATCGGTTTTTAATTTTTTAAATTTTTAATTTTTTTTTATTTTTTTAATGGGTCATCGCCATCATTTGGCAATGGCCCTATGGGCCATCGCCAAATCGAGGCAATAGCTCATAGGGTCCATCGCCAAATCAAGACGATGACCCTTTAAAAAAATTAAAAAAAATTAAAAAAATTTAAAAACGAAAAAATTAAAAATCGATTAATTATTAGAGGTTATCGTCCTCTATTTTTAGGTGATTTTGATATTTTTATTATAAATTTGCTTGGTTATTTGTCGGGTTTTTAGTTGAGTTGAGAGGATTGAGTTTTTTTTTTAGCTGAAAATGACTTAGGGATATTTTGGTAAAAAGTTGGGCGGTGGGTAGTAATTTTGGAAGGCGAATAGTAATACCCTTTTTTAATTGTTTCTTTTCAGCTCTACCCCTTTCAAATAGAAGTTACTAAATTAACCCTCTCCTATAAATACTATTGTTCACCTGATTGAAAAAAAAAAAGCTTGATCCAATTGATACCAACGAAGATTTTAAGCTTCTCTGCCAAAAGATAGTCACCGTTTTCATTAAAATGCGTTTGATGCGTTCCTCGTCAACAGCTTATAGAGATATCATCACTGGTTTCTTGGGTTTTTGATTTTTTTATATTCAATTCTTTATTGGATTTTCTCTAATTGTTTGAACTGTTTGTGGGTTTTTTGTGGATTGATTTAGGTTTATTATTTTATTTATTTGATCGTTGTTTAATTTGTAATTTGATTAAACGATTTACTCTTATTTATTGGGTTTCTTTTGATTTTAATGATTTCTGTTTTTGGGTATCCATTTGATTCATGCAATTGATGTTGATTGATTATATAGATTATTTGTTTTGTTTCTTTTGTTTCTTCACTGATTTTTACATAGAATAAGTAGCCTGATTGTAATACCCCGTACGTTTGACGTTGCCGAAGTGGGCAACGTAATTTGAATTAATAGTCAGAGCGACTAGAAAAAGGAGTTTGCGAAGAAATTAAGTAATTAAGAACGAGGATAGGTCGATATTGAAATTTAAAGAAGGAATTTCAATATTTGTAATGCCTAAAATAATTAAACGGGACTAACGAAAAGTTGGAATTAAAAATAAGATTAAGTCCCCGAGAAATTAAAAAAAATGGAATTTTTATTGCCCGAAAAATATTAAATAAATAAATTTTTAACGGGAATCAGTAATTATGAAAACAATATTGATAATTTGGATATCAATATTCATAAAAGAAAAATAAGGACGAAAAAGTGACGTAAATCGTCGTTTTCGCTCAAATTGGAAAATAGAGCGTTTTAGCCAAAATTTGACCAAATTGATTAGCAGAGTTTAAATAATAAGTGAGCGGAAGAGTATTATTTATTTGGACATAAATAATACGAAAATTTATCGAGATCTAACGATTGAGTAATTTTTGGGCTAAATTGAGTAAAAGAAAAGGTTAGGATTAAAAGTTAAGGAGGTGGCTTCATTAAGGGTTGAAGTGGACTTTTTATCATAAATATAAATAGACTTAAATTGATATATTCAGCAAGTACTCATAATTTCCAGCCATCTTCTTCATTCTCTCCAAACTTCTCTAAAACCCTATATACATTAAAACTTCAAACTAGCATAACTCCTTCATTTCTTAACCAAATTTAGTGATCTTGGTGTCTATGGAAAGAGGGGAGGAAGACCTACTGATCTAAAGCTTCAATTTAAGATTCTTCGTTAGACATCGAAATTGAGTGATTTTTGCGGCAACGGAAAAGGAAAAGAAAGACCTGCTGATATAAGGCTTCAATTCAAGACGCATCAACGCAGCACGTAATCGTCGGAGTTAGCTTAACGGGGTTCGGCTATCATTTTAATGTCATGCTTATTGGATGGCAAAATTTATGAGTATACTTTACTCTCGCGTATTATTACGCTATAATTACATTATTAAATATTTTATTTATAAGTTATATAAAATACATCGCATTATATAATAATATTTTTGATTTGCAATTGTAGAAACTAAATGGTTATTCTACCGTGAGATACACGGCATGTGACTTATTATATAGGTATATATACATATATTTACATATAGATATGTATATATATATGCATTGATAATATATGTTTGCCAATTAATTTGTGTATTGATTTATTATATATTTGAGAATGAATTACATATTTGGTGTTGGATCGAATTGTGTAGTGTTTTGTTGTTGTTTGCTCTACATTTGAAATTTTGTATTCGTTTTGTTGCTATTTGTTCTATGCTTGAAATTGATGTGTGATCCGAAGAAACGAGCTACCTATTGGGCGTCAATAGGCCGTGTGATCACCGGTGTTTGTAAGAGTCTAGATGTCTGTACTTAGAATTGTTTGACATGAGCTCAATATACGCTAATCATGTTAGGGTATCGGAAAGGAGGATTATAATTTTGGTAGATACGAGGTAACTCGGTCGAACTATCTCGGGACCCGTATCTAGTGAGTAACTTGGTTGAACTATCTCGGGACTCACACCTTGGGATTAAGTAGTGGCATAAGTAACTCGGTTAAACTATCTCGGGACTATGCCACGTGATAACGAGTAACTCGGTTGAACTATCTCGGGACCGTACCACTTGGATCGAAATGATTTGATATGAATACGATACATGTTAGGAAAAGTTAGGAGTTTAAGATTAAGGTTTCTATCGGATCAAATCTTCGTTTGTAATACAATGATGTTATATTTGTTTAAATAAATGAATTTCATTTGCGATGTTATTTTTGTAATAATATCGTTAGTAAGGTATATCTCACTCAGCTTAAGCTGAACCAGTGGTTTTTAAACATTACAGGTACCTAGACTTGGAGTGACTAGAAGTCCATTGTTTTGCCGGGAGTCTGTCTTGCCATGTATAGTCCGACTTCCGTGACCGCTGCAGTAGTACATTGTGTGACCAGTCATGACTTAGCATAATATTATTGTGTTGGAAAATGTTTATAATTGTTGCTGTGTATAATATGAATATTATAACGATGTTAGATATACAAACTCAGTGTTTATAAAATGGCTAGTAATGTTTTCGTAATTAAATGCTTCCGTGTTATAACATAATTGCGAAAAATTTATAGTGAATTTCAGGCTTGCTACGGGTTTTGGAACTACAATTCTCATTCCCTAGCGCCGGTCACGGCCCACGATTTTGGGTCGTGACACTGATTGTCTTCTTCAGCAGCTCAAAATGTCGAAACGAGGACGTGGAGGATCGGCAGGAAACAAGTTTAGGATGTCGCTGGGTCTACCAGTGGTGGCGACGGTGAATTGCGCCGACAATGCCGGAGCTAAGAATCTGTACATCATCTCCGTGAAAGGAATCAAGGGACGATTAAACTGATTGCTTCAGCATGTGTCGGTGATATGGTATTGGCGAATGTTAAGAAAGGAAAACCAAATCTCAGGAAGAAAGTTATGCCGACTGTTATTGTTAGACATCGGAAACCTTGGTGCCGAAAGGACGGTGTCTTCATGTACTTCAAAGATAATGCTGGTGTTATTGTGAATCCTAAAAGAGAAATGAAAGGATTTGCAATAACTGGTCCAATTGGAAAGGAATGTGCTGATCTATGGTTAAGAATTGCAAGTGCAGCCAATGCCATAGTATAAGAGTTTAAGATTTCCTTTCAAACTTCCTTGTTGAAAGCAGAGATTGTCACATTTTTTACCTGGTGTGTAGGGTATTCAATTTGTTTGAAACTTTGAACAATTTATGTTTATTGAGTTTAAAGTTGTGACAAAAAATAAAGTAGCCTGATTTATTTTTGTATTTGAATTAAATCTAAAACTAGTCATTTGTTATTTCATGATTAATTTTTTAATTCTGATGATGTTAAATTGATATTTTAACTATTATAAAAGAAAAGCTACATTTTTATCATAATCCATATCATCATATTTTTTAACTTTTTATTTGGTATAAATATTGGGGTTAATTGCAAATTAATACACTAATTTTACCCTAATTTGCAATTACAACAAGAACTTTGAAACTTGGCAATTTAATATACCAACTTTCATTTTTTGGCAAATTAGTACACCGACCAATCATACAACAACACGTGGCTGTATATGACAATGTCCACGTTAGTGTTTTTCCAGTTCGGTGAATCAATTTGCCAAAAACTGAAAATCGGTGTACCAATTTGCCAAGTTTTAAAGTTCGTGTTGTAATTGCAAATTGGAGTAAAGTTCGTGTATTAATTTACAATTAACCCTAAATATTGAATAAATAAAAATTAATTTAAAGTTTATCATAAAACTACAATCTTAACTGGTATTTTATAAGGAGAGATTTTTTAGATTTAGTGTAATATACAAATTGAATATCTCTTTTAAGTGAAATGTATTTAACAATCTATAAAACCAAATATTAACTTGATGTTAACCAGATGTGAACCTATATCAACTGAACTACCTTACAATTTTAAATGACATTTTATATTGAGAGAATTTTGAGATTTAGTGTAATCACAAAATTAAATATCTTTTTTAAATGCAATATATTTGACAGTTTATAAAACCAAAAATCAACCTGATGTGAACCGTATGTGAACTTGATGTGAACCTATATCAGTTAAGTTATCTTAATTTAATTTTTATTACAGTTTATCTTACTGCTCTTTACAATCTTAATTGAAATTTTATATTGAGAGATTTTTGAAATTTAATGTAATATACAAATTGAATATTTCTTTTAAGTGAAATGTATTTGACATTCTATATAACCGAAAATCAACTTGATGTAAGCCTGATGTGAACCTATATCAAGTGAACTATCTTAATTCAATTTTTAGTAACATTTATCTTGCTGCAATTTACAATTTTAACTGGCATTTTATATTAAGAGAATTTTGATATTTAGTGTAATCTATAAATTAAATATCTCTTTTAAGTGAAATGTATTCGACAGTTTATATAACTGAAAATCAACTGGATGCGAACCGTATATGAACTTGATGTGAACCTATATCAGTTGAATTACTTTAATTCAATTTTAAATAAAATTTGTCTTACTGTTTTTTACAATCTTAACTAACATTTTATATTAAGAGAATTTTGAGATTTAGTGTAAAGTATAAATTGAATATTTCTTTTAAGTGAAATATATTTGATAATCCATATAACCAAAAATCAACCTGATGTGAACCTATATCAACTGAACTACCTTAATTCAATTTTTAATAAAATTTGTCTTACTATTTTTTACAATTTTATCAGACATTTCATATTAAGAAAATTTTAAGATTTAGTGTAATATACAAATTGAATATCTCTTTTACGTAAAATGTATTTGAATTAAATTCTTAAGTGAATGTGATGCATGTAATCCATCCATCTAATCAGTGATGAACTATATATTCTTTACATAGAACTTAAGAAATTATAGTGAACTAAAATTAGAAATTCTTTTATCGAAATTAAGAATTTATATCATGTCTTTTCAACTACATACTCATGTACAAATTGTAAGGGGAGGAAGAATGAAAATGAGGGGGTCAGGATTAAGTCCACCCATTCAGTAGATGATGAATATGAAAATAGTTGGGGTGGAAACTCTAATGGTAATTCTTCGGTTGTTCTTGCAAAGAAGTATGAAGGAAGATTATACATTCTTGAGGCTTTTTCCTTGAGCAACATCCTTCTTTCTTGAGGAAATGTAAATCAACATTATAGAGTGAGTAGAACCCCCAAACACTAAGAATAAGAAGAGCAATGCAATATGAAACCTTCACCAATCATCATGCTTTAATAGATCAAAGCAATAAATGAAGAAAGATTTGGTCTTGAATATGAAAAACTGGTTTACATTATAGTATTTGTGAATGAACAGGTTTGCATTAAGAGTTAAATGATTGGACATAACTAATGCCATGTTTAAGTAAAATTGTTTTCATATTCACATGCAACATAAATCAAATAGGCAAAAACCTCACATGGAGTCTATTAAAAACATTATATGGTTACTCTCTTGCAAGGTAAAAGCGAACACAGATTTACTTTGTAAAATGTTGGCTAAGAGATGATCAAGTAGGAAAAAAATTACTTTATCAAATAAAAACGCCATTTCATTGATGCATTATCTTACTTGTCATGCCAAGCAACCTTACCTTCAAATTTTCATAAACTATATATCTTACTATGATAGGAATATGTCAACTCCCACTTTCATTAATCAACATAATACATACTTAAAAGGGTTATAAACAACTACTTATGCTGAAATTAAACCTAACAAAAGCAACAACAGTTATCAATAACTTGTAAAGAACTAAGAAATATAGAAAATAATCATCAATTTAATATAAAAACATCCAGTTTTAAGAAGGCATGGAATGTCTAAGGGGAAAATTTCTCAGGGAAATACCAACATTAAACATCATAAATTAAGTAGTTTATAACTTTTCATAATTCAAATGTCACATGTTTAACCCCGCAAAGAGAAATTTTTTAACATATAGGAAAGATAATGAATAGGACCCATATTACACGATTCTTAATCGGAATTTTAATTTCAACTCCTTTTAAGCTCAGTCAAAATACAGAAATAAAAAGGTGCCCAAGGGAACTTACATGTGAGAAGCGCATGTGAACAACTTACGCCGGAGGAAGATTGCAGCGGTAGTGAGTAGCAGCATCGGACAAAGTCAGTGGAAATGGAGAATGGCAAAACAAAGATTTATATGAGAGTGGAAACTAGAAAATTAAATTCAACAAACTCCAAAAATGAATACATATCTCTATTAAGGATGTGAAATTGAGGCTCGAAGAAAATAACCATCAAAATCCTTCAATTTAATTTTATCATCCGATGGATCGCCGCAATAAATTGAGGTTTTGCCGATGTATTAGAAGAGAGTCTTTCTTCTTCTTTGGTACAGTAAAAAGAAGGGGGTATAATTGTCTAACTTTATTATTGATAACGTAATACATTTAGTAGGGGCGAAGCAACCTCGCCAAGAACGAACATCGCTAAGTCAAGCATTTCACCGACCTAATGACAACTTTCGACTACCTCATAAGTCATAGACCACGCGACCTGGGGGTCACCGGATCGATGAATATTCGAACATCATCCGAGACGCGTGCTTTTGACAAGGTCGGATCGAAGATTCTATCCGAGCTTCTGGACGAGAGACGTGAAAGCTCGGTGCAGACGACCCGAGCTTCGAGATATACTCAAGCTCAGAAACTAGAAATATGTGAGTTCGGTCCAAGCAATCCGGGCTTCAGACTCTGACCGAGTTCCGAGATCTGGCCCACGAGCACACGCACGTGTACCAGATCCTGGGACCACAGAAGATCCTCTGACAGGACCGTGAGGAATGTTCCCTCCACCTGACACACCTAACAACCTGTGTCCCATACGGGGAATATCCTCCATGTAGGCATAACCGTTTTTCGGGGACCACTCCAAGGACAGCCTGCCAGCAAGGCAAGGTTTGTCCTTAAACCCTAACTATAAATAAAGGGTTTAAGGGCAAACCCTAGGTAATTCTTTCTCTTCTCTGAATACTATTCCTCTTTTCTCTTCTTCTTCTTCCTTACTCAGAAATCTTACTTGAGCGTCGGAGTGAACGTCCGGTGACCCCCACCGGAGTTCTTTCTGACCTCTGTTTGCTGTTTGTGTAGGCTTGTGGAGCTCGGATCTCATTTGGTGATTTATCAATTATAAAAACAGGTAATATTAGGGAGAAATTCTTAGGTAAACTCTGTCCACCACGTCATCCGTGAACTAAGCCTATTACATAATGATACGTCATTAAAATGATAACAATCTTGTAAATTCGTTTATTATTTACTAGTTTCGCATTACGTGCTATGCACGTGGCTCGTAATGTAACTTCTCAATGAACATATTAGTAAATTTATTATAATTATATCAATTTTTTATTTATAATTAATAGTAAAAGTAAATATAATATATTCGGTTATTAAATTTTTTTTCATACTGAATTTATTCTTCTTTTAGTTTTATAACAACCATAATTAAATAATTAACTTAGTTTTATTGATAATCTATAATATATATAAAAGCACGGATGGGGGGGACAGGCAAATTTATTAAATAATCCTTTTCAGTTTACTACTAAATAAAGGTTTTATAGTCATTAATTAATTAGTTATTTAATTAATAAATATTGTAATTAAAGTCCTAATTGGAATTGATGGATACCGAATCCTACTGAAAGTATAATGGAGCCGAGTTGCAGGGGATCCACTCTCAGGCGACGCCGGACTCCCCCTGAAGACCGAAAGATACGGAGGAGATGCCGAATCTCTAAGATTCGGTAATACACTAATAAAGACCGAATCCCACATGATCCGCCAAGAGCGCGTCAGGTCCGGGATTCGGGTAAACGACTGAATATGGAAATATTGTCCTATTTGGACACAAACACTACATATGGAAGGATAAGCTCTACTTTAGGAAGATAAGACTATTTAGGAAGACGTTCCTAAATAGGACTCTTATCAGATTAAGGTAGATCTCGACAAATCAGGAGAATCCCTGCGATACGGCCGAATCCCTACAAAGTAGGATTCACCTGCCTAATACAACTCTACTAGGTATATTCGACTACTATAAAAAGAGCACGAGGTATGCCTAGAATCACAATTACATTCACATACTCAAAACGCTGCTCAAAGCTCTAGACTGACTTTAGCATCGGAGAGTTAATCGGACAACCACCGTCCGGTTAGCTTCTACCCTGTTTTGCAGGTTCACTCACCGGTTCAGAAGGCAGACTCCATCAATTGGCGCCGTCTGTGGGAAAAGCTTAACTAAACTTCAAAAGAAGGAGCTTTTCTGAACTCAAAAACAAATCTCATTGAAGAAGATGACTTCTGAAAGAGTAAACCTGAAAGACAAACAACCAATGGACCCAAAAAGCACTCCAGAGATAATCAACGTGACGGAAGACGGGCTTCTCAACTCCGGGGAAAAAAGCAACACCGGAGGGCTCTCTTTCTCAACACCCCAGTACCAAACTAATCCAATAAGAGGAAGCATCCCAATTGCTTTCAACCTAAGCACTGAAGAACAAGCACCAAATGCAGCGGCACAAGATCCACACAGCGAAATGCTGAAAAAGATACTAGAATCTGCACAGGCAAATCTTGACAGATTGGCTAATGAGGCCAAAAGAACAAACGACAGGCACGAAGAAACTATGAAAATGCTAAGGGAAAACTTCAGCCCTACAGCTCCCAGAAGAAGAGAAAGAACAGGAAATGCAAACCCAGGCCGACGGGAGACAAGGGCAGAAAACAACAAAAGCAAGGAACCTCGGACCAGAGGAAACGAAGAAAGGAACGAAGCAAGAAACCAGCGAGAAAAGGAAACCAGCGAAGAGGAAAGTCCTGACAGAGAAAAATCTAACGAGGAATCACCGGAGGCACCCAGAAATGAGCACAACCAGGAGGACGCCCGAAGCGGTCTGAATACGAAAAGAGACGAACGAAGGGAGAAGGAAAAAGAAGACGCCCCACCAAGGAGTAAGCGACAAGAAAGAGATGCAGGGAAAGAACAAAATAAGAAAAAACACCAAGAAGGAGAGGGCGAATCGTCAGAGACACCCCAAAAAAAGCAAAGCCACATATGTGGTGGAAGAAGATTTAGAAGAGAAGATCGCCAAAGCGCTCAAAAAACTAAAATCTGAAGAATTGGACATAGAGGACCTCAGGTTGAAAGGATCACCCCTCTCGCCCGAGATCATGGAGGAAACCATCCCGCACAGCATGAAGCTGCCGACCTTGCCAATTTTCAATGGGGAAGGAGACCCCCGAGACCATACCTCTAGGTTCACAGCGACCATGGGGCTACTCAGCGTATCGGACGCCATCCTTTGCAGGGTTTTCCCTACCACGCTCACGGGCACAGCCCAGAGATGGTATAACAAATTAAAACCAGGCTCGATCAAAAGCTTCGCTTCGCTTTCAACAGAATTCCTCAACAGATATCTCACAAACATCCCAGCTAAAACCACTACCAGTATCCTAAGAGCCTGTATCCAAGAAGAAGGAGAAACCCTGCGAAGCTACATCGAACGATTCAACAAGCAAGCTATGAAGATAGACAACCTGAACGTCGACATGGCGACAGAAGCATTGCGAGACGGGACGCGATTCGGAAAGCTGGTGGACAAGCTGCTAGTCAATAAACCCACAACTTTCTCGAACTTAATGGGCATAGCTCAGAAATACTTCGAGTTAGACGAAGGGCGAAGGGCGATTCGCGGAAAGGAAGCAAAAGGAAAAGAATCAAAAGAGAGATCCAGAGAAAAAACCAAGTCCAAACCTGATGACAGGAGAGGAAGACCCGAAGAAAGCAGACGATTCGCCCCCCAGACAAGATATGAATCGAGATACGATCCCAGAGATGATGAGAATAACTTCACTCCATTAAACACCAGCCGAACTAATGTCCTCATGTGGATCAAAGAAAACATCAAAAACGTGGTATGGCCACCCAAAATGAAAGCAGAGACACCAGAAAGTACTGCAAATTTCACGACGATTACGGACACGAAACGGATAGCTGCAGAGACTTAAAGGTCGAGATCGAAAGAATGATCGACACAGGCGAACTGAGGAAATTTGTGGCCCGAAAAGAGAAGAGCAATGACAAGGGAGAAAAAAGAAACAGAGAAGACAAGCCAAAAGAAAAGGAAGACGAGCGCCCATCCAAAATTCTGGGAACCATACACATGATTAATGGTGGAGGGCATAGTAGCTCCACGATCAGGAGGAAGCAGAGGAAGGAAGTAATGAACATACGAGAAACTCACATGCCGCCAGTGATCTTCGATGTAGAAGACTATGAACACGTCAAAGCACCTCACAACGATGCTTTGGTAGTGACTACTATCATTGAAAATTGGAACATGGAGCGGATCCTTATCGACGAAGGAAGTGCAGTAAACCTCATGACAAATGCAGCATACAAAATGTTGGGAGGAACAGCGTCAAGGTTACGCCGAGTCCCAATTCCGCTATCAGGACTCGGTGGACCCTCCATCACCCCGCTGGGAGCAGTCACCTTGGAAGTAATAATCGGCCCAGAAAGAGGAATGAACAAGAAAATCATGTCACTATTTAACATAGTGGACATGGAATTGACATATAATGCCATCCTAGGAAGACCTTTCCTCCATGACTCGGCAGCGGTAACCAGCATCAGAGCACTGGCAATGAAGGTACCGACTGAAAAGGGAGTAGTGACGCTGAGAGGAGACCAAGGAATAGCCAAGAAGTGCTATGATGAGTCAGTGGTGGATCTCCAAGAAAACAAGACCGAAAAGAAGGAAGAATAGGAATGAAAAACGACCCATCATCGGTAACGACTCTCCGTCTTACCAGATGGCGTCAAATCTATCTTTAATGCTTTGTATGCCATCTTTTTATCAATAAAAATTCAATTTCGCTACCATCTGATTAGCCAGACGAACCAATAAAGAAATAAAAATCAAGAACAGCCACGAATGATTAAATCAAAGACGAAAGAAGAAAAAATAAATTAAAGATCAAACTCAAGAAAAGCTAAAAGCCAAGAAAATGAGTTTAAATTAACTCAAAGCAAAATCGCCGAACCAGGCAAATCGCCACGAAAGGCTAAGAGCCAAGAAAATGAGTTTAAATTAACTCAAAGCAAAATAGCCGAACCAGGCAGATCGCCACGAAAGGCTAAAAATGAGTTTAGATTAACTCAGAAAAGGCAAATCGCCAAAAAAGAGTTTAGATTAACTCGAAACAAAAACAAAAATAAAAAGAGTTTAGATTAACTCTACAAAAAGCAACGCCAAGAACAGGGTTTAGAATAACCCTCGAGGCAAGACAAGTACATAAAGATAAGGCAAAAAGCACATTTCGAAGAAAAACGAAGAAAATATATTCATAAATTGCGAATTACAAAAAGCAAAATTAATACATCAGCAAATACAATCAAAAGAAAACTACTAGACACGGTCTTTAGAAATCTTGACGAGGAGATCACGGGCGATGGCCTGGGGATCCAACCCGTTAACCCCAGAAAGATCAATATTGGGATTCTGCTCCAGAAGCTTCTTCCCAATCGCAAGGCGATACTCGCTTATCAGAGCAGAGTAAAAAGCCTTCGTATCTAGCAGACGGATGTGAAGACCTTCAACCTCCGATCTAAGACTATCCCTCTCCCCACCAACAAGGGAATTGATCCGAATGAGCTCCTCAATCTCTTGAGTCAAGTCATCGGTCTTTTTCTCAATCACTTTCACTTGGCGATCATTAATCGCATCCTGCGCCTTGAGCTGCGCCAGAAGGGAATCATGCTCTTCCAAAGAGGCCTTCAATTTCGCCCTTTCAGACTCGGAAGTCGCCAAAAGAGCAGACAGACGCTCGACCTCTTCCTCGGCACACTGTCGGCGGTCGTTCAATACCAGAACAGATTGAAGGGCCTACACACCAGAAATAAACAAATAAGAAAGCAACTGAATACAAAAAACATATTATACTCAAGAAAGAAAGCACTTACAGAGAAACCATGAAAACAAGCCAGATCGGAAAGCTCCTGACCCGGCCTACCACAGAACCACGTGACATCATCAAGAATCGCCAAAGTCCGGATATATTCCGCTAGCACTCTCGGATTCAGCAAACTGGCAGGATCCTGACCTTCGACCCATTGAACCAAGTCTGGAGCAGAAGAAGAGCTTCCAGGAAAACTCTCCCTCGTTGGAGAATCATCGACAACTCGACGTCTTTTTCTAGACGGAGAATCCGGGTCTCGACCTAGAGAAATCTCTCCCGAATCAGCAACAACAGGCCCCTCTGAGGCCACACCCCCAACTCCCCCCGAAACGATAGATGATGCTAGAGGGGGAAGTAGTGACGGAATCGCCTCGTCGCCGACTGGAACAGCCGAGTCATCACCATCATCATCATTTATAACAATAACCTCAGGCAACGCTACCTCGGCGGAAGCTAGGGGGATATCAACAGGAGCTCCATCCACGACAATGTCGCCAGGAATAAAGTTGGCGACAGGAACGTCAGGACCACCCATCGGAACGTCCAAATCTACTTGAAATCCGGAAAGGAAATCGTCAGAAGAAGAAGACATCCTACAAAAGAAACATTAAAAAGAACTTAAGCAAATTAATATACCTTGAACAAAAGAGTAGCAAAGATCCGCCAAGCCTCGAGGAGGATCCTCCAAAGGAAACCATCGACTCCGAAGATGACTATTAACCAAGACATCTAAAATGGGACGAGACACAATACTACAAGAAGATATGTCAAAAGCAAGTTTTGACTCGGATAAACTTAAAGGAGAAGAACAGCTCCGAACTGGATGAGAAGAAAAACCATCCGAAAAATGAAGAAAAGCAAATTTATGATAGACAATAAAGAAACGCCTTCGCCAGCGACTGGTTAGGCAAGGAAGATAAATACGAGATCGCCCTTCTCTACCAAGGGCGAAAACGAAGCAGCCATCACACTTCCTAAAATCTACAAAATGATATAACACTTTGAGAGAAGGGGCACAGCCCCGGAGCCTACATGCCTCCGAAAAGGCGAGCACTACTCTAATCGTACCAGGGTAAAGTTGCCCTAGAGCAACCTTTAAATCCCTACACACTTCTACTAAAAATGGATCCAAAGGAAACCTAAGACCAGCAGCAAATTGCTCTTCAAAAAGAACCGCCCTACAAGAAGATCCGGGAGAATCAGACGCAGCCATATCGGCACCGGGTAATATTACCCTATAATCAAAAGGAAAACTATACTTAAAATAGATATCTAAGACTTCATCCCTACGAAGCTTCGATCGGGTAAAAGCCATAGCAGCGCAAGCATCTTCCACTCGACTAAGAGGCATCCTAGAACAGGGAATCACAAACATAAACACAAAATAAGGATCAAACAAAAAATATATTGAAGAACACGTTGAAGAACACATCAAAGAACAACAAGTACAGAAGAAATTTCCAGAACACAAAGCATGGAGAATATACAAAGAAGAAAGCCATATTAACATCCAAACAACGAAAGAAGACATACCTGAAAAATCTGGAGAAAACAAGTCACGAAGAATCAAATAATCAAACGAAGAACGAAAAGGAAATAGCTACAAGAAATGAGAGTAAATTCGAAAAGCAAAGTAAGAGGGAAAAGAAGAAATGCGAAGAGATTAAATACAAAACGCTTTTGAATCATTAACCGTTTAATCATTAAATGCCAACACGTGGCAACGCAGAATCTTACTAAAGATGAAACGCCGCCCACAAACATATGAAACGACTCGCCCGGAATACGAAACGACTCGCCCGTATAAAAGAACTCAGCTCCAAAAGAGCTAAAATCCACTAAGGCATAAATGCCAAACTACTTCAGCTCACTTGCGGGGGGGCTAATGATGGATACCGAATCCTACTGAAAGTATAATGGAGCCGAGTTGCAGGGGATCCACTCTCAGGCGACGCCGGACTCCCCCTGAAGACCGAAAGATACGGAGGAGATGCCGAATCTCTAAGATTCGGTAATACACTAATAAAGACCGAATCCCACATGATCCGCCAAGAGCGCGTCAGGTCCGGGATTCGGGTAAACGACTGAATATGGAAATATTGTCCTATTTGGACACAAACACTACATATGGAAGGATAAGCTCTACTTTAGGAAGATAAGACTATTTAGGAAGACGTTCCTAAATAGGACTCTTATCAGATTAAGGTAGATCTCGACAAATCAGGAGAATCCCTGCGATACGGCCGAATCCCTACAAAGTAGGATTCACCTGCCTAATACAACTCTACTAGGTATATTCGACTACTATAAAAAGAGCACGAGGTATGCCTAGAATCACAATTACATTCACATACTCAAAACGCTGCTCAAAGCTCTAGACTGACTTTAGCATCGGAGAGTTAATCGGACAACCACCGTCCGGTTAGCTTCTACCCTGTTTTGCAGGTTCACTCACCGGTTCAGAAGGCAGACTCCATCAGGAATAGATAGCTAAATTATCTCCAATTTAGTTTTTAGTATGTAAAAAATAACTAAATTGTCTCCAAATTAGTAGGAATACCTATCTTTTAGTTTGATTGAACTATAAAATTAAAATACTATATTTGGTCAATATATTACTATTTAAATTTCTATCTTATTTTTTTAAAGACATTATTAATAAAATTAAGTTAATTATTCAATTATGGTTATTATAAAACTAAAAGAAGAATAAATTCAGTATAGAAAAAAATTTAATAATCGAATATATTATATTTACTTTTACAAAAATTCCTAACTAATTTAATATTAATTATAAATAAAAAAATTGATATAATTATAATAAATTTACAAATAAATTCATTGACGAGTTACGTTACGAGCCACGTGCATAGCACGTAATGCGAAACTAGCACGTAATATCGTTGAAAAAAGGAAATCATTCTCCTAAGGAAATCATTCTCCTATTATTACTACTTTAATAACACAAGAGATTTATATATCCAACTTCATTATCTACTAGCTTTACTCCCGTGCGTTGCACGATTTTTTTTTTAATTTTTAACGTTCTAAAATATTAAAATTAGTAGAGTTTTGTTTATATTTTTTTTTGGACTCCCTTATTATCAAAATTTGGATAAATTTTTATTTATTTATAAGCTAAGGTATATTTTATATATTTGTTTAGTTTTAATAGGTCGTTATGTTTCATTTTGACAAATTAATATTCATTTTAATTATTTTGAAAGATATATGAAAAACTATTTAAATTAAAATTTTCGAATTATTTAATGCCGCGTTTATAAAGGCTAAATTTAAGTAACTCATAACCAATGCATAAGTCAATCACTAATCAATCAAGCCGAATTGTTTTTTTTTTATCAAGAAACTACAATCCATTTTTGTATAAATTGTTTTTTTTATCTGAATTGTTTTCTTATTTTTGCCTTTTTCTTTGGTTAATTAGTGAGCTACAAATTTATAATTTAAAATAATAATATTAGTTATACTATATCTAACTGTACGGCAACGTCTAAAAAATATATAAATTTCATCACGAAATGAGTTGCAAATCTAAATTCTTTATTTTTTTTTATTTTAATTAATAACATCAAATCCATAGATATTGTAAGAATAATAAAACTTGTAAACCAATTAATTGTTTTTATATCAAGTTTGTATACAAATAAGGTTAACAAATCAACTAATATAATTTAATTAAATTTTAAAGAAAAATTATAAATATTGACCGAGAAAGTGTTAAAAATCGATTGAAAAATCAACGCTTTATATGTTTTTTTTTTGAAAAATAATCAATTTTAAAGAAAGTGTGTCAAATATCTATGGTAGTTAAGGTAAATAAAAAAAGGTAACATAGAATAAATATTTACTTTATTTGCATGTTTTATATCTATAGGTTAAAAAGAGAATAACTCCAATAATAAATTAGAAGACAAACGAAAATGAAAGTTTAAGAACTTCTTTTGGCCTTTTGATTTATTGATATGTCTTACTACAATGGATTAAACAATGAAATGGTTTCCATAACAAATCCTGCGACAAAAAAAAACGTAAATAGAAAGACCAATGAATTGTTCACTGGTTCTAATTGCAGCTGTACCTGAAATAACAAACATGAAAAACAAAAAATGAGACATTATTTTACAATTCATGTGTATAAATTTGTTGTATTTTTAAAATGTGAACTAATTATCAGATATTTGAGTGGTTTTATAGGAAAAATGCATGAGGGGAGAGGAATAATAGAGAAGGGTTAGTGGTGGATTTCATGAATTGTAAATGAAATGTTAAATTTTGTAGTGTGCACATTTAAATTAATCTTTACAATTTTATACAATTTACCTCAAAATATATAGCAATAGAAATCTATATTTATTGGAGAATATCCATAAGAAGTTTCATGTTTTGATGTATAATCACATTAGATAATTGGTACTTAAACTTTATAAAATTAAATTATATTTGAAAATAAAAAATAATAGCAAAAGACAAAATATTTTAAACTAAACTAATTATTAATTAATACATTACCATTTTTATATTTAGTATACTTTCTTTTACAAACTTCTTACCAATTAGATTATAGATTTAGAGATTTTTAAAGATAATAATACTATTATAAATTAAAAATATCTAAAAATATAAATTAAAAGATTATGATCTAAAGAAAATACATTGTGATTGTAAATTTAAGAGAGAAAAATTTCCTAATAAAGAATATTTTAATATATATATAATAAAAAGTTAGCTCAACCCAATTAAAAGAAGAAAAAGAGAATCACCTTAATCACCATACAATACTATTTTTCCACCAGTTCAACAACTGAATAAACAAAAGTCGAAATCTAAAAAAATAAAAGGCAACATTATATAAATAAAAAAGAACTTATATTATATAAGTGAACAAATATGTAAGAGAAAAGCAAGCAAATTTATTGGATAGTAACCACTAATGCAAGAAAGTACCTCTAAAAGTGCTAAACTATCTAAAAGAATAGAAGGTTAGGAGAGACAGAAGCTTAAATTATATCAGAAATCAATAATCAAATTTGTTATATACTATTAAAGAAAAGTTTAAGTTTACCTGTAGAATGGGCTAGTACAAAAAAAAAATACAGTGTAATGCAATGTTATGGGAAGCATATATATAGTCTAGAGAATTGTTTATGTCAAATGAAATATCCAGCTTTAATATCTGAGAAACGTAAGTAATTACTAATAAGAAAGCCAATTATTCAAAATAGCAGTTATAGAAATATAACATTTACATATTAGTAACATCAACATTTATTCTCATCAACAAAATTGCACTAAAGAAATGTTAAAAACTAATTAATCATTCCAAATTAGACACGTGTTTATACAAAATAAACTTCCATAAACAAAATACAAAATAAAAAATGTAAAAATAAAAACTAAAATTTACCTTCTAATAGCCATTGGTGAAAAAAAACTTATAGCCGAAATAAAAAAATTTGAAACTTTTATCATAGCGATATGTTGCCAATAACTGTGCGAAAAAAGATGATACTCTTTTAATTAGCAATGATCTATTGAGCTTGTAGAAGAAACATATATAAACAAAATGAACACGGTTGGCACTGGCAGCTGATAAGTGCACAAAATTTCACGATCGACCATGTTCGATTTTCTCGTATTTGTAGCATGTAAATATTAAGAAGACAAATAAATTAAATCTATTCATAGAAAAAATGAAATCTACTGAAATTTTGCTGTGATTAAAATTAAAATTGATTGGTTTTTATTAATTTTGATTAGTATGAATTTTTTTTCGAATGATTAGAGAATGTGTAAAAATATATAATAACGTGTAGTAGGGTGCATTAAATTTTTATAATTGGGGTTACAAAGTTGAATAGTAATAAAATCATTAGCAATGGAGTAACGTCAAACAAGAGAGAAATTCTTAGGTAGACTCAGTCCATCACGTCATCCCTGGACTAAGCCTATCACATAATGACACGTCATTAAAATGATGGCAATCTTGTAATATTACTATTCAAAAGTGTAAATAAGTAATAAACGAATTTACAAAATTGTCATCATTTTAATGACGTGTCATTATGTGATAGGCTTAGTTCACAGATGACGTGGTGGACTGAGTCTACCTAAGAATCTCTCCAAACAAAAAAACGTTTCAAAAGCTTTAAATTACAAATAAGGTTAGAAAATCAATAAATTTTGAAATTTATATTAGTATATTGTGGTTATATATGTAGTTTGGCTATTGAGAAGTCAATATAGCTTTAAATTGCAAATATAACCATATAGAATATTAAATTGTTTCCAAATGAGGCTCTAAATTGAAGCTAATTTATCAAATCATAATTAAAGATTATAGTAGTATAAAAAGAAAGGATGACGGTCAATGAAATATACGTTTTAAGCCTAAATAAATAGATTTTTTTTAAATCAAACTAAATAGCATATAACCAACTAAGAAAATGTTTAAAATTAATTAATTACTTTCAAAAAGTTTAGAAAATCAAAAAAAAATATTATCAATTTTTTTTTTATATATTAGAAGTGCATTGCATGTGAAAACTTAAATTTGAATTAAATATGTTTTTTTAAGGAAAATGTACGCTTTTTTGATAAATATTTATTATATAATACAAAAATAAAAAGAAAATAATGAAAATAAATTTTTTATAATAATTGGTTGATTTTTCTGAGAATAAATGTAAATGAAGGTTGCCAAATAAATGATTAGTCTATTATTACTATTAATATAAAGAAATTATATGTTAGCAATTATTCTTATTTCCATATTAACATAGCAATTTATGGAAAAAGTTAACAAATCAATCAATGTATTATTATTAAATTATGGGAATAATGATTAAATTAATTAAAGTAATATTTGTTAAGACGATGAGAATATGCCAAGTGTCAGTCTCTTAAACCATGGGAAAAAATATCATGCTTTATATATATACTAGCATTAGGCCCGCGCGTTGCACGGTTTTTATTTAAATTTTATATTGGTAATAAATTTTTTTATTGAATTTTTAGGATTCACTTAATAAAAAATAGTAAAAATAATAATGTAAAATATAATATATATATATATATATCACATTAAATATAAACAAACACTGATTTTTTAATATTTTTTACCATTTATCCTCAATATTTTTTTATTAGATAATAACAAATGTTATGCATAATTTTCAAATACATATAAATTTATAATATTTTTTATTGAATGATTTATTTATATTTTTTTAAAAAAATTAATAAGAATTTCAATCTCTATCTTTATTAAATTTTAAATAATCTAATGCTTATGACTATCCCTCATTAACCGAAATTTCAATATTTCCATTCTAGCTAATACATAGAATAGTTTTTTGTTTTTTTTACTTTTAGATGTTTTTCTGTTTGCTTTTAATCCTTTTTTTTGTCATTTTTTTTAAGTTTTAAAAATAATCAATGGAATTAGCATATTTGAAATTTAAAACAATTAGTTAAGGGATTTGATAGGAAACTATTTAAAGAGTAATAAATGTTTTTGCCATTTTTTTTGGCTTTTAATATACATACTATTCATAAAAAAAAGAGTAATAAATGTCAAATAAAGAAAAATATATCTTGAAAATGCCACAAATGCTTTTTAGAAACCCGTAATACCTTCTAGTGTAATTAACATGTCTGAGAATTAAGACAATTAGTCAAGAAATTTGGTATGTGAATTTTTTGAAGAGTGAGAAGTGTCAAAATATATTACCTTTTGAAAAACATTATGCATATTTTAAATTTTATTTTAATTTTCTTTTTTAATATTTAGTTTAATTTAACTGGAGATCTACAAATATGGTAAGAATAATTAAATAGCAATTTTGTCAGTTTATGGTCAAATTTATTATTAAACAAAATTAAATTTTAATAAATATAAGGAACCATAAATTGCACAACCGAATAGAATTTTCGGCTAATAATCACCCATGGCACCTCAACTTTAGGGGTACGGGCGCTAAACCCCCTGAAGTTTAAAAACGGGCGCTAAACCCCCTAAACTTTGTGTCGGCGCTCACTAAACCCCTTTTGGACGAAAATACCCCCGGCGCCGTCTTTTGTTTGGCGGCTGTCTTTTAAAACAGAAAAAAAAAAATTGACAGCACCAAGTGTCAGTTGACACGTCATCAAAAGACAAAAAAAAATAAAAATGCCCAAAACACCCCTAAATATAATATCTGATAAAATAAAAAAAACCCAACCACTCATTCAAAACCCAACCACCCATTCAAAACCAACCCATCACTGATTTAACCATCGCCGCCGCCCGACCACCACCGGAAAATTTTCCGGTCATCTTCTCCGAGTGAATGATGACCGGAAAATTTTCCGGTCACCAAAATAAACGGATCTGCAGATCTGTTCCTCAAGAGGAACAGATCGGCGGATCTGTTCCTCAAGAACAGATCCGCGACGGATCTGTTCTTGAGGAACAGATTCGGAAGATGGCCGGAAAAATTTTCCGGTCATCTTCAATAGAGAAGATGACCGGAAAATTTTCCGGGGGTGGTCGGGTGGTCGGGTGGGTGTGGTCCGGTCGGGTGGGAATGGTCCGATCGGGTGTTGGGTTCATCTTTTAATTTAGATTGGGTTGATTTATTTATTTTGTCTTTTTCTAAATTAAATTGAGGGTATTTTAGGTGTTTGAAATTTTTAAGGTATAATTCTGACGTGTCAGATGATATGACAGTGTCAGAATTTTTTTTTTAAAATGTCAGTTGACTGAAAAAACGGCGCCGGGGGTATTTTGGTCATATTTCGTCCAAAAGGGGTTTAGTGAGCGCCGACACAAAGTTTAGGGGGTTTAGCGCCCGTTTTTAAACTTCAGGGGGTTTAGCGCCCGTACCCCTAAAGTTGAGGGGCCATGGGTGATTATTAGCCAGAATTTTCCAAATAAATAAATATTATTTATTTATCAGTAGTATAAACAAATTCAGTGTTACTAATACCTACAATACCTTAGTCTTTCTCTAAAAAAACTTCTCCATCGCTGAAAAAAAAGATATGATCATGAATTTTAGGGAAAAAATGAATATTTTATGCATATGATCTATAACAAAAAAACAAACGAAGAACTTACTTGAATTTTAACTTTTTATAGTATTGCCCAATTTCATTTAGCCTAATTCTACATTTCTCTATGATACATAAACCTGCAATTATTAAACAAAAAATTAAAACAAAACCCACCATTTAGAACAAAGAAGAAGAAATTAACTAAACAATGGTAAAACAAAAAAAGTATAGCAAATAAGAGAAAAAACAAAAAACATACCTGAGAAGAAGAATAAATATATGAAAATATATAATACTTTATAGGCAAACTTTTTATTTCAACATTAATGCATATTAATTTTTTTTGTAGGTTTTCAATATTTTAAGGAAACCGATTTAATTGTATCGGTTACCAAAAAAAATATAAATAGTCTTTAGCAAGTGGTACTTATTAGCATGTAAAAAAATAATTTTAAATTAGATTTATATAGTAATTATCATTTATAACTAAATTGACTGAAAAATAAAATAACATAAATTTGAGTTAATTATTTCTATATTATACTATCAATTTTACAAATAAGATTAACAAATCTATTTATCTGATGCCAATTTTATATTTTTTAATTTTATATAATTATTTATTTTCATATAATTATTTTAAATTTTTAATATTCTACAATTCTATAGTTTTAATATTTACTATTAATTTTAATTTAATTCCTTTAGCAACAAATAAGTAAACAAAGTAAGAATAATTCTATCATTTTAATTTTTCTGTATCTAATTTTCTTACATACCAGTAGATAATTAATAATAATTACCATTTTTATAACGTTAATACCAAATTACCAATCAATAAAAATGTAAGACTAATTTCTATTTTTAAAGTGAGATTTTACATTTGGTTAATTGAAATTTCAAATCTCAAATTTATTTTCAATTTTTTCGTTTTTTAATCAATTTTGATTACCAATTAACATTACTCCAGCTACAGATGTTGTTAATTGTAGTAATTCTTTTTGGCTGTTCACATACCCTTAAATGCTAATTAGGTGAATTTATCATTTTTATTTTAAAATGATATTTTATATTTTTTTATTTGAAACTCAAAATCTCTAATTTATTCTAAGATTTTTTTAAACTCAATTGTTTTTAATTTATTCTCAATTTTTTCTTTTTAAATTATTTTTATAACCAATATTTCACACTTCACCTGCTAAAAACGAAATTAATTGAAACTTTTTTGGCAGTTCATACAGTGGCGGATCCAAGACTTTTATATGATGGGGTCCATATTTATAATAAACATTTAAATTATAAAATATATAAATTTTAGCTAAAATTAACATAATAACTAAAAAAATAACTATTATATATCAAATTGGATAATAAAAAATTAATAAGATCAAATTTAAGATTTTTTTTTAAATCTCTCGATCTCTCAATTCCCCCTCAAATAAATTTTTCTTTTTAGTTTTCACAGGAATGTTCTTATATTGCCTTTTAATCATATTTTAACATAATTCTATGAATAAATTTATAAAAAAATAACAATTTGCTAAGTAAAAATATATACATAGATTAGATTATAAATTATCAAATGAAACTTAAACTAATAATAAAAAAATATATTTCTTAAAGTTTAATAAATACTAATAAATAAAAAATATCCGTAACTTATTAAATTTTTCGGTTGGATTGATTAGTTAGAATTTTTACTTATAAGGCTTCAATCTAAAATGTATGATTAGTATTTAAATATTTTTATATTGTTGTTGCCTATTTTTTATATTGTCAAGTTTGTAATTTAATTTTTACATGTAGGGGCTGCAACTTTTAATTAATTAGGATACGTTTAGTTTTATTTTTCTGATTTCACATATATGCATGGGTAGGAAACTTTTTATTTTAGAAAAAGGATGGGGTCCATGGACCCCACCCTATAAAGAATACATCCGCCACTGAGTTCATATAGCCATAAATTATCTAATGAGAGATTAAAAAAAAATTAAAAAGATAGAAGCAATACAACTAAATTAGATCAATAATAGTGCTAAATGGTTTTTTATTAGTAACAAATTAACACAACCCTGCTAAGACATTATTAATTGCAACTTATTTTTGGCTCTTCACATGACCGTAAATGCTAATTATGTGTATTTATTATTTTTATTTTAAAGTGAGATTTTATATCTTTGAAGTTCAAAACTAAAAAAAAAATTGACTGTTCATATAACCACCATTTTCTTTTTACCTTTTTATTTATTATTATGTCTATGAAAATAGTTTTTTTTTAAATAAGATCTATATTTTGAGTGCCAAATAGATAGTAGATTAATGTTTTAATTTATTTAAATTTTAATAGAAATATAAAAATATAGAATTATATAAAAATATAGTTGAATTGCATAAAACTAAAAATATAAAATTAAATAAAATAAAACACAATTAATGATCATTAGTAAGAGATGAATATTTTAGAAAATGTTGACATTTATAGCTCCAAATACATGCTTATTGTTACCTTAATAAACTTAATAATCTATTACTTTTTTGGAACGTTTATAGCAATTAAAAAGTGAAAATATTGGAGGAGTTTTAAATTTGAAAATATCATTTGTATAGTAATAAGAAAATATAAGCATTTATGACTCTAAATTGGAACTTATTATTCATAACCATCTTTGTATAAGAAAAAGGATAAAAGAGTTGCTGTGAGTGTAAGATTTTAACTAACGAATGAGAGAATGCCAAGTGTCAATATATATAGTAGATATATTATATACTACTATAGTAGATGTTTCAAATTTATAAAATTTATACATGCAAGCATATTTGTAAGGGGCGGGCTATACATATGCGTTATTTATTATGCAGTTAGAAGAAAAAAAAATACGGACAAAAATCATTAAAAAAGAACAAGAGATCAGAAGCAACATTGGAACTGGATTTTAATACAAAAGGAAAAGATATAGCTTATCAGGATATGCATATCAAGACAAACTTATTAGGATAAAATAATAATTAAAATTAGAATACTAACTGAAATAAATTATTATATTAAAATAATTATTAAAATTAGAGTACTAAATAAAATAAATTACTATATATGTTAAAATAATTGTCTTTAATACTAATTAAAATACATTAAATATTTAATAATTTGTCAATTATATAATAATTATTAAATAAACTATTTCAAATTAATTATTATTTCAAATTTTATTTTATAATTTGACGAGTCACACTACGAGGCATGTGTAAAACACGTAAAGCGACACTATAAAATTTAAGTCAAATTTCAATTGTATTATATTTTTAATAATTAAATAAATATTTTATTTATAATGAATTAGTTGTAACCATAAAACTTGATGAGTCATATTACGAGCCACGTACGTAGTACGTAATGCAAAACTAGTATCTTTAAAAATATAAGATAGAAATTTAAATAATAATATATTGACCAAATACAGTATTTTAATTTTGTAGTTCAATCAAACTAAAATATAGGTATTCCTGCTAATTTGGAGACAATTTAGTTATTTTTTACATACTAAAAATTAAATTGGAGATAATTTAGCTACCTATTGTAATTAGGACTTTAATTACAATAGTGATTAATTAAATAACTAATTAGTTAATGACTATAAAATCTTTATTTAGTAGTAAACTGAAAAGGATTATTCAGTAAATTGGTTGTCCCCCCCATCTGTACTTTTATATATAGTATAGTATAGATATAGATTTACACATTTGAATAGTAATATTATAAGATTGCCATCATTTTAATGACGTGTCATTGTATAATAGGTTTAGTCCACGGATGACGTGGTGGACTGAGTCTACCTAAGAATTTCTCAATATTAGGTTATGTGGGAATTATGAAATTTTTTCTATGTTATTGAGAGATTATTGTCAAAATAAAAAAGGGAAGTTTAGGAGAATACCTAAAAAACTAAAATATTTGTAAATTTACCTCAAAAACTGAAAGTTTATAAGCGTACCTAAAAAAATAAATATTTATTTTTTTACTCCGCAATTTATTTTTTTACTCTGCAGTTTCAAACGGTTTCAAATACAGTTTCTAATAGAGTTTCAAACGGTTTATAACAGTTTCTTAAAAATAGAGTTTCAAACGGTTTCAAATACAGTTTCAAAAAACACAATTTGAAACTGTTTTATAAAAACGTTTCAAATAGAGTTTCTAATAGAGTTTCAAACAGTTTCAAATAGAGTTTCTAATAGAGTTTCAAACGGTTTATAACGGTTTCATAAAAATAGAGTTTCAAACAGTTTCAAATACAGTTTCTAATAGAGTTTCAAATGGTTTATAACAGAGTATTTTTAAAAAACTTTGACATTTTTGAAACCGTTTATAATATAGTTTCAAACAGTTTAAAAAAAACGGAGTATTTTTATAAAAATTTTCAGAGTAAAAAAGTAAATTTCGGAGTAAAAAAATAATTTTTTTGAAAAAAAAGGTAGACAAATAATTTCTCAAAAAATGGAGTATTTTTGCAAATATTTTGAAAAACGGAGTATTTTCTGCAAATTTTTCAATAAAAAAAATAAGGTAAAAACATCAGATAGGACCATTTTAAGGGATTTGTGTAGATTACTTACCCCATATAATTTCCTGAATGGGTAAAAGCCCATATCCAACACAACAGAGGTAAGGAAAGAATGAGAGAAACCCAAATCCATGAATAGGATCATTCCGTCGTCGTTTTCCTTTGAAATTACTTCCAATTTAACACAGATAGCAGAGATCGCAGAGAAAGAAAGGAGCAGCGGGCATGTCGTTTGTTAGAGGAGATTTGCTTACCAAAACCAGAAAGCTCGTCAAAGGCTTGGCCAAGGCGGAGCCTGCTTGGCTCAAACCCATGCAACTGTTAGTTTCCCTTTTCATAACTCTCATTTCTATTCAATCAATTAATCCAATAATTTGTTTACTGTTTTGCGGGCAGTTTACTTCAAAACCCAATTCTTCAATTTAATTTTAGTTGGATTCCATCAACAGTGTGATTGCACCTCCACAGATGGTTTTGCCGGAGTTCAATCCCAATAGCAATGATTTAGGGTTTGGGTTCTCTAGCTTCTTCTCTGGTGGTTCCATGGAACTAATGGCCGTTCCTAAAAGGAAGGTAAATTTGCTCTACTTGTTTACTCAGTTTCTTGATTTTAATGTAATTACTAAGATTGATGTTTTTAGGTTATTAAATTTTAATATGATTGATGTATATGTTTTAATTGTTAATTTAGTGCTATTGGAGAACTTTGACAACATTGATGCTGATTGCTTAAACTTTTCATTATTGCTGCTTATGTATTACTGCATTTGTTATGAGCTATCTTTTGATTTTGTGGCTGTGCAACTCTCTTAGGTTTTTGAATTATTAGGGATTTGAAATGAATTTTCTAGTATTAAGCAAACTAGTTGCTTCAGATATGTTTAAGGCTACTTGGCAAGCAATGGTTAGCAAGATTAGGGTGTAGAAAGCTAGAAAATAATTGCAGTGGCACAAATAATTTAGACAACTAATTTCACAAATCTAAAAACTTATTTTTCATTTACTGTTACGTCTATGAATGCTAATTCTTCTCATACCACGCAAGTTGTAGAAGTTGTGGCGCATTTATTTTTACTACAATGATACATCTAAAGTCATTCTTCATGCTTTGTAAATCGTGCAGGTTTCTCCTCATAAGAGAGGCATAAGAAACGGGCCAAAGGCTTTGAAACCAACTCCGGTGATAGTTCGTTGCAGGTAAGACTGTTCTCTAATTGTCTTCTATTATACTAAGAAAAAGCAATGTGTTGAGAAATGCTGTACCTTTTCATGGTTATTTCTAATTCCAAGTTGTTGGAAAATGCCCGAGTCACTTCTGTAATATAAATTTTAGTTTTGTTGAAATGCTACTGTCAAAAAAACTGTCATTTGCTTCTATATGTTTTTCTTCAAGTTAGTAATCTTCTATATCTTCTTGGGAAAATGCACCTTGAAAATAAGGAAGTAACAAGTAAGGAACGTTGGAAGTAGCAAATGGAAGGTTGGTGATATTTGATTCTCGGAAGTAAACTTTAACTGTTTATCCAATTTTTGAGCAACTCAAGTGTGCTTTCTCATCATTAAACATCGAAAGTCATTGCAACTTCTTGTAAACTAGTGTTTTCCAAATCAAGGAATTTTCTATCATCGAATTTTTCCGCTTAATGTTCTATAATGCTAATGCCTTGTTTTGTTTTTCATGGTGTGATGAATTTTTGGGTTGCAGGAGTTGCGGTAGAGTTAAGCTGCCACACTTCTACTGTTGTAGTGGAGAAAGGGAGAAGACGGGTGAACCAAATAATTAAGTAAACAGATCATGCCTGCTGAGATTTTTAGTGAGCTAGATAACTCTTTCTTTTTTTCCTGAAAAGAAACCAAAGAATTTTGATTATGTTTGTTTTCTTATTAAGCAATTGCCAACAGTATGACTTAATTTTCTATGTAGAACAGCTGCATTATTTTTGTTTAGCTGTGGGAGCAACATCCACCCTTTTCGTGGTGGTTTTGATGATTCAAATTCGTTCATCAATATAAACCTAAAAAATTAACCAAGTTGTAATGATACGTATAAATTGTGATATCAAGAGGTTTATAAGGTTAAAGTGCATCTTTAATAATGGTTTGCAAAAGAATTAAACCTAAAGTCAAGGACTCAAGGGGTTTAAAATGAAACAGGAGTGAAGTTGTTGCAGCATTTTCCGAACCTTATAGCTCATAAAACTCTTGTTCCAATTAGAGGCTCTTGTTCTGAAGAACACTTATCACAACAAGGAGAGCATTCAGATTATTTTGATTTAATTTGACAAATGCAACTCATTGTTCATAAAAATTCAAAGCAGAATCTGTATCTTTTTAATTTTAAGAAAAACTATGTTTGGTCAATAAAATAGGTGTAGAATGGAATAACTATTCCACATAGAATGATTATTTTTTATTTTGGTTTATGAAATTGTAATCTCACGATTTTATGAAGTATTCTTTTAAAAAAAAATGGCTATTTCATCCCTAATGAAATAAAAAAGTAGAATTCGTATTTAAAAAAAATTACTTTTATCAATTAGACAATGCTTGATCATTTTATCATTGTATACCGTTTATTTTCTCTTTTTATTTATTTAATAACACTAGTTTTGCACTATGTGCACGCACGTAAAAATTTTGCAACGTGACTCAATTCTTTTAAAATTATGAAGTCTAGCGCGTTTTGCAACCGATAAATTTTGCAATTCCAACTTTTAATTTTGATATATAATTTATGATTATTTTTTTCATTTTGAAAAACTGAATAATTTTCTGTTAAAACAATGTCGATGTGGACAACGGAATATACATTGTTCTGGTGTCTGTATCAGCAATTTCTGACAAAAAAATTACTCGATAATTCTAATTGCAAAAGTTCAAAATTTGGTGTCCAACATTGTCAAAATTGAAAATTCATTTTAAAATTGCAAAACATGTTAAGGAGTAAAATTCTTTAAATATTTATTCAAATCTATCGTTATTTGTATTATATCTTAAATAATTAAGCTAAATAGTTAGTTAAGGATCCAATGAACCAAAAAATAAACAATTAGGGACTTGAGAAAGACAAATAAAAGTAAAAGGACCTGATGAACCAAAAAATGAAAGTTTAAGGATCCGAAAAAGTCAAATAGAAGTTAAGGGACCTAATGAACTAAAATTGTATAGTTTAGGGACCTCAAAATAGGTTTATCCTTTACATTTTTGCTATCTCATTTATAACGACGCCGTTTCCTGTCTGCTGCCGTGCCTCTCCGCTGCATTACTACTCTAATTACCAGGCCTAAAAAAACAGAGTTCTCATATCAATGGCTATGTTGAGATCAGGGATGCTAAAAGCCGCCGACAATTACACGAAGTTAGGGTTTGTAAGGTGGGCCCACGTGGCAGCCATGCCTTCATTGTTGGATGGTTCCATCAACAGTGTGATTGCACCTCCACAGATGGTTTTGCCGGAGTTCAATCCCAATAGCAATGATTTAGGGTTTGGGTTCTCTAGCTTCTTCTCTGGTGGTTCCATGGAACTAATGGCCGTTCCTAAAAGGAAGGTAAATTTGCTCTACTTGTTTACTCAGTTTCTTGATTTTAATGTAATTACTAAGATTGATGTTTTTAGGTTATTAAATTTTAATATGATTGATGTATATGTTTTAATTGTTAATTTAGTGCTATTGGAGAACTTTGACAACATTGATGCTGATTGCTTAAACTTTTCATTATTGCTGCTTATGTATTACTGCATTTGTTATGAGCTATCTTTTGATTTTGTGGCTGTGCAACTCTCTTAGGTTTTTGAATTATTAGGGATTTGAAATGAATTTTCTAGTATTAAGCAAACTAGTTGCTTCAGATATGTTTAAGGCTACTTGGCAAGCAATGGTTAGCAAGATTAGGGTGTAGAAAGCTAGAAAATAATTGCAGTGGCACAAATAATTTAGACAACTAATTTCACAAATCTAAAAACTTATTTTTCATTTACTGTTACGTCTATGAATGCTAATTCTTCTCATACCACGCAAGTTGTAGAAGTTGTGGCGCATTTATTTTTACTACAATGATACATCTAAAGTCATTCTTCATGCTTTGTAAATCGTGCAGGTTTCTCCTCATAAGAGAGGCATAAGAAACGGGCCAAAGGCTTTGAAACCAACTCCGGTGATAGTTCGTTGCAGGTAAGACTGTTCTCTAATTGTCTTCTATTATACTAAGAAAAAGCAATGTGTTGAGAAATGCTGTACCTTTTCATGGTTATTTCTAATTCCAAGTTGTTGGAAAATGCCCGAGTCACTTCTGTAATATAAATTTTAGTTTTGTTGAAATGCTACTGTCAAAAAAACTGTCATTTGCTTCTATATGTTTTTCTTCAAGTTAGTAATCTTCTATATCTTCTTGGGAAAATGCACCTTGAAAATAAGGAAGTAACAAGTAAGGAACGTTGGAAGTAGCAAATGGAAGGTTGGTGATATTTGATTCTCGGAAGTAAACTTTAACTGTTTATCCAATTTTTGAGCAACTCAAGTGTGCTTTCTCATCATTAAACATCGAAAGTCATTGCAACTTCTTGTAAACTAGTGTTTTCCAAATCAAGGAATTTTCTATCATCGAATTTTTCCGCTTAATGTTCTATAATGCTAATGCCTTGTTTTGTTTTTCATGGTGTGATGAATTTTTGGGTTGCAGGAGTTGCGGTAGAGTTAAGCTGCCACACTTCTACTGTTGTAGTGGAGAAAGGGAGAAGACGGGTGAACCAAATAATTAAGTAAACAGATCATGCCTGCTGAGATTTTTAGTGAGCTAGATAACTCTTTCTTTTTTTCCTGAAAAGAAACCAAAGAATTTTGATTATGTTTGTTTTCTTATTAAGCAATTGCCAACAGTATGACTTAATTTTCTATGTAGAACAGCTGCATTATTTTTGTTTAGCTGTGGGAGCAACATCCACCCTTTTCGTGGTGGTTTTGATGATTCAAATTCGTTCATCAATATAAACCTAAAAAATTAACCAAGTTGTAATGATACGTATAAATTGTGATATCAAGAGGTTTATAAGGTTAAAGTGCATCTTTAATAATGGTTTGCAAAAGAATTAAACCTAAAGTCAAGGACTCAAGGGGTTTAAAATGAAACAGGAGTGAAGTTGTTGCAGCATTTTCCGAACCTTATAGCTCATAAAACTCTTGTTCCAATTAGAGGCTCTTGTTCTGAAGAACACTTATCACAACAAGGAGAGCATTCAGATTATTTTGATTTAATTTGACAAATGCAACTCATTGTTCATAAAAATTCAAAGCAGAATCTGTATCTTTTTAATTTTAAGAAAAACTATGTTTGGTCAATAAAATAGGTGTAGAATGGAATAACTATTCCACATAGAATGATTATTTTTTATTTTGGTTTATGAAATTGTAATCTCACGATTTTATACTGTTTGAAACTGTTATTTTTTAAACTGTTTGAAAGTATTTTTTAGAAACTGTTTTAGACTGCTTGAGATCTTTGGAAACGGTTTGCAATTGTTTTATACTGTTTGAAACCTTTGTAAACGGTTTGAAACTGTTATTTTTTATGTAAACGGTTTGAAACTATTTGATACTATTTGAAACTGTTATTTTATAAACTATTGGAAAGTATTTTTTAGAATCTGTTTTAGACAGTTTGAGACCTTTGTAAACGGTTTGAAACTGTTTTATACTGTTCGAAACTGTTTTTTGAAACTATTTGAAACTGTTATTTTTAGACTCTTTAAAAACGTTTTTTAGAAACTGTTTTAGACTGTTTGAAACCTTTGTAAACGGTTTGAAACCGTAATTGAAACTGTATTTGAAACCGTAATTGAATTTAAGCGAATGAAACAGTTTGCAACTGTTATATAATTTTTATTACGTTTTAAACTATTTAAACATCTCGAAAATCTTTAAAACCTAATTAAACATACTAAAACTGTAAAATAATTCGATTGAACAATTCTATATCCTTTTTTTCACTGAATCCACAGTTTTTATTGATCGTAATGTATGAATTTGAATAATGAAGCATTAATTCAAAAATATCTGACAGAATATTGAAGAAGAAATAGTGAAATTTGAAAAAATTTGAGATCTGAAAAAAGAAAAGAAAAGATGAGATGAAAATTTTGAGGAGAAAGAATAAGTTTGTTATGATAAAAACAGTTGGAGTAATTTTTAGGTATAAAAACAAATAAGATAGGGTATAAAAATAAATGGCTTACACGGATAGGTATGTAAATCAAGTCCAAACTTTATGGTAGGTAATTGCTAATACTTTTCTTATTTAGGTAATTCTCTAATTCTCTCTATAATTTCCTGAAGGGAAAAGTTGAAAAATACTTGATTTTGTTAAAATAATCTCAAAAATACTTATGTTCGTTTTTATTTGCGGACAATACTTACAAAAGAAAATAAATTGCACCTAGCACTTGATTTAATAAAAACATTAAACCTAACACTTAAAATCTTATATTTCTAAACCCTAAATCATACTAAACCCTAAACCCTAAATCATGCTAAACCCTAAACCCTAAATTCCAAACTTTAAACCCTAAAACATGCTAAACCCTAAACCCTAAATTCTAAATCGTAAACCCTAAACCCTAAATTATGCTAAACCCTAAACCCTAAATCATGCTAAACCCTATATCCTAAATCTTAAACCCTAAACTCTAAATCATGCTAAACCCTAACCCTAAAATCATAAACCCTAACCCTAAAATCATAAACCCTAAACCCTTAAAATTCTAAAATCTAAATTCTAAGTCTTAAAAAAATGGAGTTAAATGTTGGATGAATAAAAAAATGAAGTTAAATGTTGGACAAAATAAAAAGGTTGGGTTAAGTGTTGGATGAAATAAAAAGGTGAAATCAAGTGCTGGATGAAATAAAAAGGTGGAATCAAGTGCTAGATGAAATAAAAAGGTGGGATCAAGTGTTGACAGAAAAAAAAAACATGCTCAAGTATTTTTGGAATTATTTTTGATAATCAAGTGCTGAGTCTAATTTCCTCTTTCCTGAATGGGTAAAAGCCCATATCCAACACAACAGAGGTAAGGAAAGAATGAGAGAAACCCAAATCCATGAATAGGATCATTCCGTCGTCGTTTTCCTTTGAAATTACTTCCAATTTAACACAGATAGCAGAGATCGCAGAGAAAGAAAGGAGCAGCGGGCATGTCGTTTGTTAGAGGAGATTTGCTTACCAAAACCAGAAAGCTCGTCAAAGGCTTGGCCAAGGCGGAGCCTGCTTGGCTCAAACCCATGCAACTGTTAGTTTCCCTTTTCATAACTCTCATTTCTATTCAATCAATTAATCCAATAATTTGTTTACTGTTTTGCGGGCAGTTTACTTCAAAACCCAATTCTTCAATTTAATTTTAGTTGGATTGCATGATTTTAGTAATAATAGTGATCAATTTCAGGGCGCCACCGCCAACATTTCCTCGTTATGATGGGAAAATACAGAAGATCACTCTGCCTGAGGATCCTTACATTATTAAGTTCTTTCAGAAGTACCCGGATTCCAAACATGAAGATGCCATCAAGTATAATCCTTTTCCTTATGCTTATCTACTTATTTTCTTGTTCAGTTTCAGCACCCATTTTTCTTATTCCCTTTTAATTGAATATGCCTGCGCCTTCTGATTATAGAGATGCTATTTAGTTTGCCTTTCCGATTCGCAATATCGGGATACACAGGAGAGTTGTTCCTTGAAATTTTTAGTCTGATTATTGGACCTCATATCTAAGATTACATTTGATTGTGTGAAGAGAATTACTACTGTCTGTTTCTTTTGGAGAAATGTAGTCTCCGAGTGATGTTTTTGAACCTATGGAAGACTACTACCTTATACCATTTTGCTTCATTCTCTTTATATAATAATTCCTCGGCTGCGATATTAAACTTCGTCAGCTGTCTCTTTGAGACTTTGGCTTTGATTATATCCTCTTTAGCAAATATTGGAAAGAAGTATTAAAGTCTGTGTCGATTTCAGTTATGTTTTATGTTTGTACAGGATATGTGATTTTGACCCCCCTGTGGCTCGTGTATATGGTTTGCGGGTGCTTGAGTTGAAGGAGCAGGGAGTTAGTGAGGAGAAAGCTATAGCTGTGGCTGATGTATGCTTTCTTGTTCTCGATTGACAAACATGTTTTATGATCCTTCCATCTTTTTCTTTCTCTAATTGTAAGTTATTAATGTGTAGATGGAATATCGGGCAGAGAGGAAGGCCAAAAAGAAGGCATATGCTCAATTGAAGAAAATTGCACATATGCAGGGCAAAAGACCTCCGCCTAATCCATATCCTAGCCCCATTAAGGAAATTCAAGCAGAGGAAAAGAAGTATGTGCATGACCGGTTTTACGATCCCAAGGCATATCAGATTTTGAAGAGGCTCAAAGAAGAGAGGGTAGCTGAGTTACTGGAGAGACAAAGTCGTCGGTGACATTAGAGTGGCATTTCTGTAGCCTTTGCTGCAATTGTTTTTCTAATAATTAGTTCAGCCTGCCTGATTTAAAACAAAGTGAACCCTTTTTGTTCTTTGGTCAATTATTGTAAAAGGATGCCATTTTATATGTTTAAACCTGCATATTTTAAATGTCCATGTTTCTCTTGCCCTTTCTCCATTATTTTTGTTTAAGGTCAATAACTGAAAATTCTGACTCTTAGTTTTTTTAATTACAATCCAGTTTTTTCATTTCTAGTGCAGTTGAAGTTTCACATTCTATTAACTACTATATTGCTACCTAGTGTAGTAATATTTTTTCAATCAGCATTCTTGATAGATAAATAAAGATTATTACAGTTCTTCAACTAGCATGCCGCTTCTTGCTTTTACAATTCAGCATATGCTGTTAGCATACAATATTGCCAAACTCAATGTCCCATAATCATGTATTGCACCAAAAGCTTTTCAAAAGTTTGCCACTTAATTGCAGAATTTGCATATAAATTACAACATTCTCAACAAGAGGTTAGAGAGTGATCATTACATACATGCCACCTCCAACAGCAGACAACTCTATGCTAAGTGCTAACCCTAAGTGTGTATTCAAAACTGGAGAATATATGTAAACAAAACTGGGTATTATAATTCGTCTTCACCGTCGACCACCTTTAGACCCCAGCTCATATCCTCACAATGTCTCACATGAGGAACGAGTGCACCTGTATCAGTTCCTCTCTTAGCCTTGCAATCATAAAAAGGAGGAGCATGAAAACAAGGATCCATTGACATTGCCCGGCGACAAGGCGGATCAGGGGTTGTCTCATTTTCAGGCTTGTACAGGATCCATGGCTTCAAGCCTCCAAGACCTTGTGCCACATAGCCAAAAGTTGACCATGAACTTGTAACCAACTTATCAGTCAAACTCAGGAGGTACATCTCAGCCCATGCCTTCCTGTTGTGCATCAGCTTTCCCGTTTGCTGGTACTCCTCGTGACTTGGCTGGTAAACACCGACAACTTCCCCAGTGGCAGTTGAGTGTTCCCAATACATATTCTTCAGATTCTCGGAGTACCCTGCATTTAACGATGTCACGAGGACAGTCTTCAATTTTGGGTTAGCAGCAACACCAATAGAAGAGTCTTGCAAGTCTACTTCAGGTAATAATTTCTCCTTCAAAGTACAAGCTAAAATTTGATCCATCACATGCTTAAATGGACCAGGTCTTTCATCAAACACTCTTATCTGTATGCCGATGCTCTCATCAGCTTTAGCTAAGTAAGTTTGATAGTACCTTGTAATGAGTCCCCAAACTTGATTCGACGGGTGGAAAATGTACCTTCCTATGTGGTGAAAAACCGTTCCTTTTCGGGGAAATAACATGCTCAGCTCTTGCTCAAAAGAATTAATCAAGAAAAGCGACGGCACAAAGTAGTTATCCGTTCGTACAACCAACCACTTAACTTTAGTAAAAAGAGACTGATCTTCATCGCAGAAGAAAAGCTTATCATGATCATCATAATCATGAACTAAATGAAGATACAAATACGTTATTGCCGAAGCATTTACAACATTATTTTTCAGCATATTACCGTAACAACGCGAAGATTTCTGATCAAAGCTTCCGAACTGGTCAGCCAAAGGAAAATCCAAAGGCAGCAACCACGATTTCTCCGGAAAGGGCTCGCAGAACAGATCAGCCATGTCTTTACCTCGGTCAACAAGCAAAACTCTATTCGTAAGAAGAGCATAAAGAAAAGTTGAAGCAAGAGACAGTATCCTATTACCCAATCCACTAAAACAAATCCACACAATGTACTGACAATCAGCAGAACCAACAACTTCTTGTCCAGATTGAAGCTGTTCAAGAGCTTTACTATAAAACTCAGTATCCGGACCGCAACGTTTGTGAAGATCCTCGTAGCTTCTAAGCCGAGAAATGAGATAGGGAGACGGCTTATGAAGTGAAGTGTTGCGGTACAAATAGGATTGGTATCGACTGGTGCAAGCAGCTTCGTCAAATCCTGAAGCGAGCAGGCCACCCAGTAGGCTGTCACTGCCTGGGCTAATAACTTGAGATATAACATTGTCTGGGTTAAGAGTGGAACCGTAATTAATAAACCGACAGTATTTTGAAACACAAGTGAAATGAAATGAAAGAAAAACTCACCGGGAGATGGGGAGTGACGAAGCATGATTGATAGAAGAAAAAGTATGGGCAATGCGAGTAAAGGAAGAGCCAAGATCTTGGTGAGTGTGAATGTATTGGATCCGAATCTCTTCATGACTTGGACTCTGGAACTGGAACTAGTGTGTTGATCTGATGCTGACAACTGTAATCTTCTTCTTGTAAAAGATTTCAAATCCATTCAATTCTTTGTTCTCTCTTCAATTCAATTCAATTCATTACCATTTTTGGATTTCATTTCTGTTTGCTGTGTGTTTGTTAGATGCGAAAGGAGAAACATAAGTAAAACGACGTGCAGTTTAGCATTTTGTTTTATTTATTTATGGATAGGGTATTTACATTTGGCTAAACCCATTTTAAGGTCCTTAAACTTTCATTTTTTGGTTCATCAAATCCTTCAACTTTTATTTAGCTTTTTCAAATCCTTAAACTTTCATTTTTTGGTTCATCAAGTCCCTCAACTTCTATTTAACTTTCTAAGACCCTTAAACTTTTATTTTTTGGTTCCATTAGGTCCTTAAACGAAGATCCATTTAAGGATCCAATGAACCAAAAAATAAACAATTAGGGACTTGAGAAAGACAAATAAAAGTAAAAGGACCTGATGAACCAAAAAATGAAAGTTTAAGGATCCGAAAAAGTCAAATAGAAGTTAAGGGACCTAATGAACTAAAATTGTATAGTTTAGGGACCTCAAAATAGGTTTATCCTTTACATTTTTGCTATCTCATTTATAACGACGCCGTTTCCTGTCTGCTGCCGTGCCTCTCCGCTGCATTACTACTCTAATTACCAGGCCTAAAAAAACAGAGTTCTCATATCAATGGCTATGTTGAGATCAGGGATGCTAAAAGCCGCCGACAATTACACGAAGTTAGGGTTTGTAAGGTGGGCCCACGTGGCAGCCATGCCTTCATTGTTGGATGGTTCCATCAACAGTGTGATTGCACCTCCACAGATGGTTTTGCCGGAGTTCAATCCCAATAGCAATGATTTAGGGTTTGGGTTCTCTAGCTTCTTCTCTGGTGGTTCCATGGAACTAATGGCCGTTCCTAAAAGGAAGGTAAATTTGCTCTACTTGTTTACTCAGTTTCTTGATTTTAATGTAATTACTAAGATTGATGTTTTTAGGTTATTAAATTTTAATATGATTGATGTATATGTTTTAATTGTTAATTTAGTGCTATTGGAGAACTTTGACAACATTGATGCTGATTGCTTAAACTTTTCATTATTGCTGCTTATGTATTACTGCATTTGTTATGAGCTATCTTTTGATTTTGTGGCTGTGCAACTCTCTTAGGTTTTTGAATTATTAGGGATTTGAAATGAATTTTCTAGTATTAAGCAAACTAGTTGCTTCAGATATGTTTAAGGCTACTTGGCAAGCAATGGTTAGCAAGATTAGGGTGTAGAAAGCTAGAAAATAATTGCAGTGGCACAAATAATTTAGACAACTAATTTCACAAATCTAAAAACTTATTTTTCATTTACTGTTACGTCTATGAATGCTAATTCTTCTCATACCACGCAAGTTGTAGAAGTTGTGGCGCATTTATTTTTACTACAATGATACATCTAAAGTCATTCTTCATGCTTTGTAAATCGTGCAGGTTTCTCCTCATAAGAGAGGCATAAGAAACGGGCCAAAGGCTTTGAAACCAACTCCGGTGATAGTTCGTTGCAGGTAAGACTGTTCTCTAATTGTCTTCTATTATACTAAGAAAAAGCAATGTGTTGAGAAATGCTGTACCTTTTCATGGTTATTTCTAATTCCAAGTTGTTGGAAAATGCCCGAGTCACTTCTGTAATATAAATTTTAGTTTTGTTGAAATGCTACTGTCAAAAAAACTGTCATTTGCTTCTATATGTTTTTCTTCAAGTTAGTAATCTTCTATATCTTCTTGGGAAAATGCACCTTGAAAATAAGGAAGTAACAAGTAAGGAACGTTGGAAGTAGCAAATGGAAGGTTGGTGATATTTGATTCTCGGAAGTAAACTTTAACTGTTTATCCAATTTTTGAGCAACTCAAGTGTGCTTTCTCATCATTAAACATCGAAAGTCATTGCAACTTCTTGTAAACTAGTGTTTTCCAAATCAAGGAATTTTCTATCATCGAATTTTTCCGCTTAATGTTCTATAATGCTAATGCCTTGTTTTGTTTTTCATGGTGTGATGAATTTTTGGGTTGCAGGAGTTGCGGTAGAGTTAAGCTGCCACACTTCTACTGTTGTAGTGGAGAAAGGGAGAAGACGGGTGAACCAAATAATTAAGTAAACAGATCATGCCTGCTGAGATTTTTAGTGAGCTAGATAACTCTTTCTTTTTTTCCTGAAAAGAAACCAAAGAATTTTGATTATGTTTGTTTTCTTATTAAGCAATTGCCAACAGTATGACTTAATTTTCTATGTAGAACAGCTGCATTATTTTTGTTTAGCTGTGGGAGCAACATCCACCCTTTTCGTGGTGGTTTTGATGATTCAAATTCGTTCATCAATATAAACCTAAAAAATTAACCAAGTTGTAATGATACGTATAAATTGTGATATCAAGAGGTTTATAAGGTTAAAGTGCATCTTTAATAATGGTTTGCAAAAGAATTAAACCTAAAGTCAAGGACTCAAGGGGTTTAAAATGAAACAGGAGTGAAGTTGTTGCAGCATTTTCCGAACCTTATAGCTCATAAAACTCTTGTTCCAATTAGAGGCTCTTGTTCTGAAGAACACTTATCACAACAAGGAGAGCATTCAGATTATTTTGATTTAATTTGACAAATGCAACTCATTGTTCATAAAAATTCAAAGCAGAATCTGTATCTTTTTAATTTTAAGAAAAACTATGTTTGGTCAATAAAATAGGTGTAGAATGGAATAACTATTCCACATAGAATGATTATTTTTTATTTTGGTTTATGAAATTGTAATCTCACGATTTTATGAAGTATTCTTTTAAAAAAAAATGGCTATTTCATCCCTAATGAAATAAAAAAGTAGAATTCGTATTTAAAAAAAATTACTTTTATCAATTAGACAATGCTTGATCATTTTATCATTGTATACCGTTTATTTTCTCTTTTTATTTATTTAATAACACTAGTTTTGCACTATGTGCACGCACGTAAAAATTTTGCAACGTGACTCAATTCTTTTAAAATTATGAAGTCTAGCGCGTTTTGCAACCGATAAATTTTGCAATTCCAACTTTTAATTTTGATATATAATTTATGATTATTTTTTTCATTTTGAAAAACTGAATAATTTTCTGTTAAAACAATGTCGATGTGGACAACGGAATATACATTGTTCTGGTGTCTGTATCAGCAATTTCTGACAAAAAAATTACTCGATAATTCTAATTGCAAAAGTTCAAAATTTGGTGTCCAACATTGTCAAAATTGAAAATTCATTTTAAAATTGCAAAACATGTTAAGGAGTAAAATTCTTTAAATATTTATTCAAATCTATCGTTATTTGTATTATATCTTAAATAATTAAGCTAAATAGTTAGTTAAGGATCCAATGAACCAAAAAATAAACAATTAGGGACTTGAGAAAGACAAATAAAAGTAAAAGGACCTGATGAACCAAAAAATGAAAGTTTAAGGATCCGAAAAAGTCAAATAGAAGTTAAGGGACCTAATGAACTAAAATTGTATAGTTTAGGGACCTCAAAATAGGTTTATCCTTTACATTTTTGCTATCTCATTTATAACGACGCCGTTTCCTGTCTGCTGCCGTGCCTCTCCGCTGCATTACTACTCTAATTACCAGGCCTAAAAAAACAGAGTTCTCATATCAATGGCTATGTTGAGATCAGGGATGCTAAAAGCCGCCGACAATTACACGAAGTTAGGGTTTGTAAGGTGGGCCCACGTGGCAGCCATGCCTTCATTGTTGGATGGTTCCATCAACAGTGTGATTGCACCTCCACAGATGGTTTTGCCGGAGTTCAATCCCAATAGCAATGATTTAGGGTTTGGGTTCTCTAGCTTCTTCTCTGGTGGTTCCATGGAACTAATGGCCGTTCCTAAAAGGAAGGTAAATTTGCTCTACTTGTTTACTCAGTTTCTTGATTTTAATGTAATTACTAAGATTGATGTTTTTAGGTTATTAAATTTTAATATGATTGATGTATATGTTTTAATTGTTAATTTAGTGCTATTGGAGAACTTTGACAACATTGATGCTGATTGCTTAAACTTTTCATTATTGCTGCTTATGTATTACTGCATTTGTTATGAGCTATCTTTTGATTTTGTGGCTGTGCAACTCTCTTAGGTTTTTGAATTATTAGGGATTTGAAATGAATTTTCTAGTATTAAGCAAACTAGTTGCTTCAGATATGTTTAAGGCTACTTGGCAAGCAATGGTTAGCAAGATTAGGGTGTAGAAAGCTAGAAAATAATTGCAGTGGCACAAATAATTTAGACAACTAATTTCACAAATCTAAAAACTTATTTTTCATTTACTGTTACGTCTATGAATGCTAATTCTTCTCATACCACGCAAGTTGTAGAAGTTGTGGCGCATTTATTTTTACTACAATGATACATCTAAAGTCATTCTTCATGCTTTGTAAATCGTGCAGGTTTCTCCTCATAAGAGAGGCATAAGAAACGGGCCAAAGGCTTTGAAACCAACTCCGGTGATAGTTCGTTGCAGGTAAGACTGTTCTCTAATTGTCTTCTATTATACTAAGAAAAAGCAATGTGTTGAGAAATGCTGTACCTTTTCATGGTTATTTCTAATTCCAAGTTGTTGGAAAATGCCCGAGTCACTTCTGTAATATAAATTTTAGTTTTGTTGAAATGCTACTGTCAAAAAAACTGTCATTTGCTTCTATATGTTTTTCTTCAAGTTAGTAATCTTCTATATCTTCTTGGGAAAATGCACCTTGAAAATAAGGAAGTAACAAGTAAGGAACGTTGGAAGTAGCAAATGGAAGGTTGGTGATATTTGATTCTCGGAAGTAAACTTTAACTGTTTATCCAATTTTTGAGCAACTCAAGTGTGCTTTCTCATCATTAAACATCGAAAGTCATTGCAACTTCTTGTAAACTAGTGTTTTCCAAATCAAGGAATTTTCTATCATCGAATTTTTCCGCTTAATGTTCTATAATGCTAATGCCTTGTTTTGTTTTTCATGGTGTGATGAATTTTTGGGTTGCAGGAGTTGCGGTAGAGTTAAGCTGCCACACTTCTACTGTTGTAGTGGAGAAAGGGAGAAGACGGGTGAACCAAATAATTAAGTAAACAGATCATGCCTGCTGAGATTTTTAGTGAGCTAGATAACTCTTTCTTTTTTTCCTGAAAAGAAACCAAAGAATTTTGATTATGTTTGTTTTCTTATTAAGCAATTGCCAACAGTATGACTTAATTTTCTATGTAGAACAGCTGCATTATTTTTGTTTAGCTGTGGGAGCAACATCCACCCTTTTCGTGGTGGTTTTGATGATTCAAATTCGTTCATCAATATAAACCTAAAAAATTAACCAAGTTGTAATGATACGTATAAATTGTGATATCAAGAGGTTTATAAGGTTAAAGTGCATCTTTAATAATGGTTTGCAAAAGAATTAAACCTAAAGTCAAGGACTCAAGGGGTTTAAAATGAAACAGGAGTGAAGTTGTTGCAGCATTTTCCGAACCTTATAGCTCATAAAACTCTTGTTCCAATTAGAGGCTCTTGTTCTGAAGAACACTTATCACAACAAGGAGAGCATTCAGATTATTTTGATTTAATTTGACAAATGCAACTCATTGTTCATAAAAATTCAAAGCAGAATCTGTATCTTTTTAATTTTAAGAAAAACTATGTTTGGTCAATAAAATAGGTGTAGAATGGAATAACTATTCCACATAGAATGATTATTTTTTATTTTGGTTTATGAAATTGTAATCTCACGATTTTATACTGTTTGAAACTGTTATTTTTTAAACTGTTTGAAAGTATTTTTTAGAAACTGTTTTAGACTGCTTGAGATCTTTGGAAACGGTTTGCAATTGTTTTATACTGTTTGAAACCTTTGTAAACGGTTTGAAACTGTTATTTTTTATGTAAACGGTTTGAAACTATTTGATACTATTTGAAACTGTTATTTTATAAACTATTGGAAAGTATTTTTTAGAATCTGTTTTAGACAGTTTGAGACCTTTGTAAACGGTTTGAAACTGTTTTATACTGTTCGAAACTGTTTTTTGAAACTATTTGAAACTGTTATTTTTAGACTCTTTAAAAACGTTTTTTAGAAACTGTTTTAGACTGTTTGAAACCTTTGTAAACGGTTTGAAACCGTAATTGAAACTGTATTTGAAACCGTAATTGAATTTAAGCGAATGAAACAGTTTGCAACTGTTATATAATTTTTATTACGTTTTAAACTATTTAAACATCTCGAAAATCTTTAAAACCTAATTAAACATACTAAAACTGTAAAATAATTCGATTGAACAATTCTATATCCTTTTTTTCACTGAATCCACAGTTTTTATTGATCGTAATGTATGAATTTGAATAATGAAGCATTAATTCAAAAATATCTGACAGAATATTGAAGAAGAAATAGTGAAATTTGAAAAAATTTGAGATCTGAAAAAAGAAAAGAAAAGATGAGATGAAAATTTTGAGGAGAAAGAATAAGTTTGTTATGATAAAAACAGTTGGAGTAATTTTTAGGTATAAAAACAAATAAGATAGGGTATAAAAATAAATGGCTTACACGGATAGGTATGTAAATCAAGTCCAAACTTTATGGTAGGTAATTGCTAATACTTTTCTTATTTAGGTAATTCTCTAATTCTCTCTATAATTTCCTGAATGGGTAAAAGCCCATATCCAACACAACAGAGGTAAGGAAAGAATGAGAGAAACCCAAATCCATGAATAGGATCATTCCGTCGTCGTTTTCCTTTGAAATTACTTCCAATTTAACACAGATAGCAGAGATCGCAGAGAAAGAAAGGAGCAGCGGGCATGTCGTTTGTTAGAGGAGATTTGCTTACCAAAACCAGAAAGCTCGTCAAAGGCTTGGCCAAGGCGGAGCCTGCTTGGCTCAAACCCATGCAACTGTTAGTTTCCCTTTTCATAACTCTCATTTCTATTCAATCAATTAATCCAATAATTTGTTTACTGTTTTGCGGGCAGTTTACTTCAAAACCCAATTCTTCAATTTAATTTTAGTTGGATTGCATGATTTTAGTAATAATAGTGATCAATTTCAGGGCGCCACCGCCAACATTTCCTCGTTATGATGGGAAAATACAGAAGATCACTCTGCCTGAGGATCCTTACATTATTAAGTTCTTTCAGAAGTACCCGGATTCCAAACATGAAGATGCCATCAAGTATAATCCTTTTCCTTATGCTTATCTACTTATTTTCTTGTTCAGTTTCAGCACCCATTTTTCTTATTCCCTTTTAATTGAATATGCCTGCGCCTTCTGATTATAGAGATGCTATTTAGTTTGCCTTTCCGATTCGCAATATCGGGATACACAGGAGAGTTGTTCCTTGAAATTTTTAGTCTGATTATTGGACCTCATATCTAAGATTACATTTGATTGTGTGAAGAGAATTACTACTGTCTGTTTCTTTTGGAGAAATGTAGTCTCCGAGTGATGTTTTTGAACCTATGGAAGACTACTACCTTATACCATTTTGCTTCATTCTCTTTATATAATAATTCCTCGGCTGCGATATTAAACTTCGTCAGCTGTCTCTTTGAGACTTTGGCTTTGATTATATCCTCTTTAGCAAATATTGGAAAGAAGTATTAAAGTCTGTGTCGATTTCAGTTATGTTTTATGTTTGTACAGGATATGTGATTTTGACCCCCCTGTGGCTCGTGTATATGGTTTGCGGGTGCTTGAGTTGAAGGAGCAGGGAGTTAGTGAGGAGAAAGCTATAGCTGTGGCTGATGTATGCTTTCTTGTTCTCGATTGACAAACATGTTTTATGATCCTTCCATCTTTTTCTTTCTCTAATTGTAAGTTATTAATGTGTAGATGGAATATCGGGCAGAGAGGAAGGCCAAAAAGAAGGCATATGCTCAATTGAAGAAAATTGCACATATGCAGGGCAAAAGACCTCCGCCTAATCCATATCCTAGCCCCATTAAGGAAATTCAAGCAGAGGAAAAGAAGTATGTGCATGACCGGTTTTACGATCCCAAGGCATATCAGATTTTGAAGAGGCTCAAAGAAGAGAGGGTAGCTGAGTTACTGGAGAGACAAAGTCGTCGGTGACATTAGAGTGGCATTTCTGTAGCCTTTGCTGCAATTGTTTTTCTAATAATTAGTTCAGCCTGCCTGATTTAAAACAAAGTGAACCCTTTTTGTTCTTTGGTCAATTATTGTAAAAGGATGCCATTTTATATGTTTAAACCTGCATATTTTAAATGTCCATGTTTCTCTTGCCCTTTCTCCATTATTTTTGTTTAAGGTCAATAACTGAAAATTCTGACTCTTAGTTTTTTTAATTACAATCCAGTTTTTTCATTTCTAGTGCAGTTGAAGTTTCACATTCTATTAACTACTATATTGCTACCTAGTGTAGTAATATTTTTTCAATCAGCATTCTTGATAGATAAATAAAGATTATTACAGTTCTTCAACTAGCATGCCGCTTCTTGCTTTTACAATTCAGCATATGCTGTTAGCATACAATATTGCCAAACTCAATGTCCCATAATCATGTATTGCACCAAAAGCTTTTCAAAAGTTTGCCACTTAATTGCAGAATTTGCATATAAATTACAACATTCTCAACAAGAGGTTAGAGAGTGATCATTACATACATGCCACCTCCAACAGCAGACAACTCTATGCTAAGTGCTAACCCTAAGTGTGTATTCAAAACTGGAGAATATATGTAAACAAAACTGGGTATTATAATTCGTCTTCACCGTCGACCACCTTTAGACCCCAGCTCATATCCTCACAATGTCTCACATGAGGAACGAGTGCACCTGTATCAGTTCCTCTCTTAGCCTTGCAATCATAAAAAGGAGGAGCATGAAAACAAGGATCCATTGACATTGCCCGGCGACAAGGCGGATCAGGGGTTGTCTCATTTTCAGGCTTGTACAGGATCCATGGCTTCAAGCCTCCAAGACCTTGTGCCACATAGCCAAAAGTTGACCATGAACTTGTAACCAACTTATCAGTCAAACTCAGGAGGTACATCTCAGCCCATGCCTTCCTGTTGTGCATCAGCTTTCCCGTTTGCTGGTACTCCTCGTGACTTGGCTGGTAAACACCGACAACTTCCCCAGTGGCAGTTGAGTGTTCCCAATACATATTCTTCAGATTCTCGGAGTACCCTGCATTTAACGATGTCACGAGGACAGTCTTCAATTTTGGGTTAGCAGCAACACCAATAGAAGAGTCTTGCAAGTCTACTTCAGGTAATAATTTCTCCTTCAAAGTACAAGCTAAAATTTGATCCATCACATGCTTAAATGGACCAGGTCTTTCATCAAACACTCTTATCTGTATGCCGATGCTCTCATCAGCTTTAGCTAAGTAAGTTTGATAGTACCTTGTAATGAGTCCCCAAACTTGATTCGACGGGTGGAAAATGTACCTTCCTATGTGGTGAAAAACCGTTCCTTTTCGGGGAAATAACATGCTCAGCTCTTGCTCAAAAGAATTAATCAAGAAAAGCGACGGCACAAAGTAGTTATCCGTTCGTACAACCAACCACTTAACTTTAGTAAAAAGAGACTGATCTTCATCGCAGAAGAAAAGCTTATCATGATCATCATAATCATGAACTAAATGAAGATACAAATACGTTATTGCCGAAGCATTTACAACATTATTTTTCAGCATATTACCGTAACAACGCGAAGATTTCTGATCAAAGCTTCCGAACTGGTCAGCCAAAGGAAAATCCAAAGGCAGCAACCACGATTTCTCCGGAAAGGGCTCGCAGAACAGATCAGCCATGTCTTTACCTCGGTCAACAAGCAAAACTCTATTCGTAAGAAGAGCATAAAGAAAAGTTGAAGCAAGAGACAGTATCCTATTACCCAATCCACTAAAAGAAATCCACACAATGTACTGACAATCAGCAGAACCAACAACTTCTTGTCCAGATTGAAGCTGTTCAAGAGCTTTACTATAAAACTCAGTATCCGGACCGCAACGTTTGTGAAGATCCTCGTAGCTTCTAAGCCGAGAAATGAGATAGGGAGACGGCTTATGAAGTGAAGTGTTGCGGTACAAATAGGATTGGTATCGACTGGTGCAAGCAGCTTCGTCAAATCCTGAAGCGAGCAGGCCACCCAGTAGGCTGTCACTGCCTGGGCTAATAACTTGAGATATAACATTGTCTGGGTTAAGAGTGGAACCGTAATTAATAAACCGACAGTATTTTGAAACACAAGTGAAATGAAATGAAAGAAAAACTCACCGGGAGATGGGGAGTGACGAAGCATGATTGATAGAAGAAAAAGTATGGGCAATGCGAGTAAAGGAAGAGCCAAGATCTTGGTGAGTGTGAATGTATTGGATCCGAATCTCTTCATGACTTGGACTCTGGAACTGGAACTAGTGTGTTGATCTGATGCTGACAACTGTAATCTTCTTCTTGTAAAAGATTTCAAATCCATTCAATTCTTTGTTCTCTCTTCAATTCAATTCAATTCATTACCATTTTTGGATTTCATTTCTGTTTGCTGTGTGTTTGTTAGATGCGAAAGGAGAAACATAAGTAAAACGACGTGCAGTTTAGCATTTTGTTTTATTTATTTATGGATAGGGTATTTACATTTGGCTAAACCCATTTTAAGGTCCTTAAACTTTCATTTTTTGGTTCATCAAATCCTTCAACTTTTATTTAGCTTTTTCAAATCCTTAAACTTTCATTTTTTGGTTCATCAAGTCCCTCAACTTCTATTTAACTTTCTAAGACCCTTAAACTTTTATTTTTTGGTTCCATTAGGTCCTTAAACGAAGATCCATTTAAGGATCCAATGAACCAAAAAATAAACAATTAGGGACTTGAGAAAGACAAATAAAAGTAAAAGGACCTGATGAACCAAAAAATGAAAGTTTAAGGATCCGAAAAAGTCAAATAGAAGTTAAGGGACCTAATGAACTAAAATTGTATAGTTTAGGGACCTCAAAATAGGTTTATCCTTTACATTTTTGCTATCTCATTTATAACGACGCCGTTTCCTGTCTGCTGCCGTGCCTCTCCGCTGCATTACTACTCTAATTACCAGGCCTAAAAAAACAGAGTTCTCATATCAATGGCTATGTTGAGATCAGGGATGCTAAAAGCCGCCGACAATTACACGAAGTTAGGGTTTGTAAGGTGGGCCCACGTGGCAGCCATGCCTTCATTGTTGGATGGTTCCATCAACAGTGTGATTGCACCTCCACAGATGGTTTTGCCGGAGTTCAATCCCAATAGCAATGATTTAGGGTTTGGGTTCTCTAGCTTCTTCTCTGGTGGTTCCATGGAACTAATGGCCGTTCCTAAAAGGAAGGTAAATTTGCTCTACTTGTTTACTCAGTTTCTTGATTTTAATGTAATTACTAAGATTGATGTTTTTAGGTTATTAAATTTTAATATGATTGATGTATATGTTTTAATTGTTAATTTAGTGCTATTGGAGAACTTTGACAACATTGATGCTGATTGCTTAAACTTTTCATTATTGCTGCTTATGTATTACTGCATTTGTTATGAGCTATCTTTTGATTTTGTGGCTGTGCAACTCTCTTAGGTTTTTGAATTATTAGGGATTTGAAATGAATTTTCTAGTATTAAGCAAACTAGTTGCTTCAGATATGTTTAAGGCTACTTGGCAAGCAATGGTTAGCAAGATTAGGGTGTAGAAAGCTAGAAAATAATTGCAGTGGCACAAATAATTTAGACAACTAATTTCACAAATCTAAAAACTTATTTTTCATTTACTGTTACGTCTATGAATGCTAATTCTTCTCATACCACGCAAGTTGTAGAAGTTGTGGCGCATTTATTTTTACTACAATGATACATCTAAAGTCATTCTTCATGCTTTGTAAATCGTGCAGGTTTCTCCTCATAAGAGAGGCATAAGAAACGGGCCAAAGGCTTTGAAACCAACTCCGGTGATAGTTCGTTGCAGGTAAGACTGTTCTCTAATTGTCTTCTATTATACTAAGAAAAAGCAATGTGTTGAGAAATGCTGTACCTTTTCATGGTTATTTCTAATTCCAAGTTGTTGGAAAATGCCCGAGTCACTTCTGTAATATAAATTTTAGTTTTGTTGAAATGCTACTGTCAAAAAAACTGTCATTTGCTTCTATATGTTTTTCTTCAAGTTAGTAATCTTCTATATCTTCTTGGGAAAATGCACCTTGAAAATAAGGAAGTAACAAGTAAGGAACGTTGGAAGTAGCAAATGGAAGGTTGGTGATATTTGATTCTCGGAAGTAAACTTTAACTGTTTATCCAATTTTTGAGCAACTCAAGTGTGCTTTCTCATCATTAAACATCGAAAGTCATTGCAACTTCTTGTAAACTAGTGTTTTCCAAATCAAGGAATTTTCTATCATCGAATTTTTCCGCTTAATGTTCTATAATGCTAATGCCTTGTTTTGTTTTTCATGGTGTGATGAATTTTTGGGTTGCAGGAGTTGCGGTAGAGTTAAGCTGCCACACTTCTACTGTTGTAGTGGAGAAAGGGAGAAGACGGGTGAACCAAATAATTAAGTAAACAGATCATGCCTGCTGAGATTTTTAGTGAGCTAGATAACTCTTTCTTTTTTTCCTGAAAAGAAACCAAAGAATTTTGATTATGTTTGTTTTCTTATTAAGCAATTGCCAACAGTATGACTTAATTTTCTATGTAGAACAGCTGCATTATTTTTGTTTAGCTGTGGGAGCAACATCCACCCTTTTCGTGGTGGTTTTGATGATTCAAATTCGTTCATCAATATAAACCTAAAAAATTAACCAAGTTGTAATGATACGTATAAATTGTGATATCAAGAGGTTTATAAGGTTAAAGTGCATCTTTAATAATGGTTTGCAAAAGAATTAAACCTAAAGTCAAGGACTCAAGGGGTTTAAAATGAAACAGGAGTGAAGTTGTTGCAGCATTTTCCGAACCTTATAGCTCATAAAACTCTTGTTCCAATTAGAGGCTCTTGTTCTGAAGAACACTTATCACAACAAGGAGAGCATTCAGATTATTTTGATTTAATTTGACAAATGCAACTCATTGTTCATAAAAATTCAAAGCAGAATCTGTATCTTTTTAATTTTAAGAAAAACTATGTTTGGTCAATAAAATAGGTGTAGAATGGAATAACTATTCCACATAGAATGATTATTTTTTATTTTGGTTTATGAAATTGTAATCTCACGATTTTATGAAGTATTCTTTTAAAAAAAAATGGCTATTTCATCCCTAATGAAATAAAAAAGTAGAATTCGTATTTAAAAAAAATTACTTTTATCAATTAGACAATGCTTGATCATTTTATCATTGTATACCGTTTATTTTCTCTTTTTATTTATTTAATAACACTAGTTTTGCACTATGTGCACGCACGTAAAAATTTTGCAACGTGACTCAATTCTTTTAAAATTATGAAGTCTAGCGCGTTTTGCAACCGATAAATTTTGCAATTCCAACTTTTAATTTTGATATATAATTTATGATTATTTTTTTCATTTTGAAAAACTGAATAATTTTCTGTTAAAACAATGTCGATGTGGACAACGGAATATACATTGTTCTGGTGTCTGTATCAGCAATTTCTGACAAAAAAATTACTCGATAATTCTAATTGCAAAAGTTCAAAATTTGGTGTCCAACATTGTCAAAATTGAAAATTCATTTTAAAATTGCAAAACATGTTAAGGAGTAAAATTCTTTAAATATTTATTCAAATCTATCGTTATTTGTATTATATCTTAAATAATTAAGCTAAATAGTTAGTTAATGAAGATAAAACCTTTCATTAAATAATTTTTTTTTTGGTAAATGATTATTATTATAGCACAATCACAAGAAGTGGAAGGCAAAATGGATCTAGTTTCTAGTAAAGAAAACTAGATTACAAAAAACATCATTACCGCTATAGCAAAAACTAGGATTGTGATACTTAAAGTGATTCACACCCTTGTTGATGCAAATAAATAATAAATCTACATAATCTGTCGACTCGTTTCTGAATACCCGCTTGTTTCTCGCTTTCCAAATCTCCCAAACGCTAAAAAACCAAATTGTCCCCCAAAAATTCCGATATCTGTAATTAGCCAAAGCCATCCATTGGAAATAAAAATTCCCTATATCTCCCTGCATACTCCAAGCCGAAATATCAATCTTTTGAAAAAAGTTAGACCAAAACTTCCAAGCCAAAGTGCAGTGAAGAATAATATGAATACCCGACTCCACATCAAAACAAACGGCACAAGGAGATTGATCTTCTGAAAGCAAATTCCGATTATAAAGAAATTGGTTAGAAGCAATTCTATTTTTTGAGAGAAGCCACAAGAAAAACTGAATACGAGGGGGGATTTTCTGATTCCATAAGCAAACCAGAAAATTCAGATCTGACTTAGGGATAGAACAGGCAGCGGTAGCAGCCATGAAGATGTTAGTGATAAAAGAAGCAGCAGAAAATCCTTTTGAAGAGCAGTTCCAACGAGCTTCATCAATCTGTCCCGGTAAAACAGTAACCCCATTCAGCTGATCATATAGATTAGAAAGAGCCCCAGATTGTCCAATACATCTGAAGTCTGATGCATTTCTAACCCCATTCAGCTGATCACATAGATTAGAAAGAGCCCCAGATTGTCCAATACGAAGACGTCTTCTCCATTTGAAGTCTGCTGCATTTCTGGGCAGACAGTTCGCATGCTCTGCTACTGACCCTCCTTGATTTGCAGCTAACAGAAACAAAGAAGGATGAGTTTCAGCAATAGGACGAGCTTGAAGATTGAACCAAATATCCCTCCAAAATGGCCTTGTGTTCTCACCATTCCCCACCTTGAAACTGATGTTTGATTGAAAAAGATTCCAGACTTCAACATCATTAACACAAAGCTTCTTTATTCCTTACCACTAACAAGATAAAATTCGATTGCTTGAATGAACCAAATCGTGCCAAGAGTTAATACCAGAACTGTCCCGAACAACCAAAAACCACAATGAATTTTTGTTAGAGGTTATCAACTTCCAAACCCACTTTAAAAGAAGACTTTGGGACGGAACATTTAAGCCACCTAAATGAGTAGGGAGGCAAACATTATTCCATCATTCTCATTTCTCAATATTAATTATCTACTTTAAGATTAATAATATAAATTCTTAATCTTTAAAAGTAAAAAATTAACAGATGTTTACATGTATCTTTAGAAATTAAAAAATTAAAAGCGAATTGAATAAATTAATAAATTGATTGCAAGCTAGTCAAGGAAACATTTTAACTAAACATGGAAAAGTGTCATTTTGACATTTTTCTTTACAACTCTCAAATTATATTAATTGATGTAAATTATATATTTATTTTCTTTAATAATATATCATCATCAGATTCGAGGTCAATTGTAAGTCTGTGTAGCACCCTCAAAACCCGCTCCGGCCATACTTACAATTTTTATTATTCACATGATCTACAACATATCTCATCTTCTTATTTTTATTAGGATTAATTATATTTGATTTATTTTATTAATTAAAATAAATGTATAAATAAAATCTAATATATATCATTTTATAATTTCTAATATTATAAATATATTTTTATATTTTTATTATTTACACGTTTCCATCACGGTTCGCATCCTTCATTTTAGAAAAATATTGTTTTTTCGTGTCCATTTTCGTGCTACTTAGCTAATAAGTTAACTTTAGTTGAAAGTAGAACTAAAAATAATAGAAAATAAAATTAAAAGTTAAATTTTAAAAAATGAGGTATTCAGCACAAATAAATTAAAATTAAACAATGGGGAATTTTTTTATAATTTTTATATACTAATTAGTTATTATTCAATTAATAAATTTTAATTGATATTATTTTATTATAGATTTTTTTTTAATAATTGGGGAGGGGGAAGCGCTTGTGGGAGGAATCGAACCCACGACCTAGCAGTTTGCTGTCTAGCAGCTTATACCATTTGAGCTATAGTTCATTGGTTATTTTATTATAGATAGATAGAGATAGATTATAACTAGATTTGTATATAACTGTCTCATTAGACTTAGAATATCTATATTTAATTTTATATATTTTTTAATTATTAAAGAGTACTCTAGTGGTGTTGTAATTTTATACCCCCCTCCCCACGTATAAAATACTTACAGATAGATATGGATTAAACTTTAAAGTAAACTTGAGCAGAAAGAAATATAAACATTTTAATTGAGCAAAACCATTATGAACCACAATCAGTTAAAAAGGAAAAAATAAAAATAAAACACAAAAGGGTTTTAAGGAGGTTTAACCAGAACTTATATCAATATCATCATGGGCTCTATACTCTCTTCAACCGATTCCAACACAACATCAACCGATTCCCCGATTCCGACCGATTCCCAAAAACCCAGTTCAGATTCCAAAACCCAGACCACCCAGGAATCACCAATTGAGACGAAACCCATTAACCAATCCGATCAAGAAGCAAAACCCACCGACCAAAATCAAGAAAAAACTGAAGGAGATGAAGAGGAGGAAGGAGAGTGTGGGTTCTGTTTGTTCATGAAGGAAGGTGGGTGCAGAGACGCGTTTATAAACTGGGAGGATTGCATCAGAGAAGCTGATCTTAAACAGGACGATGTTGCTAGCAAGTGCTTTGATGCTACTTCTTCGTTAACCAAGTGTATGCAGGCTCACTCTGATTATTATCAGCCCATTTTGAAGGTCGGCAGGGAGGCCGAAGCCCAGGCTCTCAAGCAATTGGACAGTGAAATTGAATCTGTTGCTGCTGATCAAACGGAACAAAAGGGTACATTAGATTCTAATAATTTGACTGCTGCTCAATGATCTGGTACTTGTAGTTTTTTTAATGCTTATTATTTGCTAATTTAAGCGAATTGAGAAGTTAAAGATTCAATTTTCTTAAAATAAGAAATAAATAACAATTGATTAATTTCAGCTCATTCTATGGTTAAACAAATTTTGTTGTTGTTTGGTGTGTTATGAATGACGTGATTTTTAAATGTGCATACTGTTTTCTGGGTATTGCTAATTGGTTGATTATAGATTTTTTAAGATTAATCTCATAATTGCTGTGCTGACAATGTAATTAAAAGCTGATTAGATTGGACTCCGATTGATGATATGATGAACTGTGTGAAATTTCTCTCTTACAATTTGCCCGGTGTGTTAGAATTTGTCAGTTGCTCGTTCGGAGCTCCTAACCTACATTGTATGGAAACTTAAGGAGTCTTATGTTTCGGTAGTTTCTTAGCGTTTCGGGATTTTTTTTATTTAAAATTCCGAATGAAGAACCTTTGATGGAACAATACTTCTCGGAGGTGATGTTATGCAAGGGGTCAATCTCTTTTGAACTACTTCTTTTATATTGAAAGAATGATGAATAGTATTTGCATAATATACATATTTAATAGGTATATATAATTTTGATGTGCTGATATGTATATATTAATTTGCTGTATTTGAGTCTTGTATTCTTTTTTAATGCCTGCGGTGTCTTTATCCGCGTCGGTGCTTCATAGTTGATAACTTATATTGATAAATATCTTTTTGCCGTTTTTTCTTTCACTACTTTTTATTTCAGCGTTTTTCGTGCTATATAGCTCCTGAGTTGCTGTTACTGCTATAGTTCTTATCTGATGCTGAGTGGTTTAGACCGTTGTCAGGGTTAGAAGGTTCATTATTTGGTGGATGATGGTAGTCCTTTTTTTTGAGTTTTGATTGCTAAAATATTCACCATGGTTTTTATACAAGTCATGCTCAATAGTTCTATAGAAACCCAGTCACTTATTTCATTCCTTGCTCGCATGATCGATCATGTGATGTGAGTAATGCATATGCTTGGGAGTAGGAGGGTTACGGTTTTTTGTTGTTGAAATTTCCTCGACTTTCGACTTGCTTTATCATAATGTAAGCATTGAATGATCAAACTTCACAATGTTCATTTCTATTTCTGTATTTACAAAAAATCAAAGAATGAAATTCATCTACAAAACTGGGATATGATGAATTTGAATCTACATTTCATGAATCCATCTAATTTTCCTCAGTCACTCGAAAAGTTCTCTAGCCTTCAATTCTATTAAAAAAAAAGATTTCCTATGTAATTACACATGGTTCTTTGTATTCTTGATTGAAAGTCTATTCTTCTTGATCTTCATCCTCATCGTAGTTGAAAGGTAGTGGTACAGATTTGAACGCCCGATATTTTCCCACATTGTTCAGATGTTCATTTTCCAACCTGATCATCATTTATTAATAACACCTCAAAGTTAGATGCAATGGTCACACTGAGGCAATTTTTTTTTATCTGTAAGAACTTTGCAATGCATGCTCTTACCTGAAGAAGTTCCAGATTCCACGACGAATGATCTCGAGGCTAGCAACAATCGAAATCAAAGTTTCTCTATGTAAAGAGAACATCTTGAAATTCAAGACTGTTTGCAGCCAAGCAAATCTCAGAAAAACATTCAACACCTGCATTACATAAGATCAATTTCCATCAGAAATGAAAATTCCACAGGAGAACATTATAAAAAAAAATTCATAGCTTTCCCTTAGATTAAACTGACCATTGCTATAAAGTATACAGATTTGTGAGGAACAAGCAGTTTGTCTCTGAGCCAACGATTTTTGGAATTGCGTTGCAAGAGTCCCCAGTCAAAAACGAGATCCCAATATGTACCGAAAATTGCTGCCATGACTGAGAAAATCAATGCTGTTACTCCCCATCCAAACCCTTTATTCAGACTGTAAGCGGTCCTTAAGGAAACTGCTACTACAGTGACTAAATATTTTAGTCCATTGACTCCTTGCATTGGATCTTTCTCTTCAAACAGGCGTCGAAGACACTGAAACAATTTGAGAAAACAAAAGGTTAGTCTTACACATGATGAAGTTTAAATAGTTTTAATGCTGACTTGCATTGCATACCTGAAGAAGACGAGCCCAATAGGGAATGGCCGCAACAATGAAGTAGAAGGTATTGAATACATCACTTGATTTACAAGTAGTTTCCCTGTGCTTATAGTCTCCCCAACCATAGTAGCAGACATAGAACTGCAGACTTCTTATAGCTTGAACCTGCATATGTATTTCAATATATTAAATATTGCTGCAAATGAAAAGGGTGTCGATGCCTTAGAACTATAGCATAGCATGGTATTTATGATTTGACTAACCTGACTAGTTAGTTGATCTGCCAAGAAGAAATCTGGAAGTGTCACCTGAAGTAGAAGATAATTTAGTAGACAGTTAAAACCCAACAGCTTAAACTTAGGAACATGACAACCTAGCTATATCATAGATGTCAACATTATTGGAAAAGTAATTTTTGATGTTTATGTACCTTGTAGAGAGGAGCAGCAATGCAGTGAAAGATGCATACGAGAAAGAAGAAACGGCTTGAGCGATACATAACATTGAATGGCAAGAACAATAAGACAAGTAGAAGCTACAGATAAAAGAAAACAATTAGTTTCTTGCTGAAATCCATTAATTCAATTGGTGTCAAATAGAATTAGAAGTTGAAGAATCTCACAATGACCAAGTTGAGAGGGATAAGTTCGGTAAGTTGCTTGTAATCTTTGGTTTTAGGGTCCATCTCCATGTCAAGATTTGCTAGCACAGCGATGAGTGCTAGTGTAGCTATACCGAAACTGAGAAAAAGAACTTGTCGATACCCTAATTCTGTTCCTTGTTTGAAACCAAATATGAAGGAGTAATTGACTCGATACCGCCTCCAGAAGTATATATTAGCAGCGTACATGAGCATGTGCAGCACAATGAACGCAAACAAACTGCGATAAGACACAACTAACTTTAGCATAAGTCTTACAGCCAAATCGAACTTGATTTTACTCACGTGGCAGCCACGCAAACATTTAGTCTAAGTAAAGAACAGGGGTGAACTGAAAATTACCTGTAAAGTGGAAACATAGTTCTCATATATGTATCTTTCCCTGGACTGCTCAGGAGATTATGAGCACGAAAGATCAAAACAAGAGCTACTACTAGGGCACCTGTGCACCCACATAAGAAACCTGCAAATATTTTCCCAAATCAACCTCTTAGCGGCTAATTAATTAGTAGATTAATAAAAGTAATAGCAATGTGAAACCTGAATATCATACCCATTGAGAAGGTTGTTCTGTGTCGTTCTCTTTTGGCTTTGGGTCTTAAGACACTCATCCCCTTGCTGTGGTTTGAATTTGAGAAATGCTTAATGAAAGTGGCCTCTACCCTTTCTATAAGTTTGTTCACTTCATCAGAACCTCCAAGAAATGATTCATCGACTGTTTTCATGTAAGCTTTTGATGCATCTCTCGACGTAGTCTGCGGAAACAGAAGACATTTCATTAAGTTTTGCTGCTAAACTAACACAATTGAGTTTCTTGGAACGTTATGTATATTCTATTACCTTATCGTACTTCTTCATGATTTTCGATAATGCCAAAGTGTTCAAGAAGCTGAAACTCTTAAGTAGTCGAAGCTTTTGGTAAAATTGGATAAAAGCTCGTCTTAGTTGCTCCTCAACTCTCGTGAGATTCTCTCTTGTGAATTTCAGCTCTGTATGCTGAGGAACTTTGAGGACACCTTTAATGGTTGATCTTGGAGTTTCAAGAGTGTTGTTGATCGTAACTCGGCTTAATATCTCCAATGGAGCTGGTCTTTTGCATCTATCGTTCAAGTTCTCGCCCTTCTCTTCTCCTACCACCTTCCGGGTCATGCCATCATCATCCTCCTCCTCCCCGCTATGGCTCGATCCATCTGATTTCTCATGCTTGCTCGAGGCCTCGTTAATTACATCCATAGCCTGAAATCTTTCTGCAAAAGAAACACAAATCATGTTATAAACACAGCCATGAACCTACATTTGTACGGAAACTTTTCGAGTCTTAGTTATGTAAAAGATATGGTTTGACTTACTGGATGGTCTAGGTTTAGGAGTGGAAGCAGCCAATGCAGCAGCAGAAGCCGCAACATCGGAAGCGAGACGAGTCATATCAGCAGACCGATCATGCCAACCAGTAGGATTCTCAACTTTGATTCTGAAAGCAATCAAAGCATCCATTTGCTTGTTCAACATCTCAGCTTCTTTCATAACCTCGTCAACTTTTCCTTTATAAAACTTCTCCACCTTATTGAACTCTTCATCCAGCCTTCTGAAGTAAACCGTCTCATACTCTCCTCCTTCATCGGAACACATAAGAAAAGTAGTCTCATAGCTTTGACATCCCCCCCGGTTCACTGAACTAACCAAAATAGGCTGCTGGCTTTCAATGTCATCATCCGGAGGAGAAGATGAAGAAGGACTCAGTCTTGGGCTGGAGTTATTATTGTTGTTGTTCCTCTGAATCAAGCCACTGAAAGCTCTGTACAGTGTCATTTTTCTTTTCATGCCGCCACGAGCGGCGGCGTGGGGTGGCGGTTTCTTTCTGAGCTTGAATCTGTCTATTTCCTTCAAAAGGGTTTTGAGAAATTCATAGTCCAGGTATGCCTCTTGCCATTCTGGCACCATTTGTGCCTTGAACTCTTTACCAAACTTCATTTTTGTTTGTCTCCTAGCTTTAAGTTTAAGGTACAGTAGAGTTGAATAACTTTTGGTTTTGATGGGTGCAGCAAGAAAATGAAAATATTAAGGATAGTTTGAAAATGCATGAGAACATGCAAATGAATATATAGAGAGGTTGGTAATGGTGGGTTTGGTGTTTGAATTGTTCAGGTGGAGAGAACACTCAAGGAAAGGGGCAGATACGACAATGACCTTGTTCCTGGTGGATTTTAAAGCAGCCACAATAGAATAAACAAAGATGAGACATTTCAATTATGAGAATGAAAACGACTAAATCCAAATTTAGAAACGTATTATTTATGGGTATGGATATACTCAACGTTGTAATTCCAATTAAAATTGTTAATTATTAATCTAATCTTCATTAAAGTTATGTTAGTTCTTGGTTTATGCTCTACTTTTACTTTCATAAACCATACTATTTCTTAGTGCGAGTAGTTAAATATTACCACCATGCTTTTATAGGATACATGTAGGTGTTTCTTTCATGAAAATTGTCAACATTTTTTTTTCATTTCGGCATTAGTATAGTTGCACGTGTTTAATGAGAGTGGATCTCTTTAAGTTGAAAATTTTCTTCATTTTATTCACTTAAATAGATGCTACATAAATAAAATAAAATTTAATATAATAATTTTTTTTATCATTTTATTTATGTGTTATTCATTTTAATTGACTAAAGGGAGTCATTTCCATATTTACTACCACAATACTTTTGGTTATTGATTAGGTACATATGCTTTTATTAAAAAAAAAAAAAAATCCATTAAATATGTTGATTTAATACGTTATAATATATGTTTACTACATTAATTAGTAAAAATAATTTTAACCTATAAACTCGGGATTGAATTATAATATAATACAAAAACTATAACATATTTATTCAAGATTGACATTTTCATACTTAGCATAAGGTTGTAAAAATAAAAATAAAAAATTATTTATTTGTCTATTTATCATAAAATTAAGATTTAATGTCGAAAATGACTTGTTCTTACACCAGAGAATTGGTGTCATTTCAGCAAATTATGACTCGTGTATTAATTTGAAAAATAAAATAAACATTAATATTCGAATATGATATTGTTCTGTGCTCCATTTTACTTTCCATAAACCATATTTTATATCCCAGTGTAAGAAGAGCTGTGCAATAATCGAATCAGACCAGAAAACTGAATCAATTTTTGTTGGTTGGTTCAGCTATTCGGTGAAAACAGTTTTGTTCGGTTTCTTTTTTGAGAATATTTGGTATTCGGTTTATAGTTTGTATTGGGCATTTTAAACACCGAAAAACTGAAGAAGTAAAAACCTAACTACAATATAAAAAAAAATATGATTTAAAAAAAAATTATATTTAGATTTTTTTGATTTTTATTTCTTAATTATTATGATATATATAAGTTAATAAATTTTATACAATATAACTGAAATTTATTAGACCTTAATTATTTAATATTTAAACTAATTTTAATATAAAAAAAATAAAAAAATAGATTTTGTTTTAATTTAATCGAACCGTACCAAACCAATTTTTTTGATTTAATATGGCTCAATTTTAAAAATTCAATTCGGTTTTGTCTAAATTCTTTTCAAAGCTCGGTTGGTCAGTTTTAGTCGGTTTTCAATCGAACCGACCGAACTAAACATATGCATACCCCTAAGTGCGAGTAGTTAAATATTACCGCCTTGCTTTATGTCCCTATGTTTTTGTTTTCATTCGTATGGTAGGTATTAATTTATGTGGTTTTTGACCACATTGTTTTTGGTTAGTGGTGGTTAGGCACTATGCTTTAATTAAAAATTTCAAAATCCGTTAAATATGTCAAGTTACATCCATTATAATGTTGAATCTTATACTTTTATTACATAGGTGGGACTTTTAACTTTCATTTTTTTTTATAATAGGAGTGAGAGAGTGCTTGTGTGAGAAATTAAACCCACGATATAGCAGTTTACTGTCCAATTGTATATAAAAGAAGATTTCTCCATGATAGAATTACTTTTTTCATATTTATAAAGTTGTAAAAATTTTAAATTTTTATTTATTTATTTATCATGAAAATTATTAAAATAAAATCTTAATAAATAAATTATAATAGTAAAATTATACTATTAACGCGAAAACTTATCACGGCAAAGTAATCAAGTTGCTTTAAAGTAATTATGTTTATTACAAGTTGCATTTGTTTTTGAATGTGATTAGTTGAAAATTTTGACCATACTCGTCCTTTTTAACAGTTTTTTTGGTTTAGGAAGGGACCAATGCCATATCATTATATTATTTTATAGGAAACTCAGCAGAAAGACACTCCTCACAAAATTACCACGACAATATGATATCCAATAATATATTGACCGTCCATGAAATTGCGACCTTGCTAATCGGCATTGTCCCATTTTAAAAATGTGATGTTAGTAAAGCTTATGATAAAATAAAGGCTTAATTCCTTAAAAAAACCCCACCTTTCATTTTTTTTTCGTTTATACCCTGACCTTGTAAAAACACCATTTGTACCCAATTTTGGGTTTTTATGTTTCATCCCTACCCAAAAGGATTAAATTGTACTTTTTTCATTTGGAAAAGAGTTTAAAACATATTTTTTCTATTTTAAAAAATACAAGTAAATCCTTAAACTTAAAAAAATAATCAAATACATCCAAATAATTAATTAATTTTTTTAATTTTATAAAAAAATTAAAAAATTTAAAAAAATTATTATTATCTTTAATTTTTTTTGTCGGAGATATTTTTTAAAAAAATGAAGAAAAATTAAAAAAATGAAAAAAAATTCGGATATATTTTCTAAAAAAATTATTATTATTTTTAATTTTTTGAAAAAGATGGTATTTTTGTACTATTAATAACATTAATATTTAATTAGTATATAAGTTAAAAATGAAGGATTGTTTTAAACTCTTTTTCAAATGAAAAGAGTACAATTTAATGCTTTTGGGTAGAGATGAAACATAAAAATTCAAAATTGGGTATAAATGGTGTTTTTACAAGGTCAGGGTATAAACGAAAAAAAAATACAAGGTGGGGTTTTTTTAAGGAATTAAGCCTAAAATAAATTAACTTTATTTCAAAGTAATGTTATTAGCTTAAAATTTTTCAGCCTGTCCTTATTGTTTTTATTCAATTAGTATCAAAGGCCAAAAATTAACATTTTTTTGATTTTCAACCAAAGGACTTTAACTCCTCTTTTATCAGTCTCAAGTTTTGACTTGCATCAAAACTTTTAGATTTTATTCTAATGCGAGTCATTTACTATTTGCTCATGATAGATACTATAATCTTCTCTAAGGCACCAAATAGTCACATTCGAGAATTCTAATATTCTTCATTTAGATGGTATATCAAGTGAAAAACTTATTAATTATGTTAATTCTGATGTTATAAATAAGGCAGAAGGCATAAAAAAGCCTTCGAATTTTTCTCAAAAGTACATATCAACTCTTTTACTTTATCTGGGCACAATTAAATCTCCATATTTTTAAAATTGAATAATTAAACCCTTATTATTTTAAAATCGAACAAATAAACCCTTTTAATTTACTTTTGGGACACTTACCCTCTCAAATTTTTGGTAAATATTTTAAATATTAAAATTATTTTTGAACTTTTTTCCTATATGATTATGAGAGACATGTCAGCCATTAACGAGTGTTTCTACCGATGTTGGATGAAAGGGGTTATTTGTTCTATTTGAAAATAAAAAGGGCTTAATTATACCTGAAAAAAGGGCTAATTTGTACTTTTGTGAAAACTACGAGGATTTTTTTATACCTTTTGCCTATAAATAAGAAGATTTGTTCTACAGTACCACCAACCTACGTAGCACGGAAACGGAAACGACACGAAACCGACACGAAACCGACACGGGGACACGGTAAATTTTTAAAATGAAGGACACGAAACGTGGGGGAAACGTGTAAATAATAAAAATCAAGGGATATATTTATAATATTAAAAAGGGGTATTCCTGTTAAATAGCACCACCTTTAGCGTTTTTTTGCGATTTAAGCCACTACTACAAATTGTCTCAATTGGAAGCACATACTTTCCATTCTTTTCAATTATTAGCCCAGGTCCCATTTCCGGCATCTGAAATCCAACGTGGCTTGCCGGCTTGCTTAGTCAGCGCCACACTGGCCTTTCCATGCGACGTCGTTCACTTTCCTCCATTTTGAAACACAAAACGATGTCGTTTTCTTGAAATGAAACGTTGCCGTTTCGTCCAAACCTAAATTTCCCAACCTTTCCTTCCTCTTCTGAATCATTCGACCTAAATTTCTTTTTCTCTCTCAAATCCCTAAAACGATAAAATCCCTAAAACAATCAAATACACAATTTGAGAAATCCTTGAGAACCCTAAATTAACTGAACCATAAATCCAAACTTAACCTAATTTGAAGAAACTTATCATAAGTTGTAAACGATATGAAGAAGAAGAGGAATCCACCGGAGTCTGCGAATAACAAGAGGAATCCGTTAGAGGTCGTTGTTCCTCTTAGGGGTAGTCTTCTCACTCCATCAGCAATTGAGGTACGTTGCCCTAATTTTATTTTTCTCTCTGAAATCCTAGGAATCCGTTCGAGGTCGTTGTATCGTTTTAATTGATTAAAAAACTCGTTTATGAATGCAACAACAAATATATGCTTTTGGGTTTTCTATGTGGTATCATTACGGGGGGAAATTTTATACATTATGTGGTTAAATGGTTTATATGGGTGGAAAGGTAGAGGCAGATTATGGTTACTGTCTAGATAGGGTTCAATTTTTATGTATTAGACTGCTTGCAGAAGGATTAGGGTATAAAAAAGTTAAACTGAGTTATCGTGTCCCTGGAATGCCTCTAAAAACTGGATTAAGAGTACCGGATTGTGATAATGCTGTGATGGATATGGTGAAATGTGTATTGCTTGGGATTGAAAAAATTGATGTTTATGTGGAAGGTGAAAAGATAGGCAGAACAGACAATGCAGGTCCAAGTACACCAGGGGGTTTTTCTATTGCTTCCCAGAGCTCCACAGTGTTAGAAAATGTGGTTGAGGGAGGTAGAATAGATTTTGTAGACATAGAACCACCTCCTATTCAGTCTTTGAATTCTCCTGAGAAGGCTGATGAACTTGTGCTTAATGAAGTTCCAGTGTCACAAAATGAGGGTATGTCTTTTGTGTTTGAGCCAACTAGAAGCACTTGTGAGGAGCAGAATAATGACCAAGTGAATGAGCCAACTAGAAGCACTGATGGTTTGGCACAATCAGAAGATGATGATGGAGAAGATGCAGACTATTATCCTGCTGATGAGTCTGAAACTGATGACGGTCTAGATGATGATGAGATGTCAAATGATGAAGAGTACATATGCTCTAGAAAGTTACTCCACCAGAGCCATAGAAAGGGGTCTGCCAATGCTTTTGTGCAAAGGTCTGGTATGGATTCTGTTCCAAGGCTAACTGAAAATGGTAATGCTCAATTACCTACTGATAATGTAGATCAGCCAGATGGGTTTGCTTCGGATTATGAAGACATCAACTGTGATGTAAATTCTCTGTGCACATCTGAGGAAGAAGACATAGACGAGATAGATAAAAAGCAAAGGAGCATGAGGAAGATGTATGACCCAAGTTGTGATCATAAGACCTTACAGTTTGTGGTAGGCATGAGGTTTGAGAGCAACCAACAAGTGAAGGAGGTTGTTCAGAAGTGGGGAATCATGAATTGTCGTAATGTGAAAATTGTGAGGAGAAATTACAACAAGATTGAGGTTGTGTGTCATAATGGATGCAGATGGAGATTGTATGCTAGTTTGGTAAAGGAGGAGAGAACATTTGCAATTAGGAAGCTAACACCCCAACACACATGTTCTAGAGTGACTAGGAATAGAGCTGCTACGACTGGTTGGATCGCTAAGGAGTTTATCTCAAAATTCAGGAAAAATCCTAATTGGGATGTCAAAGAAGTAGCAGGGGATTTGATGGAGCAGTATGCAGTAGAGGCAGGAAAATCAAAATGCTACAGATCAAGGTATGCTGCTACACAAATGTTGAAGGGCTCTATTGTGGAACATTATGCCCTGTTAAGGCCATACAAGGCAGAGCTAATGAGGGTAGATAGTGCTGGGAGGTTTGACTTTTTGATCAACGAGGTGGATGGTACATTTGAGGGTTTTTTTTATAGGATTTAGTGCTTTGAGAGAAGGGTTCAAAAGAGGGTGCATGATGATGCTGGGTTTTGATGGCTGTTTTCTGAAAACAGAATTGGGTGAGGCACTATTAGCTGCAGTAGCAAAGGATGGGAATGATCAAATGTATCCTGTATTTTGGGCAGTGGTTCAAAGTGAGAATGAACATTTTTGGACATGGTATATGAATATAGTTTTTGAGGAGCTGAATTTGGGGGATGGGCTTGGCTGGACATTCATAAGTGACCAACAAAAGGTATGCTAATTGTTGTTTTAAATAGATTATGATTTGTTTTAAATTGTCAATTTGGTGTTTGAATTGTTGTTTTTGACTTGTTTTAAATTGGTTTAACAGGGCCTTTGCAATTCCATAGCAAGGCTGGCACCCCTAGCCCAACACAGAAATTGTGCCAGACATGTCTACTGCAATTGGAAGAAAGAGTTCAAGGGTCAAGCCTTAAAGAAACTTTTTTGGGCTGCAGCAAGACAAACTCATGAGCCTGGTTTGAAGTTGGCAGTGAAAGTATTATTGGAGGCAAATGAGGCAGCCTTTCTGGACTTCAAAGATAGGGATCCCACCAAATTCTGTAAGGCTTATGTTTCTGAGCACTGTAAAAATGATATGATAGACAATAATATTTATGAAACCTTCAATGGGTACATTGTGAAAACTAGGGTTAAGCACATAGTTGACATGCTAGAGGACATTAGGGTTAACCTTATGGAGAGAATGCATAGCAAACTGACACATATGTGTGGGGTAACTGACACCATTTGTCCTAGGATTAGAAAAAAACTTGAGGATATAAAATACTATAGTAGGTTGTGTGCTGTTAAGCCAGCAGTGGGTGATACTTTTGAGGTCAGCATTGGAGAAGATGGATATGTGGTGGACCTGCCAAATTGGACATACTCATGTAGGGGTTGGCAAATATCAGGAATACCCTGTACCCATGCATGTGGATGTATACATTGGCAGAACAAAGATTGGGCAGACTTTATGGACAAATGCTAAAATGTAGGGTTGTATATTGAGACCTATATATATGCTTTACAACTACTGAATGGGAGAAGAATGTGGCCAGAAACAGCTGGTAATAATATCTTACCCCCACCTTTCAAGAAAATGCCTGGAAGGCCGAAGAAAAAAAGAAGAAGAGGAATTGAGGAGCTGGAAATGGAAAGCATGACAAGACATGGAATTCAAATGACATGCAAGATTTGCAATCAGGTTGGCCATAGCAAAAGAACATGTCTTGCTAAGTATAACAATGCAGTTAGGAGACCTGACAAGCCACCGGTCAGAAACTTAATTAAACTTGTTATGTGTGTTTTCTTATGCATATTAATGGTGTGTTAATTAGCTATTATGTTTTTGTTTCTTAGGCTAAAAAAGGGAGGCCCAGAAAAAATCCTACAGCCCAAGTAGCTATTGCAGGTGAACCTACTGCTTCCAGCTCTAGACCTGCCAAGACTCCTACTGCAAATAGAGGTAGACCAGCCAAAGCTTCTGCAAAAGATCCTTCAACAGCAAGCAGAGGTAGACCAGCCAAAGCTCCTGCAACTCGAAGTGCAAGTAGACTCTCAAGCTCAGCAGGATTTAAAAGCACAACACCACCAGTACTATCAGCAAGAATCTCAGCTGTGAGTGCACACACCCCATACCAACAGCCAAGAATGGCTAGCACAGCTCCAACTCATGGTGGTATTACAAAATTATTTTCAGAACCTGGAGGCAACATCTATTTGAGGGTATGTATAAAATTGTAGTCTTTTGAATACAGTTTTGACTAGTGATTACATTTTTGATAATTTGTTACTTTGCTATAGCCACCTACTGGAGGATTGGGACGTGGCAAAGGACGTGGAAGAGTTGGAGGAGGAGTTGGACGTGGAGAACCAAACTATGGGAGCTCTAGTTCTCAAGCTAGTGTAACTAAACCTTAGATAGATAGATAGTAGTTTTGGTATGAATAGTAGAATCTGTATAGGGTTGTTGAAACTGCTATTTGAAACTGCTAGAACAGTTTTTTTGCAACTGGAATGCCAGTTTTTTGGACCTGGAATGCCAGGTTTATAGGTATAATTTTGGACATGTTTATTGCAAGATTATAGGACAGTTATTTTGAAACTGGAATGCTAGTTTTTTTGCACCTGCTTATGATATGCAGTTATGCTAGAATGACAGTTTGTAAATTACATTCTAGTAATTAAGTGTTTGGTATTTATGCAACTTTTGTCAATTGTCAATTTTATAGTTACTATATTGTTCACATGTAACTTGCATAATAAACTGGTAATAAGTTTGGGGAACAAATTTGCATAATAAACTAACATAAGTTTCACAAAAATGTGCATAACAAACTAAGATAATTTTGAAATAAAGCAACATTTTGCAACATAATAGAGTCTAACCATCCATAATAAACTGAAATTGTTAACCCTAACACCAACATAAACTAACACCAACATAAACTAACATATTTTCATGCCCACTGCAGCAATAATCACAACCACCAGAATCATAAACCAAACAATCCTCAGCAACACTTCATTCCTCTTCTGCAGATTCTTTTCTCATTTAACAGTTTTGACTTGATCCCTCCAAGCTTATCTACTTGCTTAGCAACTCTTGAGTTAATCTCTACCATTTCACGAACTGTTTGTTGCAGCTCAAAATTCTTACGATCACCATCGTCCACTTTGCGGTTCAGCGCACCTATAACGCATCGACAAGCTGTCATCCTAACTCCATTGCTTTGCAACTCAGCTCTAAGCTTGGCCTCTGACTCTGTTTTGAGCTTCAGTTCCTCCTCTAGTGCATCCCTTCTTTCAATTATCTTGGTCATAACTTTTCTTTCACGAGCAATTGGCTCTGGGTCAATCCATTCAAAGAAGTTGCAGTCATCGTGCTTCAAACAATAACACAACACATAAAAGTTAGACCAAATTCAATTCATTCAGGCCCTAAGTAAGAGCTATCCCTATCATCACAATCCTAACATACATTTAAAAATTGACAACAGCTAAATCAGCCCCAAGCCTAACATAACAGCCACTAATTAACAGCCCTAACAAACAGCCCTAACAAACAGCCACAAATTCAGAGACAAGAAAATCATAAGAAAATTCACCTCTCTAAACTTGCAGCGGTAAAACCTCCGTCCAGGGTTGCTTTTCGTGTATGATGTATACATAGAAGCTACTTCATCATGGCTGCAATACCTATGAGGAATGGCATTGAACTCTAAACTCGTAGCTTCGGAGTAAATGGCACTTGAACCGCTACTGGTCTCGTACTTATGCTTTTTCATTCCAAGATGAGAAGACCAAACGAAGAAGTTTTGAGAAAATGGGGAACGAAGGTGACAAAATGAGTTTTAGGGCTTTCAGCTTTTTAGGGATTTCAGAGAAAAAAATTAGAAATTAGGTCGACTGAAAGAGGGGGAAGAGGAAAAATGGGGGAAATTTATGTTTGCACAAAACGACAACGTTTTGTTTCAAGAAAACGGGCCCATTTTGTGTCTAAAATATAGCAAACTAACCCCCAAAGTGAACGACGTCGTATAGGAAGGCCAGCGTGGCGCTGACGAAGCAAGCCGGCGAGCCACGTTGGATTTCAGATGCCGGAAATAGGACCTGGGCTAATAATTAAAAAGAATGGAAAGTATGGGCTACCAGTTGAGATAATTTGTAGTAGTGGCTTAAATCGCAAAAAACGCTAAAGGTGGTGCTATTTAATAGGAATACCCCTATTAAAAATTGTAAAATGTTACATATTTTAAAATTTATTTATATATTTATGTCAATTAATAAAATAAATTAAATATAGTTCAACCCAACAAAAATAAGAAGATAAGTTTTATTATAAATAAAGTAAACAATAAAAATTGTGGGTAACTGATTCAAAAAAATTATTTGTTGATAATTTTTTAGATTTTTTATATAATTATATATATTTTTTTATTTACAGAAACGGACCGAAACGTTTCCTCATGAGTTTCCGAGAGTTTCTGAGAGTTTCCGGTTTACGAAACGTTTCTAAAACGGGACACGCAACTTCATTAAAGTTTCCGTGCTTCTTAGCCACCAACCCATATGTACCATTGAAAAATCAACCGGCAATTTCAAGTCATAACATGATAAAATACCAAATGATGAATGATTAGTAAATTACCTAAATGTCCTCCGCCTCTAATACTCTCCAGTTCACTACCATGACTAGCCCTGTGCGTCGGTCGGTTCGGTTCGGCAGTCAGAGTTGGAAAACCGACGGTAGTTAATGATTTGTACACTGTAAACCAAATTATGACATTTTGCTTTCAAAACCGAATAATTTATAACCGAAATTCGTCGGTCGGTTTGATTCGGTTTCGGTTCGGTAAATCGGTTTGGGCTTTTCTTTTGGGCCCAATTTTAGGCCTTTTTGTAAAGAAAAATAACAAGACATACAAAAACATACTTAATAAACATACATAAATTACACTAAAATTCTGTTACTACAACAAATTACAAATTTGCAAGATACCATAAATCTACAAATGTTCCCAACTTGTCACATACAAAACATAATGTTTAGTTACTGAATGTACAAAAATTCCCTTCAGAAATATACAAATAATCTGTTTCAAAAATTACAAACACAGAACAATATATTCATTTCAATGGCCAACTGAACTTCACCACTTCCAACTTCCAAGTTCCAAATCAATCCAAAATTAGATCACACTGTTAGTATGATAACTCATAACAGCAGCCAGCAAGCATAAATGGATAGATCAAATGATTCAGATCAGAAGAGGAGAAGCTGTAAAAAGTTAAAACAATAAAAGAATCTTAGAGTTTTAAAACATGAGTTGAGTTAGAAAATATGTTTAAAAGTAAAAATCAAATAGAAAAAAAAATTATAAGTTAAAACAGGGGCTCAGAAATAAGTTTTTCTTGTCATTTGTAAAGCGAACATATGATATGGTGGCTCTAAAATGTGCCATTACATCATATCAAAATGTGAAGGCATTACAAGATCTGAAAATGGTGGAAGCTTCATCATTGCCCAAATAAAAAAATATGAAACAATTTTAAAACATTGATGATTGATCAAAGCTTTGAAAACCAAGTAGAAAATAGTTACAAAAACATAGTATTTACATAAAACTATCAAATTGAAGAAGTTTCAATTTCAAATCAGCTTGAAATATTTTTAAAACTATCACAAAGTCAAATAACTATACAAGAGTTAAATAGTTAGAAGTTCATACTTTTTTTGACAAGTCTGCTTTAGTTTTTTGCTTCCACCATTCAGACTTCAAAATTCAGATTATCAGAAGGGACAGGGACAAGAACTGATCCTTGGATCAGTTTGCATTCAGATCAGAAGGCACAAGCAAGCAGCAAGGACATTTGGCTTCCACCATAAGAAGGTCCAAATCCACAACACATGGCTAACATCATCACATGTGTATCAAAAGCAAAAAGAGATCATTTCCATACTTGTTTCACAGTTCACACTGCAGGAGGACCAACATTTGGCAACTCTGAAGAATCAAACAAAAGATAAGTTCAGAAAGCAGTGACACACAATATAAAAGATCAAATTAAATAAATTAAACATAAAGGAGAGAAGTGCATAACCTAGCTCAAATGCATCCAACTCCTCCACACATTCTTCCACAATCACAGGTGTTTTGTTAACTCTCAACCAATCTTGTGTGCATATCAAAGCTTCCACCAGTTTAGGAGTTAAAGAACTCCTGAAGCTATCCAACACTCTGCCACCAGTACTGAAGGCTGACTCAGATGCCACGGTAGAAATGGGAACCGCAAGAATATCTCGAGCTATTTTAGATAAGACTGGAAAGCGTTGGGTGTTAAGCTTCCATCATTTTAAAACCTCAATTCCATCACCATCCTCCACTAAATCCTCACCAAGATAAACTTCCAGCTCACTTTTTTGAGTGCTTAAAGTTCCCATTTCTTTTCTATGTTTCTTAAATCTGGCCTTCATGACAGATGGAGGCCTTTTGGAATCAGAAGCATGCACAAGAATAGGAAGAGGAGGTGATACAGAGCCTCCTTGAGATGGGGACAGTTCAGATTGAGAACTCAATTCAGCCAAATTGGGTCTACTTCCACCAGAATCATACAATGATTTGTATTCATTAAACAGCAAAGTGAGTTCATCCACAACAGATTTAAACAGAACTACCCCCTTCTCCTTACCAAACATTGTGGTTAAGGAATACTCCATACCTTCCAACTTAACACTAGGATCAAAGACACAAGCAAAAAATATCAACTTATTCATTTTTTCATGATCCCCCCAGTATTTATCAAACTTCAGTTTCATTTTTTCACCCAACAATTTCACCTCTAAATCATCACTTTCTATCATATCAGACAGTACACAACTCAGATCACATATTTCTTGAAAATGCATATCAGAAGTCACATACAAAGACCCTGATATGCGCAAAGTGACATGATAAAAGTGAGACAAACAGTCAGAAAACTTCCTAACAACCTGCCAATCTAAAAAATCAGGTATACTATCATTCAAATCAGACCTAAAACAGGACTCATCCTCATCAAATTTTTCAAATGCTTTCTCAAACAAACAAGCAGTTGTAAGCATCAAAAAAGTAGAATTCCACCTAGTGGGCACATCAAGACATAAAGATTTCTTAGTTTCAATACCAACAAACACTGCAGCTTCTTTAAACTTTCTCAACCTAGCAGGACTATTCCTAATGTACCTAACACAATCTCTGACTTTCTTAATTGACACATTCACATCCTTAAGACCATCACTAACAACCAGATTCAAGATATGGGCAATACATCTCATATGAAAAAATTTACCCTTAGAAATCCCAGTCCCCCACTGAAGCAGTTTTTTTTAAAAGCAATAACAGCAGTGTCATTACTACTAGCATTGTCCATTGTAATTGAGAATACATTTTTAAGTCCCCAGTCTAATAAACAATTCTCTAAGGACTTAGAGATGTATTCTCCCCTATGACCAGTAACAGGCATAAAAGCAATGATTCGTTTATGCAAAACCCAAAGATCATCTATCCAATGACATGTAACACACATATAGTTTATTCTCTGAATACTAGTCCATGTGTCAGTCGTTATACTAACCCTTTGACTATGATCTTTTAAGAATAATTTCAGTTTTAATCTTTGTTCTTCATACAGTTTAAAACAGTCCCTTGTTACAGTCCACCTAGAAGGAATTTTAAACCTAGGACATGCTGTTAACATCAACCTTCTAAACCCTAACCCTTCCATAAACCTCAAAGGTAACTCATCTACAACAATCATATAGGCTAATGATTCCCTAACAGCCTCCTGACAGAACTTCCAGGACCCAACATTGACTCTATTCTTATCATCAGCATTACAACCAGGAACAACAGGATTCAAAGACAATAATGCCTGCCTAGTATGTTTAGCATGAGGATTTTTAAGGCATGCAAGCATATGAGCTCTTAGAGTTGAAGTACCATTCAGTTTACTATGGCATTGGTAAACTCTAGCACAATAATGACACTTAGCACTAATGACTCTACCACAATCATCATACACACGCTCAAAGTGTTCCCAAACAGGAGATCTACTAACCATTGGCTTCCTCTTTCGGGCTTGGGTATTCATCCCAGCAGCCTCAGGCATTGGCAGAGGGCCTGTTGGTCCCTCCAGAGGCAATAACGCAGGAGCAGGAGCATTAGGACTGGCAGTAATATTACCACCAGTCCCAACTTCTTCTACTGCTGGCATCTACAAATTGAAAAACAGAAAACCATTAGAAACTATTAAACAAAAGAACAAAATTAACTTTAAATGAAAAATAAATTATGGTTTAAACGCTTACCATTGAATTCGTTGCCATTTGAGAACACACAGAACTCAGAAGTTATACCAGAGGGCAAAGAGTAACTTTAAGCTTCCACCACTTGATATCTCAAAAAACAGAATGAATGTTTATATCAGTAAATGAAATCTTGAATCTAAAAAACTAAGTTAAAGCAAATTAAAAAAATTACCTTTTTTAATCTGAAGAAATCAAAAGGAAATGAAACGTCAGGCCAGGCCAGAGTCAAGAATGTCCACGAGCATGAGATTAACCCCGAAACCAGTGACATAGATGACAGATCCATCATTTGTGAGAAGCATGTTGCAAAGATCGAAGACAGAACCCCAAGTTAGGGTGGTTCAAGCAAGAATCAAACACAGACAGAATCAAAAAAAAAACTGAAGCGAAAAGTAAATATGTAAATGCTTACCAATTTATAATTTCTTTGATTTATTAACAGATCGCTGATAAAAAGAAAAGAGATGACATGTTCCTTTCTTGTTTAGAAAATAAAAAGCTTTCGAGATGAAAGACAGAAGCTAATTAGTGTTCAAGCCATGATAATACTTCAAGAGAACTGCGTATGAGAGGAGAGGAGCCATCTATTAGTCAGATTTTGGTGTTTAGCTGCTTGTAAAATGATTGTGGGAGTGACTAGTGAGGAAGACGAATTTGTGTTAGGGTTTTTCAGAGAGAATTGAGAGCGATGGAAAATGGAGAGAGGCGGTGTGTGTGAGAAATGAATTAGGGTTAGGTTTTTTTAAGTCAGAATATATACCTTACACAAAACTCACCGTTTTGTGTAGGGTATCTCGTACGTGGGCAAGGCTCTGGAAGCTTCCCACGCGTGTGTGAGACCAGCAGCAAAACGACGTCGTTTTGCTACTCGGGTTTTTGGTTAAATCGGTGGCCAGCTAATACAAACCGAACCGTAGATCAAATTCCGAAATTTTCCCAAACCCCAACCCAAACGGTGCCGTTTTGACCATATATGCCGGATTATAAACCCCATTTCGGTTTGATTCGGTTCGGTTGGTTCGGACAATCTGGTTTTTGCACAGCCCTAACCATGACCACACCATTTATTCCTTCTCCGCCAATTATCACACTAACAGTTATTAGAATCATAAATCTCCAGCAATTCCCTTCCCGCTTTAGCACTTATATTCATCTCAAAGGAGTTAATATTAATATTAATATTAGTTGGGGATATGATTATGTATACTTCAAGCTCCATCTATTTCCAACCATACTAGAATTCTTCTCCATTCTCAAGGCAATAAATCATATCTTTTACCAACATGTCATAAAAATTCTAAAAATTTTACTCCATTTAACATGCAATTCATCAGTTCGCTCAACACAATTACAGCAGTTGGCCCTTTTTTTGATGATCGATATGTTATCAGAAAGGTTGGATACATACAGGGGATCTTGCTTCATCTGGGAGTGGAGAAGAAAAAGATACAAAAAAGTTCCCAATGTTTATTATTTTTCACTGTTATATAGATATGAGTTTTAAAATTTTAAATTTATTGCCCCATTAGTTCAAAATAAACTAAAACAGGTCCATGTCAGCTTGATTTTAAATCAATTAAGTTATATGAGATAAATTAACGAAAAGAAAAACTCTAATTAAATAAAATATTTTAAAATTCAAATTTTAAAAATATGAGGGCTATAATTAACATTTGAAAATAATTAAATGTCGATAAATTAAATATTTAAAATTATTTTTGGGCACCTTTTCTTATAAATTTTCAAATTGAGATCCGTAGAAAAACTAAATTAAGATGAATGTGGGTCCCACGGTAGTATAATAAGCTCCTCAAATAGCCATCAATTATATACATGTTCATTAGGAGAAATGAATTAATGTGATATTTATTGATTGGTAAGTACATTAATTGTTGCCACGTGTCACACGATAAATGGGGGTTTATAATCCTACGTGGCAAACTAAGATCACCTAAGATTTTCTCGTACAGTAGGTAACAAATCAGAAAAATGACGACTGGAATTAAAGCTAGGATCATCTAACAGTTTTAATTACAAATAAACAAAGGATCAATTGACCCCCTCAACTTGGCACGAAATATCAAATGAGTCATTTTTGCTTTTAGTACAAACAAACCTAAGATTTGCATTTTCGTATTGAGAAGACCCTTATTCAGCTCTAACCCAGTCTCACTTTCTCGAGTGAGTTTTACTCTCCATTCACAACATGATTTTTTTTAAAACCGCTATATTTAATTTATTTTACAAATTAACATTTAATTACATTAAATTTTCATTAAATTTTATTATTTTAAAAATTCAACCATCAAATAAATATATAAAAAAAATTAGATAATTTTTTTTTACCTTTTTCTTTGAGGATGAACAATATTCATCCTCTTTGAGGATGAACATCTAGGTTCATCTCTTTAAGGATGAACACCGATTGTTCATCCTCAAAAGGATGAACGATTTCGTTCATCCTAAAAAAGATGAACGATTTCGTTCATCCTTTTGAAGATGAACGGATCTGTTCATCCTCAAAAGGATGAACAACGCGATGTTCATCTTCTTGAGGATGAGCAGGTTTGTTCATCTTCATCCTTGTAACTCATCCTCAAGAGGATAAATAGTTTCTGTGTAGGCCAGATAAAACGGTCGGAGTATATGGTGGCCTGTGGTAGCGGCGGTATAAATGTGAAGAAGAAGAAGATTAGGTTTAATTGTGTTTTTTTACCCAAGGGTTAATTCTGTTTAATTAGGATAAATTATGATATAATTAGAGTTTTAAATAAATAAAATATATTTAATTCTGTTTTATTTGTTTAATTAGATTATAATTAAAGCTTTGATTAATTAGAATATAATTAATTATGATTACTTAAGCAAATTTGATTAATTAAATAAAATTAAGAAACTCACTCTCCGAGGGGCTTTTTTTGATACGAAAACGTAAGTTTTGAATTTGTTTGTACCAAAAGCGGCGAAAATGACTCATTTGATATTTTGTACCAAGTTGAGGGGGTGAATTGATCTTTTGTTTAATTATAAATAGTATGTAAGAGCCGGTGGTACTCTAGAATGACCCTATAAAGAATAGACCGATAATTATTTAGTTAGTTAGTTGTTAAGAGTTTTAGTTTACTCTACTTAGTTTGTATAATTTCTAAGCTCATCATCTATACAAAACATATAAAGAAGAAGTGAAAACTGTAAATTTTATGGTAAATTCCACTACTGCAGATTCATACATTAGGGAATAAACATATTAGGGACTAAAACTTTTTAGTCTTTAAATAAGAAAATTTGCCGAATAAATTTGTTAATTAGTCCTTCATTATAGTTAGAGACTGAGCAACAATAAAATCGGCTTAAACCTTAATAAAGCTATAATAAAAAATAAAGGAAAAAAATAAAATATTTCTCTAACAGAGTAATATTTTAACTTTTTTCATTTACAACACTCGTTTCTCTTATAACCCTAAGATTAATTTCTCTTTTTCAAAATCTTAATCGAAAATAGCGCTCTCTCTCTCTCTCTCTCTCTCTCTCTCTCTCTCTCTCTCTCTCTCTCTCTCTCTCTCTCTCTCTCTCTCTCTCTCTCTCTCTCTCTCTCTCTCTCTCTCTCTCTCTCTCTCTCTCTCTCTTCTCTTCTCTTAGCTAGAATATCAATCAAGATACAGATCTGATAAGTTCTAGATTTGGTTGAAGTATTGCAATTCCGTTCTTCATTATTTTGATCCGCGATTTTCTTCGATTCTAATGAGTTCTAGGTTTGATTGAAGGCTTGAAGCATTGTGATTTCGTTCTTCATTATTTTGATTAGCGATTTTCTTCGATTTTCTTCGATTCTAATGAGTTCTAGGTTCGGTTGAAGGCTTGAAGCATTATGATTTCATTCTTGATTATTTTAATAAGCAATTTTCTTCGATTTTATCCGATTCTAATGAGTTTTAGGTTTGGTTGAAGGCTTGAAGCATTATGATTCCGTTCTTGGTTATTTTGATCAGCAATTTTCTTCGAATCTAATGAGTTCTAGGTTTGGTTAAAGACTTGAAGCATTGAGATTCTGTTCTTCATTATTTTAATAGTGATTTTCTTCGATTTTCTATGAACTATCTCATAGTTACTATTGTTTCAGGTACGTTATTCGATTTCGATTTCTTTTTATTAAGTATGTGTATTAAGTTATTTGTTGCTATTTTTACTTTTATTTTTTTTAATTCTATTGCAATTAAGAACTTATCTAATGGCAATCTGTGATTTGTTGCTATTTTTATTTCTATGTTTTTTGTTAGATAAATGCTTTGCTTTTCTGTGTATATACATTCATATGTGATTGGTTTTGCTGAATCTTGTATTTTATCTTGCCCTCATTACTGAGAATCATCCTTGTTGTTCATCTAAAAAGTTGAAAATTAATCATTTAATTATAGTGTAATTAGTTTTAAATGAAGCTCAGCTGCATATTAGTCTCGTTGAACAAGGGTAGTGATAAATCAACAACGCTGGAACCGGTCAAACGAACCTGAAGAGACAAGAACACAGAAAGTCAGACGAAATACCGGTGGAGGTCACCGGCAATTCGCTCCGACGATCAAGTTAGTATTTACGTGGGGAAGAAGAAAGAAAGAGAGAAAAGAAAAGAAAGAGTGTAGAGTAAGAAAAAGAGATCCCTTTTGGGTGTGTTGATAAAGTGGTTTATATAGTTTTACCTGGCACGTGTGTTCCGCTGTGGATCACTGCTCTTCTTTGGTCCCTACAGAATCGGTTAGCTGATGTGCCACGTCCTCGTCACGTCTCGCTTATCGAGTAAGATATGCAGCGCATGGATTCATCTGTGTGTCAGATTCTGTTTTTAGAGTTCGTTACGCCGCAAGGTCGGGGGAAAAGGTATACCGAGATCCGTCCTGACTTAAGTTTTGTAGACTGTTCCGAGGTGGTTCTGTCATGTTTGGTGTTTCGGTGTGACCTTTATTCCTGGCAGGTCGGTTGTAATGATTTCTTGGTGCCTGGGTTCCTATATTCGCTTAACCGAGTGAGGTATGATACATGTGAGGTTGTTTTACCGCCTTTGTGTTACTAGTCCCGTTATCACTAGTCCCCCCCCCAGTAAGTCGGACATTTATGTCTGTGGTTGGTGACTTTGTCTTCCGAATTGAGTTTGTGTTTGGGATAAGAATTGATCTCTTTCAGTCCGGTGACGTGCTCTTGTACATATTGTCAGGGGATACGTCGCTTCACTTGTCCTTTTTCCTGGCATGATTTGTTTTGTTGTGACAGCTGTAGGTGACGTGTAGCAAACTTGTTTATCCCGATGTGATTTGAGCTTAGATGGTTGCCACTTGTCCCCCTTCTTTTTTCTTTTTTCTTTTGAATTTAGATGTTTTTTAAAAAACCTTTCAGTTTCCCTCCATTTTCCGTTATTTCCTTTTCTGTGTACCTTTAAGAGTCACTAACTGTCGCGTCTTTTGGTTTTTCCTCATATATAACCCCTTAGAATTACCATTTTCTCATTTTATTTCTTTGTCTTTGTTCCTCCATTTCTCTGGTGTTGTCGCAAGCGCCACTTCAGATCATTTCCTGCGTTCTTCATTTCTTCTTCCGTGGGTGGTCGTCATCTCAAGCTGCTGATCTGTGCTATTTTCTGCCTTTTTTCAAGTAAGTTTTCCTTCGATCCCTCTTTATTGATGAATTTATCGACCATTTATGTTTCATGTATTTGGCTTATTTATGTGTTTATTTGCTGTGACTGTGTTGTATGTTTGATGTTGTGAGTTGACTGGGACGAAAAACTTTAGGTAAATAGGATAAAATTTTTAGGTTTTGCTCTATCCTGGTGTGTGTCGTGTTTATCGTGTTCTTGATGTTCTTAGTGTTCGTCGTTCAGAGAGACTCGATATTTGCCTTTTTGATCTTTTAAACATACGGAATGCTATTTAGGATTTGTTTGTGATATCTCGGTGGCCCCTTTTTATTCTAGGTATTAACCTCTTTAGGCATGTCGGATGAACACGATAAACACGAGGGTCAAGGTTATACTGACAATTGTTCGAGTGAGTCGGAGGATGTGGACCTTAGCTCCTCTCCTGAGAAAATAAGTAGGCCTCTGAAGCGTCTTCGGCGGGGTGGCGATAATAATAGAGCGTCTGCCGAGCTAGAGGAATCCCTTATTATTGTTCGGAATACAAAATCAAAGGCTATGCCGGTTCTGGTTGGCCCTACGAATCCGGTTGAAGCTGAGGCCGGGCCATCCCGGAGAGGGGAGGGTAAAAAATGAGCTGAAACTGGTAAAGCCAAAAAAGATGAAGAGGATTCGTTAGTTCCTTCTCGCTGCAATGATGCTTACTTGGCAAAGGTGAGGCGTATATTTGGCATAGAAAAGCCGTACACGCTTTCATTGGTCCCACCGGGGGAACTGGCAAATGTGACTACCTCTTCTGATACCATAACTCTTTTCACCGAGCATCTTCAATCTGGGATTCGCTTTCCGATGGATCCCTTGTACGAGCAGCTCAGCCAAACCTATAGAGTTCCACTGGCACAGATGCACCCTAATGCTCTTAGGCATTTCACCTGTTTCCTGGTACGCTGCAGGGCTCATATGATTACTCCGAGCGTTCGTTTGTTTGCGTGTTTGTATAGTATGACTCTCGTCGATAATCAACACTTCGCCCATTTTCGTTTTCGCCCAGCCCGGAGTGGTTTCATCGAAAAGGTGGTGCTGGGGAAGCAAGATTCTCTTAAAGATTGGCGAGAAGATTTTTTCCGGACCAAACAAATTTTCAATCCTGCAAATTGTGGGTTAATAAGCCGCAAGTGTTGGATAAGTCGTTTTTTAATCCTGGCGACCTGGAGTTTGCCAGCATAAATCTTCTTCACCAGGAAAATGTGGCGAAGGGAATACCCCATGCCAATCATCTTTTTCCAAAAATTAAATTCAAATTTTGGGCGAAGAATGGAAACCCGTTGCCGATGGTAAATAAGCGTTTGTGTGTGTGTTTTTTTTTTTTTTGGTGTTGACCGGATTTTTCCCTTCTTTCTTTTTGTAGTGGAAATTGATCCTGCAAGGTTGAAAAAGAGGCCTCAGACGAAAAAGAAAAATGTGCCTCCTACTACTGCTAAAGCCAAGCCTGCTGCTCCAGGCGACTTGGTCTCTAAACCCGTCTCCCGGGATGTAGGGCCCCTAGTCCCAGAGGGTGTGGCTGGCGGAGTACCTCCGGTTATCCCGGCACCGCAGAGTCCTGTACGTATTTCGAATGATGATCCTGAAGGTAGGGATTTTGTCCTTCCGGAACATCGTAATTTGCCCGATCGAGTGTCTCATTCGGACGAGGCAAACCAACAACTCCGAGTTCCAGTCAAAGAGTTCTTGCAAGTTATAGACCTTGACTTGACCACCATGCTGACGGATAGGTCGGGTAAGAGAAAAAGAGAAGACGGCAATTTAGATGCTTCCACTTCCTCGGAGACTCCTGTGATAACGCCCACTATGTTCTTTGAGTGGATGTCGTTATGCTGTATGAAGAACCAGTTATCCGTGACTCTGGATACTCTTCCTGTTGCTGACGAGGTTGCTCGGGTCACCACGTTTCCTGATGACCGGGCCCTTTACCAGCAAGCCTCTCCCCGGAACTTCGGAGCAATGATCTCGTCTCTTAGTCTTAAGGTATTTTGTTTTTATTGGCTTTGTTTTTAGACAGTAGGTCTGATTTCTTATGTACCCCTTATATTATTGTTATTTATTTTATCGTTATTTTTTGTTTACTCAGTCTGCTCAGGTCGGTCACTTGGTGACCGAAGCATATGGGAAGCTCCATGATGACTGGGGTGCGGTTTGTCAACAATTGAAAGTGGAGAAAGAGCGTCTAGTTGACGCTAAGGAAGCCTTGGAGCAGGAGAGGAGCTTGGTGAAGGAAAAGATGAAGCGGGTTGATGAGCTGGAGAAGCAGAAATCGGTTGATGCCACTAAGCTTAAAAGTTTGTCAAGTGAGGTTGTTGCCTTGACGAAGGACCGTGATGATTTGAAGAAAGACTTTGAGGAGCAACTTTGTGATATTACTAAGAGAAACTCTTTGATTATTGACCAGTTGAAGGATGAGGCGGTGTTGCTTCGAAAGCAGGCCGAGGTTCATGATGAGCAATTAAAATCTCAGCTCTTGGCGAGGGACGAAGAGTGGGGAGTCAAGTTAACTGAGAAGGAAGATAAGCTCTATGAGAATATGCGTCAAATCCTTTGTGCTGGTGACAAGAAAGTTACTGACGCGGCCCGGGTATTGGGGGGAGAGAATGTGGACTTAGCTCCTTTCGAACTTGATATCGACGAGCTGATAGAGATGGTGCCCACTCTCCCTCCCGAGGAAGAGGAGGACGATTATATTGTTACTCCGGAGGAGAATGATAAACCGCCTGAGGCTTGATAGTGTTGTCGCTGTATTTTTGTTTTTGGTTTTGAACAAAAGTTACATTGCTGTTAATTTTGTTGGATCCCTGGGTGGGGTCCTGATTGTGTTGTTGTTTTTTCTTTAATATTTTCGAATTTTGTCTAAGTGTTTGTGAGATGTGAATTGTTTTGTATGATAACTTCTATGTTGTTTGCTTGGCATATCGTGATTTGTTTTGTTGATTTATTTCGAGATGTATGTTAGGTCGGTCAAAGCCTAGCTGTATGTTAGGCCGGGGCCTTTCTTAGGACGGCCGGAGCATTTCTTAGGACAGCCGGAGCCTTTCTTGGGACGGCCGGAGCCTTTCTTAGGACGCCCGGAGCCTTTCTTGGGACGGCCGGAGCCTTTCTTAGGACGGCCGGAGCCTTTCTTAGGACGGCCGAAACCTTTCTTAGGACGGCCGAAGCCTTTATTAGGACGGCCGGAGCCTTGTATCTGCATAGTACACAAGTCTTTTTAATTTTTTCTTTTTATATATAAGGGGAAAAACTTATTATTGAGTTTTACAAAAGCCTAACCCAAACATAAGTGAAAAAACCCCTGAACCTCAACTTACAAAATGAAGATACGTAAACAAAAGTAAATTTAAGGTGCTCGAAACCCTTCTTGACGACCTGCTACTGATAATATTTCCTTAGCACTTGCGAGTTCCATGTTCGTGGTACTGCTTTGCCAGACATAGTTTCCAAGTGATATGCTCCCCCTTTACCGACCCTGATGACTCGGTACGGTCCTTCCCAGTTTGCTTCTAACTTGCCTACTCCAGCATTTCCTTTTCCGATGTCTGCCCTTCTGCGAACTAGATCGCCCAGCTGAAAGATCTGGGGTTTGACTCGGTTGTTATGGTACCTCGCCATCCTCTGTTTGTATGCTTCTATGTAGGTGGAGGCCTTTTCTCTCCTGTCTTGGAGCAAATCCAGACTTAACCTTTGCTCTTCCTCGTTTGTTGCCTCATTAAAAAACTGGACTCTTAGAGTTGGCATGCCCAATTCTACCGGTACCATGGCTTCGCAACCATAAGTTAGTGAGAAAGGAGTTTCCCCCGTTCCTTCTCTCGGCGTTGTTCGGTAGGCCCATAGCACATTTTGCAGCTCTTCTACCCACTGTTTCTTCCTGGCCTTCAGCCTTGTTTTCAATCCTTTCAAGATGGTTCGGTTTGTTACCTCGGTCATCCCGTTACTTTGTGGGTGCGTGACCAAGGTGAACCGGAGATCGATTTCTGACTTGACACAGAACGCTTTGAACTTTTTGCAGTCGAATTGTTTCCCATTATCTGCTATTAAAACTCGGGGGAGTCCGAAACGGCAGATGATTTCTTTCCAGAAAAATTCTTTTACTCGGGCAGAGGTGATCTTACTGACATCTTCTACTTCTACCCACTTAGTAAAGTGATCGATCGCAACAATGAGGAACTTTCTATTCCGGGTTGCTGGTGGAAAAGGACCAAGGATGTCTATTCCCCAAGTGGAAAAGGGCCAAGGGCTGATGATTGGCGACTGCTCCGTGGTCGGGGCATCTCTCAAGTTTTGATGCTGCTGGCACTTGTCGCATTGTTTTACCAATTCTTCTGCCTGCTTCAGCATTAGAGGCCAGTAGTAACCCTGTAAGATCACTTTTTCACCAGGGACCGGGGGGGGGGGGGGGGGCGATATGCGATCCACAGATTCCCTCATGAACTTCTTTCAAGACATATTCCCCTTCCTCAGCCGTTAAACATCGAGACCAAGGTCGGAGAAACGACTTTCGGTAGAGGATTCCCTCCAAAAAGGCGTAGTGTGGTGCCTGACACAGAATTTTGCATGCCGCCTTCTTGTCCTCTGGTAATGTTCCCTCAGTTAGATACCGAGCTATTCCAGCCATCCAATCATCTAACGGTTGGGTAAGAAAAATTGTCTCGGGGTAGTCTATGCTTGACTGGGCGAGTATGGAAAAATGCACCCCTGCTAGCCTCTCTCCTCGGGCAGGGGACTTGGCCAACAGATCGGCCTCCTCATTCTCAGACCGTGGAACTTGCTCAAATTCCCTTTTTCCCCCGCGATCGGATATTCGGTCGAGAAAATACTTTGCTCTATCCACATACCTCCTCATTTCAGGATCTTTTGCTTCGAAAGCTCCCAAAATTTGCTTCAGCACTAACTGTGAATCGCTCTTAATCAGTATTTGTTCTGCTTGGACTATATTGGCCAAGCGGAGTCCCGCCAGGAGTGCCTCGTATTCCGCTATGTTGTTTGATGCTTTGAAATTCAACTTCACTGAGCTTTTCAATTCAACGCCCACTGGTCCTTTTAATATTATGCCCGCTCCGGCTCCTTCTAAATTGGATGCTCCATCCACTTCTAGAATCCAACTTATCAATTCTTTGTCTATTTCTGCTGGTTGATCATGAGTAGTCGTTTCAGCCACAAAATATGCCAGAACTTGTGCTTTCAGAGCCGGCCTAGCTTCATACTTGATGTCAAATCCACTCATCTGAACCGACCACGAGGCCATCTTACCCGAGGTTTCCGGTCTGTGCAAAGCTTTCTTTAACGGCTGGTTGGTTCGTACTACGATCACATGTGCCTCGAAGTACCTCCTCAACTTCAATGCTGCCGACTTTAGTGCTAGAGCAAACTTTTCAATCTTTGCATATCGTACCTCGGGTCCCTTCAAGACCTTGCTGGTATAGTATATTGGTGTTTGCAGACCCAACTCTTCTTTAACCAAGACTGCAGCTACCGTCTCATTTGCCACTGCTAGGTATAAGTACAAGATCTCCCCTGGCTCCGGTTTACCGAGCACTGGTGGGGTGCAGAGGTAAACCTTCAGTTCTTCAAATGCCCTTTCACATTCGTCATTCCATTGAAAATTCTTTGTATTTTTCAATGTTTTGAAAAATGGTAGACACCTTTTTGCCGAACAACTCATAAAGCGCCCAAGGGCGGTCACACACCCATTTAGCTTCTGCACTTCTTTCACCGAACGAGGTGCTTTCATCTCTTTGATTGCTTCGATTTTCACCGGGTTGGCCTCTATCCCTTTTTCAGATACCACATGTCCCAGGAATTTCCTTGATCTGACCGCGAATACACACTTATCCGGGTTCAGCTTTATGTTGTATTTCCTTAACTTAGCGAAAGTCTCGGCGAGATCCTTTGCATGGCCCTTAATGCTTCTGGATTTCACTACTATGTCATCGACGTACACCTCCACATTTCGACCCAGCTGGTCGTCGAACACGTAATTCATTAATCTCTGGTAAGTTGCTCCAGCATTTTTTAATCCAAAAGGCATTTTTTGGTAACAAAATGTCCCCATCTCTGTGACGAAAGATGTTTTCTCCTCATCTTCTTCATCCATCGGCACCTGGTGATACCCCTGGAAGCGTCCAGGAAAGCGAAAACGGCAAACCCGCAGGTTGCATCTACCAACTGGTCAATGCTTGGTAGGGGGAAGTTGTCCTTTGGGCAGGCATTTTTAAGATCATTATAATCTATACAAAGCCTCCACTTTCCATTCGCCTTCTTGATCAGTACTGCATTAGCAAGCCACTCCGAATGGTGAACCTTTCTGATGAAGCCTGCTTTGAGCAGCTTGTCGACCTCTTCTTTGATTGCCATTTGCTTTTCGAGAGAAAAAACCCTCTTCTTCTGTTTCACCGGTTTGCAGTCCGGATCGACTTTCAGCTTATGAGTTATGACTCGGGGATCTACACCCCTAATTTCCTCTGGTTTATTAGAGAACTCAGATGAAAATTCCCTTATCTGCTGTATCACGGCCGCTCTGCCCTCTGATGACCAATTCATTCCCATCTGTACGGTCAGGTTGCTGTTCGGGAGTTGGACTGTCTCCAAGGGCTCGGGTGGCTTTTGACCCTTCTTTTCTTTCAGAGTAAGCTCTGGGGTTTCGATATTCATTGTTTCCACGGCGGGTTGAATTGTAGTCATGTAACACTCTCTAGATACCTTCTGATCGCCCCGTATAGCGATAACTCCTTTCTCAGTTGGTACTTTCATCATCACATATCTAATGCAAGTAGCAGCACCTGTGCTATACAACATAGGTCTACCAAGTATACCGTTGTAAGCTAAAGGCATATCGACAATCATGAACAGAGTTTTTACCTGCCTTGTTGGTTCCGCCAAAACTCCAGCTTGTCCCTCCTTTTGTGGAATTTTAACCCCAAGTATTAAGTCTAGCTCAATAATTCCTTCCGGGCTTACCGGTGTTCCTCCCAGACCGAGCAGGGGGGTACTGACAGGTTTAAGCTCGGACCGGGTGCCTCCCAATTGCAAGTAAGCAGCCAAAGTCAACAAATTCACTGAACTCCCATCGTCTACCAGAAGTCTTCTTACCCATTTTAATTGGATAACCGCCGAAATGACCAAAGCATCCTCATGAGGGAACTCTACTCCCTTGCCGTCTTCCAAAGAAAAAGATACATCGGGCCACCGGGGTCCCTCCATGACCAACATCACTGTTTTCTGTTTTTTCTTACAGCGTCTTTCGGAGCTTATGGTTCCTCCCGCTAAAGTATTAATCACTCCTGTTATTTGAGATCTCTTGGCCTGAGGATCGGGCTCCCGAGATGTGCTAGGCTCGTTCCTAACCGGGTTAGGTCGGCTCGTATGTGGCTGCTGTGGAGGATTGGTCACGAAACCCTTCAACCTCCCTCTGCATACCATTCGATCCAGCTCTCTTCTCAAATTGCCACAATCTTTGGTCTCGTGCCCGTGTCCCTCATGGAAATCGCACCACTTTGTCTTATCTCCTTCTCTCGTCATCCGAGGTGGGTAGGAAATATACTCGTTATTAGCTTTTATCCACATCAGGATTTGATCTCGTGGGGTGTTCAACGGCACAAAATGCCTTTTCTGCCCCCTGTTGTCGATATAACTATCCTCCCCTCCTCCGATATTATAACTCGGTCTGTAGTTCGCGGGCTCTCTGCTGCTTCGGCCGGGATCACCCTGGAACTGCGGTCTTCCTCTCCTCCTGGTTCATAATTGGACCAAAAACGTTCCTGACTTCTCCCCCCTCCTGGGGAGATTTGCTTCTGGCCGGTTGGTACCGAGCTGGGAGCCTGCCTCTGTCGCTCCTCATCCAGGTTCATATAATTCCATGCTCGGTCCATAAGCTCAGTGTATGTTTCTACTGGGCTAGTTATAAGGCTGTCACGGAACGATCCCATAGTGGTGTTATCTTTCATGGCGTCAATGGATGTATCATCAATGAGATTCTCCACTTGAACTGCCTCCGAGTTAAAACGAGATATGTAATCCTTCAGACTTTCTTCCAGTTTCTGAAAACATTTCTTCAAGTCGGAGGACTTTTTCTTCCTCTGTATGCTCGGGGCAAAATGCGTTTTAAAGGCTAGAGCCAAAGCTTGGAAACTTCCAATGGATCCATCCACAAGGCTTTGGTACCAGTTCTGTGCAGCATCAACCAAGGTGGTCGGAAAAATCTTACAGATGGAGGCATCAGAAACATTCTGGACACTCATTAATACCTGAAAACAATTTAGATGTGTCATGGGATCAGTTTTTCCATTATAGTGCTTTATAGTTGGATATTTAAACTTATCTGGGAATGGCTCGTCGAGAATATCCCGGCTGAGGGGGCTTCCTATGCCGAGCAAAGTGACCGGTCTTGACATAGCTTTGTTCCCCTTCTGTTTGGCTAGTTCGGCTTGGACTAGTCGTGTGACTTCAGCACCTATCGTTTTTCTGTCTAGGTGGTCATTGCCCGAGCTATGTATACTTTCAGCTACTTCCCTCCTGGCCGGTGGGACTCCTGCCCTAGCAGCCTGCAGAGGTTCCACTGCCGGATCTGGCACTCCCCTTCCCAGGCCGGTAGTATTATACGCGGTCTATTCGGCGGTAAGTCATCTTCGTGCAATCCCTCACTTGGAAGAATAGGAGGGTTCTGGCCTTCTGCTCCCAGAACCGTAGCGCCTTCTGCTGCTACCCCCCGACCTCCGGTAGCCCGTGCTATGGTTGGATGCCCTGGGGTCGGTGTTGTTGTCGCGTTGTATCCTGGGTAATACTGGGCCATGACGGCAAAATGCATTTGCTGGGCCTGATGCAACTTGCGGGCCATGTATTTCAGATATTCTTGAGCTTGTAAGACCGCAGGGGGTACCTCGTGCCCAGAAGTTGTTCCCGTTCCAATAGCCACTGGTGTAGCATCTACCGGAAACCTAAGTTGAGTGGGAGGTAACGTGTTGTGGAGGAAACTCTGTGGAACGGTGGCTCCTGGGGTGGATAGAGTTGTTTGGCCAGTATCGGAGGTGAACGGGCTTGCCTTAGGATAGTTTTCCAGACCATATAGAGGCACAAGACCCGCTCCGCTACCGGAGGCCCTGGATCCTCCAATCTGGGTATTCGCCGGAGGGGTTAATCCAGTGATCACCGAGGTCCGACCACTGGCAGAACCTCCCCCAACCAGAGTGATTTCCGAGACGGTAGTTCCCAGAGGGTCTATCCTCTCAATAACAGAATCATTAGCCATTGTTTCTCAACAAAAATTACACAGCAATGTCATAAAAATCAGAAAAGGAAGAAACAGGGGATATTACGAAAGTTTCCCACAGACGGCGCCAAGTGATAAATCACCAACGCTGGAACCGGTCAAACGAACCTGAAGAGACAAGAACACAGAAAGTCAGACGAAATACCGGTGGAGGTCACCGGCAATTCGCTCCGACGATTAAGTTAGTATTTACGTGGGGAAGAAGAAAGAAAGAGAGAAAAGAAAAGAAAGAGTGTAGAGTAGGAAAAAGAGATCCCTTTAGGGTTTGTTGATAAGGTGGTTTATATAGTTTTACCTGGCACGTGTGTTCCGCAGTGGATCACTGCTATTCTTTGGTCCCCACAGAATCAGTTAGCTGATGTGGCACGTCCTCGTCACGTTTTGCTTATCCAGTAAGATATGCAGCACATGGATTCATCTGTGTGTCAGATTCTGTTTTTAGAGTTCGTTACGGCGCAAGGTCGGGGGAAAAGGTATACCGAGATCCGTCCTGACTTAAGTTTTATAGACTGTTCCGAGGTGGTTCTGTCATGTTTGGTGTTTCGGTGTGACCTTTATTCCTGGAAGGTCGGTTGTAATGATTTCTTGGTGCCTGGGTTCCCATATTCGCTTAACCGAGTGAGGTATGATACGTGTGAGGCTGTTTTACCGCCTTTGTGTTACTAGTCCTGTTATCAGGTAGCTTTTTAAAGTTGCTCTACAGGAGTGTTGTAGAAGTTTATTCACAGTGCTGTATATTTTATAATTGATTTTTTCTGTACCGAAATACGGAATGGCTTCATTTCTTAGTGTTAGAAATTGGAAATGATTTTTCTTTAACAAACAAAATGACGAAAGATTCTTTCTTCGTAATGCTATTGTTTGTACTCCAGAAGAGTATGTCTGTCTTTGTTAAGTATGCAATATAGTAAAAAGTATGGTTATGGCGAAATTCTGAAACATGTCTTTGTTATCTGGACAATTAGACTGTCTACTTTATCTGCAGTTAAAATCATTGGTACGCTTATTAAGGTTAATGTAATTTTGGTGGTTGATGATGATTACTTCTTGTAGAGAATGACTCTGTTATCTTTTAATGAAAGAAATTTGAAAAATGCTAGTCATGCTCGAGTTTAATGAAGAATGTTCCTAGTTCTTCCATTATATGTGATACCTCTTTTAATTATAATTATTTTCATTTGGTTAGTGATAATAAGAGCTAATCTATTGTACATAAAGCGGACAAATTCCAATTGAACCATCAATCTGATACTAACATTAGGTGTTTCTTGATAGGCCTTTTGTGTTGAAATTAATATTCAATTTCACCATGTTATTTTGCAAGGCAAAGAACAAATTAGGATAGACATAAAGAAAAAAATGGGTTGGCATGTGCAGTAAAGATGGTTTATCAATTTAGGTAGACCATACTAGAGGGATGAGCTCTTATTTGTTATTTTTGATAGATGCTAGATTTAACAGTAATAATAGTACAATTGTTTATAAGAATAAATGCATATTATTTCACCAGTTCATGATCTTTCCACCTTTCCATTCAACAAATATACACTTCATATTAACTATTAGTTTTACTCACAGTAGCATGTCTTAACTATTCTCTTATATTTATAGTAGGTGATAACATATGGATAAAACTTGGATGAGTGCTAAATTATACTCCGAGGAACATGTCAATGGGGTTAAATCTTTTATGAAATATGTCAAGGATTGTATGGACAAAGAATGTGAAATTCGATGTCTATGTGTTGATTGTCTTAATGTCTACATCAAAAGTTATGATTCAGTGTTTAATCATTTATTAATTTAGGGAATGGATGGTTGCTATACTAAATGGATCTTTCATGGTGAATATCTTGAAAATGAGATTCATGATTGTTCTTATGAAGAAGGTAGTGCAGAAGATAAGGAAACAACATTAGATAATGAGAAAGAGGATGATGGTATCAATGAGATTTTGGATGACTTAGGAAAGTTCAAGCTTAATATGGGAGATATTTCCAGAAATAACTCCAGTGATAATTTTGCAAATCTATTAAATAAGGCCCAACAAGAATTATATTCTGGATGCACAACATCAACTTTATCTTTTGTTGTCAATTTGCTTCATTTAAAAGTATATGATAACTGGAGCAATAAGTCCATTGACATGCTACTTCAATTCTTAATAAAAATTCTAACTGAAGGTGAGAAAGCTACAAAATCTTACTATAAATCCAAAAATTTATTGAAGGCATTAGGCTTGAGGTATGAGTCTATCTATGCTTGTAAATATGATTGTGTGCTCTTTTGGACAGACTTTGAAAATTATGAGCTATATCCTAAATGTAATACTTCAATATGGAAAATTAATGATGGAAAAGGAAAAAAGATTCCACATAAAATATTGGGATATTTTCCAGTCGCACCCAAGCTTCAGAGGTTGTTCATGTCAAACAAAACAGCTTCAGATATGAGGTGGCACAAATATAACCGTAAGGATGGTGATGGATACTTAAGGCGCCCGCCTGATTCTATAGCTTGCAAAGAGTTTGATAAAGAGTATCTTTGGTTTGCTAATGAGCCTCGTAATGTTAGATTAGGTCTAGCAACAGATGGCTTTAACCCATTTGGGAATATGACTAATTGCATACAACATGTGGCCAGTTATTCTTACTCCATATAACCTCCCACCTTGGCTATGCATGAAAGAGCCATTTTTAATGCTATCATTGCTTATTCCAGGTCCAAAGTCTCCAGGAAATGATATTGATGTGTATTTCCAACCACTTGTAGATGAGTTGAAAGTTTTGTGGGAAAGTGGAATCCAAACTTATGATTCTTGTTGTGGAGAAATTTCCTTATTGCATACATCTATATTATAGACAATCAATGATTTCCCAGCATATGGAAATTTATCAGGGTGGAGCACTAAAGGGTATATGGCTTGTCCTGTGTGAAAAAAAAAAAGACATGTTCGCATAAGCTTAGGAGTAAAATAGCTTATATGGGACATCACAAATACTTGCCAAAAGGTCATAGTTGGAGAAAGAGTAAGAAGTTCAATGGAACTGTAGAATATGTCTCTCCACCAGCTGAATTATCTGGAGATGATATTTTAAATCAATTGACTCATCTTAAAGATGTTAATTATGGAAAGGATCTTAAGAAAAAAAAAAAGAGAAAACGAGCTTTTGAAGAGTTAAATTGGACTAAAGAGAACATACTCTTCGATTTACCTTATTGGAAAAAGTTGAAATTTAGACATAATTTTGATGTCATGCATATAGAAAAAAATATTTGTGAGAGTATTTTGGGAACACTGTTGAATATAGATGGAAAAAGAAAAGATACATTGAAAGCGAGACTCGATCTAGAGGATATGAACATAAGAAAAGAATTGCACTTGCAAAGGAGAAATGATGGATCCTATATAATGCCTTCAGCATGTTATGCATTATCCAAGGAGGAGAAGCGAGAGTTCTGTGAATTTTTAAAGTCGGTGAAATTTCCAGATAGATATGCTTCTAACATTTCTCGTTGTGTCAATGTTGACGAGGGGAAGATAATGGGCCTGAAGAGCCATAATTGCCATTTATTGTTAGAAAGGCTACTCCATGTTGGTGTCCGTGGATACTTGCCTAAGGAATTGTCTGTTGCATTGGTGGAACTAGGATACTTCTTTCAACAATTATGTGGAAAGTCATTAAAAGTAGAAGATTTTGAGATCATGGAAAGGGACATTTCCCTCATTCTTTGTAAGTTAGAATTAATATTTCCCCTGCCTTTTTTGACGTAATGGTGTATTTGGCAATTCATTTGACACGTGAAGCCATGATTGGTGGGCCGGTTTAATTTAGATGAATGTTTCCTATTGAAAGGTAATATTTTTCTTAATTTTATTTTATTATATTTAATATAAGGATGGATGCGAGTTTCAATTTTTTTTATCACTTATAGGTCCTTATGCACTTACAAACATTTGTGAGAAATAAAGCTCGACTCGAGGGTTCCATAGCAGAAGCAAATATTGTCAAAGAAAGCGTAACATTTTGTTCCATGTATCTTTGTGGAATTGAGACAAAATTTAATAGACAGGAGCGAAATTCTGATGTGGAACATCGTAGTGAACTGTCTATATTTTCACAAAAAATTAGGCTTTTTGGAGCGTCCAAGTATCTTGATATGTGAAGTGATGAACTTGCCATGGCTCATTGGTACATCTTAAATAACAGTGACGAAGTAGCCTTTTATTTATAGTAAGTTAATTGTGTTATTTGTGTTTAATATGTTTGTATTTCTATTTAAATTTATATTCATAAAAATAGTTATTATTTAAATAGCGAGCATATAAAGGAGCTTCAACTAGAAATGATGTTGGATATGGAAAAAATGCACAAAAAAATTTCCTATATGGTTTCAAAGCGTGTAAGTTGTTATTTGTTTAATTTATTTATACATATGAACATGCATTAGAAAATATTGAGTTTTTGTTCATTAACTTGTAGATGACGCATATTTATGATTTTGAAAGAGATAAGACTGTAGAAGAATTATTTTTTTAGCATGTAGTCCTCACATATGTGTAAGAAAGTATTTGGATCTCATTTCTAATGGAGTGAGATTCCATACTAAATCCCGTGATGGTCGTCGTAAAACTCAAAACAGTGGTATTGTTGTTGAAGGAAATCATGAAGATGATACCATTAACTTTTATGGTAATCTAGTTGATATCATTGAGTTGGATTATGTAAATGATAAACAAGTTTTTCTTTTCAAATATGAGTGGTTTGACACAAGTAAGAACAAATCAGGTATTAAATTAGATGGCAAGATAGTCAGTATAAACATTTGTGATTTATGGTACAAGAATGATCCATTTATTTTGACAAGTCAAGAAAAACAAGTCTTTTATGTAGGTGATGTTAAATTAGGAAACAATTGGAGAGTTCTGAATATTTTTTGAATTCTATAATGTAATGGACCATTTAATTGTTGTGGCAGGTTTTGCTCAAAATGGCTCCCGGACGACCACGTTTTGTCGGATCTAGCTCATTTAAACCTTTATTTACACCGCCTACCAACGCTTCTTCCTCAAATTCTTTAAAGTCCATAGGATTAGAAAATTTTAAGTGCAACAATACAATTGCCTCACAAAGAAATGTACCACTTTACATACTTCAGAAAGCAGCCAACATACTTTTCAAACACAGACAATAAACTTTTTAAACCAAGAGAGCAATACAAGTTATATTTTGATATTTTCTGGCATGAATTATAAGTTATCACTTATCTGTTTTAAATTTGAATTTGAATTTGACCATACGATCCATGTTCAAATTGTATTTGAAAGTTAATTCTAAATTGCTTTTTTTTTTTACTGAATTCCAAATAAACTTGAATTTAGATGCAACTTAAAAAAAAGACACAAGCCTTTATAAATTTCTCATTGCGTTTTGCTTAGTTTTTCCGGCTTATGGTTATGATTCAAAACATGCCAAACCAGATAAATAATACTAAATTCATATGAAAAAAAAAAACAAAATGTATTAATCAGGTTATGATTCAAAACATCCTAAATCAGGTATGTAATACTAAATGATGTGAATTCACTTCTTCTTTATGTCTTTTTACTTTTCCTTCCTTTTTATATTTGTATTAGTACATTCGCCTTCATGTTTTTTTGGGTGAAATGTTTTTCCAAATTTATGTGAAATTGAATTTATTAATAAGAGTAAGTTATGTAGTTTGTGTAAATTAAAAATATAATGAAAAGAACAAAATGTATGTATTGTTTTTCAATTCATAACTATCATAGGTATACAAATACATATATTATATATCTAAAAATTATAAAATACATTAATTATATAAAAAATACTGTTTTATATATTTTATTTTTAAGTTAGTATAATGAAGATAGAAATAATTTTCCTATCAATTAAATTTAAAATCAGAATTATATAGCGAATAATTTTATGGAAATTTTAAAATGTAATTTAAAACTTTATATGAAAGATGCATTTGCTTACATGTATAGGGTTTAATTGTTTAAAATGGAACTAATAGGTGGCTGGATATAAATGGGCTTGAATATCGTGGGCCACGAGCCATGAACATAAAACACCATCATTTTTGCGTTATTCAAAATGACAGCTCCGTTTTTTTTGGAAATGACACCTTTTCTGAAGGGCGGGACACATACTAACACACTAACTTGCCACGTGAGCTTCCTGCATGCATTAGCGAGAAATACACTGTTTAGATGACATCTTCTCCATCTAGCTTGCCGTTTATTAAACTATCATGTTTTAACTGTATGATGGAAAGCACACAAAACAAATAGTGTCTGGTTGTCCGGTTAAGAAAAACACAAAAAACCAAAAATATGTTTTGGTCGAACCGGAATGCATCCCAATTTTTGATATCACGGAGACAAATTATTGATATAACAGAGACAAATTGTTCCTTCCAACCTTATTTCTCTCATACACGTGTTCCGGGCGAGGTTTATTCCTAGGAATTCTGGTCTAGACTTTTGCATCCCGGATGCTATTGTCGTCGTTCCTACAAGCTCTCTTCTAACTGTTCTAAGGCAGATAAACAACACCTTGTCAATGTAACAACCTCTTATCCCTTGTTGGAAGGAGTATAAACATATAAGTGTGGATCTGGCAATCCGTTTTGAAATCTGGAGATTGATTTAGCCTGGCAGCTGGATCTAGTGAAAGGAGTTTCCACTAGACTGGTTATTAAAGGTTTGATTAAGTGAAGGAGTTTTACTTAATCAGATTTGTTCTTTTAGGTATGGCCTAACAGGATATTTTGAAAATCTGATTTTTGGAAATTGGAAAATGTTATTAGGCCTGACCTAAGACTGGAATTGAAATAATAGTTTTTGAAAATTTGGATTTTGAATCGTTATATTGGCAGCATATGCCTCAAATACAAACATTATACTGGATATTTTCCTAGAGGGTAATGTCTAGGCTGGAATGCATATGGGCTGAGTCGATGGGTTTTGGTAGTAACCGATTTAAGGCTCCCACAGAATGATATACCTTTGATAGGTCTCCTTAATCACGAGTACAAACGACCGAGATACTGGGCTATGAGTGATACTACTCCGCATAAGATGTTCTTGATGTTGGAGTGCAACGCCAGAGCGTGAGAGCAGCTATGAGTATCGGGGCTGGATAGGGACTCCTAGAATAGGGTGAGAAGAGAAAATTCTAATGCGATGCAACAAGTGCAAATATGTCTGGTAAGTAAAGGGTGGTGATCTCTAAGGTGCAAGCCGTGCGGTTTAGGTCCATGGAAACCGATTTTGAAAATAATTCTAAAAACGTTTTTATGTTTATGTTTTAAAACAGTTGATTTTAATCCCCAATGGAGTCGCCACTGTGAGTGGAGCGGGGTTTGGGGGCCGCTCGCCCAGACTTATGGCTGACTTCTTTGATTTAGAAATTATTTGAAAATGGAGTCGCCACCTAGTTCAACTAGGAAATGCCTTGTATACCGACTAGATAACCTTACTCACTTATGGGTAAGAGTATCGTGCATCGGACCAAAAGACCGGGTTCATGGATTTTTCCGAGACTCGTGTGCTTGGATTATCGGTTACTAGCTTTATTTACCGGACATATGCGTTTTATTCTCATCTCAAGCAGTCCACAGGATATAATACTGGAAACGTAAACAAGTCTGAAAAGCGTGTAAACAAATAGACTCGCATATGAGTCGCTCTTGACTGGTCATGCAAAGCAAGTAGTAGGTACTCCTAAGCATACATCTAAACCTAGCGATTTCTAACAAACCAGGAATCTGTCTGGTCTGGATTGATTACATACATAAAGCCTAATCCAAGATTCTAAGTTTGATTGATTTTATTAGGTGATCTTGGGTGCCCTATAGAACCGTTTCTACTTTTTCGTGGTAGTCCTAAGATGTCTAATTGACTAGCTAGAATTAATTTGATTTGCTAATTTAACGTGGTTAGTCCTTTAGCCTGTTAATATTGGATTTGGCATGCTTTTGTAAAGCTATAAACATTGCAAACTGGCCCATGTACAGTTGGATAAACATACAAGGTGAGGAATACTTTTAAACCTCATTGACTTTTGAGTGTCTTGCACTCGCGCGGATTTGACCATCTGCATGGTCTGAACTGGTTCGGTCAGAACACAGAAGTTGTTCGTCTCGTAAATACAGTTATATCGGTCTGAACCGCGTTCGATTCCGAGCTCTGGTGAACCCTGAATCTGCTCCAAACGTTGCTGGGATTGGGGCCACGGGCTCGTGGGCCCGGTTTATACTTTATGTTACATTCTTGGAATTATGGTCCCGATTGGTAGTGGGTTTGAACCATTACAATGCATAAAATAAAAGTACATTAAATTATCTACGTATGGGTTCAAACCGGGTCTGATTCTGAGCCCGAACGAGCCCGTTAACACGTCTGGAAGTTTGACAGGGAATTAGGTTCTAGAAAGATGTAGACGAAGAACACAACGCCGGTGTGACTGCCCGCGCCGGTATTCTGGGATGGCGGCACTGCCGATCCATTCTGGAAGCGTCGTCGGTTACAGCGGCGGCAGCGGCAGCAGGGACATCAGCTCGGTTTCAGCTTTGTTCTCACTCGTTGCAGCTCTGTGTTTTGTGCAAAAACAGCCAAAAAAGCATTAAAAAGACCAAGGATGACAAATATAATAATATGGAAGTGTTTAAAGAGAATTAAATATTGAAAACACCGAATTACAACAACTTTAAATGATTATTTTTCATGACAATTAAGCTCAAAACAACCTAAACTTGCATTCTAGGTGCTTTAAACTACCGGGCTTGTGGATTTAAGCGTGTAGAATATATAAATTCAGCCATTATAACATGCCTTTTCATCGAATTCAAGGCAATTTATTAAAAACTTTGGATTTAGCTAATCTGGCAGTTTCATGGTAAAAGTAGCAAATAATCTAAATATGCAGTACTAAGCAATCAAATCCAACTGGCATGAATATGACATTATAAAAAGCAATAAAAAGAGGGTCCTCAGAATTACCGGTCTTGATCCTTGACTCATTTTCTGGCGAAGTAGATGCAGAATCCAGCTTCGAGTATGTGCACGACTTTGTTCTTAGAGAATCAAAGCGTATTTAGGTGTACTAAGAGTGGAAATGAGTGCAACTTGGTGTGTGTGTGTATGAGGGTGAGGGTTCGGCCAGAAGGGGGGATCGAATTGTAGGGTTAGATTTTTGTATCTCTGATCCGACCTTTAGCTAATAGTAGTATTTATGTGTGTGATTGGGGTTTAGGGTTAGCTAGAGTCTTTTGGGTTTTAAATTGTTTAACTGATAAGTCTTTAGGTATTAGAATTAGTTAAATTTTTTTATTTTTTAATTAATTTCGGATTTACACTTGATGGCTAAGTAAAACTGGGTTAAAAGTTTATTTTGGTATTTAAAAGCGTCAAATAAAGCTACTAAGACCCTATGAGTTTGGGTATTGTCAATTTTAGGCCGTAAAACTTGCAAATTGCCCTAAACTTCTAAGATATTGCAATTAGTCCAATTTCTGGACTTACACTACAATCTCTTTGGACTTTTATACGCTATTTGCGGCTGATTATGTTTTAATCCTCCAAGTTTGCAGCTATGCACAAATTATGTCTGCTTAAATTCCAGCAAGCAAATCGATAGCTGGACACCCTGACAGATTTCTCTGGAAATCATCATTGGACGCTTCAATCCCTTATCGCTTTATATCCGTCCGAAATATAGGTGTCTACAATCTCTATATTAATTTATTTTTATCAATGTAAAATAAACTTTTACTAATTAAAGTTAATACTAATATATAAACTAACGAGCATTATAGTATTTTCAAATTTAAATTTTGTTTATAAATAAAACGTTTTTGTTTATGTTGAAAAACTATTGATGTTAAATTAAAGTATATAACATTTAATTTTTTGATAGAAAATTATACAATATACATACAACGATAAAAGACTTTAAAATTAAATTAGTTACAATTGTTTTCTATAATTGTTTGATTATGTTAAATTAAATTATTATATTGCTGAAAATCTTCTAAAACAATAATTACTTTTATATATAATTTAGTATTTGGATGGTCATTTTAAATATAGAAATTAAAATTATTTTATGATTACATTAGAAATATAATCGAATTTTGTATTAACGTAGATATATTAAATAGAAATAATAAATTATTATATAATGTTTTAAAATGAAATAAATTTAAAAATTAATTTTTAAAGTTGTGTTCTAGTATACCTTTTGAATATTTAAACATTGTATAATTAATTTTTATAATAGATGGTATTTTAAAAAAAAAATTAATCAGATGTGGCACCTAAATTTGCTTTTTATTATAGAAATATCTTTTTAACATAATGTTTTACAGAATAGTATTGGTTATTAGGTTTGGATTTGTACAAAATTGACCCCATCCATTTTTTCTTTTAAAAACCCTCTATTTTTTTGCCGAAGATAGATCTACTTTACTTGTTAGCAGGGTTAGCGGAAGTTAGTTATGGTTATATACATTCCTTTTTAAAGATGCGCACTGATAAAGTGTGGGTCGAACCCATGATCTCAGAAGGACGTTTTAGGAGCTTTGCCAACCAGGCCAAAGCTTCCAGACCTAATTTTATTTATTTAAATATAGTTATTAAATTTGAATTTTTATATAAATAGCTTTCTATGTAAATGTTTGAAAAAAAAATAGTATTTATATTTAGCAAAATCTATTCTAAAATTTATGTACTTTTCATGTTTTTAGTTCAGTCTTTAATTTTTTTTTTTATTTGGTCCTTATATTTTCAAAAACACTTAATGAGGATTTTTTATTAACAAAAGTGTAAAAGTGTCAAGGAGTAAATAAAATGATTTTTGAAAGCATAAATACTAAGTAAAAAAAAATAAAAAAAACTTTATAGAACTGTTTTTAAAAGTACATGAACCAAATAAAAACGCCTAAAAAGAAGTAAAGAAAAAATAAAATATACGGAAATTTTCGAATGGGTCAAGCCTCTGTATTTCTCATACGATAGTAGATATTGATCACCTTATTTATGAACTTAGACCGTCTTTAATAATTTTCATTAGAATAACATAAATAATTTAATAAGTGATATCTATATTTTGATTTTTATATAACTAATTTCACTATTTTTTATCTGATAAATTTAACAAAATTCAAATAATTAACTGTTTGTAGACACCTATTTTTTTAGACTGATAAAAAGTAAAAATGATAAATCTATTCTAAAGTTCCTGTACTCTCCCCTTCGGATTGGGATTCCCTCATATTCAAATAAACATGACCTATCATGTTTATTTGAACATGAGGGAATCTCAATCCCTCCCCTTCATAATCAGTCCATCTCATTCTATTCTTTTCTTAAACAAGCTAGCCTACTACTTCTAAGGCTTTGATTAGCTCTCTTCTCGTTTGTATTTTATTACAAACAAATAGTGGAGTATTTTGGACAATGCCCGAGGATATAACCGGTTGTTTTGGTTGAATCTCGTTAAAATTCTGTTGTTTTATTTATTATATATTTATTAGTTAACACTCAGTTTAACTGGAGTTATCTATTATGTAGTTAGTTATATCGAGTTAAATTATGTTTAGGAGGTCGGTAGCTAAGTGGTCCGCTTGGGACCCCTCAGATCTGTTCTGGGAATTTTTTTGATATAATTATTTAGCACAATACGTGATTCGCTAGCATAATCGAATGAGCTTCCGCAACATTGGTTTGGTCCGTGGATATAGCTGGCAATTCCTTTGCTGTATTAGGACTGTTTATTACTGCATTTTTATTAATGGGGCTGATTCTGAATCTGATTCGAATACAGTTGAGGAGTCTGAATTGTGGAGGCTGTTGGATATCAGAATTGGACATGAAAATTCATACACTTGGATAGTGAAGTCTCTGCCATTGATGGTGACAGGGAGATCACAGTCAATACGATGAACTGAGGTTGAAATAAGCACATAGCCAAGATCCATACGTTCTTTGGAAGAGACCATAGGATGGACAGAAATTGATTTGCCAAATCTATTACCAACTTGAATAAAAATATCTTCATTCCAAGCTATAACGGAACTCCAATAAGATCCAGCCAAATGTATCTTCCTTTGAATAAAAGAAATTCTCATAAGGAGAAAAAGAATCAAAGTAGGCAATCATACTATTGAAATCTTATTTGAAACGAGCCAAATAATGAGCGTTATGGAACGCGATCAAGATACGCGAGTCACCAAGAAACGAGATGGATTCAAAAACCACTTCTAAATCCTTCAAAAAAATTCTGAACAAATGGAATATTCTGAATCTTAGAAACAGAAACTATAATAGCTAGGTCCTTATTGATCAATGGGCACGAGTTATGTGAAGTGAAAACTAGCGGGAGAGATGCAGTAACCTGGGTGTAGGACCTTGAATCTCAAACAACAAATTGAGTAATCTTTCTAGGAAGCACTGGTTTTGCAGGAACAACAATCCTGGAGGTACAATGCATGAGGATAGTCGAAGGAGTCTTAGTGTATTTGGCTCGGAACGCTCGCACTCGACATGAACCAATAAAGATCTGATTCATCTTTCGAAGCACATGATCAATGTTACCAGCATCCGATAATCTCAGAAAATCAAAATTCCTTTGCATAATATTATTAATTACAAATATTTGTATATACATAAGATTTAATAAGTTTATATTATAAAAATATATGATGATTATTTTTATTATTAAGGTACTTTTAATTAAATATTTATAAAGTTAATCTAAGAATAAAGTTATAAAGAATTTAGTTATAAAATTCATTCCAAATATAAATATCTAAAATTCATTTCAATTCTAAATTTTATACTTTTTCATTCCAACTGGTGTAATTTATTTGTGAATGAGCTTCATATATATAATTATTTATTAATTAATTTCAATTATCAATTTGGAATTCTTCCAAAGGAGACCTTATTTTTCTCATGATCACTTGTCGAAATTAAGAGTCATCTAGCTTAGTTTTGAATATAATTAGACCGAAATGCATTTTCAATGGATATTAAACACCATACATCACTGAACTAATATGTTATTACAGAAAGGAAACTAAACGTCATTTTGTTACAAAAAAGTAACTGAGTTATACCTTTTATTACAACGGGAGGTCACTACGGAGGATTCGGTCAAATTTTGTTATAAAAAGGTCACTAAACTTAACATGAATTACAAAAAGGTCACTGAGTTATATTTCTATTTGTAATTCCGGCTTGCCACATAAGTAAAAATGGTGCGTTTTAGTGTCAAAACGGTGTGTTTTATATGAGTGACATCTCGTTGTAACAAAATGTATAGTTTAATGACTTTTTTGTAACAAAATGAAGTTTAATACCCTTTCTGTAATAACAGGTAAGTTCAGTGACTTGCATTGTTTAATATCCCATTTTCTATATATACATACACAGCTCCTCGTATAATATTTCATTATATTCTCCAGTTTGATCCAATCCTTTATGAAAAGTCTATTCATCCTTGTCATAACACACAAAATCTTCTTATCTCAAAATTAATGAAATAGTTGATGAAAAGTCTATTCGTGTTTGTCATCATCCTCATCATAGTTGAAAGGTAACGGCACTGATTTGAAAGCTCGATATTTTCCTACATTGTTCAAATGCTCATTCTCCAACCTGACCAATTTAACCAAACAAAAACATTTCAAAGTTGAATGTTGATATTTAATAAACAGTCCCTTCATCATATGATCAATCAATTACCTGAAGAAGTTCCAAATCCCGCGACGTATAATCTCAAGACAAGCAACAATTAGAATCATCGTTTCCTTGTGCAATGAAAACACCGTGTATCTATAGATAGTTTGCAGCCAAGCGAATCGCAGAACAACATTTAACACCTGCATATCATATTATCATAATAAGTTTAAATTCTGTTAGAACAATAATAAATTTTGTGAAGATTTAGAGTACTACTAACCATGGCTACATAGTATACACTTTTATGAGGAACAAGAAGTTTGTCTCTAAGCCAACGATTCTTGGACTTGCGTTGTAGAAGTCCCCAGTCGTACACAACATCCCAATATGTACTCACGATTGCTGCCAGCACTGAGACAATCAATGCTGGTAGTTTCCAAACAGACCCTTTATCCATAGGATCATTCAGTTTTTCGGCTGTCCTTAAGGAAATTGCTACCATTGTTATGAAATATTTTCCACCATTCACTGCTTGCATTGCATCTCCCTCTTCAAACAGCCGCCGTAGGCACTAATCCACGTAACGGAACAGCATTTCATTTTCATTTTTAAAACACTTCTACTATATTTATAAACAATATGAGAATTTTCTTTTTAGCAATTTTATTTGTACTTCAAATTGCAAGATTCAAATGACGGATTTACCTGAAGAAGACGCGTCCAATATGGAATGGCAGCAACAATGTAAGAGTATTTAGTGAATTCATTGCTAAAATCACAAGTGTTATCTCTGAGCTTATAGTCTCCCCAACCATAGTAGCAGATATAGAATTCCAAACTTCTGATTGCTTGAACCTGTACATCAATACTAGAATTTTAAGTTGTTGCGAAAAGACAAAACCATACATCATGTGGTTCAACTATGGAATTGGGTTCATCTTTGACTAACCTGGCTAGTTAGTTGATCGGCCAAGAAGAAATCAGGAAGTGTAACCTGCAAGGCAATTTAAATCCAACATCTTTTGATTATTATCGTTCATTGCAAAAAGAAAAATGCACAGCTTTTCAAATTTTACAATTCTACATTTTTTATATAGATTTATAATTCAGATGATATGATTGGTTGCCGACCAAATAATGCTGATATGGCAGGCTGAAATTATACAGTCATATCATGTATCCAACTTTCTTTGATAATTGGGAGGGAGAGCGTATGTGAGAAAATTAAAACCCACGACCTAGCAATTTGCTAATTACAGAGTCATATCATATATTCAACTTAATTATAACCTTGGTAAATTTTTACACTTCAATCACAATCTTTCCAATTCAATGTAATTTGTTTTGTTTTGAATGCTTATGTACCTTGTAGAGAGGTGCAGCAATGCAGTGAAAGATACAAGCGAGGAAGAAGAATCGAGCTGGCCGGTACAAAATATTAAGTGGCAAGCACACCAAGACTATGAGAGCCTAGAGAAAAAAAAATGTGAGAAACTAAACAAGCCATAAAAGCCTTTTTGAGTTGAAGAATCTTACTATAACCACAAACATTGGAAGAAGTTCAGTCCATTGCTGATAGTCTTTAGTCTTAGGATCCATCTCCATGTCAAGGTTCAATAGCACAGAGATGAGTGCTAATGTGGCTATACCAAAACCTAGAAAAAAAATATTGCGATACCCCAGTTCCGTTCCTTGTTTGAATCCAAATATAAAGGAGTAATTAACTCGATACCGTATCCAAAAGTATATATTAACAGCGTACATGAGCAAGTGCAACACGATGAACGCAAACAAGCTGCAGCCAACAAGAGAACGATTTAGCATATCTAACTTCTCAGAGACTCACCTAATAAAGAAAAATTATACCTGTAAAGTGGAAACATGGTTGTCATATAAGTTTCTCTCCCTGGTTTATCCATGAGATTACGAGCACGAATTATCAAAACAAGGGCTACTATTAGAGCTACTGTGCATCCACAAAAGAAACCTGCAAAAGTTTCCAATTATAAATATATTGCATCAAAACAGAATATCTACAATTTTTTAAATTACTTAAGTTTACCCATTGAGAACGTTGTTCTGTGTTTTTCTCTTTTAGCTTTTGGCCTTAAGACGCTCATCCCCTTCCTCCGATTCGAGTTTGAGAAATGCTTAATGAAAGTTGCCTCTACCCTTCCCATAACTTTGATTACCTCATCAGAATGTCCAAAACAAGACTTATCTACCATTTTCATGTAAGCTTTTGATGCATCTCTTGAAGTAATCTGCACAAAATTAAATTGTGGGTTAAATCTTTTTACAATTACCAGACTATAATCTTTTTTAGCGAATTATAAAAAATTACAAAACTGTAAAGTAATACTGTGTTTTTACAAAATGGTTACTATTACAAAACAGTTGTTGAACTATAGGTTTTTTACAAAACGGTTATCAGGCTATAGTTTTTTTTGTCAAAGATAATGCATACCTTGTCATACTTCTTCATGATTTTGGAAAATGCTAAAGTGTTCAAGAAACTGAAACTCTTAAGAAGACGAAGCTTCTGGTAAAATCCAACGAAAGCACGCTTGAGTTGCTCCTCAACTTTCCTAAGATTTTCCCTTGTGAATTTGAGCTCTGTATGATGAGGAACGTGTAGAACACCTTTAATGGTGGATCTAGGAGTCTCATGTGTGTTATTAATTTTCACATGTTCTAATACTTCCAGTGGAGCCGGTTTCATTCCTTTAATTTTGTTCAGCTTTCCTGATTCTGTCTCTCGGCTATCGTCCTCCTCATTATGGGTCGACTCGTCTGATCTCTCGTGCTGGCTCGATGCTTCTTCAATCACTTCCATAACTTGAAATTTTCCTACATAGATACGAATTTTTGAATACTTCTATCACAAGAAATGGCTAAACTTTCGGCTATTTTGCATGGAAACATCTCCACTACGAGCAACTTATAGATTTTGTCATTTAGTTCATGTTTCTATAAAATTTATAAATTTATAAATTTTATATTTATAATATATTTTTATAAAAGGTATTCTCTTCGTTCCATTTTAAAAGTTTTATTTCTTTTTACATAAAAATTAAAAATATATATTACATAAGCATTAATTATTATAAATATTTCTTGTTTTGTAATTTTCCATACAACATTTTTCAAGATTATTTAAAGAATGATAAAAAAGAGAAATTCAATATAAAAAAATTTCTGTAAATAAAAATTGAATTTTTAAAATAGAATATCCCAAAATGGAATTAAGAACTTTTAAAATGGAACTGAGAGAATATTTGTTTTTCATTTTCTTTTACCATGTTACTGTATTTCTCTTTTTGTGTACTACATAGGTATACAAACTTACAAATAACTGTCTTTTTTTTTGTTATTGTTACGTAAAACTGATATATATATATAGAGTCGCCAATACAATGAGAGTTATTTGTCAAAATGGTATCAAACCTTTATAGGTACGTTATATTAAAATGGTATCATTTCTTTAGTTTATGTCATTTTATCATCAAAATTTTTATATTTTGTTTTAGATCAATTTTATCAAAAAATTCAGAATATTTTTTATGATGTGGCTGCTTGAGAAAACTCGGTATCATATAACAATATTCTTACTCCGGTTGCCCGGTCATAAAAATGGCTTAAATTTATATAAAAATTGGTCAGAAACAAAATATAGAAACTATGATACCAAAAAAGTACCATTTTTAAACAAGGTATAAAGTTTTGATATATTTATGGCTAATAACCCGTATAATGACGATTATCCCATGATGTAAGCGAAATGAAAATTAAGGTTAGAGACTTACTACTTGCTCTGACACCAGACGGAGTGGAAGCAGACAAGGCGGCGGCAGAAGCAGCAACGTCGGAAGCGAGACGAGTCATATCAGCCGACCGATCATTCCACCCGGTAGGATTCTCAACTTTGATTCTGAAAGCAATCAAAGCATCCATTTGCTTGTTCAACATCTCAGCTTCCTCCATAACCACACCAATTTTTTCTTTGTAAAACTTCTCCACCTTATTGAACTCTTCATCCAGCCTCCCAAAGTAAACCGTTTCATACTCTCCGCCTTCATCGGAAGACATAAGAAAAGTAGTCTCATAGCTTTGAGACCCGTCGCGGTTCACTGAATTTACAAAAATGGGTTGACTTTCAACGTCACTAGAAGCAGCCGGGCTGGTATTTTTCTGTATCAAGCCACTAAACGCTCTGTACAGCGTCAGCTTTCTGTTCAGGCCACCGTGATCGGCGGTGGATTGTGGTGGTGGTTTGTTTCTGAGCTTGAATCTTTGAATTTCTTTCAGAAGGGTTTTGAGAAAATCATAGTCCATGTATGCTTCTTGCCATTCTGGCACCATTTGCGCCTTGAATTCTTTCCCAAACTTCATCTTCTAAATCAATTAATGTTTTCACAGTATATTTTTTCCTTTGATGTTTGGTAATGTTGAAAAATGAAGAGTAGATATGACAGTTTTCATTAGATGGAAGATGAGAAAAAAAAATAAACAACAAAATGAAATTAACCATATTATATATAATGATGTATTGATAGTGAAATTGTATATAGTGATTGATCAGTTGAATTTTTGTGGTAAGTTAGAAATGAAATAAAAGAAAAAAGTCGTAGACACGCTGTACTTTACTTATTGGAAACAGTCTCAACTAACAAATCTGCCTGCTGACCTTTTTTTCAGTGCCTTATTGTATTCACAAGTGGCGTTATAATTTTATGGTGTAATATCAAAAAAATTCACAAACTTTATACGGTTTCTCATTTTAATCACGTAGTTTAAATTTTCTCATTTTTATGCACGAATTACTATTTTTTTCAAATCCATACACGGTGCTGAGGTGTCACGACTTCATAGATACACTATTATAAAATATTCTAATGTTATAAATGTATTATTAATTTATTGTATAAATAATATGACATAATTATTAGATCGAATAATTATTTCTAATTTGAAACCCGTGTTAGCTGAATCCATTTTCATTTAATTTCAGTGTGATTCTATTTTTGTATTTTTGAGAAAAGTTTGATTCTACTTAAAAATCAAAAAGTACAAATAAACTCATACAAGAGCTCATTAATATTTTAGTGTAAATGATCATTGCTCTCTCGCTTACATATTTGTGGTAATAAAAGATAGTACAAAAACGACATACTTTTATGTTTTTTAATAGCTGTTATTATTTTATTTTATTTTATCTGATCATGAGGTATTCTGAATGGGTTTCAACTATAAAACGACACTTTTAAACCTTTTATATTCAGACTAATTCCTACTCGAGCCGGATAGGTCTCTTGCGGGAGGCAAAACTCTGACCCCAAATTTTAAACGACTGCATATATGAGTACGGTTCGAATCCACGACTTCATTTAAGTTAAAAGAGCGCATTACCAATTCATTTATGTCTTGGGTTTACAATAGTTGTTATTTTAACATAAAAAGTACTAATAAATTCATGGAAACATCATTGCACGCAACCGTTGCGTCATATTATTCGTACAATAAACCAATGGTTCGTTAGTCATGTGAAAAAATTAATAATTAAAAAATTAAAAAAATTAAAAAAAATTATCGCAAATGCTCATTGGTTTATTGTAAAAACGACAACAACCAATGTATGAGATAAACACTTAAATTCATGTTATCAGAGCTCATAACTATTTAAGCTAGTAATTAGCGATGCAATGAAGACCTTATAGTGTCTAATCAAAATTAACCTATAGTTATGCAACAGTTAATTAAAAATATATTCAAATAGTATTCACCAATTTAAGAAAATGTTAAAAAAATATAAAATTAAATATAACTAATTTCATATAATGCATTAATTTAAAAGAAATTAAGTAATGTAAGATTTAAATATTTTTCAGAACAAAGGTACGGATATAGACGCGTTGATTTATAACTGTTTCTCTAATGCAGTATGGCTGTATTCGAGTTGTAATAAGAGTTTTGCTTATTCTGATTTGGATTTTTATAGGAATTCTTTTTGTGTCTTATTTTCAAACTCTTGATGGTATCTTGCCTAAGTCGTAGTCTCTAGTGTGCATCTTATATGTCACTTCTTGCGCGAAAGCTTAAGGTTTAAGTTTTTTGCTACTTTTTGTGACTTTACGGGACGAAGGGAGTACTAATTATTCATAAAAAAAAAGTAAGATCTAAAAGCAAACTTTTCACAGCTTTAAAAGTACATATTTAACTTTTAAATACAATAAGTGTAATACCCCAAAATATTTAATTATCTAATTGGACCACGTGTCCAGTCTAAACTTGCCAAAGTGGCAAAATCGGAAAGTTTTCCGATAAATAAGTTTTAGTAGGTCGGTTTTGGAAAGTACTATATGCGAGGAATTTAATAATATATTTCAATTCAAAAGTTCGAATTGGAATTAAAAAGAAAAATGTCAAGAAAAGTCCAAAATAAGGTACAGGGACCAAACTGTTAATTTAGCCATTTTGTGTCGAAAGTGGAAATTTTAGATTTTGACGGGAAAGTATTAATATCGAGCTCTGTATTATTTATTGGACATAAATAATACGTATAAATCATAATAAAAGAAGTTAACGATTTAGCTATGGACTAGATCGTACAAAAGAAAAGTTTAAAAGATAAATGATAATAAATAAAAAGAACAAGGACTAAAGTGAGCTTTTAACCTTAATATATAAGGTTATGATTATGAATCATAATCAGAGGAAGAACAATCGAGAGAAATTGAGAATTATCGAACGATCTCGTCGTTTCGCCGCCGTTTCTCCGTTTGACGTCCGATCCGCGTGATTTTCGCGGCAATCTCTTCAGAATCAAGAGCTCTATCGATCCTAAACTTCGTTTCAAGGTAAATTTTCAAGAAATTTGGTTAAAATAGAATAATAGGAGCTGTTTTAAGGGATTAAGGAATTTAGATTGAATTCGACGTTTTTGAAGTTATTATCGCGTTTTAATGACAACGGAGGAACGAGTTTTGGCTAAGGAAGTGTTAGGAGCACGTCGGGATGGTTGAAAACCCCGGAAATCGCATTTCCGGGGCTGTGCACGACCGTGCACCACGGGTGCACGAACGTGCACCCAGCAACGTGCACGAACGTGCACCCTTCATGGTGCACGAACGTGCACTAGAGGTGCACGAACATGCACTAGTGAAGTGCACGAACGTGCACTTGGTTGCACGATCGTGTACCCACCAAAATGCACGCCCGCGCACCCCGACTCGCCCCCACGAGTATGCAAATCATATTTGACCTAGGTATTGAACGTTTTGAGTAGTATGACTCTAAAAGACGGATTTCAGACTTTGAGAATCAAAATTCTCGAGCTAAGCTCGACGTTTTAGATAGTTAACAATAACGGAAAACGTTAAGAACGTTATACGATTCTCTAGAATGAGAAGTGGTATTCGCTAGGTCGTCGATACGACTGAAGTTATCGAATACGTAAATAAGTATAAGAATAAAACTAAACCCTAAAATTTAAAAGTATTATACGTGTAAAAGTACGAGTTTCACGTCTAAATATTAAATGATTTATCAGACGTGTCAGCGAGTAGTGGAGTCAGTAGGCGCGGACTAGCGAGAGCGTATTATCAGATCGACCACATCATTACTTGGATAGCGGTCACAGTGAGTTGTACTTTACTTTCGTGTATTATATATATATAAGATTATTTTATATAGATATGTATACTGTTTTTACGCATCGCATATTATATGATTTGATTAAATGTTATATGTTTCTATCAAGTTATATACGAGAACTAGTATGCGATCCGAAGAAACTAGCTACCTATTGGGTGTCAATAGGCTGTGTGATCACCAGTATCGAGTCAGTCTAGTGTGTTTGCATCCGAGGAATAAATTAAAATGAACGACATGATATGAATAAGATTTTGAAATTTGATAGCGATTGATACGAGTGAGCACTCGGTTACCGTGTAACCTGGAGTCCCCGTTTCTAGTGGGTTGGACCCACCAGTGAGTTGGACTCACATTGTGAAATGTAATAATTAAATTGAATGATATATGATTATTCAAGAGATGTGTCGCATGCTAGGATATTAGTTTCGTACGGATCAAATACTTGTCTATATGTTTTTATATTAGTGTTTTCTTAAAATGCGATGTTATGTTTTTATATTAATACCATTAGTAAATGCCAACTCACTCGGCATTTCCCCAAATACTGACCCATTACCTTTGATGTTTTCAGGTACTTAGTATGTGGACCTAGCAAGAGGCCAATTTTGAAGTCCAGAAGTCAGCTGTGTATGTATAGTTTTTGACTTCTGTGAATGCTGCAGTAGTGGTCCCGTGTTGACAGAGTCGTAGCCTAGACAGCAATACATTTTGAGTGTACATATTACGTGTTGTCTTGTTTATATTTTTGTAGGCTACGTGTATTATATGTGGTTCACGGCCCCAGATGCCGGTGACATGTTCTGAGACACTAATTGATGTATGTAGTACCGCGAGGCCAGTTCGTACAGGGTACGGTAACTAGAGCCCGCGAGGTTTTAAACAATTAGTGTAAATATTTGTGTATATATGTTATGTATACTTGCTTCTGTTGCTTTATGTTATTTATTATTTGCGAAAAATTTATAGTGATCTGAGGCTTGCTACGGGTTCCGGAGCTACCACTCTCGTTCCCTAGCGCCGGTTGCGGCTCAATAATTTGGGTCGTGACAATGTTGGTATTAGAGCAGTTGGTCCAGTTACCACTGTAAGATTGTTTCAGTACTTATTTGAGAACAGTTGGTCTAGTTACCACTGCCAGTTGTGTCTGAATGTCTGTTTGACTTGGAATACTCTGTCAGTAAGTAAACCTAGGAACTACTGCAGCAGAGAGTCGGACCTTAGTTGTCTGCATTTGCTTGATATATGTATTAGTAATATGTAGTATAGCGCACGCGAACCAGGATTATTAAGCTAGTAAGTGACTAGTATCTGTTTATACGGACGACTAAGGCAACTAAGTATTTGTTGCTTACGCTAAGAGATAGAAAATGGTTATATGTTTGCAAATTACGGACGACTGAGGTAATTAAGTGTTCACTACTTGCGCTGGGAAATGTTAAATGGCTATCTGCTTGCGAACTGCGTGCGGCTGGATTAAATGCTAAATGTTTACAGCATTTTATAAATTGATATTGGAATTGCGTGTGGAAATGGGCTAAGATGGTCGCTTATGTTTGAAATTGTTTCTTTTCAGCATGTCTGGGCAGAACGGAGCTCAGTCACATGCTGAGGAAGAACGGAAGGAAGCGCCTCCGATATTTCAGAATGGGTTTCATAATAAAATAGGCGAACCATCTGGGGTCCATCAGAATGGATTCCACGCAGATAATAGGAAATCGCTAGAAATTTATCAGAATGGATATATGTCTGTAACGGAGATTGGCAGTTCTTCTAGCAACAGAGGTAGAGTACACTCGCCAGAAATAGAATATAGTGAAGAAGATGAGGAGGAACCGGAGGAGGATCCGGAAGAGGATCCTGAGGAGGATCTAAAAGAAGAGGCAGAAGAAGACGATCCTCAAGAAGAAGAGTATGAAGAAGAAGAACTGTTAGATGAATCAAATGTTGAACAGTACAGAAGCGAGCATTTCTGGTCTAGGGTGCAGAGATACCGCGACTTGAGAGGAGATGCAGATATAGCAAATGGTCAGGCACAGATAGCTCTAGACCAAGTCAGGAGACAAATGCGCTCCTTCTCTCGAGGAATGCTTACAGTAGGAATGTATTCTGCTGATTTTCTGCGAATGGTTGAAGGAGTTCCCGATTTGGATGAAGGTAATAGAACCATCAACCGTAGGTATGTCAGAGGCTTAGGACCTGAGTTTAGTGAGCTATATGAACACGTAGGTGAACATTTTAGCACGCTCACTATGATGGCCCGTAGGATCGAGACTGAGCATGAATGAGCGGGCGATCCAGTACGACCCTTTTATTTTAGACGTGAGTACCATCCAGACTATGTCAACACATCATCCAGAGTTAGGACTAACCCCTACTTTGTGCAAAGAGGCGGAAGCAACTCCGGTAGAACAGTTAGGGGTCGACACACCGGCATAGTCATTAGGGAACCTAGTGTTCCGCATCAGGCACCTCCAGGTATTAGCGATTTATATGCTTTAAGTATTGTGTTTATGTGTTTGCATTACTGTGTATATATGATTGCTGCATTGCATAATAGAATGTTAGTAATAGGATACGCCTATAGGATAATACATCGGAAAGTGAGAACATATAGGAAGCAATGTTAATAAACACGCGACTAATAAAAAACGTATAAATATAATTTACAAAAGCTGTAATATAATAAATAAAACATCATACATTTGTCGCGAACGTAATTCTTATATTACGTTCTAGAAGCTGTAAAGGAGAAGATAGATTACTGAAAAGAGGAATCGATGTGGAACATCGGTACTTGCGTTTGTATATGACATGATACAGTATGTCAAAGAAGTGGATGTAGTGATTATAGCAGTAAAGAACTTTGAAGTGAATTGAGTTATCGGAGATATGGAGAAAGAAGTGATGTGACAGAAGAATAGTCAGTAAAATGACAGAAAATGACAGAAATACAAAAATTTATAATGTACCCAATAACAATAAAGAAAGCCGTTAGTAGTCGCAGAGTGTACAATCTAGAGTAAACTTATGATTTTATGAGAATTTTGAAAAATTTTATGATTTTTCAAGGTACAATTGTGCTCAGACATCGCATATGATATTGCATAATCACGAGAGGAATGCATCAGAAAATGATTTTAAAAATGTAGATCATGCATCATATCTTTATAATAACGCAGAAAAATGCAATTTTGAGCAACTCTTTGGTGATGAGAGGTGTCATCATGTAATAACCTAAATTTTTGAGGTATAACGTGTAGTGTCACGAGGCATAATTGTAAGGATTAAGAATGAGACTATCAGATTAAGACTGGATAATAAGGACTTAGACCGAAGCGGTTCTATTGGAATTATCGTAAAATAAGAATTTACCTGGAAAATTATTATGCGATAAATTGAATTTAATCGGGACTAAAAGGGAATAAAATAAAATAAGTTAGAAAGCCAGAGCTAATAATATTCACGGCAAGGTCCGTGAAATATTATTAATAAATGATCGTCAAGTTTCGTAAGTATACGAAATCGTTTTAGAAGAAAGTTTGACGATTAGTTAAGAATAAGGGTTAAAGTGCAAATTAGCCACTTTAAAGACTAAAGTGGACTTTTAACCACAAACTTCCGGAGGAAGTTGTGTTTTACTCTATTTTCTCAAGATAAGAAAATAATATCGGTAAAGTTGTTATTGATAGTCATTAAAATGAAAATTGGACGAAAAAGTGAGAAAAAGTGCAAGTTAGCTCAAAATGGAAATTTGAGCGTTTTTGGCCAAAATTGCCAAAATAAATTATTGGAGGGTGATATTAAAAGATATGAGACTAATGTTATTTATTTGAGAAATAAATAATACGGAATTTATCGAGAATCAAATGATTAAAAGATTAGTGGACTAAATTGTACGAAAGATAAGCTAGAAAGTGAAGAGAAAGGAGGTGACAACTTCAAGGACCTAAGTGGACTTTTTACCCACTTATTATCATCTTTCATGAATGGATAATCATTCTTCAAACACAATTTTGCAGCCAAAGGAGAAGAATCCCGTAACTCTCCTCTCAAATTTCTCACAAATCTTCAAAACATCATATCTCATTCGTTTTAAGTCCGAATTGAGCGATTCTTGCGGCCACGGAACGAGGAAATGATTATCTACAGATCTATGGCTTCAATTAGAGGTAATAAACTCAAATTATAGTCAGGGTTTCAGATTTAATATTTCGATTTTTGTTAAAGTTTGATTATAATGGTTGTTTGATTATGTTGGTTGATTATAAGCTTATAATTAAGTGTTTTAATGGATGAATAATGATTAATTGAGGCTGAGATATTGGAGAAAGGTCATGACCGAAAATTTTGAAATTTAATGATTAAAATTGGATGGGAATTGGATGAGTAATTGAAGATGATTTTCGGAAATTAAGTGATGAATGATGTGTTTAATGATCCTTAATGATAGTAGCTTTAGATTAAGTGTTTAATGATTAAGTTGTAGATGAACTAGGGATGTTATGTTGTGAATATTATGGTTGGAAATTTTGAAATGTTGAATGATGAACAATTTATAACAAATGGCTTAGATTTTATGGTATAAGAGTGAATGTTGATTCAATGGTGATGAAATTGAATTATGAGTTTCATGAATAGATTGTGGCTGATTTAAGGTTGAAATAATTGATGGAAATATGATAAATGTTGATTAGGGTTTCTGGTGATGAGAGTGTTTAAAATGGGAGATAATTAAGTTACGAGATAATTGTCCGCAAACAAGTAGGACGTTTTGCAGAAAACTGTTCTGCAAAACAGCCATGTTGTAGAGGCAATATCTCGGGCTGCATAAATCCAAATTAAGTTCCGTTTGTTGGTACGGAAACTTTGAAATGTTAACTATAATTATCTAGTTTTAAGTTTTCTCTAATTCTGCCTCTAAACTGCTCATAAAAGGCAGAACATTATGTTGTGCAATCTGCCCAGCACTTGTAAACAGCTCCAAGGAAATAACTTCTGACCTTGTTTTCGACACCTTCGGGTGCAATTCATGGTCTGAGACCTAAACGAAAGTTGTAGGCGGCGTTCTAAACTTTAAGAATATCGATTTCGTTCAGGGGTCAACCTATTTTAGATAAGCGTTTTTAATGACCGAAGTAGGTTGATCGAACTAGTTTTAGATGCGTAATCGTAATTAGATTTGTTATTAATTCGTAGCGTTATCGAATTTGCGTAGACTCGACGAAGCGACTATCGGCAAGGCTCGAGGGGAACGGATCGAGATGTCTTCGTATTTATTTTAAGAATTTGGATAGCAAGTGGTGAGTACACTTTAAAATTACTCGTTAATATTCATAAAGCTACGTATTTTAATACGGAAAGCTATATGAATATTTATATATTTGAGATGTTTGCTTTTAAAATGTATACGTATGTATGCTTTGTAAATGATGTTTTATCGTAATGTGTTATTTTGATAATAACATAAATGTTAAGGCACCGGGGATGGATAAAGTAAAATGACATAAATCGAACCAAATACAAACAAGAAAAATATAGTACATGCCTATATGTACTATTATTCATATATTTATAAAGATACATTGTACGTTCCTATACGTACTTTTAATTATAATGAATACCCATACGTGCGTGTGTTATAGATGTATGCTTGTAGATTGTAATGTGCATGTCATGGTCCATAAAGGATCAAGAAAACCCAACATAAATCATTAAAATGATAAATACATGAGATAAGAAAAGTGAACTCTGACATATTCAATAATAAGAACTGAGATACAAGGTGGAACTCGGTAGAATTATTTCGGGACCTGTATCTCATCCATTCTCGATGATAATCCTCGGAACTCATACGCAATAAAAAGTAAGTGCGATACATCGAGAATCAATACGAAACAAGATCGAGACACAATGTGAACAAACACTCCTATTAAATGTCAATAGAAATTATATGAATCGACAGTTAAGTTCAAAAGACCTGCAGGGTGCAGAGTCCGAATGCAGACACGAAGGTAACTCGGTTGAACTATCTCGGGACCCGTGTCTAAGGAGTAACTCGGTTGAATTATCTCGGGACTCCTATCGATCGTTTGGGATTGAGAAATGGTACAAGTAACTCGGTTGAATTATCTCGGGACTGTACCATATGGTTATGGGTAACTCGGTTGAACTATCTCGGGACCCAACCATAAGGATCAAGTCACAAGAGACTTGACAATGATTTAGTTCGACTTAGAATCATGATAATATAAACTTAGATTTAAGATTCGGTCGAAAACTAATGCAACAAAACGAGAAAGAAAAATATCAATATCATAATAAGAAATCAAGGACGACAAATACTTATAAACTATAAGTTTATGAAATAAACAAAGAATTATGAAGGAAAGTAAAGAAGATACGCAATATGATGTCAAAAGATTATTTTTGATATATAGAATGGATTTTCAATGGATTTTAACCCTTTATGTGATATTGCGTGTAATTTGGTGAACTCACTCAGTTTTATACTGACCCCGTTACTCCTCCCATTTTTCAGGGATAGTATGATATGATTTGAAGAGTCAAGCATCCGAAGTTTTAATTCTCGGAAGTCATTTGTACAAGAAGAAAAAGAAGGTTTTCATTCTAGCAGTCCGCAGTAGTCTAGATATTTTAACTAGAATTTTGTATAACGCATTTTAACTCTGATATTTTTTGTAAAATGGGTTCACATGTATTTTGATATATGAAACATGATTTGATTTGCAAAAAATTTACACAGGATTTTAGGCTTGCTACGGGTTTCGGAGCTACCACTCCCATTCCCTAGCGCCGGTCGCGACTCATAAATTTGGATCGTGACACATCACTCTGAGCTACAAATGTATTAACGATTACAGATGATTTATGAAAAGCGATTTAAAAGAGCTGCCAGCCAAAGAATGTTTTGAAATATTTTTGGTTTAGTAAATGAACTCAGATGTGAAACTCTCCGACGGATAATAAAATATTCTTAATAAATAAGAATAAGATTTGTAAAACAAAACCCCAATAACAGAACAAAGCCATGTTAACAATTAATTACAACAAAGCTAGTGAAACTAAAGGAGAATGTGAATAAGGAGTTATCACCGGAGAGCATACGCAGTTAAGATGCGATGCGCTGACAATATTTAAGGATATAGTATTTATCCTTATGATGGAATAAAGGATGAAGTGACAGAGAGTCATATTATACGAAAGAGAAGTAACTAAGACGCAAGAATGAAGAATATAATGATTATCCTTATGTGAAAATAAGTAACATTTTAAGGAAGTAAGGAATATGAACAACGAAGCAGGTGATCTTGCAAAAAGTGAAGGTTTAAAGTTAGATAGATTAAGAGTGATAATGATGCTATATGACTGATATTAAGTAAAGTTACTAATATCAGCATTAAGAGTTATAAGTTGCGTTAATAGAAAGGAGAAAAGTTAAGTTATAAAATTCTAGCATAAGGAGAAAAGCACACGTATAGGCATACGTGTCAGTAAATGTAAAAATTGTGGATAATATGAAAGAAAGTATAATGAGGAAACTCATATACCCTCAAGATTTAGTAAGATGAATAGAGAAGTGGAAAGTTCTAGAAATACGTCAGAAGGATTATCAGAGTAGAACAGTAATAATGGAGCTATTATAAATAAAGGAAGGACGTAATGAATACAGTAAGTAAAGGACAAGATGATACTTCATTACTATTGGACAGATAGGAGTGAACTACATCTAAGAAGCCACGATGTCATAAGAACGAGAAGTGGTGTTAGTATAAAGAGATCAAGTTATTTAAAGACAATTAGAACCATGTTATAAGCATTAAGGGGGCATAAGGCGTGTAAGACGACAATAAATTGAAATTATTCCCTAATTTTGGGAGCTACAAATTAGATAATACCAGGAAGAGTGAGAATAAGATCGTGGAATTACTCGAAAGTAAGAAACAAAAGTGTAAGATGAAAGAGAAAGATATTTATACAGTAAGAAGGAACTACGATAAAAAAAAAGTGATGAAAACCTATAGGATTGTCGGATTTAGAACAATTTAAGTACAAAAGTAGATAAGTTGTTAAAGATTAAAGGTAAGGATGAAGTTAATCGAAGGCTAGTCAGTAAAAAGAATTCTTAAGAAAGTTTAATGTTAAAGAAACACCAGAGATTCTTATGAGGTCAACATGAATAAAGAATTGTGTAGTAAAGGAAAGACAACTTTGATTGATAAGTTAATAGGAAACTCGAGAAGATCTTTAAGGTACCAACTAGAGGAAAGTAAAGAGGATAAGAATACGAGTAGTATCATCAAATTAAAGCAACGGTACAAGCTACACGATTGAAAGTAATGTGAAGCAAAACGTTTAAGGTAATGGTAAAGGATAAGGGATTATGACCAATAGAGCGACGTGAAGTTCACGATAGCTTAAAGGAGCAAAGGAAAGATTAAAGTGAAGATAGTAGAAGATGTATCAGATTAAACTTCGCTAAGACACAGCGATTAAGATAGATGAAATGTAGTCTGAAAGGAACTAATTGAAAAAAGAACTAGGTGGCGGATGGTCGAAAAGAGAAATAGGAATTAAAGATTTTTGCCTAGGGAAGAGCGTGGCAACAAGGGATGCCAGCAAGATTAAAACCGTAGATTCATTGTCATAAGATGAATTCTCATGGAAGGTATGAATAAGATGAATACGGCAGTAAGGATATGAATAACATGTCGATAACAATTCGAGGATAAACGAGATAGATAACAATATGAAGATTACCAAGTAGAATGAACTAATAAAATGTTAAATGAGGATCAATCGACGCTAATGGTGGTCGGAAAGAAGATCACGACCAGTTGTAGATGACGAAAATATTACAATATCAACGATACGTCTAAAGCCACACTATTTTAGAAAGGTAACAGACGAGACGAGAGTAACAATAAGAAGATTCACAGCTATGCTACGACAAGAAACTACTATGATCAAGATAGATAATCGATTAGTGATAAGTGTGAGGTCACAGCTTTAAGTGGAAAGCTAAGAGTTAAAGTAAAAGAAAAAGCTGCGACTAACGCGTAGTAATGAACGTCAAGGTATAAGAACAATTTTAAGGTCCCAACAAGTTTTATGAAAATTCGAGGACGAATTTTTATAAGGGGGGAAGAATGTAATACCCCAAAATATTTAATTATCTAACTGGACCACGTGTCCCGTCTGGACTTGCCAAAGTGGCAAAATCAGAAAGTTTTCCGATAAATAAGTTTTAGTAGGTCGGTTTTGGAAAGGACTATATGCGAGGAATTTAATAATATATTTCAATTCAAAAGTTCGAATTGGAATTAAAAGGAAAAATGTCAAGAAAAGTCCAAAATAAGGTACAGGGACCAAAGTGTTAATTTAGCCACTTTGTGTCGAAAGTGGAAATTTTAGATTTTGACGGGAAAGTATTAATATCGAGCTCCGTATTATTTATTGGACATAAATAATACGTATAAGTCATAATAAAAGAAGTTAACGATTTAGCTATGGACTAAATCGTACAAAAGAAAAGTTTAAAAGTTAAATGATAATAAGTAAAAAGAACAAGGACCAAAGGGAGCTTTTAACCTTAATATATAAGGTTATGATTATGAATCATAATCAGAGGAAGAACAATCGAGAGAAATTGAGAATTATCGAACGATCTCGTCGTTTCGCCGTCGTTTCTCCGTTCGACGTCCGATTCGCGTGATTTTCACGGGAATCTCTTCAGAATCGAGAGCTCTATCGATCCTAAGCTTTGTTTCAAGGTAAATGTTCAAGAAATTTGATTAAAGATCGAATAATAGGAGCTGTTTTAAGGGATTAAGGAATTTAGATTGAATTCGACGTTTTTGAAGTTATTATCGCGTTTTAATGAAAACGGAGGAATGGGTTTTGGCTAAGGAGGTGTTAGGAGCACGTCGGGATGGTTGAAAACCCCGGAAATTGCATTTCCGGGGCTGTGCACGTGGTGCACGACCGTGCACCCAGCAAGGTGCACGAACGTGCACCTGAAGTGCATGAACATGCACCCTTCACGGTGCACGAACATGCACTAGAGGTGCACGAACATGCACCAGTGAAGTGCACGAACGTCCACTTGGTTGCACGATCGTGTACCCACCAAAATGCACGCCCGTGCACCCCAACTCGCCCCCACGAGTATGCAAATCGTATTTGACCTAGGTATTGGACGTTTTGAGTAGTATGACTCTAAAAGACGGATTTCAGACTTTGAGAATCAAACGTCTCGAGCTAAGCTCGACGTTTTAGATAGTTAACAATAATGGAACACGTTAAGAACGTTATACGATTCTCTAGAATGAGAAGTAGTATTCGCTAGGTCGTTGATACGACTGAAGTTATCGAATACGTAAATAAGTAAAAGAATGAAACTAAACCCTAAAATTTAGAAGTATTATATGTGTAAAAGTACGAGTTTCGTGTCTAACTATTAAATGATTTATCAGACGTGTCAGCGAGTAGTGGAGTCAGTAGGCGCGGACTAGCGAGAGCGTATTATCAGATCGACCACATCATTACTTGAATAGCGGTCACAGTGAGTTGCACTTTACTTTTGTGTATATATATATATATAAGATTATTTTATATAGATATGTATACTGTTTTTACGCATCGCATATTATATGATTTGATTAAATGTTATATGTTTCTATCAAATTATATACGAGAACTAGTATGCGATCCGAAGAAACTAGCTACCTATTGGGTGTCAATAGGCTATGTGATCACCAGTATAGAGTCAGTCTAGTGTGTTTGCATCCGAGGAATAAATTAAAATGAACGACATGATATGAATAAGATTTTGAAGTTTGATAGCGATTGATACGAGTGAGCACTCGGTTACTGTGTAACCTGGAGTACCCGTATCTAGTGGGTTGGACCCACCAGTGAGTTGGACTCACAGTGTGAAATGTAATAATTAAAGCAAACGATATATGATTATTCAAGAGATGTGTCGCATGCTAGGATATTAGTTTCGTACGGATCAAATACTTGTCTATATGTTTTATTATATTAGTGTTTTCTTGAAATGCGATGCTATGTTTTTATATTAATACCGTTAGTAAATGCCAACTCAATCGGTATTTCCCCAAATATTGACCACTCTTTGATGTTTTCAGGTACTTAGTACGTGGACCTAGCTAGAGGCCAATTTTGAAGTCCAGAAGTCAGCTGTGTATGTATAGTTTCTGACTTCTGTGAATGTTGCAGTAGTGGTCCCGTGTTGACAGAGTCGTAGCCTAGACAGCAGTACATTTTGAGTGTACATATTACGTGCTGTCTTGTTTATATTTTGTAGGCTACGTGTATTATATGTGGTTCACGGCCCCAGATGCCGGTGACATGTTTTGAGACACTAACTGATGTATGTAGTACCGCGAGGCCAGTTCGTACAGGGTACGGTAACTAGAGCCCGCGAGGTTTTAAACAGTTAGTGTAAATGTTTGTGTATATATGTTATGTATACTTGTTTCTGTTGATTTATGTTATTTATTTATTATTTGCGAAAAATTTATAGTGATCAGAGATCTTGCTACGGGTTCCGGAGCTATCACTCCCGTTCCCTAGCGCCTGTTGCGGCTCAATAATTTGGGTCGTGACAATAAGTCTAAACAAAAAAATAAATTTTGATAAAGTTGTATTAAGTTTTTTTAAAATCATAAAAAATAAATTAAAAAAAGGTTAAGCTCTTTTTTAAATCCAAAATTTTACATATTTTTATTTATTACGACCAAATTTTTTAACTTTTATGATTAAGTCCAATTAAAATATTGCAATTATATCCAAAAATTAAACTTTTACATCTTTTATCAGTGACAAATTTGTTATAATAACTCTAGAAGTTGGACAATATTTAAAATTTAATAATAATTGATAAAGAATGTAAAAATTTAGATTTAAAAGAAAATTTAATATTTGGAGAAAATTTCAAAAGTTTTTTTTTTTTGAAATTTTGAAAAAAACGGGGCTATTTTTTCAATTTTTTTTAGAGAGAGTTATCTCAATTGATACCAGATAAAGTAATTTAATTTATTAAAAAAATTAAATTGAAATAAATTATAAAAATTAAAAGATATAATTGTAATTAATAAATGATGTAAAAATTTGAATTTAAAAAATAATTTAACCTTAAATAATTAATTATAACTGTGGTCGATCATGGAGCCGGAGTTGATATTTTTTTACTATTACCTAAAACTTTTAGGTATCTTAATTTAATGGTTAATGTAATAATTCAAAACCATTAAATACTTATCCTTTTGTCAAGTGTAGTTAAACATTTTAATATGAAAATATTTTTTTAATATAAAAATATTTTTTTAATTCAATTTTTTTTTTTTTAATATAGTCAATTCTGTTCCACTTGATTCTCTTTTTTGTATTTGTCTTTTTCAAAATTAAGTGCATCATACTTAGCTATAAGAAATAATATGGTCATTAGTTAAAATGGTGCCCAACCATCGCACCTTATATCAAAATGGTACCCAATTTTTAATTTGTATCAAAACGGTACCCAACCTTCTAACATTTATCTTAAAATGGTTTTTTTAATATTTTCCGGCCACTTTTGATGACGTGGCAACCGGAAAAATAATTTTTTTATTGATGTAAAATAAGAGTTCGTTTTAATTTTTTAAATTATATAAAATTTTATTTGTCATGGGATGTGGCAAAAATATAAAAAATTAGTTTTCCGGTTGCCACGTCATCAAAAGTGGCCGGAAATTGTTTAAAAAACCATTTTGATACAAACGTTAGAAGGTTGGGTACCGTTTTGATACAAATTAAAGGTTGGGTACCATTTTGATATAAGGTGCAAAGGTTGGGTACCGTTTTGACTAATAACCCGAAATAATCATCGAATAGCGGTTAAATAAATAAAATAACATTTAATGGATTCAATTGGATGATTTAACTATAAACAGAATGATTTTTTTTTTTAAATAATAATTTTTATTAAAAATAAAAAATTTAAATTTTTAGAGTCATCTGTCCTCTGATTGTTATTTCATCTAGCAAAATGGCCAAACTCACAATCACATAATTTATTGGATTGATATATTAATGAGCCTTTTTATTAGTATTACACAACATTGATTTTAGAAATTGTATTATTTTATTGCACGTGGCTCAATTTTTTTGTAATATATAAACTTAATGTGATATAAAAAAATTATGTGTTATTTTAACGTATTTTATTTTTTTAATTTTATGTGATGTGTTAATTTCTTTTAAAATTAAATATGTAATATATTTATGTGCTAATTTAATTATTTTTTAGAAGTAATTAAGCTTTAATTTTTTTAAGAAATAATACAAGTTTACAGTTTAATTAGGTGTAATTTGATATGTGAAAAAATTACCGTTGTTAATTGAATGAAGAGAAGAATTTTTTCCATGAGTGTTTAGGTGGATAAATTTTATTTAATTTTAATTAAATTTGACATGCTGGCGATGAGGTGGATAGCCACTAACGGCCAGCGTGTCATTTTGTCAACGGAGGCTCCGATACGAAAATATTTATTAACGGTAAGGACCTCGATCAGAAAAAAAAATTATTAAGGTCTAAATTCAAAATCGGACCAAACATGAGGGTTCAATTTGTACATTTGGCCAATTGAAGTTTATGGTAATTAAAGGTGGTTGTTAGGATGGTGTTTTTTGGGGGAATAAATAAAAATATTATTGTTCATTTCCTAGAAAAATTCTTAGGTAAACTCAGTCCACCACGTCATCTGTAGACTAAACCTATCACATAATGACACGTCATTAAAATGATGGCAATCTTGTAATATTATTATTCAAATGTGTAAATAAATAATAAACAAATTTACAAGATTGCCATCATTTTAATGACGTGTCATTATGTGATAGACTTAGTCTACGGATAACATGGTGGACTGAGTCTACATAAAAATCTCTCCACTTCCTAAGTATTGAGAAAGAGGGAGAAAGAGAAAGAAAAGGAGATTATAATATATAGATAATAAATGTTCAATAATAGTTCTTAAAATTGTCAGCACATTCACTATTACTCTCAAACCTTTCAATTTAAATAATAATTATAAAAACAAAAAAAATTATTACATTCTTCCCTTTTTAAAAACATTAATTTTTAAATTGAAATAAAAACGCATAATTCATTATTAAAAAGACGAGAATATTTTTGGAGTTTCTCGTTTGGTTGAAAGTTTTTAGCGTTTGTATCTGACCTTGGAAAAAAATCAATTGCATCCTTATTTGAATTTTTATGTTTTACTTTTACCCCCAAACAAGGGTTCAATTGACGATTTAATTAGTTTAATGATGAAAACATTATAAACAACTAAATAGAACGACTAAATCATATTTTTTTTCTATTTAAAAAAATACAAACAAATCCTTCAACTTTATTCAAATAAGTCCAAATATTTAATTTTTCTTTAAATTTTTATTAAAAAATTAAATAAATTAAAAAACACTTCAGACTCACCATCGTCTAGAATACTCCTCTGATTAAGGAACCTGCTGCCACCCGTCTAAACCTAAATTTTATTTTTAAATTAAAAACAAATTAATTTTTTTTCAGGCAAGAAATACCTCCTCCTCGTTTGTGAAGATGAACTGACTGCGGGTCTGTTCATCTTCTCGCGGCGAGAAGGAGGATTTTATCCTCCTACTCGTCTGAAAATAAAAAAAAATTATAAAGATATTATTTAATTTTGTTTATATGAAAAAATTTACGGTTTTTAATAGTTATAAATAATTATAATAAATTAATTATTAAATTATATTATTTGTTGAATTTTGTGAGGAAGAAGATTTTTTGGGTAATTGATTCTGAAGGTTATTGAACTTTCGAGTTTTTTCATTACAGTCACTAAACTATTTTTTTTTATCACTGAACTTTTAATTTTTTTTATATTGGTATTTTCTGGCAAAAAATGCTTAGGTGGCAACCGAAAATAATTTTTTTACCTAAAAACTTGTCATATATGCATAATTTGACCTAAAAAATCATTTTCAAATTGAAATTATGTATATGCGATAAATTTTCAAAGTAATGCTAGCGAAATCCGGTTATCACATGTCAATTTCCGGCTGCCAATTAAACATTTTCGGCCGGAAATATTAAAATAAAAAAAATGAAAGTTCAATGATCGAAAAGAAAAAAAAATAGTTTAGTGACTGAAATTAAAAAACTGGAAAGTGTAGTGATGTTCAGAATCAATTACCTAGATTTTTTGGTACAATTATTAACATTTACGTCTAATTAGAATATAGATTAAAACGAAGAATTGTTTTTATCTTTTTTTAAATGAAAAGAGGTCAATTTAATGCTTTGAGTTAGAGGTGAAACATAAAACTTAAACAAGAATACAATTGAATTTTTTTCTAAATTAAGGTATAAACCCACAAAATTTCAACGTGGGTGATTTTTAAGTAATTAAGCCTAATATCAACTAACTTCTTTTCATAAGTCATATCTCCACTTTCATCTACACTTCAAGGCCAGAAAATTTGTTAAGGATTCACTCTATATGCATATATGAAAGTTAGATGAACTTCAAACAATTCTAGAGATAAAGTTAAAGGATAAGTCACGACTCCAACTTTTCAATTATATCAAATGATCAAATTTATCTTGGTGGTATTTTTTTTCTTGCCAAATAACGTAACTGTAATTTTAGAAGACTTTCAGTTGCGAATAGTGGTCGATCCAATATTTTTAAGTCTTCTAAATATAATGTTGATAATAGCTTTTTTTTTAAAAAGTAGACGTATACAACAAAACTAGAAAATCGGCCCCAATAACTAAAGTTTTTCCCAAAATTCTAAGTATCCTAACAATCAAACGAGAAACTAATTCATATGTATTCTTTAAAACATGAAAACAATTAATTTTGGAGTTTATGGTGATCGGATATGGGGTTTCTGGTTGGTGTTTGATAGAAAAGAAATAAAGATCAATAATGAAAATCAAATTTTAGAGTAGAAGAGAACGATGTCTTCCCTTCCCCTAAACCCTAGCTAAATTCCTCCTTCCCTCCCTAACCATGCTAGCAAGCTACCAAATCAATCCCGTTACTTTAAACCTTCAGATTCAGCAGCTCCAGTTATGATTTACTTCGAGAATTTTCCACAATTTTGGAAATATTCCGATCTCCAGAGAGCCTTTTCTAAATATGGTATTTTCGGTAAGGTGATTACTGCCAGGAAGCATAATAAAGCTAATAGGAGATTTGGATTCTTGACAATTGAACCACCTTTTCACGTGAATGATGTTCTTTCGAGGATGAATATGGTTTGTATCGGTTCTTACCATATTAGGGCTTTCATTTCTCGCTATCCTTTCGCTCCTAGGGTTTCTAAAGTGGAATCTGCACCTCCACAACTTGCCAAGAATACAATCCCTAAACCTGTTCCATCATCCTTCCGAGACAGAAGATCGTTTGCCCAAGTTTTGAACCCTAATTTTTTTATTGCTTCTCCTAAGCATAATAGATTCCAACACTCAGTGATAGCAGCTGTTTTGTCTTTGCCAAATTTACTTCATGCATGCAATTTTTTGCGTAAAAGAGGTGTTGTTTTCCAATCTTCCTCCTTTCTGGGTGGGAAATTCATCCTTTTCAATTTTAATTCCTCAATTGAAAAGGATAATTTCATGAGAATGGATTTTTCAGATTTCTTCGAATCAGTTGTTTCGTGGAGTCCTGACTTTGTTTCGCACGAACGTTATGTTTGGGCTAAGATATTTGGCGTTCCAATGGCTGTTTGGGATGAGGATTTATTTGTCAGGATTGGCAATACTCTGGGCAACTTTATATCAGTCCATCCGTTCGTACGCTCAATGGAGAGAATGGACGCTGCTTACGTTCTAATTACCAAGAGTTTTGACAGATTGGATACTATCCTGCATATCAAAGTGGGCGAGGTTACTCATGAGATTTCAGTTCTGGAAACCGATTCTCCTGTTCTAATGACAGATTACAGCAATTGTTCTTCAACCGATGATGAATCAGACTCTGGAGATTCTATTTCGAAGAATCAAAGCTTGGGTTACTCCCCTATTCCTGCTAATACTGCCTCTCAGAATATGTCAGCTAAGGTTGATTTTGACTCACTTGTTATCAATGATAATGATCTTCATCCGTCAACTAATGTGGTTCCTGAAACCACTAAGATCGACTATCCGGCTTTAAATCACCCTAGCATTACTCAACGCAAAACAGAAACCCTTAGTTGTTCATGGGAGTTTAAAACCGTTAGCCTCCACTTCATCAGCAGAATCCTCATCCCTTAGATCTGAAGATATCAGGCTCCGTAATAATAATTTTCTGCAGGAATATGAGAAGGAACGAGTGAGAGAGAAAACAACACATGAGTTGGAAAAAAACATGGAATGTAGGAGTTAACATGGGATTGTTTTCAGTTTCCAACAAAACAAAAATTACTTCCTTCTTGTATGACAGATTTTTCAAGGATCAGGATATAGCATCTTGATAATTTTTTTCTCCAGGAATATATATAGTTTTATGTCGAGTTCATTTAACTATATCTCATGGAATTGTCGTGGAGGTCTATCCTTCGCTAGGAAACAACGTACTATTCGCTCTATAGTGAGGAATAATTCAGTATCTCTTCTTTGCCTCCTTGAATCCAAAAAGGAAAGTATTGATGATTTTCTTTGTTGTCGTTTGTGGCCTTTTCTGGATTTCGACTACTGCTATTCTCCGTCTTCGGGTGCTTCTGGAGGTATTATTTGCATTTGGGACAAGAATTTGTTTTCTCCTGTTTTAATTTCTAAGCACAAAAATTGGATTTCTTTAGATTTCACTGGGAACGCTATTCCCTTTCGAATCATTTGTGTTTATGCCAGTTGTTGTTATATTGAGACGGCTGCTCTCTGGGATCTTTTAAAGCCAGTTCTTACAGTAGATAGAAACTGTATTTTAATAGGAGATTTTAACGAGATTTTGCTGCCATCGGAACGCCTACACTACAACTCCTACTCTACTTCCATGAGACTTTTTTCTGAATTTATTAATGCATCTAATCTCATAGAATCTCCTCTCCAAGGCAGATTTTTCACGTGGGAAAATTCAATTTCTAAGTCTAAGATTGATAGATGCTTTATTACCGATGGTGTTGTTTCTGAATGGCCGAACTGTTATCTCTCTGCTCTTCCAAGAAACTTTTCGGATCATGTTCCGCTGCGTCTTCGTTCCCAAGTGGTTATAGATTGGGGTCCTAAACCTTTTAAGTCGATTAATGCTTGGTGGGAGCATAAAGACTTTAAATCATTTGTATCAGAATCATGGCTGTCAATTTCGGATCAGCTCAATTTTGTTGATAAATTACGTTCTTTGAGAGCCTTAATCAAACAATGGAATTTAAATGTCTTTGGTAATCTTAACCACAAATTGGATTCTACTCTTCAAGCTATTCACATGTTAGAGTCAACTTCAGATTTGCAGGACCTTTCTGATTCGGACAAAGCAGTTTTATCTGCTCTTCATTCGGATAGCTATCGCTTTTCTAAGCAACTAGAATCTCTATGGCACCAAAAATCGAGGGTAAATTGGTCTTTTCTTGGGGACAGAAACGCCAAATTTTTTCATTCGATAGCTTCGGTTCATTCAAAAACAAATCTTATGACAGCAATTTCTATTGATGGGAACCTTTTTGATACGCCGTTGGATATTAAACAGCAGGTTGCCTTATTCTTCTAGAGGTTATATAAAAGAAATATGGTTGTCCCATTTTCTTTGGAGTCCTTAGCCATTAAAAGGACTACAGTTGCTCTCTCCTCGGCTTTAACTGATTTTTTCTCGGAAGAGGAAATTGTGCGAACTCTTATGATTTGCGATGACAATAAGGCTCCGGACCCGGATGGTTTTAACTCTTTCTTCTACAAGAAAGCGTGGCCTATCATGAAAAATGACTTCTTAAAGATTTTTGAGACTTTTAACTCCACAGGGACCTTTCCTCCAGGTATCAATACTGCTTTCCTCGTTTTGATTCCAAAACTTAAAGGCGCGACTAATCTTTTAGATTTCAGACCTATTAGCTTGATTAATGGAGTTTTTAACTCCTTTCTAAGGTCTTGGCAAACATATTGTCTCCTGTTCTTCCTCATATTATCTCAGAGAATCAGTTTGGCTTTATCAAGGGGTGTAATATTCACGATTGCCATATGATTGCCTCTGAAATTTTACATATTGCAGCTAGGCGGAAAGATAAACTTTTTGTTATTAAGCTTGATTTTAAAAAATCTTTTGATAGTATTTCCTGGGATTTCATTATGAAAATGATGAATAGGATGGGTTTTGATGCAACTTGGAGGAAGTGGATTTCCTATTTTTTTTGATACCTCGCAGCTTTCAATTCTGATTAATGGAAGCCCTTCAAAAACAAATTCTATGGGAAAAGGTGTAGACAGGGCGATCCTCTCTCCCCCATGCTTTTTGTTCAAGCAGTGGAAGGTCTGAAAGCTTTGTTCAGCCAAGCTGTCAACAACCATCTTTTTGATGGGATCAGAATTGATGGTTATTCGGAGCCTATTTCTATGCTTTAATTTGTAGATGACACTCTTCTTTTCATTCCTCAGGATTTGGATATGATTAGAAACCTTTTACGGGTTCTTAGATGTTTTGAGTTGGTTTCAGGCTTGGCAATTAACTACCAGAAAAGTTCTATTATGGGTATCAATATTGACGATGATGCATTGGAAACAGCTTCTGGAATTCTAAACTGTTCGACGGCCAAATTCCCTATAACCTACCTTGGTTTACCCCTCTCTACTAAACCTATTCGTGCAAATTTATGGCAGCCAGTGGTTTCGAAATTCACGGATCAGCTTGCTCTCTGGAAGGGAAATTTACTTTCACCTGCAGGTAGACTTATTCTTATCAAGGTGTTGAATAGTCTTTCTGTTTATTATTTGGGTTCCTTCGCTATTCCACAGGCAATCATTTCAGTTCTTGATAGATATACCAAGCGTTTTCTTTGGAGTGGCAGTGTGGATGGAAATGCTATTTGTAAGGTGTCATGGGACAGTGTTTGTCTTCCTTAAGATCAAGGTGTCCTTAATTTGATTCCTTTCAAAATAAAAAAACCAGAGTCTTCTATGCAAATGGTTGTGGAAACTTCGATCAGAGAACACCTCGCTTTGGTTTTTTGTGGTTACTACTAGCTGTTCTTGGCATGAATTACAGTCCAGTAATGTTCTTCAACTTTCTCACCTTTGGAAAGCTATCTATAGGACTTGCATTGCTAATAATCAGGTTTGGCTTTTATTCAATCAGCAGATTTCAATAAGCTTGGGTAACGGCAAATCAGTCCGGTTTTGGAGTGATATTTGGTTGGGAGATTCCATTTTAGCTGTTCGTTACAATCAGATTTTTTCTTTAACCATGAATGCTTCGGCACCAGTCCATCAATTGCTGTCAAATTACCTTTCTGATTCAGGTAACTCTCACCCTACGAATTTTTCTCAATTTTTATGGAGAAGGAGGCTGCGTATAAGAGAGCAAGATCAGTTTACTTCTCTTCTTCATGATATTCAGCATCTGTTGCCTCTTTCTTCAAGTCATGATGAAGTTCTTTGGCGTGGTTCTAAGTTCAGAACTAGGGATATTTCTCTTCTTCTCCAGCAGGTTTCTCCGCAAGTTACAGCTATGTTGAACGGCAGTCTTCAATTCTTTGTATTCTGGCGTTGGAAATTACCGCCACGAATAATTTTCTTTTGCCGGCTTGTTATCAGGAATAGGGTTCTTTTTAATGATTCATTGGTCTCGAGGGGTATCATTTGTTATGATCAGATTGGTTGCTCGGCATGTAATATTGCAGAGTCAATATTTCATATTCTTTGCCATTGTCCTTATGCTTGGAGGTTCTGGAGCTTTATTTTGGCAAAATGCGACATAGTTTGGGTCTCTCCGTCAAAGATTGATATCTTTTTTGAGTTATGGAATTCCTTTTGTCACTCTTCTCACAAAGAAATATGGAGGCTGATTTGGTTTATGGATATTTGGGATCTATGGAAAGCTCGAAACAACCGGGTTTTTAATGACGAAGAGATCTCTCATGAAGCTTTAGCTTATTCTTGTATTTGCAAGTCAGTGCATTTTTTTTCAGCTTTGCATCCGTCATTCCTTTATTCGGGAAATGACGTTTTTCGTTGTTTGGATAATTTTGCAATTTCCCTTTGACCTCTTGAGGTCTTTTGCCTTCCACTCCTTGTGGTTGTGCCTTATAAATAATCATTTATCCAAAAAAAAAGAAATAAAAATGTTACCGCTTATTTTTTAGAAATTAAGAGGGGGGAGTATAATGAAACTTTTTTAATTCTTAGTGGTATATAAAAGGGTTAATTATATACAAAATTGTTATGTTTACATTAAATATAAATCTATCAAAAAATTTAAAAGTTGTCAATCTATTGACCGCCTTTTGTAATTACTATCACAGTTTAAATATTTTTACTTTCATTTTGTTGGAAAAATTTAATTTTTTGCAATTATATTGATTATTTGTGGCTTCTGATTTATTGTGTCATATCATCCTTTGATCGTGAAGTCAGCTACAAATTGCCGAAATTTTGCATGATAATATAATTGCAAAAAAGAGAATTAATTACATATAAAATCACCATCTTTACACGGAATTTCAAAAATAATACGACCTTTAAAACGCGTCAATTCAGGACATGGCTTTTCATTTTTTTTCAAAAATAACATGAACACATTTTTAGATAAAATTTGCTGACTTTAACACTTGATGGGAGTTCCTCGTGTCATGCCATGTTAGCCAAAATGCCACTAAAAATTGTCGTTGTTATTTTAAAAAAGAAACGAAGGTGGTGTCCTGATTAAACATGTTTTAAAGGTCGTGTTATTTTTGAGATTTCGTGTAAAATGGTGATTTTATATATAATTAACCCAAAAAATTTAAAAGGTGGTGAATTAAAATTAGCAACTTTAAAAGTCATGATATAATTATAATTTAGTATAATGGTGTAATTTATATATAATTAACCTTGTGTAAAATATGCATGTAAATTTTTTTAGAATAATTCTTAAAATTATTTTTGACACTCACTTAAACTCCAAAATTTAATTTAAATAATAATTATACCAAAAAATAATAGGATATTATATATTTTCCTTCTTGAGAGAATATATTCTTAAATTTCAATAAAAAAACAAAATTCATTCTTAAAAAAAAGGATAAAGGTGATTCTTTTACATATCTTGTTCTTTCTCCCAAGTAAATTATTGTGCATCTTATTTCTCCATAGCAAAACTATAGGAACATGCTTAAGACGTAGCTTGCGAATTTATATATCCACGGCAGTAACTCACTCCTCTTATAAGTCAAATCATCACTTATTCCCACACTATGAGGCTTGACAATGTGTGAAGAATCATAGATATACCTACAAAGCATTAAGATATGAAAACTTGTATGAACTTGAGACATTTCCAGCTTTTTCAATTAACTCAAGTGTTTTAAAATATCTGAGAAATATTTTTTTTAGATAAATAATCGGTATATTAGCACAACCACAAATCAAAGTAAGGAAAAAGAGCAAAAAACAAACAAGTTATTAGGAGTTATTATAAAAGAAATTAAAACAACGAAATACATCATTCCTAGTAAAGGGGAAATCATGACACTGAACTCTGTAAAATTTCACAGCTTTGCAAATACTCAAGAAGACCAAGGAGTGAATATCTACCGACTCGTCCTGAAATACATGTTTGTTCCTCGCTTTCCACAAATTCCAAATGCCAAAGAACCATAAGATTTCATAGATCACGACACATGCCCTCTGATAAAGAAGTCCATTGAACGTAAAAATCTTCAAGTGACAATGGAGAGACCCATCTAACATTACACTTAATAAGAATAAGTGGCCAAGATCTCCAAGCGAAGTTACAATGAAAAACTAAATGATTACTTGACTCCAAAAACAAAAAACGGCTCTCCTTACCAAAGAGAACAAGCAGACTTATTTGAACCAAGAACGCATCTCCTTATCAAAACATCATTTGAAGAAATCTGACGCGCAAGCAACCATATAAAAAACAGAATCCAAAGGGGAAATTTTTCCTTCCAGATCCGATGAGCCAAGAAGCAAAACTGAAACTGCGGTGGAACAAAAATTTCAAACCATAAATCTTTCATTGAAGCAGCAGTGTAAGACAGATTATTTCTCCAACAAAATTTGTCCGGAAAAGGTTATAACATGGCCAAAAGATGCTACAGTAATGAAGTGAGTTGGCGCTGTTCTCCTAGGCGTTGTCGCCATTTCATAGAGAAAAGCTGAAGCCCGACTTATTCTTGATCAAAGAAGGAGGAAACCATTCCATTTTGTCCTGCATAACTTGAATAAATATGGAAACTTAATAAGTAATGGAACAATGAGCCAACAATTAAACCAAAAACGAGTGTTATTCTCGTCGCCCAGCTCTAATGAAACCAAGTTAATAAAACAATTCTAAATGATTTTGTTGTTCCCGCAAGAAGAAACAATTCCTTTCCACAAGTGCGAGAGTTTCACAACATTCACCGAGCAAAGATCAAACTAAGAAGAGATTGATGAGCTATTCGAAATAACTGTAAACCATAATGAATCTTTATCTGAATCCATCAACTTCCATAGCCATTTCAGAAGAAAACACTGACTATTAATGCGCAAAGGAGTAATATTAATACCATTGTAAATAAAAGGGACACAAACATCACCCTAAGCAACCTTGCCAAATCTCTAACAATCCATAATGCAGTTCCATAAGAACCTTCTCATAATACGCGCAAGAATAACAACAACCGATTAAGGAATATGGAAAGTGCCCAAGTAATAAACAAGCAAACTGCAAAGCACGGACTTAACAAGAACAAGTCTACCTGCAGGAAAAAAAAGATTACCTCTCCAAGAAGATAATTGTGAAGAAAAATTTGAAACAATTGGGTCCTAGGATTTTGTGCCAATTTCTCTCTCAAAAAGAGGGAGACCGAAGTAAATAACGGATAGCTCTTCAATTTAGTCATGTTGTTCCTGTTAATGACCCCATTCCTATCTTCGCTAATGCTGGTAAATTAATTTGTTTTTCTATTAATTAATTTTAGTTTGAATTAATTTTTTTATTGCAATAGATATAGCAGTTAGGGTTTATTATGTTCATAACTTAGTTTATAATTAAATTGAATAGAGTTTTTGAAAATTTATGTTTATTTCAATATGATATCATCTGTAACAAATTGTGCTCTATTTTGGCAGTTTCTTAAAGTTGAAAATGTTTAGTTTTAGCAACTATGAGCTTTTCGAGTATATTATGCTAGGGTTTATTATGTTGATTTTGATACATTTGTTTGTAATCAAATGCAATTTATAATTGAATTGAAGTTTTGGAGATTTATGTTTATTTCAGTATGATTTCATTTGTAACAAATTGTGTTTTGCTTTGGCATTTTCTTTTTAAAGTTAAAAATGTGTAGTTTTAGCAACTATGAACTTTTTTTGTATATAAATAACATTGACTTGGATTGTATTAGTTTCTATCATTTTTTTAGTATTTCCAAACACACTAGCTTAATTCCTTTAAAAATCATGAATTTTAGCGTGTTTTTTAATTTTAACACAAACTTTCAATTTGGCAAATTGATACATGAACTATCATTTCTTGCAATATTAAACACCGAATAATTTTTGCCAAGGAATAATCATTTCATTGTCCACATCAGCTTTTGATAGTGTGCATTTTATGCATACTAATTACCATATTTTCTTGGTGTTTATGGAGTGTTTATGCTTAATCATGGATCTTAATTGTGATTATTGTTTTTTATGTTAGCCGGAATGTTTGGATGCAATATGAAGGTGAAAAGATGATATTTGCTGAGCTTTTATAATGATTGATGCTTTGGAGAATTTTTGGACTAAAGGAAGAAAAGAAACAGAAGATCTCTTCAGTTAGAGCGTGCCCACGACGTTTTCTAGAAATCAGAATTTTGTGAAAAGAAGCATAAAAAGCTATAATTTGTCATGTGGCATTTTAATTCATTTTTGGAAGTGTTTATTCACTAATACTCTTTATTATTCAAGGTTTATTTTAGAAAAAAAGGATTCCTATTAAGACACAACTTTTATTATTTTTGAATTAGATTAGTTTTTATATTGGAGGGAATTAGGGAGAGATTTTAGGGATCATTAGGATTAGTAAAATCAAACTCTCAGACGAATTTTTGGTCATTCATTATTTTTACTTTTCATTGTTTTTCACTTTCTCTACGACAATTATGTGTGGCTAAACTCTTTTGTTTCCAACCCAAGGCTAATTAAGGTTTGAATTCATATGATTTGTGAGATTTAATCGCTCTTCATTATTTTCTCAATGTTATTAATATTCATGTATCTTCCATGTCTATTAGGAATTCTATTTTCGTTGACTTGTGTAAAAAAGCCTATTACTCAATTATCAAGATAATCTACGCCAAATTAGAATATTAAATCCGTAATTGTTTAATTGTTCTAATTATTAGTGGTAGAATAACATATTCATGTTATGTGGATACATGATCTAATCTAAATGAACCAAGCTTTTGAGTTTGTTGATTAGAATTAAGTTTCTCTAAATTGCATTGCTATTGGTAAATTAAATTATAGAAGCTTTTCTAGGATTGTTTATTCAATAAGAGAATTAATCAAATGGCTGTCATTGGTTAACGATAAACTAAGGAAAAATTAGATTGTTAGAGCTTCTCAACAACTATAACCAATTTATTGATGAATTTGCGAATTATATTTGTATCGATGATCAATTCAATGAATTAAACTAAGATTGTACCTTGGGTTGGAGTTTCTCATATCTACTTGTTCTCTCAGTTTTTATTATTTTCTTCGAATTGAATTTTAATTTAATTTAATTTGTTTTTAATTCCAAATTTAACCCCCCCCCCTATTTTTATTTGAATTTTGTTTAAGAAATAAGTCTACCCAATCTCTGTGGATTCGACCCTACTTGTCATTATTTACAAGTTGTTTTTATTTAGAGAGTAGGAATTATTTTTGTTGGATCCGACAGCCATCAAATTTTGTCTAGGACGAAAAATTGTTTGCTGTTTAAAATTGCACAAAAATGGAAGTTGGTGTCCGATATTGCTAAAATTGGAAGTTCCTGTTATAATTTCAAACATGTTAAAGTTCGTAATTTGAATGCAATTAAGCCTTAAACGATATCATTTTTTCAGTATTTCCCAACACATTGACAGGTAAGTTCTGTGACACCTTGTTTATCTATTTTTACATGAATGAACCAGTTTAAGCCCATTTTCTTTGGAACTGCTCAACCCAACACTGAATTAATTAAGCTAACTCGAGCATGTAAAATCTAGAAGTGTATTGACGCTGGCGGTAAACATAATGATCTTGATGATGTGGGGAAGGATACCTATCATCAGACATTCTTTGAGATGTTAGGGAATTAGTCATTTGGATATTATTTCAAGAAAGAGGCTATTGCATGGGTTTGGGAGCTTCTAATTATATAAATATCAGACTTTACGATTCTCTGTTTTTTAACTTTTGAATTTTTTTTAATTGTTATTATTTGATGCTACATTATATATGTTAGAGTTTTTCGCTGAGATATTTAAGATAGGTTTACTACCAAAACAAGTTTGAAAAATGAACCTTCAAATGTTCATTGCCCAAACACGATCCATTTCTAACAAAAGATGCAATTGAGTTCTTAACTCTTATCTCACCTGTGGTACTAGAAATCAACCATCAATTGCAAGTATCAAGATATCTGGCTTAGGAGAATTAGCCGAACCGCATGAGAAAAATGGCTGACTCCTGATGTTGACTTATAGAACACTCTCCCTTAACTTTCCTCGTTATAGCCCTCATCCACCCCACCACAACATCCAAAGACAACCTAGACGGCATGATTGGGACATAAGACTAATGAGTCGTGCTTAAAAAGAAAACGATAATTATGGTGGACAGTTGCTGATAAGAACGTAATAAAATAAGTTTAAAATGAAAACTCAACCGCCAAAAGCGATAATTAAGGAGGAACAAGTGTTTATAACCTTAAATAAGTAAGAGCCCAAGAAAGAGGTCTAGAAAAAAGTTAAGATTCTTTACGAAGACTCGGAAAAGATCTAAAAATCAAGAAGGAAGAAAGGCAAAATAACCTTCCTATATTTTAACCTCAACTACCAAAATGCAGCGTAGCACTTACCCCCAATCAAGGGAATACACACTTAATACCGGATTCAGTGAATCCTAGAGAAGCGAAATAAAAACCTCAATTCCGGACATGAATATTCGTAAGACTCTGGGGGGACCAGTGATAATCTAATAGAGGCGAAGCATTCTCGAGAAATATAAATGTGATCAACTCTAGCAAAATGGAATAGTCATGCCTATAGCTCACAAGAAATTAAATCTCCGCTGAAGACACTTGTAGTCGGGATTGATTCCCCATCTCGGACCAGATTCACTGACAGAATTGTCGAGATTAAGGTAAAAAGCACATTTCTTGCAAAGCAAGATAGGAATGCCATATTAGTCAAGGGCACCGCTGAAGATTATCTAATAGGAGAACATACATACACCACACCATCCACACTCCATACACATATCTTCTACCAAGATAATTGAAAAGGCCAGCTCAACCTAAAATATGGAGGGACCCCTCACCACATGAAGCACGAGTGAAGAAGAAGTTAACTATATAAAACACTTTATCCTTAAATGTTAAGATACTTATTTTTTTTATCTCTAGTCTTTATCTTCTTTCTTTACTCTTCTTCTTCACCAGTTATTTACTTTCCAGCGCTCTTTTCAACTGTACTCTCCTTTTCAGGTCCCAGGGCTTTAGTAGACCATTGCCCCGTTTTCAGTGGTTTATCAATATCCTTAAGCACTAGGTATACTAATTCCTAACCCTAAACCTTATTATATACTAGCCCTAACCGTAATCTAAATCATAAACATAATTCTAATACCTAAACCCTATTATATACTAGCCCTAACCTTTTTTTGTATTTTCTCGTTTTAATTGTACCCGAATTTTTTATTTTTTTCACAATATTTTTATTTAAATGATGAAGTCATTTAGTTTACTAAGTTTAAAGATAAAATTAAATTTATTTCCATTCAAAAAAGTACAAATAAGTCTTTTCTTTTTAAAAACTAACTAAAAACCATAATCAAATTAAAACTAATTTAAATTCTTAATAAATTCAACTAAATCTAAATAAATTTTCAACATATACAATTAATATATGCTAGACATGGAGAACGTTTTTTTATTTTTTCCAAAAAAAAAAAATCAATTTAATATTTCAGGGTACAATTGAAACACAAAAATGCGAAATAAGGTAAAATTGACCAGTTTTCAACGCCATGATAGGATTAAAAATGGGCTAAAAAGTCGGGGGTTTTCGAAGCATTAAGCCTTTTGAAAATAATCCCTATTTATTATATATTTAATTTTTTTTTACTACTTTGAATTTTGACTTTTTTGACTGTTGATATTTTTCGTCAGTTTTAATGCCAATATAATATCAACACAATATCAACAACATTTAATAAACTTGATAATATTAATTTTAAATATTTGTTTTTACTATTTTTTATTTTTTTTATTTTGCTCATAATTAATCATCATTTATTATTTATCATATATTTAATTTTAACGTTTTTTCATATATCAACATAAATCAACACAAAATCAACCAAAAATCAACAACATGTAATAAACTAACTAATTTAATTTTTTAAAATAATTTACACTAGTTATTTTTTTAATATTCCTTCAATTCAATTTTTATTTTTTATTTTTTTCACGTACAATGTGGTTTTCTTCGCTAACTAAAATCAACCAAGTATCAACATAAGATCAACACAGTATGAACACAAAATCAACGTTGTGACGTTACAATAATTAAACATCATTATTGTCTTCTTTACGAATGCTATATCGAAAATCAACACAAAATCAATATTAGATCAACCAACTATCAACCTAAGATTAATAAAGAATTAATATATTATTATCCAGTCTCGATTTGATTTTATTTTTTAGTTTATTTTTCATACTATATCGTGTTTTTATCAATGGTAAAATCAACAAATTATCAAAAGAAGATTGACAATATATCAACACAAAATCAATATAAAATCAACATAAAATCAACTCAATTTGACATTAAAATCCTGAATTTATAATTTTTTGATAAAAATTGTAATAACGTATTGCATAACATAATACATCATATCAATATCCTGTGTAAGAGTCACTATAGCAGTTTTGCTTTTTAGCGACCACTTTTTTTGTCACCAAGATGAATTATTTTCGTTGCCCCCTTCGTCGCTTAAAAAGGATCGCCTAATTGAAACGGCGACCAATAATTACTTTTCATCGCAGATCATGATTTCGTCGATAATTAATTGAATATTGGCGACGAATGATTTCGTCAACAATGAATTACTGAGGGGCGACTAACTTCATTTTGTCGTCAATGCATTAATAATGGGCGACAAATTATTTGGTCGTCAATACTGATACATTTTGTCACTAAAACATTAAAGATTTTTTTTTGTTAAAGATGGAGTACAACTCTTAAAGTCTTTGTTAGTAGTTAGTTATGAAGGTAGGATCGAATCCATAACCTCTTAATGCACTTGGAGACGCCTTAACCATTCAGACTAGACCCACGCAGGCTAAAACATTAAAGATGATTCACATTTTACATCGTCTTGTTTCTATTTTAGGCGTCTAGGCTTGTTTCCATTTTTAGAAAGTAGTTAACTAGATAAATTGTCACGACCCAAAACTATTGAGCCGCAACCGGCGCTAGGGAACGGGAGTGGTAGCTCCGGAACCCGTAGCAAGCCTAAAATCACAATTAATTTTTCGCGAATATAATATAAACAAACAATATCAAACAACGGAAGCAAATATACATATATAACATATAATCATACATTTGCACTAACTGTTTCAAAACCTCGCGGGCTCTAGTTACCGTACCCTGTACGAACTGGCCTCGCGGTACTATATACATCAATTAGTGTTTCAAACATCTCACCGGCATCTGGGGCCGTGGATCATATACTAAACACGTAGCCTATCAAAATGTATATAAAACAATAACAGCAGTTAATATATACAATCAAAATGAACTGCTGTCTAGACTACTATACTATCGACACAGGACCACTACTGCAGCATTCACAGAAGTCATAAACTAACATATACAGATGACTTCTGCACTTCAAAATTGGCCTCTACTAAGTCCACAAGCTAAGCACCTGAAAGACATCAAAGGTGAGGGGTCAGTATTTGGGGAAATACTGAGTGAGTTGACATTTACTAACAGTATTAATATGGAAACATAGCATCGCATCTCAAGAAAATATTAATATAAAACATATCAACATGTATTTGATCCGTACGAAACTAATATCCTAGCATGCGACACATTTCTCGAATAATCATTATCATTCAACCCAATCGTAAATATCAATCGCGAGTCCAACTCGCTGGTGGCCCAGCCACTAGATACGGGGACTCCAGACTACACCGTAACCGAGTACTCACTCGTATCAAATCATATACCCAATCGTAAATTTCATATTCATCATCAGCTCCCAGCTGTGTCAAGTCATTTCTCAATGCAAACATACTAGACTGACTCGATACTGGTGATCACACAGCCTATTGACACCCAATAGGTAGCTAGTTTCTTCGGATCGCATACTAGTTCTCGTATATAGAAATTAAATAAACATATAACATTCAATCAATTGTATATAATGCGATGCGTGAAAACAGTATATATATATATTCATAAAATAATTTTAATATATAATACATGAAAGTAAAAGTACAACTCACAGTGACCGCAATCCAAGAAATGATATGATCGATCTGATAGTACGCTCTCGCTAGTCCGCTTCTACTGATTCCACTACTCGCTGACACGTCTGATAAATCGTTAATAGTTAGACGTGATTCTCGCATTCTTATACGTATAATACTTTTAAGTTTTAAGATTTAGTTTCATTTTATACTTATTTACGTATTCAATAACTTTAGTCGTATAAACGACTTAGCGAATACTATTTCTCATAATTGAGGATCGCTTAACGTCCTTGACGTTTTCTATTGTTATCATTCATTTAAAATGTCGAGATAATCTCGAGATTAATAACTTTCCAAGTCCGAAATCCTTCCTTTCGCGTCCAATTACTCTAAGAGTCAAACACTTAGGTCAATTACAGCTTGAATTCGCGTGGGGACGAGTTGGGGTGCACGGGTGTGCGTTTTAATGGGTGCACGATCGTGCAACCAAGTACACGTTCGTGCACCACAGGGTTACACGTTCGTGTACTTATTGTACACGTTCGTGCACCATGAAAAGTGCACGTTCGTGTACTTCAGTACACGATCGTGTACCTTGCTAGGTGCACGTTCGTGTACTTCAAGTACACGTTCGTGCATCCGTGGTACACGGTCGTGTACCACGTGCACAGCCCCGGAAATCAGATTTTCCGGGGTTTCGCCACAATCCCGACGTGCTAAACATACCCACGCTCAATACCCATATCTCGGTTTCTTCGAAAACGCCATAATAACCTCAAAAACGTCAAATTTCAACTTAAACTTAATCCTAACTCAAAACAGCCAACAAACCATCGTTTTCATACCAAAACCCGACCTCTTACCTTAATTTGATGACCGGAAATGATAGAGCTTTCGGTTCTGAAGAAATCGCCGCATGAATCGCTTGAATCGGACGTCGAATGGAGAAACGGCGACGAAACGTAATCGGTCGATGAAATGAAGCTTTTGGACTATCTCTTTCTTTCCGAATCCGATTCTCCTTCTTTCATAATTCCTTAATTATATATGATTTGGCTAAAAGCTCATTTTGGTCCTTGTTCTTTTTGTTTCTTATCATTTATCTTTTAAACTTTTTTTTATACGATTTAGTCCATAGTTAAATCGTTAACTTCTTTTATTACGACTTATACGTATTATTTATATCCTATAAATAATACAAAGCCCGATAATAATACTTTCCCGTCAAAATCCAATATTTCTATTTTCGACACAAAGTGGCTAAATTACCACTTTGGTCCCTATCCCTTATTTTGGACTTTTCTCGCCATTCTCCCATTTAGTTCCAATTCTAATTTTAGAATTAAAATATAATATAAGTTTTCTCCATAATAACCTTTTCTAAAACCGACCTGTTAAAACTTATTTATCGAAAACTTTCCGATATCGTCACTTCTGCGACTCAAAACTGGACACGTGGTCCAATTAAATCAATTAAATATTTTAGGGTATTACATTCTTCCCCCCTTATAAAAATTTGTCCTCGAATTTTCATAAATCTTGTTGGGATCTTAACTTATTCTTACAGTTTCCTTGACGTCCATTAATATGCTTTGACCGCAGCTTTTCCTTTTTACTTAATTCTTAACTTCGTACTTGTTGTTATATCGTTGAGAATTCTCTTACTGGTACCTTCGTCTCATCTGTTATCTTTTCTGAGATAGAATGGTCCGTAGACGTATTCTTGATATCGCAGTCCTTGTGTCATTGCTACCTGGTTGTCGTTAATCTCAATCTAATGTTTTCTTGTTTCATCATTTCCTTCTTAGTAGCCACAGGTTGCTACTAGTCTTCTTTATACGTGAATGATCATGACGTGTTAATTTCATCTTAATGATGTACTTACCTTAGGCATATTCCTATGAATATTTTCTCTTGTAATCATAACTTGTAGTTATGATCGTTATTATCATATGTAATTGTCACTTTCCTTTCTTACTGGTTCTTGTCATTTCTTACTCCTTTCTTTCACTGTCTGACACTTCGCTCTTTATCAATCAATTTTCTTCAATTTACTTTACATCTAACACATTTACTATCTCTTAACATAGCTAAGCCTGATAGACTCTTTACTATCTACCATTCTCTTTCTTTTGGCTTATTAAGTTATCGTGAACTTCAAGCTGTTCTGACAGTCGTAAATCTTCATCATTCGCTGTTATCTTAAACGTTCCACTTCACGTTACCTTTAATCGTGTAACTTGTACAGCCGTTCTCTTTGACCGATACTATTCGTATTCTTATCTCCCTTGACTTTCTGTAGTTAGTCCTTAAAAAATCTTCTTGAGTCATTAATTGACTTGTCAGTCAAAAATGTCTCTCCTTTATGTCACAATTCCCTATTTATACTAACTTCATAAGAATCTCGCATGTTTCTTTTAAATCTAACTGTTTCGAGAATCCTTCTCGTTAGCTAATCTTCATTTAACTTCTTTCTTATTCTATCTCTCGTCTTCTTTTGAAGGGTTTTCCGATTGTTTCTAATATTTATACTCCATTTACTTTACAATTCCCAAAGTCAAGGAATAATTTCAACTCACTGTCGTCCTATACGCTTTATGCTTTCTTAGCACTTATATCCTGATTTTAATTGTCTTTAAATATCTTGATCTCTTTGTACTAGTATCGACTCTTGTCTTGTCTTTTATTTGTTAGATTTGTTACGTCTTTCCTTCGTTTATAGCAGTTCTATTGTTGCTGTTCTATTCTGACAATCCTTATAACGTATTTCTAGAACTTTCACTTCTCTAATCACCTTACTAAGTTTTGAGAGTATTTGAATTTTACCCTTACACTTTTCTTATATTATCCACCATTCTTATATTTACTGACACGTATGTCTATACGTGTGCCTTTTGTCCTTTCTGTTAACGTAACTTACAATTCTTAATGCTGATATTAGTAACTTTACTTAATATCACTCATATAACATCATCATCTCTCTTGATTTATCTAATTTAAACTTTCATATTTTGCAAAATCGTATGCTTTATTATTTCATATCCTTTCTCTTTTTACTTCTGTGTCTTTAAACACTGATATTGATAATGCTATATTGATTTTGAATATCACTTGATGTTCGTCATTCGTGTTACCATCTTCTCATCCTTCATACTTTTAATCTGTTTCCTCCAATTATGACTTTCGATTGCTACTTCGTTTATCTCAATCATAAGAATAATCATACATCATCCTTATGTATATGTTACGTTTCTTCCGCCTTACACGACTCCCTGTCGTTCCACCCTTTACTCTTGTATAAATATAATTGTTGTATCCTTAAATATTGCCAGTGCATCGCAGCTTATCTGCGTATGTTCTCTGGCGAATATTCCTTATTCATATTCTCCCTTGGCTTCATTAGCCTAATTACAATAATTATTAACATGGCTCTATTCTTTTATTGGAGTTTCTTTTACAATTTTATTCTTATTTGTTAAAAATCTTTGATTATTTGTCGCAGGGCTTTACGTCCGAGTTTACTTACTGAACAACACGATTTTAAAACTTCTTTTGGCTGTGCAGCTCTTTTTAAACCACTTTTCATAAATCATTTAAAATCGTTAGTACAATTGTTGCTCAGAGTGATGACATCTCTCATCACCAAGGAGTTGCTCAAAATCGCAGTTTCTTTTTCCATTACAAAGATATGATGCATGATCTAAAATTTTGAAAATCATTCTTTTATGCATTTCTATCGTGGTTATGCAATGTCACATGCGATGCCTGAGCACAATTATACCTTGAAAAATCATAAAACTTTCAAAATCTTCATAAAATCGTAAGTCTTACTCTAGATTATACGCTCTGCGACTATTAACGGCTTTCTTTATACTTATTGAGTATATTTCAAATTTTTGTACTGCTGTCATATTTTTCTGTCATTTACAGACTGTTTGTCTGTCACATCACTTCTTTCTCCATATCTCTGATAACTCAATTAAATTCAAAATTCTCTATTACTGTAATCATCATATCCACTTCTGTAATACTATGTACCACGTCAGATACAAATACAGGTGTCGATGTTCCACATCGATTTCCCCTTTATAACAATCTATCTTTCCCTTTACAGCTTCTTGAACGTAATATAGGAATTACGTTCACTACAAATGTATTATGTAGTATATATTATATTATTGTTTTTGTGTGTTATGTTTATATGTAATTTTATTAAGCGTGTGTTTAACTACAACGCTTCCTATAGGTTCTCGCTTTCTAAGGTATTATCCTAAAGGCAAAACCTACTACTGACATTCTACTATGCAATGCAGCAATTATGTAAACACAATGATGCAACATATAATCACAATTACGTAAAGCATGTAAATCACTAATACCTGGAGGTGCCTGATGTGGAACACTAGGTTCCCTAATAACTACGCCTGTATGTCGGCCCCTAACTGTTCTACCAGAGTTTCTTCCACCTCTTTGCACAAAATAAGGATTGGTTGTAGTTCTGGAGGACGTACTGACGTAATCTGGGTGGTACTCACGTCTAAAGTAATAAGGTCGTACCGGATCACCCGACCATTCATGCTCTGTTTCAATCCTACGGGCCATTGTAGTAAGCGTGCTGAAATGTTCGTCCACGTGCTCATACAGCTCATCAAACTGAGGTCCCAAGCCCCTGACATATCTGCGATTAATGGTTCTATTGCTTTCGTTCAGATTAGGGACTCCTTCAGCCATCCGCAGAAAGTCAGTAGAATACGCTCCTACAGTTAACATCCCTCTAGAAAAAGAACGCATCTGCCTCCTAACCTGATTTAGGGCTATCTGCACCTGACCGTTAGCTATGTCCGCATCTTCCCTCAAATTGCGGTATCTCCGCACACTTGACCAGAAATAGTCACCTCTGTATTCCTCGACGTCTAACTCATCTAACTCTTCTTCTTCATACTCTTCTTCCTGAGGATTTTCCTCTTCTGCTTCTTCTTCTAATTCTTCTTCTGGATCCTCCTCAGGGTCTTCCTCAGGATCTTCTTCAGAATCCTCTTCCGGATCTTCCTCCGGTTCTTCTTCCTCTTCTTCGCTGTATTCCATCTCCGGTGAATGCACTCTAACTCTGCTTCTAGAAGAACTACCTATCTCCGACACAGACATAAAACCATTTTGATATATTTCTGGCGACGCTCTCGTATTTGCGTGGAATCCATTTTGATGGACCCCAGATGGTTCGCCCACTTCATTATGAAACCCGTTTTGAAATATAGGAGGCGCTTCCTCCCGTTCTTCATCAGCATGCGACTGAGCTCCGTTTTGCCCAGACATGCTGAAAAGAAACAATTTCAAACATAAGCGACCATCTGAGTTCCTTTCCAGACGCAATTCCAGTATCAACTTATAAAATGCTGTAAACATTCAACATTTAATCCAGCCGCACGTAATTCGCATGCAATTATCCATTTAATAATCTCAACGCAAGTAACAAACACTTTACCATCTCAATCGTTCATAATTTGCAACCACATAACCACTTTCTATCTCCTAGTATAAGCAATAAATACTTAGTTGTCTTCGTCGTCCATATAAACAATTACTATTCACTTACTAACTTAATAGTCCTAGTTCGCGCGCGTAATGCCACGTACTACTAATGCACACATAACACAATTACAGACAACCAAGGTCTGACTCTTGCTGCAGTAGTTCCTAGGTATACTTACTGACAAATACTCCCAGTCAAACAAGCAATCAGACAACTCTAGCAGTGGTAACTGGACCAAACTGCTCTCAAACAAACATTGAAACAAACTTGCAGTGGTAACTGGACCAACTGCTCTGATACCAACATTGTCACGACCCAAAACTATTGAGCCGCAACCGGCGCTAGGGAACGGGAGTGGTAGCTCCGGAACCCGTAGCAAGCCTAAAATCACAATTAATTTTTCACGAATATAATATAAACAAACAATATCAAACAACGGAAGCAAATATACATATATAACATATAATCATACATTTGCACTAACTGTTTCAAAACCTCGCGGGCTCTAGTTACCGTACCCTGTACGAACTGGCCTCGCGGTACTATATACATCAATTAGTGTTTCAAACATCTCACCGGCATCTGGGGCCGTGGATCATATACTAAACACGTAGCCTATCAAAATGTATATAAAACAATAACAACAGTTAATATATACAATCAAAATGAACTGCTGTCTAGACTACTATACTATCGACACAGGACCACTACTCACAGAAGTCATAAACTAACATATACAGATGACTTCTGCACTTCAAATTTGGCCTCTAGCTAAGTCCACAAGCTAAGCACCTAAAAGACATCAAAGGTGAGAGGTCAGTATTTGGGGAAATACTGAGTGAGTTGTACTTTTACTTTCATGTATTATATATTAAAATTATTTTATGAATATATATATATATACTGTTTTCACGCATCGCATTATATACAATTGATTGAATGTTATATGTTTATTTAATTTCTATATACGAGAACTAGTATGCGATCCGAAGAAACTAGCTACCTATTGGGTGTCAATAGGCTGTGTGATCACTAGTATCGAGTCAGTCTAGTATGTTTGCATTGAGAAATGACTTGACACAGCTGGGAGATGATGATGAATATGAAATTTACGATTGGGTATATGATTTGATACGAGTGAGTACTCGGCTACGGTGTAGTCTGGAGTCCCCGTATCTAGTGGCTGGGCCACCAGCGAGTTGGACTCGCGATTGATATTTACGATTGGGTTGAATGATAATGATTATTCGAGAAATGTGTCGCATGCTAGGATATTAGTTTCGTACGGATCAAATACATGTTGATATATTTTATAATAATATTTTCTTGAGATGCGATGCTATGTTTCCATATTAATACTGTTAGTAAATGTCAACTCACTCAGTATTTCCCCAAATACTGACCCCTCACCTTTGATGTCTTTCAGGTGCTTAGCTTGTGGACTTAGCTAGAGGCCAATTTTGAAGTGCAGAAGTCATCTGTATATGTTAGTTTATGACTTCTGTGAATGCTGCAGTAGTGGTCCTGTGTCGATAGTATAGTAGTCTAGACAGCAGTTCATTTTGATTGTATATATTAACTGCTGTTATTGTTTTATATACATTTTGATAGGCTACGTGTTTAGTATATGATCCACGGCCCCAGATGCCGGTGAGATGTTTGAAACACTAATTGATGTATATAGTACCGCGAGGCCAGTTCGTACAGGGTACGGTAACCAGAGCCCGCGAGGTTTTGAAACAGTTAGTGCAAATGTATGATTATATGTTATATATGTATATTTGCTTCCGTTGTTTGATATTGTTTGTTTATATTATATTCGCGAAAAATTAATTGTGATTTTAGGCTTGCTACGGGTTCCGGAGCTACCACTCCCGTTCCCTAGCGCCGGTTGCGGCTCAATAGTTTTGGGTCGTGACATAAATGTCTAAAATATCCTTAATTGAATTAGATTTAGTCAACTAAATTAAAGTTATAATGGCTTTTATAACAACAATAATTAATACTTTTTGATAGTTTCAATATTAAAAGTAATTTTATATATATTTTATGAGTGATTTTGAATTATTAATCAATAAAAATACATTCAAAAGAAAAATGTATTAACTATTTAATAAGGGATAGGAAGTTAGTATTATTCTAACTAAATAAACTAAATTTCTTAATATGTGTATAAATGAAACAAGTCTATCTTTTGTGGACAGAGGGAGTAACTAAATTCGTGAGCCATAACTATCAAGAAAACACCTCCATAAACGTGCAATAATTATATTTATTTTTTCAGAATAAAGTAAGAAGACATCTTATCGAATACAACATATAAAGTTCAACTGAGAAACGAAAACAACAAACGAAAACTATTAGTTACCTATCAGCACCCAAGATAAGTTTAGCACTCAAAAAGCATGAAAGGATCTTGTTGTATATTATTCCTAAAAAGAAGTAGAAGATGCATAAGAGGACTGGTCGAATTCTTTATTTAAAATGCTGTCTTATGTTGCTATATGCATAATTAAAAAACTTCATTAGTAATACTTTCCTGCCTTGTTAAGACAAGGGCCTAGAAGACGAGGAATTTGCTTGATAACAGATTCTGAAGCCAAAAATGTATGGTATTGCTTGGCAAATATCTTAACCAATTTCTTGTTTTTGTTCAACTTACTCAATGCCTTGACATCCATCCGTTGCAAGCCAGTTGCCTCTGCCTGCACAAATTAAAACCAATATGCTAAACAAATGCCAACAGTCCATGATCAAGTATACAGAGAATTTTAATCTGATAACAGCTTAACAGTTCCATGCTTTATTGAAGGAAAAATACATTCTTACAACAAAAATAGAGCATATCATAACAACAAATGTCACCGTGCTCCCAATTCAAAAGACAAAACATAGATCATCAAGTAATTTATAAGATAGCAAGAATAGTGAATGTAAACAAAGACCTCATCTGAGTATACTGTAAGACAATATTTTTGGATAAATATAATTGTCTAAGAGAAAGGACAAATGGAATTTCATAGATGTTAAAAGTATATCGGCAACATATGAAAAATTGCAAAAATAGACTTAAACAATCAATTATTGCGTATCTTAAGTTTCAACTGCTTTACAAAATGTCATTTTCAGTGTTCATAGCCATAATTTCAACAGAATTACAGAATGTCATTTCAGTGTACATAACCATAATGTTTAATGACTTATCACGAGAAGTGCTATCCTCAAAAGAACATCAATTTCACTAAAACAAAGGGCATTTACTCTGAAACTTATTGTAAATTCCATTACAAAACCACAACAATAACAAAGCTAATTCAGCAGTACAATACAGAAGGATGTGATGCTACTATCTGAATTTTTACTATTATCACTTTCTAACTCACTAAGGGGCCGTTTGGTTCAAAGTTGGGATTCGGAATCGGAATGGGAATGGGAATGATTGTTTTCATTTTTTATTTGGTTCAAAATTAGTGTGGGAATGCGGATGGATAAAATTTAATAAAAAAATTATTTATTATTTATTAAAAATACTTTTTTTTGTTTTTTTAAATATTTTTTTATTTTTTTATTTTTTAATTTTTTTTTTAAAAAAATTTAATTTTTTTTTTTATTTTTTTTAAGAAATTAAAAAATTATTTAAAAAATATTAAAAAATATTTTTTTTATTATTTCAAGTATATTTTTTATAATAAATATTTAAAATAATTTTTTTAATAATTATATATTGATTATTTATTATTAAAATATTTTGTTAATTTTTGATTTCCATTCCCAAAAGACCATTCGCATGGGTAGGGGGGGGGAATGGTTGATTACCATTGAAGGGGTAATCACATTCTCATTCCTTAAACATTTTGACAAAACAAACAAAAATAATGGAAATTATTCTCATTCCCATTCCTCCCTTTTTTTGGCGAACCAAATGGCCCCTAAGAGCATATAATCTACAAGTTACATTAGAAAGATTATACATATCAAACATAAACAGCTAATCTTAAATAAAAGCAATAATTAAAAAAGGCAATCAAAATTCTACAAATTGCAGCCAGAATATAAATAACTTACAATCTCGATCGACTTCCTCAACCATCTCTTTCGTCTCTATGTCATTGAAGTTCTCATCCAGATTCCAGATCCCTTGCTATTTGTTTAATGTCATCAATATAGATCTTTCCCTGAAATTGAATCAAAATATATTGTAAGATAAATAACCTGTAACAATATGCAATAATGAGGACAAAAACTAACATTGTTATCAGAATAATTTAAGTAAATTATGCTACAAACATAAATTGTCAATTAACTAGGATACTGTAACTGTTGTGAAAAGAAGGTTAAGGTTTTGGTATCTCTCCTTTTTGGGATTCTTCCCATGTTTTTTTCCTCCATGGAAACATAATTAAACAAATATCAATTAGAAAAGGGGATGGAGTGTAATGTATAGAGCTGACTTCTTTCTCTAAAAATTGCTCCCTCTTCTCTCTAAAAACTTGTTCTCCATTTTCATATTTTAAAGGGTGGGAGAAGGTGATTTTCGATTAATTGGAAATCACCTCCTCTCCGCCCATGATTAATAGATACTACATAATTTACTCTTATTTTCAATAAAGACCTCTTTGATTTGAAAGCTATCACTCCGATAAGAATCTTATCTTTTTTTAAGAATTTCTTTATAGTTTGTAGGATTTTGTGGCTTGATTTCTTAGATCTCTCAAGAATCTTTAGCGATTGTTCGGACTTTCGAGGTAATCTCTTCTAGATCTACGATTTGAAAAGCTATTGATCTATTTTCTTAGAATTCCATTGATAAAGATGATCGGAAACACAAACTTTCAAAGTCGATTAAAAATAAATTTTCAAGAATCCAAAATTATAAGCCAAATTTTAATTCAACTGAATTGGCTGCATTTATCTTAATAGGTTACATAAAATATATTTAGAATCATAAGTTTTCAAAAAATATAAACAGCAAACATACCTTGAGGTTAATCCTAAGCAGCTTTAGACGCAAATATGCACCTTCAATAAGCATCTTTTTCCATTTCCTATTTTAAAATATATCAATTAAAATAGTTCATTATAATCTCTAATAAAAACTATTCATACCTTTCTTTTCGCTTCTCCAAGAACCTAGACAATGATGCTTGATGAGCCCGAGGAACAGCTAGTGCAGATATAAACTATTCATACCTTTCTTTTCGCTTCTCCAAGAACCTAGACAATGATGCTTGATGAGCCCGAGGAACAGCTAGTGCAAATATAAATGAATTTCGTTAACATTCTATGGAAAGAGAGATTCTTAGGTAGACTCAGTCCACCACATCATCTGTGAACTAAGCCTATAATATAATGACACGTCATTAAAATGATGGCGATCTTGTAAATTCGTTTATTACTTATTTACACATTTGAATAGTAATATTATAAGATTGCCATCATTGTAATGATGTGATAGGCTTAGTCCACAGATGACGTGGTGGACTGAGTCTACCTAAGAATTTCTCCTATGGAAAATAGATGCACTCATTAAAATTAGGCTTAAGGTCTGAAAAACTACCGACCTTTCAAATTCTTTTCAATAGCACCCTCACCTTGTAATTTTTTTAATAGCACCCTATTTTGTATTTTTGTCTTTCAATAGCACTATAAATTAAAAAAATAGATGATTTGATTACTATAAGGATGAAAATGTTCAAAAAAAATTAAATTTAAAAGTGAAATCATACTTCTTTCTACTTGGACACTTTTAAACAAGTCTTTTAACTTAAAAAAATTCAAATAAGTCCTCGATAAATGAGTTTATTTGATAATTTATGGTGCTATTGAAAGTCAAAAATACAAAATAAGATGAAATTGACTGTTTTATAAGGTCGTAGTGCTATTTAAAACCAAAAATACGAAATATGGTGCTATTGAAGAAATTATAAGGTGAGGGTGCAATTGAAAAAAATTTAAAAAGTCGGTAGTTTTTCAGACCTTAAGCCTTAAAATTATCTTCTTTACAAACATTACGACCTTGTTGATATAGTAACTTAAAAAAACTAACTTTTTGTATTGTATGGTATACTAATCGGGTCACTATTTGAATTTAATCATTTAAAATTGAATTCTTATATCAGATGTGTGATGTTTAATTATCGACACCGTTTTAAAAACATGAAGGACTTAAATGATAAACATTAATAGAAAGCCCTAAAATACACTTCCACAACAACTTCAAGGGCTGTTTTAACCCTCTACCTAAACTAAAACACGAAGAGAATCACGAATAAGAATAATATCATCGTCGTCCACAAAATCTCTCGCTAAAACCCCATTTCATCATCTCCCACTTCACTGGCAGCGGTGGCCGCTAGGGTTTCTCTATATTACCGTCGTCCTCCGCTAACCACCGCTCTCTCCGCTTCCTTCTCTATATTTTCTTCTGGTGCGGCGGCGATGCCGGGCGTTGATCCACAAGAGGCGCAGTGGCCGGCGAAAAAAGTGAGAGAGACTTTCATTAGGTTTTATGAGCAGAAAAATCATAAGAATTGGAAATCTAGTCCTGTTGTTCCTGTTAATGATCCCACTCTGCTGTTCGCTAACGCTGGTAAATTAATTTGTTTTTTTGTTCATTAATTTTAGTTTGAATTCAGTTTTTTTATTGCAATAGATATAGAAGTAAGTGTTTATTCTGTTCATAACTTAGTTTGTAATAGAATTGGAATTGGATTTTTGGAAATTTATGTTTATTTCAATATGATTTCATCTGTAACAAATTGTGCTATATTTTGGAGTTTCTTGTAGTTGAAAATGACTAGTTTTAGCAACTATGAGCTTTTCGAGTATATTATGTTAGGTTTTTTTATGTTGATTATGCTGATAACTTTGTTTGTAAACAGATGCAATTTTTCACTGAATTGAATTGAACTGAATTTTTGGAAATTTATGTTTGTTTCAATATGATTCACCTGCATTAAAACGTGCTCTAATTTTCCATTTTCTTAAAGTTGAAAATGTCTAGTTTTAGCAATTCGAGTACACTGACTTGGATTGCATTAGATTCTTTCATTTTTTAGTATTTCCGAACAAACAGGGTTAATTGCTTTAAAAAGCATGAACTTTAGCGTGTTTTGCAATTTTAACACGAACTTTTAATTTCGACAAGTTAATATATGACACCTTGTTTATATGTTTTTACAGGAATGAACCAGTTTAAGCCTATTTTCCTTGGAACTGCTGACCCCAACACTGAATTGAGTAAGCTAACTCGAGCATGCAATACCCAGAAGTGTATTCGTGCTGGCGGGAAACATAATGATCTTGATGATGTGGGGAAGGATACCTATCATCATACATTTTTTGAGATGTTAGGGAATTGGTCATTTGGAGATTATTTCAAGAAAGAGGCTATTGAATGGGCTTGGGAGCTTCTAACTAAGGTATAAATATCAGACTATAGGGTTCTCTGTTTTTTGACTTTCAAAATTTTCTGATTGTTATATTTGATGTTACATAATAGGCGTTGGAGTTTGTCGTCGCTAAGATATTTCAGACTGACTGCTTTTTTTCTTTTTGTTTTTACATGTTCCTATTTATTATATTTCAGACTGACTTCAATTTTTATGGACTTGCAGGTGTATAAACTGCCTGCTGAGCGGTTTTATGCAACCTATTTTGGCGGTGATGAAAAAGCTGGTCTTGCTCCTGATACAGAAGCAAGAGATATTTGGCTCGAACTTTTGCCACCTGCCCGGGTGCTTCCATTTGGCTGTAAAGTATGACTTCCTTTATCCTTTTCCTACATTTTTTCCTTGACTAGATTACCATGCATCATTGCAATATGCCCCCAACTTTTATAAGTAAATTGTAATGTGTTTTCTTAAAAATAGTAATCGGCTTGGAATTGGCATAATATTAGATATAGCTGTTCCTTTTTACTTTTATTTTGATAGAAATATTGTGCTATTAGTCATTATTGTCTACATACTTCATACACCTATTACATTATAAATATGCTCAACTTCTAATCAGACATTGAGACTGTAAAAATGGCAGACAAATGTATATGGCTTTTGAAAGGATTTAGCTATGATGGCTGTCGGTGTGCTACTAGTGCTCAACTAATCAATTGAGAAACCCATTTCCTACGACACGCACACATACAAATATGTATATTTGAAAGTTTTATTTTTGATTATGTTTGGTTTATGATCAGGATAATTTTTGGGAGATGGGCGATACTGGTCCATGCGGCCCTTGCACAGAAATACATTATGATAGACTTGGTAATCGGGATGCTTCTAAATTGGTTAATAATGACGATCCTACATGCATTGAGATATGGAATCTTGTCTTTATTCAGGTATTATTTTATTTTGTTGCTTGAGTGACTTTCCAGAGATTAATTGTTACTATTTTTTTCAAATGCTTGAATTTTTGGAATCTGTCGTTACTTTGCACATTGTACACTAATATATTAGAATTTCTGATGTTGACATGGCGAAATATCATAATTTGGTGCCCTATTTTATATGTAATTGCTATATGGCTGCTCTTCTGATGTTCAATGGTCTGTCAGTTCAACAGGGAAAGTGATGGCTCCTTGAAACCTCTGCCGGCTAAGCATGTTGATACTGGAATGGGTTTTGAGAGACTGACTTCTATCCTTCAGAATAAGATGAGCAATTACGATACTGATGTGTTCCTACCCATCTTCGATGCCATCCAAGAGGTAAATTATTTTTCTTTCTATGAGTTCATTGAGGATTCATTCTAGGCCTGCATATGAGATAGGCTGAGCTTGGAAGATCCAAGACTTATCGGGTCAGTGATCTTCATGAGCCTGAGCTAGGTGTGAGCTCAAGCTCAGCTAGTGTGAGTTCCAAAATCATTTCAGATAACCTTTATCATCTAGCTAAAACAAGTTGTAAAATTTGATATCAACTATCTAGCTAATGATAATCGATATTTAATATCTGAATTTTTTTTCGGAAAAGAGACATCACGTTGTTCTACTTGAGGAAAATGTCAATAATTACTGGTTTGCTTTTTATATTGGATTGTTCCATTTTATATGGTTTCTAATTAAAATGCCCCCATCTAGTTAGTGATTTCCATTTTAAAGCTGCAAGTTATGCGACTTAACATGCAAAGATAATATGACATATTATGCTATCCAATTACTTTTAACAATATGTATCATTGCAACTTTGAACTTTTGTAGTTTAAAGTTAGTAGACACATAACTTCTTTAAATTTATTTTTTTCAAGCTTCACATGACTTTATGGTCAATTTTAAAGAAGCCAAAAATGATCTGTTCATGGATATTCTTTAGCTTACGTCATTGATGCTAATTTTCCTGTTGTGATCTAGTTTTATGTTTTTGTTAAAATTTGTCTATATAACTTCATAAAAGAATTTAGATGACATTTTTCCAAGCTACTGCTTACCCAAGAATTGAAAAGAACACCAAAATCTTGTGAAAGGACAAAACATCAACAACCTATTGAAGGTCTTATTAGCATGTAGAATATTTCTTTTTTGCACAAAATAACTTTCATATATGCATATTCAACGACAAGACAATAATTGAAATTTATTTCTTTCGAAGTACAAAGTAATATTGCAATCTATGAAAGTTTTTTTCGGTGGTTAATGTGTACCTTACTAGAGTTAAAATGTATTGTGTGATAATTCGGTTGAGTTTATTTCTATGTCCTATGACTATGCTACATATGCTATTCAAGATTACGCACGCCCATACACATGTAAATATATCTACAATCGGCTTGGCAGTGTATGTGGTGGCTCACGGGGTGCTGAATAAGCTGACTTTCAAGCTTGAAGAATTCACTAAAGCTGAACTGCTTAAGCTTGCATGAGTTGAGTGGCAATTATAAGTCTGATCCAGTGTTATCAGAATTCGCTCCTCCCCTACAGTTCCATAAACTGGAACGTGCTTTCAATTCGCGGTACAATGGAGTATTAGAAACATGGTGGTTCTCGTACTGGAACTTCATGCTAAGAGTTCTATAAATTGTTGATAAAATCACTTGAACTGTGTTCTAATCATAAAAAACTAAGTGAGTAATAAAATAGAAGAATGTATTAAGAAAATGAACTACTGCTGATGTATTAGGTTGTTTCTTGTAGTTTAATGCTAATCTCTTAGGGTTATATTTGTTGGACATCTTGAGTTTATGGGCTTAATGAACATGTTTTTTTTTTAAATCTGCTAATTAAGATTTATAGATCAATACAACTTATTAAATACACCTTTTAGAGAGAACTGTTAAAATTGAAATTGTGTTTGTTGTCACTCTTAGATGGAATTCTAAAAGTTTCACATCAACTGTGAAGTGAAGTCATCTGATTAACAACAGAAATTGAAAAGTCACACGTATTGTTAATAACGTTATAATAATATAAAAAATAGCTGTACGCAAAATCCAATACAAGTATTCTGATCAAGAGAGGTTCAACGTACCTCATACTAAAAGAGCGTAACAACTAACTCTATCCTCTACATACCCTAAAAAAAAATAAACTAACGTGTTTCGTTCCCGTTCGTGCACCACAATCCGAAACGCACCATATTCGCGGTATCACTCTTCTAATCTTATTTTCAGCCCTAATTTTTCAGTCTAGTCTCTTTTGGGTGCTTTTGTTTGCTATTTAAGTTGCTTGTTAATAGAGAAAAAATAACGTTTTAATTCACACTTCTATTTTCTTTCATAAAAATTTGTAGGCAACAGGGGCACGTCCTTATTCTGGAAAAGTTGGACCTGATGATGTAGACAGGATTGACATGGCCTACAGGGTTGTTGCTGATCACATTAGAACACTCTCATTTGCCATTGCTGATGGTTCTTGCCCAGGTAGACTATGAATTAGAGTAACTTGTTACTGTTTGGTAGAGTTTGCAATTTTTTTTTTGCCCTTATAATTTGAATAAATTTGGTAGCTTGTTATTTTTCTGTTGCTGTGTAGGCAATGATGGTCGTGAATATGTTCTTAGACGAATTCTTCGACGTGCTGTTCGGTATGGAAGTGAAGTCCTGAAAGCTCAAGAAGGATTTTTTAATGGGTAGGAATGGGTTACATGATGCCATTTAATGAATTAGATGTTATTTTTGTGCATCATATTTGACAAATTTCTCATTGTCGATCCTTTGATGGTTTTGGTGCATGCAGACTTGTAAATATTGTTGCCAAAGTGATGGGTGATGTTTTCCCTGAGCTAAAACAAAATGAAGAACGTATTAAGGAGATAATTAAAGAAGAGGAAGCAAGTTTCGGCAAGACTTTGGTCAAGGTAACCATTAATTTGCTATTTTGCATGGGGATTCCTTGTTTTCTTCTATTACTAGGATAATCATACATGGTTCCTGAGGGCTGGTGTAGTACACATTCTGGTCCAATATTTCTTTAAATGTAAAGCTTTGGTCTCCATAATTTTTTTAAAAATGGCACTTCAGTCTTCCTATAGGCTCCAATGATGTCTCTTTACTGAACTCTGTTATCTCAACTTGATGTTGGCCCATGATCGATCAAATATTTAATTTGCAGTTTGATATTAAACAGGAAGGGCCTGATTTTTTTGTTTGTATTTGTATTTTCATTTTAATATTCTTCCGATTTAAAATTTCACATTTTTTGCAATCATCTCTATTTTAGGCATTTTGGTGATTCTTGGAATAGTAATTGCTTATTTCAACGTTGACTTATAATGCAATTTTTATTAATCCTCAATCCGGCTTAACTGTTTACTATTTTTTTTAAATGTGTACAGTGACATGTCTTATGTGTATGATATGCTAACATTTCCTTTAACCTCCTCATCCCCACAAGAAATAACATGGAAGTAAAAATGTTAACTCTGGGAAGTAGAAAATCTACTAATTGCTTCTTTGGTTAGCTTCAGTGGATCTTTCCATCTTATATAATATGGCAGCCGAATTATTTGGCTTTTTTTTTCTTTATCCAGACTCTCTTTAAGCATTATCTTTATGGAACTGTGCTTCATCTTTGTAACATGAACTGCCTGTTTTCAGGGAATTGAGAAATTTAAGAAGGCTGCACAGGAGGTTCAGGGGAAAACTTTGGGTGGAGAGGCAAGCAATGATTTCACCTTTTCCTTTTTTAATTTACAAACTTTTACTGGTTCACCATGCTCTAACTTATGATATAGAACTTTTCTCATTAAGTGAAGGGGAAGAAACACTGCTGATTTTATTTCATTCATCTAACAATGTTCAGCTCTTTGTTTCAGGATGCCTTTATCTTGTGGGACACATATGGATTTCCGTTAGATCTGACACAGGTATGCTTTCTTGATCCTTTATGCATATCTGTTCATATGCCTATGTATCCTAATAAATGATTGCACATAAGTTGATGGCAGAAGAAATGGGATTACAAGTTGATGTTGAGGGCTTCAATTGCTGCATGAATGAGGCAAGGGAAAGGTCAAGGAATGCTCAGAATAAGGTACTTAAATTTCACTTTGAAAGAGCCAGGCTTTGAATTTTTGTGGTGAAATTATCTTGGATATCTGATGTCTTTACTTTTCTTTGCAAATTGTTCGGCAGCAAGCTGGTGGCAATATTGTCATGGATGCTGATGCTACATCTGCGTTGCATAGGAAGGGAGTTTCTGCTACAAACGATTCCTTCAAATTTACTTTGTTTGAGGTGAGAGATGGAGATAGACTATATAATTACATTCTGATTTGTTGCTGTTTTGCTCTGTTAAGTTAGCATAGCATATATTTGGAAGAAATCTGTTGTTTAGTTTCTTGTTTAAATTTTTCCAAGTCTCAAAGTTTAGGATGAATCTGAATATTTTCTATTAGCACAGACATGGATACTAGAAACGAGACAGTTGGACACGGACATGGACGCGACAAAACAGTGTTATTTTAAGGTTTTATGTTAAAAATGGAGTTTTGCGTCAAAAACGCCAAGTTTCGTCTGTAAAACAGGAAACGTTGATCGAATGAAGTGTCCGTGCTACTTTATAGCAAAGGCATCCTATAGCTGAGTTTTTGTTTGTACATCATGTATGAGTTTTGGGTATGTCTTGTCTTTCCTGTTTTATTTTTCATATTTAGGGTTTTACATCTGTTAGAAAATTCAAAGAGCTGTAGTTGATATGAAGTGCTTTATTCTTATCCTCTAAATTGATCTGTTGGCTGGGTCAAGAAGTTCTGATTTTTTCGTTGGAGAGGGAATCAGGGCATGTTGGGTGGAAATGTGTCTATTTTGGCTGTAAATTCAGGTTTTTTGAGTTTGATCAAGTTATACCCAATGGACGGACTTCTGCTAAACAATTTTTTTTTAGTTCTTTTTATTTTTTTCAGCCATTTTTTGCAGCTTATTTGACTTCATCTTCCAATACACGGAAAAAAATTGAGATGTTTATATTCTAGTCCAGTTTGGTTCCACCCCAGATATATGGTTATCTTTGGATTGGTTCAGTTTCAAATTTGAGTGGAAATTTTGGTCTTCTTAACCTAGAAGCCTATTTGTTTCTTTTCAATCAGTATGCTGTAGATAGCTGCAGTAAGTTCTGACCTATGTTTTTCATAGGTGACAATCATAATGAAATTTATTATTCCTGCAAAGGGGTTTTGAATATATCTTACCATGGGCTCTGCAGTTGGTGAAATTTGTATATTTGTCATTTATTAGCCATAGCATGCAATCCTGCATATTTTTAAATCACAGGAGAATATCTGAAATGAATTGTATGGGAGCTTATGATGTCACAGAAGTTTGTTGTTATGTCTTGTTTTATTGGTTTGTTTAGTAATAAATGCTCTCCTGTCTTCTTTAGGCCAAAATACTAATGGTCTAGTGCTACAATATGGTCTGCTATTCCATCCATGAAACCGCATTTGGGTTGAATTAACCTGTCCATAATCATATTAGGGAGTTTCTTGATTTTTTTTGACAATTATGTGTACCTCTTTGAAACCCTCAACAACAGAACATGTATGTTGCCTGTGGGGATTTTAATGTAAGAGTTTGACCAGTAGGACTTTTGGAGGAGTGCTCCGATTGGGCTTTTTCCCAAGTGGTCTAGAACCTCTTATCATGAAATAGAGCCACTCTACCCCACCCCTTTTAATTCATGATTCAAGTGAGGAAAGAACGATGAAATAGAAAGGCAATGCCGCCAGCATGAACTGTAAATTTTTTGCTTCCCTGGACGAACAGGCAGACATAATTATCAATGCTCAAAAAAAATAAACTATCATGGCTTTTAGGATTCTGGGAGAGCATTAGCTTTAACTGTTATATAACAATGTTTGTGTGGAAACACCTCTTAGTGCTTTCTCGGCATCACCTATACTATGACTGTCATGTTTATTCTTGTGCTGACTGCTTTCTTGTTGATTTTGTATGCTTTAGGAACATGAAAGTTTAATAAAAGCTATCTACACTGGTACTGAGTTCTTGGAAAGTTCTACCTCTGGCAATGAAGTTGGTATAGTTTTGGAATCTACAAGTTTCTATGCTGAGCAAGGTGGTCAGGTATTATGTCACTGGAATTTGTTAGCGTTCCTCCAATGGTTTATGTGCTTATAAATATAATGCAGAAGTTACTTTAAATAAGCTTAGAGTATAACATCTTAACTGCACTGCTCCCAAGACTCCATTGTGTGTACTTATATCTTCCCTCCTTGCCACCTTGCTTTCTCAGAAAGTTCCATATAATTAATATTCTTCTGGTTGCAGATCTTTGACACTGGATCACTTGAAGGGTCTTTCGGGTCATTCCAAGTTTCTAATGTGCAAATATTTGGAGGTTTTGTTGTTCATATTGGTTCTCTTATTGGAGAGGTTGCCAGATTTTCTGTAGGGGACAAAGTAATTTGTAAGGTATATATTGTGAACCAGTCTTTTTTTTTTCTTGATGTTTATGGAAATTATCAAACATCTTAATGAATTGTGCAGGTTGACTATGATAGGCGTAAGCTCATTGCTCCCAATCATACTTGTACACATATGTTGAATTTTGCTCTCAGGGTATGCTGCAATAGTGTCTAATACTTTGAGTTTTATAATTTACATTTCATGGGTGAGAAGTATATTTTTAAGACTTTATTTTTATTTTTTTCTCCCTCCTGTATTCTTTGTTCAGGAAGTACTTGGGAATCATGTGGATCAGAAGGGATCAATTGTCCTTCCTGAAAAACTGCGATTTGATTTTTCTCATGGTAACTTCTGCTTACTTGGTTCTATTAGGCATACTACACGCATAGCGCCTTGAATTTATGCAATAAAAGTTCTCAGCCACCTAAACTTTAAGAAGATCCTCTCGGACATTTGAAGCTGTAAACTCAATTACTTCCCGACCCTTGGCAGTTGATGTGCACATTGTCTCTATCAGAAAATGGTGCCACATCTGAGCAAATTTAGTGTAATATTATCTCATTTGGTCTCTGTTAAGATATAGCTATTGTTAAAGCCTCACCCAACAACTTGAGCTTATGGGTGGATCGGTTTATTCAACATGGTATCAGAGCCTCTGTGACTGAAAGGTCTAGAGTTCGATCCTTGGCAACCCCCTTTAATGCGTTAGGCGCACTCAAGGCGAGATAGCCATATATCGCCCGAGGCGGAAAGCACATATATCTAAAAAATATAAATATATATATTTTTATATATATGTAATAGAAAGTCATAAAACTCTTAATTTCCAAAATCTAAACCATAATCATAAAGCTACTGCTTGGTCTGCTCTTTTTTGTACTTAAGTGTGTATTTTGATTGAAGTTAGTGTTTCTCTTAAACCTAAACTCTTATAGAAAAATACACTTAAATAGAAACTTATGACTTTTAAACTTCCTAAAATACTTTTACAATTCCTAAATTAAATCCACTTATCTAGGCCAAAAAATAGGAATGTTTAAACTAATAAATAGGAAAGTCTCCATTTTTTTAAGATTCTAGGCGAGCCCAGGCTAGTGCTATAGCGCTCAAAGCCTGTGCACCAGGCGAGTGCTTTTGACTACCTTTTTTGATTAATTAATAAGATAATAATTTGAGCACAAGGAAGGATAGGCCTGTGTGCTTGTTTGTTCACGCTTGAAGCCCACTGAGCATGAAGTGTGTGGGGGTGTGTTAAGATGTAACTATTGTTAAATCCTCACCTAACAACTTGAGCTTTTGGGTGGATTGGTTATTTGACAGTGCCTATGCTTTAATAAAATATCACTTTTGACTCCTCAAAAATTATATATTTTATTATTTTATGAAAGAAGTTATTTTCTACTCCTCAAGGTTTCTTCGTTTTACAGATCTGGTAAAATATCTTTTTGACCTTTAGGGTTTTCTTATATCTTACATTATTATTGTATGATTATTGAGATTCAAAAGTAAAAATAAAATAAAATGTATTTGCAACAGGCACATTCTTATAACTAACCTTATTTAATAATTTCATTTTGAAACTTTTTATTACTATAATCTGACTTTGGAAATAAAATGATAATGAAGCTTATGATTTTTTTTATAACATATTAAAATATGATATATAAATATGAAATGTAACTCCTTAGATTTGCAAGCATAAAAAGAAATAAAACTTTTGCAATGAACAAAATATCTGTTGAAGTATGTGCTTGTTAGAATATATACTTAAATTTTGTTTAGAATTTAATAATGAATGCAATGAAAAAAATGTTTAGGTACAAACAAACATGAGTAACTCTATAAATTTCAAAAATAAATTCTTGATAAATTTTGGAATCTGAAAAACATTTATCAAAATTAAAAATTGTTATAAAATTTAGTTGTAAAAGAAATTTCATTAAAATTAGTCCCTTCGTCCCTTAAAAATAGAAAAAATTGCACTTTCTGTATAGTGAAACATTATGCATTAGTGACTTAGAAAACCAAAGCCACTAATTTACTGCTCTATTAGAAGGGTATTTTGATAATCTTTTCTTTAACTAACATTAAAAATAGCAACTTCTTCTATCTCAAAAGATGAAGGGAGTATGATATAAAAGATTTACATGTAGAAGAGATGGTAAAAACATGTATAGAGACTATAAATGATATTTTCAAAAACATATGCCGATGGTTCTAGAAAAGTCTAGGCGAGTTTGATACACTAATCCACATTAGCTGCCAGTGGTCTTGAAGGAAGAAAATTGACGAATGTAGGTGTTTGAAAGGTTTTTCTTGAAGTTAAGTTGTCTAAAAGGTTTTTTTTTACACTAGTTTGGAGGTTTAAATATTATATTATTGCCCTTCTATTATGTATGAGGGAGAGGGGGAGGGGTGCCCCGTTGCTGTTGAGAAAGGTTTGCTTAATATGCTTGTTTCTCATTGTGGGATTGGTTTATTATGCTAATGAACTTTGTGTAGGCAAGCCAGTGGATGCTAAGCTCTTAAGAAGGATTGAGTCAATTGTGAATGAACAAATTAAAGCAGAATTAGAAGTATTTGCGAAGGAAGCAACCCTTTCTGAAGCTAAGCGTCTTAATGGTTTGCGTGCTGTTTTTGGAGAAGTAAGACAGGACACTTATGAATATGATTATTCTAATGGAACGTGTTATTGCATATGTGAATTTTTTAATGGTGTTTTTGATGCAGGTCTATCCTGATCCAGTTAGAGTTGTGGCAATAGGTCGAAAAGTTGAGGACCTTCTAGCTGATCCGGAAAATAAAGAATGGTTATCAATCTCTACTGAACTATGCGGAGGTTATTATCTTCTAACTACTTTGTGGGCCCATAGTGCTTTAAGTTGTCCATTGATAGTATCTTTGTTCTTTCCAAATCAAAACCCTCAGGGACCCATATTTCAAATACAAGGGAAGCAAAGGCATTTGCGCTTTTATCAGAGGAGGGAATTGCAAAAGGAGTACGAAGAATAACTGCTGTTACAACTGAGGGTGCTTTTAAGGCAATGGAGCTAGCATCCTTGCTTGAGCAGGAAGTCGACGAGGCATTCAAGTTAGAAGGAAGCTTACTGGAAAAGGTTTAATTCCCTTTAATTATTTGGCTAGGAGATATGGTCCTTTTGATGTGATGCAATGTTATTCTCACTGGTGAATGTGAAACTAATTTGAGGATGGGTGCTGACTATTTATACATGATACTTCCTAAACAAATTTAAGTGCTGGTTTTAGAATTTTTTTATCAGAATGAAACAAGAAAATGAGTTTTTTTATGAATTTTGTTTATTTGAAAAATGGTTAAATACATTTGCTGCAAAATGCTCTAATTTCTGGCTATTTCATGTGGGAAATGGCTTGTAGGATAGTTAGCAGAGATGCTAGTAGGATATTGTTGGTCCGTTCTATCTAATTGTGTAATGTGGTTACAGAAGATATTATATTATTACATGTGATGTTCGTCTCGCTACTTGTTAACATTATAGTTGTTAATATTATTATCATTTTCTATTCATTGGACAGAAAGTAGCTTCCTTAAAAAGCCGTGTGGACTCGGCACCTGTTCCAGCTGCCAAGAAAGCTGATATTAAAGCTAAGATGTCTACACTCCAGGTATTTCATTAAACACTATTAAGATTTTTTGAACACTATCTATGCCGAATTATCTTTCTGAATCTGGATTTGTAACAAAAATGCTTTATTAGGATGAAATTAGAAAAGCACAAAAGAAGATTGCTGAAGAAAATATGCAGAAGGCTGTGAAGGTAGCAACAGAGATGGCTGAAGTAGCTGCTTCTGAAGGCAAGGAATTCTCCATATCTTGTGTTGATGTTGGTTTAGATGCAGCTGCAGTCCGTGAGGCAGTCTTGAAAGTCTTGCAGAAGGTCAGCTAGCTGCCTATGGTCTTTGGATGTGCTCTAATAATATTTGTTTCTTTTCAAAGCAGTTTTCTTATATATAGGTGCTAATATTGTTTTTGGGCAGGGAATCTCTGCTATGGTTTTCAGCATTGATGAAACTACAAACAAGGTTGCGGTATGCGCAGGAGTGCCTGAAAAGGGAGACAAGAGCAAGCAGCTGGAGGTGTCTGAGTGGTTAACTGCTGCTTTGGAGCCATTGAAGGGAAGATGTGGTAAGGGAAAAGGGGGTCTTGCCAATGGCCAGGTTAGTATAGTAGTGATGAGGTTTTAATATAATAGAGTATGAAAGTAAAGTTATAATTTATTTATTGAATTATTTTAAATAATATGCAGAGATTTTTGTCAATTAAAATGTGATAACAATAATTAATGAAGAGAGCTATTAGGCAAGCCTAATGACCCGAAAAGAAATATTATTTGCTGCTTTTATCAGTATCACTAAAATTCTAAATTTTAACAATTGCAACTTGATATGAATGCTTTTGTTTTAATTGTAGTTAAGTCTGTTTAATTGAAACTGATTGTATTCACTTGAAAGTCATTAAATTGACTGTCTACTATAATTAAATTAAAATAAGGCAAACTTAAAAAAGGACAATAAGTTAATGGCTTTCAAGTGAGTAAAATCAAACTTAATGATTAGAATTGATAAAAGCAGCAAAATGGCTTAAGATAGTTCAAACTCTTTTAGTCCACATCATTCATTTTGTAATGGAGAGTGTAGATTGATTTAACATGATCAATCATATTTAGTCAATTTAAGAGGATTCTTATACTATAAATTTTCCGAGTCGGTACACCTTAATGTAATGTCTATTTCACATTAATTGGGGACAAAGCGACGGGAGGTTGTGTTGTATTTTATTTGAGTTATAGTTTTGAATTTTGGTTTGTGATGTTACATTTCAGGGAACAGATGGGGTTCATTTGGACAAGGCCATGGGGTTGGCAGCATCTTTTGCTCAAATGAAATTGAAATGAACAAAAAAGAAAAGAAAAGAAAAAGGAATTCTAATCTTTTGTTGTATACTTTAATACTGCTGCACTTAACTTCAACTCGATCCTGATGATTACATGGTCATTGTCGCTACTAGCGAGCAACTAGATATGATGATTACGGAGCTACCGGATGGAAGCACCGTTTATTTAACTCGATGATGATTAGACTGAGTAGCTTTTTATTCTTCTTTTTAATTTAATGTAACAAATTATATTAGGGCTTTTTATCCAAGTAACCAACATTCATGTCTTATTATCAAATATACGGGACAGTTTTTCCATTTACTTTTATACGACACGCGTTTGATTTTATAACATTAATAATTGTCCTTTTTCTTCCGTCTTTTTCTTTTTTTCTTTCGAACCATCAGTCTTTTTTATGGTTACCACAGTCGCTGTTCCGCTGCCGTCGTCCTTTTTTCAGATCTGCAAATTATGTCCGGATTTGGAAAAGATTACAAGTGACAAACATGACGGGATCTGCCACAACATGGTGGTGCTGACGGTGCATGTAAAGACTATTGACGAGCTTCACTCTCTTCAGAAGAAGGGGTCGGCACTGAATATGTCGATAAATGAATTCTCGGTGCTTTGGCTGTGATTTGTGAAGAACGTTTTTTCCATTAATGGTGGAGGGAAAGGAAAAGTTTTTCTAATCTTATTATTAGTTGTCAGATTGATTTGATTCTTCTTTTCTTCTTATTTGTATTTGTTTGCTGATAGATGATCTAACTATATTTACGCCTATGATGTGTACAATTTTAATATTTTTTGTGTGGTAATTTTTAGCTGTTAATGACGAGCAAAATTCAAATTACAAGAAAATTCATTTTACTGTTAAACAATTGTAATTGTGTTTAAATACTATAGAAACTGAATCGCCAATTAAAAGAAATCAAAATGGAAGTAAAATGCAACAAATAAAAAGAGCAACTACTGAGCTACTAATGAGCCGCCAATGATCAACTATTAAACTATCAATAATCAACAAAAAATAACATGCAATCAAAAAATAATTAAAGAATAACTATTGAGCAAACAAAAATAAACCAACAAACCACTAATAATCAACCAAAAAATAATTAAATGCGACACGAAAGATCAGAAAATAATATAGTATTTTGTAATTAGCTTATGATTTTTTTTTTCTCAGATGTGCCACTTAAATTAGAAAATTCAAATGCCTATTAATTTTTTATTTTTCACTTTCTTTACTAACCCACAATTGGATATCATTCTCCTCCTTTTTACTTGATCTATTAATACCTATAAATCCTATTTCAAGATGAAAAGGCGTATTTTTGTAAGTTTCTTTTTTTGATTAATGTACTTGTTAAATAATCAGAGAGAATAACCCCAAGGCGTAGATGAGTTGGTAAGGCGCTCTTCTAACTTAAGTGAGGTCGCGAGTTCAAACCGTACTCATGTATGCAGCCGTTTAAAACTTGGGGCCAGAGCTTTGCCTCCCGCAAGGGACCTACCCGGCTCGAGTGGGGATTAGTCTGAATGTGGAAGGCTTAAAGGTGTCGTTTCATAGTTGGAACCCGTTTAGGACACCTCATGATCAGATAAAAAAAAAAAACAGAGAGAAAGAATACAATTCTCTTACAAAACTGGGATACAATTAATTTAGTTACAAGACTATATTTTTCTCTTGATCACATGTCAAAATGAAAAGTCCTCAAGCCTTAAAAATCTATATTACATATCTCACATCAATCACTAAAATAAATAGAATAAAATGAATTTATGTAAAGATCAACCATCCAACTGACTAATTCTTCATTTTGAACATAATTGGACTTAAACTCACACTTAATTTCTTCCTATAATATTTCATTAATTTCTGTGTTTGATCCAATTCTTGATGCAAAATCTATTCATCCTTGTCATCATCCTCGTCATAGTTGAAAGGTAACGGCACTGATTTGAAAGCTCGATATTTTCCTACATTGTTCAAATGCTCATTCTCCAACCTGACCAATTTAACCAAATAAAAACATTTTAAAGTTAAATGCTAGTACAATTTAAACCAAAGTCTCTTCATCTTAAGGTCAATGAATTACCTGAAGAAATTCCAGATACCGCGACGAATAATCTCAAGACTAGCAACAATGGTAATCAATGTCTCCCTATGTAATGAAAACATCTTGAAATTTAAAACAGTTTGCAGCCAAGCGAATCGCAGAACAACATTTAGCACCTGCAAGTCATCATAATACGTTCAATTTTTGTTGGAGAGCAATAATAAATAAAATATTGTACAGATTTATAGTAAACACTAATACTAACCATGGCTACGTAGTATACACTTTTCTGAGGAACGAGAAGTTTGTCTCTGAGCCAACGGTTCTTGGAATTGCGCTGCAGAAGTCCCCAGTCGTAAACGAGATCCCAATATGTACCCACAATGGCTGCCAGCACTGAGAAAATCAATGCTGTTACTCCCCAGGCATACCCTTTATTCAGACTGTATGCTGTCCTTAAGCAAACTGCTACTATTGTTATAAAATATTTTCCTCCATTCACTCCTTGCATTATGTCTTTCTCTTCGAACAGGCGCCGAAGACACTGAATCCCAAAAACGACATGTTATATATGAATGTTTCAAATCTCGACTTCTATGTTTCGGCTTTTCGTTTTCATTTCTAAAAACACTTCTCCGTATTTATAACGTATTCTTGTAAAAAATATCAATCCGCTCTGTTGTACAAATTCCAAAATTCAAATGATGGTTTTACCTGAAGAAGACGGGCCCAATATGGAATGGCAGCAACAATGAAGTAGAAGGTATTGAACACATCACTTGATTTACAAGTGGTTTCTCTGTGCGTATAGTCTCCCCAACCATAGTAGCAGACATAGAACTGCAGACTTCTTATAGCTTGAACCTGTATATATGTATTTCAATATATTAAATATTGTTGCAAAATGAATAGGGTGTTGATGCATTTGAAACTGCAGCATATAGCATGACATTTATGATTTGACTAACCTGACTAGTTAGTTGATCTGCCAAGAAGAAATCTGGTAGTGTAACCTGAAATATAAGATAGTTTACAAGACAGTTAAAACCCAACCACTTAACTTAGGAACATGTTGTTGTTGATGTCTATGTACCTTGTAGAGAGGAGCAGCAATGCAGTGAAAGACACAAGTGAGGAAGAAGAATCGAGCTGGCCGATACAAGACATTGAGCGGCAAGCACACCAAGACAATTAGAAACTAGAGAGCAAGGAAAAATGTCAGAAATCCACCAAGCTAGATCGTGCCAATTGCCAATAAGCTTTTTTCTTATATAAGTTGAAGAATCTTACTATAACCAGAAGCATTGGAAGAAGTTCAGTAAATTTATGATAGTCTGCAGTTATAGGATCTATCTCCATGTCAAGGTTTAATAGCACAGAGATGAGTGCTAATGTGGCTATACCGAAACCCAGAAAAAGAATTTGTCGAGACCCTAGTTCTGTTCCTTGTTTGAAACCAAATATGAAGGAGTAATTAACTCGATATCGCCTCCAGAAGTATATATCAGCAGCATACATTAGCATGTGCAGCACAATGAACCCAAACAAGCTGCAACCAACAACAGAAATATTCAGCATAACTAACTTGTTTTCAGGAAGGAGACTGACCTAATAAACAAACATTTACCTGTAAAGTGGAAACATGGTTCTCATATAAGTTTCTCTCCCTGGTTTATCCATGATATGATGAGCACGAATTGTTAAAACAAGGGCTACTATTAGAGCTATTGTGCATCCACAAAAGAAACCTGCAAAATTTCCAAGAACTACTTAATATATTGCATAAGAACAGAATGTTGTTCTGTGTCTTTAAATTACTAATCAATTACCCATGGAGAAGGTTGTTCTGTGTCTTTCTCTTTTAGCTTTCGGTCTTAAGACGCTCATCCCCTTACTCCGATTCGAGTTTGAGAAATGCTTAATGAATGTTGCCTCTACCCTTTCCATAACTTTGATTACCTCATCAGAATTTCCGAAACAGGACGAATCTACCATTTTCATGTAAGCTTTTGATGCATCTCTTGAAGTAATCTGCACAAAATTAAATCAAATTCACCTATACCGTAACCTGAAACATCACACTGTGATTGCCTATGTAAGTATATATATACCTTGTCATACTTCTTCATGATTTTGGAAAAGGCTAATGTGTTCAAGAAACTGAAACTCTTAAGAAGGCGAAGCTTCTGGTAAAATTCAGCGAAAGCACGCTTGAGTTGCTCCTCAACTTTCCTAAGATTATCCCTTGTGAATTTGAGCTCTGCATGCTGAGGAACTTTGAGGACACCTTTAATGGTGGATCTAGGAGTCTCACGAGTGTTATTAATTGTCACATGATTTAATACTTCCAGCGGAGCCGGTTTAATTCCTTTAACTTTATTCCGCTTCCTTGCTTCCGCCTTTCGGATACTCTCATCCTCCTCCTCGTCATCCTCTTCTCTATTATGATGGGTAGACTCATCCGATCTCTCGTGCTGGCTTGACGCTTCTTCGATCACATCCATAACCGGATATTTTCCTGCACATGAATACAAACTCTGAATGTTTACACTACATTATATTAGAAAGAAAATACTAAACTGCTTCCTTGCATTGCACGGAAACTTCATTGGAAGTTAAGGTCAGAGACTTACTGCTGGCTCTGGCTCCAGAAGGAGTGGAAGCAGACAATGCAGCAGCAGAAACAGCAACATCAGAAGCGAGACGAGTCATATCAGCAGACCGATCGTGCCATCCTGTAGGATTCTCAACTTTGATTCTGAAAGCAATCAAAGCATCCATTTGCTTGTTCAACATCGCAGCTTCTTCCATAACCACACCAACTTTTTCTTTGTAAAACTTCTCCACCTTATTGAACTCTTCATCCAGCCTCCTAAAGTAAACCGTCTCATACTCTCCCCCTTCATCGGAAGACATAAGAAAAGTAGTCTCATAGCTTTGAGACCCGTCACGGTTCACTGAATTCACAAAAATGGGCTGGCTTTCAACGTCACCGGGAGAAGACGGGCTGTTATTTTTCTGTATCAAGCCACTGAAAGCTCTGTACAGTGTCATCCTCCTATTGAGGCCACCATGATTGGTGGTGGAGTGTGGTGGTGGTGGCGGTGGTTTGGTTCTGAGCTTGAATCTTTGGATTTCCTTCAAAAGGGTTTTGAGAAAATCATAGTCCATGTAAGCTTCTTGCCATTCGGGCACCATTTGTGCCTTGAACTCTTTCCCAAACTTCATCTTCTAAATCAATTAATGTTTTCACAGTATACTTTTTTCTTTGATGTTTGGTAATGTTGAATAATGAAGAGTATAAATATGAGAGTTTTGTTTAGCAGGAAGATGATAAAAAAACAGCAGGTTTGTTGAAGAATGATGCATTGATGTTTAATTATATATAGTGGTTGGTTGGCTGATTTTTTCTGGTCAGAAATTGGAAATGAAATAAATAAAAAAAGGCAGACACGTTGAAAGAAGATTAATAGCTAAACTTTTGTTGGTGGATGTGGAAGAAGTCTCAACAAACAAATCTGCATGCTCATGCTCACCCTTTTTTTTAAATAACTGCAGAATACATGTATATAAAAGTTAAGGGTATTAAACTTATGAGGGTATTAAACTATATGAATGTTTCAAAATGGGTACTGAACTATATAAAACGTTACAAAATGAATACTTTCAGCCACGTGTTCTCCACTGATTGGACGAAGGAAGAAGTCACGTCAGCAAAAGTGGCCGACAGTACCCATTTTGTAACGTTTCGTATAATTCAGTACCCATTTTGTAACAAAAAAAAGTTCAGTATCCATTTTGAAACTTTGGTATAGTTCAGTACCCTTCTAAGTTTAATACCCTAAAAGTTAATTCATGGAAAGATAAATTTTCTATTATTTCAACTAATATGTTTTATTATTACTTTAATAAAAAAATTGTCACAACGGACTAAAAGATTTGTATGCTAAAGATTTGTATGCTGATTTTCGAAATATAAATTAAATACATCAATATATAAGTATTTATTTATTACATTACGTACCTCCTTCCTTGAAGTTGTAATCTTAAATACTTACATATTTATTAACAGGATGGTTGAATCAGATGTCATGGCTGTAATTTTTAATATCGGAAATCAATTTACGGGAGATGGCGAGATTTCGTTCAAGGATGCATTTTATAAACGAAATTGTCTAATAATTTATTTTTATTTTTGTAAGTATATATGTGAATCAGGCAGCGCAAGTGTTAGCGTAAAAAAGTATGTTTCATGTTTGATCATTAGGGTTTTTTTGAAAAAATTAATAAATATAACTATGTCGGATTTAGTTTAATAAAACTTACGAATTAATAAAAAACATAGTTATTCAGTTAGTCAATTGTAACATGAGTAAAATCGTACTTGTTTAGTAAATTGCACATAGCAATTATAATTAAAAATTAATTACACTTGATATAAAGAACAAATATTATTTCTTTTTAATATCTAAAATTTTAACCTTAGGTACTTAAAAGTTATTTTTGAAAGACCTCTTTTTTGGTAATAAAAAATTTACAACTCCATTATTGACCAGAGTAATAATTGATTATTTAATTACGATTAGGTAAAGGAGTCGTTGGCTATTTGGGTCCTTATAAAATTGAAGATTTTACTTTTCATATAGATTAAGGAAAATTATATCAAATCCATTGGATATATTCATTAAGAGAAGTTTTCAACTAATATTTCTCGCTTTTATATTTTTGAAAAAAACTAATATGTATACATTTGATAAAGGTGATATTACATGAATATATTTGAAACTATTTTTAATTGAATTTGAATTGATCTTTGTTGCTTATTATATACATTTATTTTTCCACTCTAGAAGTCCCTTGGATTAACAATGTTTTGATAATCACAAAGTGGTTGATGAAAATTCAAGGAAGACAAAATTCTATCAGAGAAAATAATTTACTGCAAGTTGTTTTATTTTAAATGAATCCATTCAAACAAACTTTGAGTTTGACCGTGGAAAGCAGAAATGGAAGTTCCATGGAAACAATACTCACAAGCCACAAATTTACTAATCTGATTTGAGAAATATTAGGCCTTTTTGCATAGATACTTGTTTTTATACATTACCAATGTTATACCATCGCTTCACTTCGGGATTAACTATTTTCAATTTAAAATAAAAACTATGATTAAATTTTAGAATATTTAACTTTTTTTACTATAATATCATTAATTATAAGAATTAAAGAGTTTTCAATTATTTTTAAAAATACATAATTAATTATCCGTTTAATGTTTTATAAATTAATAAACATGTTTTCTTTTATATATATATATATATATATATATATATATAAATATATTTAGGTTATAGAAATTTACCTATTTCTAGTCCAATGATGTAATTTTAGCGATTATTCAAAGGCTTAAATGCACCAAAAATTACCAACTTTCGCGTGTTTTTGGTATTTAACACAATCTTTTAATTTTGGCAAAAAAGTACATGAACTTTCAAAATTTTACAATTAAAAACACCGGCACCATTTTGGATGTAAAACGACACCGTTTTAGATTAAAACGACGCCGTTTTGGATATAAAATGACACTATTTTTCAAAGGAAAACACATGTGGTCTTAATTGAAAAACATTAAAAAGTTCATGTTGAATATGTCAAAATTAAAAAATTATATTAAATACCAAAAATACGCGAAAGTTTGTAATATTTGGTGTATTTAAGCCTTACTCAAATCACCAACAATAACATATGTTACTTTATTTTTCTTCTTTCTTAAACCTAGCTTCTAGTCTAGAATAGGGCGTCGACATGATTAGGTGGAGTTCGTATCATAGCGACTCACTTTGTTGATATAATTCAAGTCATCACGACTACAATCTATTTAACTCATCATATAAAAGTTCTCAATTCCAACACCACGAATTTAGAGAAAATTACAAAAATATTAGCTTCACGCTGGTTTTTTTCTCAATTAGCCATCTCTGTTTTTTATTACATTTCCTAACCACTGCCTATTTACTCTTGGTGACTCAACATTTGAAATTATTACTTTTCCTAGCCAACCTTAATCACTGTACACGTGTACAACTTGTTTAATTCAAGCAGATAAAAGATTGCATGTTCTAAACCCCCTGCTACTTCTCATCTCCGATTTTGATGCCATATTCTTCCATTTAATTATGAAATTTCTTCGTCGTTACTCTCGTTTTCTTCTCAAATCAATCGCACGACCGAATAATTACTCCCATTCTCTTCTCAAATCTAACTATTATCTTGTTCTCTGAAAAATGTTCTTTTAACCTACCATTTATTCTATACATAGCTCGCGATGCTAGATTTTGCAAAATTAAAGAAATTAATTAGCAGCGATTGAGACCCATTTGATATAATCAATCAAAATTGATAATTTTGCTATAGTTTTTAGTTTTCCCTTGTTTCAAATGTGTCACTTGCATCATTGGCTTCAGTTCAGATGATGATGCCCCTCTGCTTGCTATCTTTGTTGTAGCCATAACCGGTATAGAGGCGGTTGTCGTCGGAATTGCTGCAATTTCTTGTAGAGAATTTGGTGAAGACGGAATTTGACATGGATCTGTTTCTTGTTAACTGGCTATAGAGATTAGAAACTCTATGAACTTCTCCAAAAGAAAATGTTTCACGAGCAATGGACCAATTTATTCATGCTTGGTATTGTAACTTTGAGTGTACCATTCATTGAGTTTTCGTTTATTGTTTGTTGTTGTTTGATGTATGAATATATGCCACTTCAGGCAATTCATCATTAGTATAGATTTAAATTTCTCTTATTATATCTTCTCTACTTGTAAATGCTTTTCCTTTTTATATTTTTCTTCTTTGGTTGTGGTGTATCTCAAAATTTGTGATTTAGTTTCATTTTTGTTACAATTTATGCTCTTTAGTGCTAATGAATTTAAGAAAACTGAAGAATTTGGTTGCTGTGATATAATCTCCATGTTCAAAATCTTAATATGTTTGAATTTCTATGCTATTTTACTATTATGTTCATGTTCTGTATAATTCTCAAATAATGTACAAATAAAAGCATATAAATTGTTTGAAATGCCATTACTATAATTCTTATTTTCAGTTTATGATTTGTTTGTTTTAGATGTATCTGAAATGTTTTTAAAATGTACATGAATTATTTCTGAGATGTATCTGAATTATTTCTGATATTTAATTTGTAATGTAAATTAGAAAAATGTAAAGATTTATATTTTTGATATAAACTCATATGTGTAAGATTAACTTCAACTGATGACAAATTTAATAAGGCATTATATACTTATTTGTTCAGTTTTTTTATGTATATACATATTGCATACATTAATGATACATCTTATATACACCACTGATACATTGTAGATAAATCGATACAAATCGCCGATACACAACTGATACATTATAGATACATATTTTTATTTTTTTTGATTATTTTAACGAAATACATTTTGTCAATACATCATAAATTATAAATTTTAAAATCATATTCTCTTATTAACAACATATTACTTGATATATATGTCTTAAACTTTTAGTTATCTCTAACTATAATTTAACTTGATTCAATTTTTATGTATGTATTATTATGTATGCATATTAGATACATTCACGATATATCTAAAATGTTTTTTTAGATATGTGTAAGATTAACTTCAATTAATGATAAATTTAATGAAAACATTATATAATTATTTGTTCAGTTTATTATGTGTATACATATTAGATATATCATATATACACCACTGATACATTTTAGATAAACCGTCGATGCATCATATGTTATTATGTTAAATACTAAAAACACGCGAAAATTGGTGATTTTTTGTGCATTTAAGCCTTTTTACAATCATATGCTCTTATTAACAACATATTGTTTGATTTGTCTCTAACTAAAACTTAAGTTGGTTCAGTTTTTATGTACATGCTATTATATATACATATTAGATATAGAAACGATACATTATACCTACAACATTGGTACATCGTTGATACATCATAGTTACATCATTTATTATATCTTCTAGAATCAGTCTTCACTTCATAATAATTATTTTTCAACGAATAAATTTTGGAGAAAATGATACATTGTAGATACATCGCCGATGCATTATTTTCTACAAACAAAAGTAATTCAAATATCCCTATTTAAAGAACCCATTATGACAAAAACACATCCTTAACTAATTCAAGTTTCTGTGTTTTTAAAGACCTGAAACAAATTCATCCAATAATAAAAAATTTAGTACAATTGCTTAATTAGTGAAATTGGTTGATTCATTAACCAAATAAAACTATAAAAACTGAAATTGAGTTACATATATGTTTTGTTATATTAATGATACATAAAAGATACATAAATGATACATTGTAGATAAATTGCCGATACATTATAGATACACAACTGATACATCGTAGATCCATATTTTTATTTTTTGGATTATTTTAACGATTATTTTTTTACAGATATACCATAGATTATAAAATTTAAAATCATATGCTCTTATTAACAACATATTGCTTGATCTGCCTTAAACTTTTAGCTATCTCTAACAAAAATTTAAGTAAGTTCAGTTTATAAGTATATGTTATTTTTTATATATATATATATATATATATATATATATATATATATATATATATATATATATATATATATATATATATATATATATATATATATATATATATATATATATATATATATATATATATATATATATATATATATATATATATATATATATATATATATATATATAAGATACATCAAAGATACATTACATATACAATATTGATACATCGCTAATACATTATAGATATATCATTTATTATAACTTCTAGACAGTCTACAACTTGTTATAACTAATTTCAACGAATAAATTTTGGAAAGACTGATACATTGTAGATACATCGTCGATATATTATTTTCAATGAATAAAAGTAATTCGAATATCCCTATTTAAAGAACTCATTATGACAAAATTACATTCTTAACTAATCCAAGTTTCTGGGTTCTTGAAAACTTGAAACAGATTCATCCAATAATAAAATTTTAGTACAATTGCCTAATTAGTGAAATTGGTTGATTGATTAACCAAATAAAATCATAAAAACTGAAATTGAATTGCAAATATGTTTTGATACATTAATGATACATAAACAATACATAAATGATACCTGTTTAAATAATTCTAACACGCTGACACGCGTTGATGCGTGACTGGCACGCTTTTCTGACACGCGCTTCAGACGCGTTACTGTCATGTTGTCACGCGTTTTTACAGCTGTTAACACGTTTTTTTTTACTTTTTTTTCACTTTAAGTGTGACATGTGTTTATTATTTAGTGGTTGGCTAGTAAATGTAAACTTTTAGCTGATTTGATTATGAATGTAAAGATTTTAGATTTGGGCTATTTGAGTAATATTTGGTCTATTTTGGAATATTTTTGTTTTTTTCTCACGAATTTAAAACAGATAACACGACACCATATAGGTAATACAATTAACACAACACGACTAACACGACCCATTTAACTTATAAAAATACTTAAAACATGAAAAATATAATTTCAGTCTCAAATTATAAAATTGTAATATAATTATTTTATTTATATATTAATGTAATCAAATTTAAATTATTTAATTATTTTATTTTAAAAAAAATTAAAATTATTAATCCCTTTATTTCTATAATATTCTAAATAGTATAATTTATAAATGGGTTCAGCGGTCTTCATATTGACTTATGATGCGATCTATTTATTTAATGTTATAAATAAACTGAAACATTCCTGACACTAAACCGCTAATTTTAATATAAAATTATAATTTAAGTATTTAGCGTATAAAATTAACGTATTTTTTTAAGATTAATATGTCTTTAGCATGCATAATCTAGAATAAGCTCCCTACAAAACCCACTACAAAATTACTGTTTTCTAACTTTACTGATAAAATTGGGGTGCTTGTAAAACAACAAAAGAAAATTTTACTTGAATAGCCTTAATAGTAATATGTATTTATGAAGCTTTTGTTTGAAAATAAATAGAAAGGAAAGCCTATTTATCAAAAGTAAATTGTCAGTATGAAGACATAAAATATGGTCTTTTCGTTATTAGAATGGAAAATAGATGGCATTTATAACAGATATAAGATTAATTTACAAAAATAGACATTTTGGATATTTATTTTATTATTACTATTGTGGAATTATGTTATAAATATGAGGTCTATTTAGTAAATAAATTCAAAATACTGTTCAATGTACAATGTTTTGGGTTTATTTTTATATTATTATATAGATTTGCATATATATATTCTGCAATAGTAACTAGCAAATGTACCTCTTTTTCTATATCTTTTCTATTTATATGTTTTTTGAAGTCTGTGATAATTAACATATGTCATTATCTAGAATTCTAACTCCACATATATAAGTTTTTTTTTCCCTTCCATTTACAACTTTAACAATAATGGATTAATTATTTTTACTTTTTTTTATTTCAAACTAGACCTGTTGAAGATTATTAATTTATTTTTTTAAATATTTATATTATTTTTTTCAAATTTTAACTGCTCTTCATCATTTATTTTTTCTAATTAAAATATTTTTATATCTCTTTATATCTCTCTTTTTTTGTTGTTTTTTAGTAACTAATAAATACGTTGTACTATATTTTAATTAAAAATATTAATCATTATAAAAGATTTCAGCTAAATATCACATATAACAACAAAGTCGCCTTACAAGTTAATATTCAATTTTGATAATTTATTGGGTTAATGTAAAAAAAAATCACGAATTTTATATGTTTTCTCATTTTAATCACGAAGTTTAAATTTTTTCATTTTCATACATGAACTATCACTTTTTTCCAAATTCATACACGGTGCTGAGGTGGCACTCATTCATTGGTGTAAAATGACCTCCACCTCAGCGAATTACACCAATGGAGCCGTGACACCTCAGCACCATGCATGAATTTGAGAAAAAGTGGTAGTTCGTTATGAAAATGAAAAAATTTAAAGTGCATGATTAAAATGAGAAAATATGTAAAGTTCGTGAATTTTTATAATATTACCCCTAATTTATTTAATATTAACTTTTTATATGAATATATACTAATAATGAAGAAGAGAAAGGTGAGCGCAAGAATAATTTACGAACTAACATTATGATTCTTTATACATATATTTATATAGATAAATAAAAAATAAAAAATAAAACTATAAAATAAAAATGAAAAACAAGGATCAAATGTATAAGATTTAATAATAAAAAAAATTAAAAATTACTAACAGAAAAAATCATAAAAATATAAACATACAAGAATGTAATGAATAAAATTATTGATTGACAAAAATAGCACTCCCTCCGTCCCACAAAAATAGGTAAAATAGATATTTTGGACGTTCTAAAATATAGTTAAAGTTACTGTATTAATTTGAATAATACCAATATTAACCTTCATCAATTTCAACCAATTTTATTATATTATATAAATCATCATTAATTATCACTTTATACAATATAAAAATTAATATCTATCCAAAATTTAATTATAATTCCAACACAATAATTACTTTCTCAAATTAATAATATTTAAAATATTTAAATAATTAAAGTAAGGTTATTATTGGAAGTTAATAAAATATAACTATTTTAACCATCATTTTTTAATTCATGTGTAAATTTATTTTGCCTATTTTTATGAGACGGAGGGAGTAATTAAGAATTATAGACATTAGTAGTAAATAAAAAAGTTAGCACCGAATACTAACACCAGCTGGACATATTGGTTCGATAAAACTGAAATGAATTAAAAAAACAAATCTAGTGGATGTATAAATATGACATCTAACAATTCCTATATACAAACAAAAGCATATAAAAAAACAAGAGAAAATAACAAAAAAGCAAGAAAAAAGGCCTCACATTTCACACAATGCAATTTTAATAAAATTGTTTATTTTATTACCACTTTTCTTTCTTAAATACCAACTTTTATTAAAACTTTTCATCAGCACCATATCCTACCTAAAACTACACGTGACATATTGAGAGATAAAGGAGAAAATCACACTAGTTAAGGTACAATTTTTCAAATTATACATTCCTTTTAAGAGGATTTAATATAATATTGTTGTGCTATTTTATCCTTTTGCTATTTTGTTATTCTCTTTATAATTTATTTCTGCAATTTTTTTTATCTATCCTATTTTTCCACATTTTGTCTTTTTGCTAATTTATTACTTTTTCACTATTTTACTTTCTATTTTTGTTAACAGAGAAGTTCGATTTATGAAAAAATATCGATACAACAAAAATCAAAAAATAATCAAACATATATTTTGATACATCTAGATATATATTTAATATATATTCGATCGTTCGAAATTTTTTCCTTGTATTTATAATTTTTTTAGTTTTGTTACATAATTCAAATATATATATTTGATACATTTCTAATGCATATTTATTGTTTGGTGCATGTTCATAACATTTAGAGCTTGTAAATTTTAGTTATTTTGTTGAAAATAACTCTTGATTTGCTAGTGAACATGAGTTTATATTTGCAATGAATTGAGTTTAAATTTTTAATTTTTGAATGTTTAGATAGTGTATTTTTCGGATATGTTATTACTGGTAATGTTATTTTCTAGTGCTTATTGAATTCTAATCGACTATATTTAATTATAATTCGAATATATTTTTAATTCATCTCTGATACACAATTTATACATAGATACATATTTGATACATTAATTAAATCACTGATAAATTCAATTGGTTCGTTTTTATATTGGGAAAAGCTTATAAACATATATAATAATACTAATTAAAATGAATTTTTCTAGTGGTTATTGAATTCTAATTGACTATATTTAATTATAATTCGAATATATTTTCAATGCATCTCTGATACACAATTTATACATGATAGATTCATATTTAATACATTGATTGAATTAACTGACTAATTCGATTGGTTCGCTTTTATATTTAAAAAAGCTTAAACATATATGTAAAATACTAATTAAAATGAACTAATAAGTTCATTTTAATTAGTATTATTATATTTATTGTTTTATATATATCTGATACATATTTGATATACTTCCGATATATATTTGATACATGATACATTTTTATTAGTTTTGTAGTTTATTTTATAAATAGATGATTGTCAAAATTTTATATCATAAATACATTTTTGATATACATATATGATACATATTCTAATACATAGTTAATACATCTATGATACCATAAGTACATATTTGATGGATTGGAATTCCTTCAAGTTCAAAATGAACTTGAGGGGGTCATGTTCACAATTTACACCGTTCATTATAAAATGAACGGTGTAAATAAAAAAAAGCATAATTTTAGTCAAACTAATCTACACCGTTTATTTTACAATAAACGGTGTATATCGTAAATATGACCCCTCAAGTTTTAAACATGAGAGAATCCCAATCCATATTTGATACATGATATATATACTTTAACATAAAAAAATATTAAATTGCAAAAGTGAATTAGATGTTGTAAATTAGATTTTAATTAATCAAATTAATAAATAATTTAAATTGTTATTTTTCTTTTTATTGATTTTGAATTAACCGATATATATTGATACATAGAAATGGCATTTGAAAAAAATAATAATATTAGATACATCTTCGATACATATTTGATACATTTCTGATACATATTTGATATTTTTCGGTACGTATTTGATACATCTCCGATACATCTCCGATACATATTTGATATATATTAGGTTTTTCGAAATTTCTTTCTTGTTTTTATACGTTTTTTTTAGTTTTATTACATATGTTTTTCTTATACATATTTGATAATTTTCACTAACACCAATCCCAATAAATAAGGACACATAAAGTGATAGTGAAATTAGATTTTGTAGAGATTGTGCCTGGAGGGAGCGTTATGGTGTGACGCGTTTATCTATCGCTGATACATAATTTACACACGATAGATATAATTTTTCAATCTACTTAAATAGATACATCGTTGATACATAATTTATATATAATATATATTTTTTAAATATTTTAGTAGATATATTTTTAATACATTGTTATATATTAATTATACATATTTGATACATCGTCAATACATAATTTATACATGAAAATTATATTATCCATGCATCAACCTGTGTTCGGAATATATCAACAATGAATTTGATAAATAGTTTATAAAATTACATTTTTTAAAATTGTTTTATTATGTATTTTTTATTTTTAAAATTAAATATATTAAATATATTTAATTTTTAAATTAAAATTTGTATTAACTTTTTTAAAATTAAAATAATTTTATTTAAAATAAATAAATAAATAGGGTAGTGAGCAGGTGCACTTTGCACCTGCTCACGTGAAGGAAAGAAACAAGTTCTTGTTTTATTATACAAAAAATTTATAGCAGGTATGATCCGCGCATCATTGCATTTGGTGGACCAGCAAAACTTAGTGCGCGTTAGGAGGTGGTATTAGTGAAAAGAAACTTTCTAATATGGTACATGTGAAATGTTTTCGTAATGTCTTGTACTAAGTGAAAACATAAGTAACTTTTTTTGTATTTTTGTTATTTTAAAAAAACAAAAGCATATATATGATAGCTTGAAAAAGGTGTAGGTTTGAAAACAAAACTCGAAACACGCTTGTAAATTGAACTTTGAACTAGGTAATATTGCAAAGAAAAAATAAAAGAGGGTAAGAGGTGCAATTTCCTCGAAATATTTAGTAACAGATATGATTTCCAATCACGACCTATATATTCATAATTTAAAACCTATATTGCGATCAAAAAAATTAAAATTTATAATATAAATGGAAAATTTATGTATTTACTTGAAACATAAAAATTGCATTTTTTTTACCTTAACGCGAAAAAACTAAAAAGAATACCTCATGTTTTTCCCATCTTTATGAATTGGGTGTAGAATAATTTATAAGTTTCGAGCGAATATTTTTGGTGCTAATATTCGATACATATTTCAAAAAGGTTATCGTGAAAATTTGATAAAATTTAGAAGTAGAAATTTTATCAAGCGTAGTTAATGTAGACTTAATAAATCGAAAATGATTTATTAAGAATAAAATATAAGTCTGATGGGAATAAAAATTATATTTTTATTCTTTTTATATTTTATTTGATTTTTGGATAAATTTTCATGAAATTCGAAAATCGTTTCCGTTTGGACTATGGACGACTAGTTTAGAAGTTGGTTTAAAGTGCATGATTGAGCTAGTACTAAAGAGTACTTTAGCCATTATCTATATAAATGATTTAGGGTGAAGGAATTGAGCATCAGATGCTCATTTTCTAACTTTCAAACATAAAAAGAGCTGCTTGCTCTCTCAGTACGTTGCGAACTTAGGGTTTCCGTGCCGCTTCGTCTGTTTCTCGATTCTAACTCCGTTTCTTCTACGATTACTCAAGTAATTGAGGTATTATACGTATTAAACGTTTATTTCGAATATAAATTCATTTATAAACGGTTACCGATTCGAATAATCATTTTAAACGACCAGATTGATTTTGGATTGTGTATATGTGATTTTGGATGTTACAATAGAGTTTTGGACAAATTAGGCAGGACAGTAGGTCCCAGAATCGAGATTCTGGAGCTATGCTTGAGCACAGTGAGCTGTGCGGGCGCACACCATGCTGTGCGGACGCGCAACATTAAAATTATGTGTGACTGCACAGCCAAGCTGTGCAACCGCACAGCAGCCCCGACGGGCTGTTGGGGGTCGTTTTTCTTTGGGCTTTTTAGGGCGACTTTCCGGGGGTGATCCCGAGGTGTTTTCGCCTTGTAACCCGAGGTGTTTTCCAACCCAACCTAAAATATTTTAAATGAATGTTTTTAAGTTAAATTTACACACTTTAAAATGGGATTTTAAAAGTAAACTTAAACGTTTATAACGAACTTTAAAAGAGTTAAAGTCGACGTTCAAACGATTTTAAAGATTAAGCAAACGGTTTTGGTAAATACCTAGTATATGACTAAGAATTATTTTGACAATTAAGTTTATATTGTAGATAATTTTCTTTAGATATTGCTATGCCTAAAATAACTTCTAGAGAGAAGTTTAATCATTTTCTCAAAATGAGAATTAATAAAGTGGTTTTAAATGTAAATAGACCATAAGTGTTATGTGTTTACATGATTATATGTTTGACCTGGAACTAGATTTCTGAACCTAGAAATTATATAGTAAATATATATTGATGTGTTTATCCTGTTTGCTTTGTGTGTTTAGTCCGACCAGCTAGCCAGCAGTCTGACCACGACCACAGGGAGTATAACACACATACCACAAGAATAAGTATCAGACCTAGCGTTTGTGAGTTCATTTGTTTACTTTTGAATATTAGTATTCAACTGTTTTAAATTCAGAAATCCCACTAAGTATGAAACTTAGCCAAAGAAGATCCACTGAAACGAGCTATCTATTGGGCAACAATAGGACTATGTGATCACCGGCGTTAATGAACTAGAGTAAGAGGTAAAAAACATTAGCATATACATTAAGGTTAGGTTGTGAAGCCAGATGCTTGCAAAGCGGCTTAAACCTAACGAGTAGTCCTGAGGTGGCAGTAATTCAATTTACGGCCCAGCAACCCAATACAGAGTTAAGATGAATGTGGTACATAAGTATACAGTTCATCCTGTATTAAACAAGAGTTGAACATATGCATTATAACATCTGAACATAACAGGATTAGGGTTTCATTTGGATCGAGGACTGATAATATTTTTATATACCGATATTTTACCTATACACGATTTTGGTATTTAATTATAAATCTATCTACTCACTCAGAAATATTTATATTTCTAACTCCGTTGCTGTTTATCATTTTTAGGTACTTAGCTTCGGGTCTGGTCGAGCTTCCACCCTTCTCTGTCAGGGAATCTTTTCCTTGTTGATATGTACATAATACTTTGAACTCTTAGCTTCTGCAGTAGTGTGTATAGGAGTGCTATGCCAGTAGCTATGTCAGTGTTCCTTTGTTGATATACTCTGATAGGAACCTTATTCTGTTTGCACGTACTAGGTGGCTACTTACTTGGCATATGGTGTTTAGTTTCCGTTCCTTCTACGGGTAGGCCAGGTTTTGTGTCTTTGGTCTGCAAAGACACCGTGTATAGTTCTGCTAGCCTTACGTTTGTATGCTTGCTGTGTGAGTTTTTTATATGTTTAATATAACGCTTTGAAATGGAAAGTGTATTATTAAACATACTATTCAGATGCGTGGTTTGAGACAGGACTGCTTATGAGGTAAAACACGTGAGCTAAGTCCCTAGACCACCGCACCGGGTTTCAGAAATGCGCGTGGGCTAGAATAACTAGGGTTATTCAACCAGCATTTCTGAAAACAGATTTCGCTGTATGAATATTTTCAAAATTGTTTCTACATTAAACGGAAAAAATGTTTTAACAGTTATTTCTGAAAACAAATTTCGCTGTATGAATATTTTCAAAATTGTTTCTACATTAAACGGAAAAAATGTTTTAACAGTTATATCTGAAAACGGATCATATGCAAGGTATGATCTAGATATATAATGCGAAAAACTTATAGAGGTTTTAGGCTAGCTACGAGTTTTCAAACAACCATTCCCATTCCCTAGCGCCGGTCTCGGCTCGAGTTTCGAGAGGGAAATCGGGTCGTGGAAAAAGTGGTATCAGAGCAATGTTTTAGGACTTGAGTGTCCAAAGTATTATTGCTGATATATGTTAAGTAAAGGTATTAGAAGTCACGAGGATTCCTAGTTGTCACGACCCAATTTCAGAGATCGCGACCGACGCTAGGGTATGGGTATGGCCGTACCAAAACCCTAGCAGGACTTGCGGATAAACATTCAAACATATAAACCTGCAGAAAAACACTGCTCGGGGGCAACCGAGACTCCAACCTAAATCTAGCAGTTTATATAAACAGTTCTAATATAAATACTCAGCTCAAATCCGAGATTCCAAACCTGCCTCAATATATCATTGATCCAAAGTATAACATGCCAAAGATAATATAAATCAATCAGACCAATCCAACAATCCAAAGTATAAGACATCCAACATAATAATAAACTAGTTCTACTGCGGTCTAAGACTTTGAAAACAGTTGACTAGTTTAAATAACATAAAAACCTCCGAGTAATCAAAAAATCGGAGTTGACCAAAGCTTTCAAATCATGAACCTGGAAAATTGGGAAAACAACTGGGTCATATATACTGGATGAGTTCATAATGCTATTTACATTTATTAAGATAAAAACCTTTAAAACAAATCTTTTAATACTAATATACTTATATACTCGATTATGGAATGCAGTATTGAAATTAAACCCAAAGTATATAACCCAAAGTAGACGGGAACAAATCCTTATCAATTCCCAAAGTAGGCCAGACATTGGTCAGCCAATCCCAAAGTACTTACCGGTGCACACAGTCTCGATACTCGCCTATCAAGTAGCTCGTTCCAATCTAGAACAATAATCACTTAAAACATTTCGTAAACAGTTAATATACTAAAATAATTTACAGTATTTAATAAAGCGGAAAATAACACTATAAACTCACTGCTTGCGAATCCACGTGATAACCTGGAAAGCAACTAAACCTGGTTCGACTCCGAAGCACGAGTAGTCAACGGGTCTCAGAAATAAAGCATAAGTTAAAATCGATTCAACCCCTAACTCTAAGAATAATAGACACCACATAGGACTAGCATCTTGAACATAACCAAAGTACAACCCAAGAAAGGTAAACATGCATGTACCAAACAAACCAAAGAATTTATACCATTCACTTTAATCAATTTAGGCAAGCTAGCTTAGATGAGTTCTTATCCTTAAAAACAAAACCAAATTCCTTTTCATAACTTAAATAGTTCTTTTAAACCAAAGAGTTTTCCAAAGTAGTGTGTTAGCCTTAACTGCAGTATAACTCAACACAACATGTCGGGTGACACAAGTCTAACCCGACCCAACCATAAGCCAAAGTGAAAACCAGAGTTTAAAACTGTCATGACCCAAAATATTGAGCCGATACCGGCGTTAGGGAATGTGAGTGGTTGCTCCGAAACCCGTAGCAAGCCTAAATCTACCAAAAACTTTTTCGCGAATAATATAACAAAATACACGTCAAAGGAAGCAAACAAACATATACAAGTATTCACATACATTTCCTGATATCCACGTGGGCACTAGTTATTGTACCTCGTACAAATTGGCCTAACGGGAGTATATACGTACTAGTATCTCAAAACATATCACCGGCATCTGGTGCCGTGAGCAAAGCATATCGTATGTAGACTATCAAAAATATATAAATAAAGACAGCAAGTAATATGTACAATCAAAATGTACTGCTGTCTAGGCTATTACTCTGTCGACACATGACCACTACTGCAGCATTATGGAAGTCAAAGAACTATACATACGTAGCTGACTTCCGGATCCCAAAATTGGCTTCTAACTAAGTCCAGGCACTAAGTACCTGAAAGACATCAAAGTGAGGGGTCGGTATTTGGGAAAATATTGAGTGAGTTTGCATTTTACTAACGATATTATTATAAAACATAGCATCGCATTTTAAGTAAAACAATGATACAAAAATACATATAATCAAGTATTTGATCAATTCGAAACTAATATCCTAAAATGTGACATGACTTACGAATATTCAAATCATACTGATCCAAATGGTCCGACCCGGGAGTGTTCACACTCTACCATGTCGATCGTGATCTATCGCTTAATCCTCAAGTATGAGTCCAACTCACTAGATACGGGGACATTAGGTTACACCATAACCGAGTGCTCACTCTTATCGAATTCATTGTCAAACGTCGAAATTCATTTCCATATTCATATTCATACCCATATTCATATTCATACCCATATTCATATTCATATTCATATTCATATCATGCATGTATATTTATCAAATCATTTCTCATATGCAAACATACTAGACTGACTCGATACTGGTTATCACACAGCCTATTGACACCCAATAGGTAGCTAGTTTCTTCGGATCGCATACTAGTCTCTCGTATATAAATTTTAATAAAACATATTGATAAACTATAATTTTAAGTGTTTTGTTGCGAATATTTTGATTTAATCGTTATGGGATTACGTAAATTATGGTTTGATTATACCCTGATTCTTTGAGTTTGTTAAACTTTCTTTAGGAGCAAGCAATTTCATAATGGAGAGCCGAATGAATTGAAATTGCAGTAGAATTCGTCATTTCAGAGTCGACTTTACCTCCCAGCCGGACCTGACCAGTAGAACCGGCCAAGGAGGCAATTTGGAGACCCGGCCAGACCTGCCCAGTAGAACCGGTTGGAGGTCTGGTCCACTTACTGTCGAGAGCCCGAAGTCAGCCGGACATGCAGCTTGACCTACTTGCAGAACCGGTCAGCAGGTCCGGTCATTCACTAAAAATTAGTCCGTTTATTGTTAGGTTTCCTTGAGACTTGGGGACTATAAAAGGCAAAAAGAGAAGCTGAGTTAGGGTTCGATTTTTGACATAACTCAGAGACTTAAAAGCAAGCGCAAGGAGGAAAAAGACTAATTGAAGATTGAAGCAAGGATTCTTGACGATCGAAGGAAGGAATCAACTGACGATTGATCTAACCTGGAATCTAAAGAGTTTTTCCTTATTCTCTTTTCATGAACTCTTTCAATTCTGTTTTAGTTTTCCAATCTCAGATTATGCGTAGCTAAACTTTTACATTAGAGTTAGGGATGTAGTTTAATTATGGGATTCATTGTTAGTTTATGGATTGAAGTTTTATATTAGCAAGAGATTGTTTAATATCGTGTTTTCAGTAATTAATTATTGTGCTTATCGTTGTTTGATTGTTTGACCGTCAATTGAACTTTATCTAGAATTTATGTGAAGTATTGAGAGATGAAACATAAATTCTGATCTGGAATTAATTCGCATAACTATCATAGGATAGAGATATACCTACGGATTTGTGTATGACATATAGGTTGTAATCCTTCATCATTCGATTAAATTAGGGTTTGGATTGATAAATTAAACTCACTTTAATTGAATAGGCTTTCTTGATTCGAGAGAATACTAAAGCAATTTTAAATACTGTCATTGAATCACATCCATTCCATAGGTGACAATGTATCTTATAATTAAGTGAAACCCCGAAACTCTAGTGTTCTTCGCCATTAATTTATCTTTACATCTTAATTTCTGTCGTTCTATTTATTTTGGTTAATTAGTTTAAACGAATTCAATTCAAATTTATAATTGTCTTAGCTATAATTAATACAAATAATAGTTGATCCGTTGTCTCTGTGGATACGACCTTGTTTGCTACGATTACATTCTGTATACTTGTAGGAGTTGCATTTTTAGCTATCAAGTTTTTGGCGCCGTTGCCGGGGACAACGTTGTTTTTAATTATTATTTTAATAATTCTAGTCTTTACTTTTAGTCTTACTCTTTCAATTCTCTTTGCCAACTTCAGGATTTGAATGCTATTGAGACGTTCAAAAAGTCTTAATAACGAAGAAATACTTGAGCTGAACCCAGAGATTGAACGAACGTGCCGTGCAAATAGAGCAAGAAGAAGACAAGACACAGCTGAAAACATGAACGGACTAGTTAATCGCAATCAAGCGCAAAGGCTATGTGATATTCAAAGGCCAACGGTTACTGCAAACCTGTCATGTATCCGTTTGAGTGAAGCAGCAAGGAACTATGAGCTCAAAACTTTCCATCTCAATATGCTGCCTCAGTTTAATGGAACGGCTACTGAAGACTCACTAGCCTTTATCCGAGATTTCTATTGTATTGTGCAGACTTTACCGCTGAACAATCTCAATGAGGATGAGTTAAGGACGAGGTGTTTTCCTCATTGTCTGAAAGGAGACGCGAGATAGTGGCTATTGAACCAGCCAGAAGGTGTTTTTCGCACATGGGAGGACGTGTACAATGAATTTATGCTGAGGTTCTACTCCCCCAAAAGACCATGGATCCGAGGGCAAAAATTTGCAACTTTGTGCAGCGAGATCCAGAATCGTTTCATGAAGCATGGGAAAGGTTTAAGCTGCTCTTGACTCAATGCCCTCATCACCAAGTGCCAGAAAATTGGCTCACTCAGTTTTTCTATGATGGCCTGAACGTTAATTGTCAAACGCTAGTTGACACAGCTTCTGAAGGTTATTATGGAGATACAACAGCTACAGAACTCATGAAAACTTATGAAAAGTTGGCGATGAATTCAAGGCAGAAGGCAATCAGAGGGAAAAGGGCAGGAGTATATGAAATTAATTCTCATTCTGATCTCTCAGCACAAATGGATGATTTAACCAAGCAAGTCAAGATGCTTGTGGACAAAGATACATCCAATCAAGAGTCATGTGCCTTTTGTGGGATGTTTGGACACAATGCAAATGTGTGCGCAAACGTTGAATCGGCACCACCAAACTGTGAGGAAGCAAATTTCATGGGAGCCTTCCAGGGTAGACAAGTCAAGAATGACCCTTTTTCAAACACTTATAACCCTGGATGGCGCAACCACCCAAATTTCTCATGGAGGGATCAAGGAGGGAATAGGCAAGCACCACCTCCGGGATTTCAGCAACAAAGACAAGTTCTCCCACCTCAACAACAGAATAATCCAGACAGGAAGCCTTCTGTGGAAGAGATGATATCTCAGTTTTTAGCAACTCAAGATACCACTGTTAAGAAGATGGATGCGAAAATTGACCAGTTGGCACAGTCAAGTCAAGCATCAATTCACAAATTAGAGTTGCAGCTGGGCCAGTTGGCAAGAACTGTTGCTGAACGTGAACAAGGCAAACTCCCTAGTAATACTGAAAATAATCCGAAAGAGGGAGTTATGGCCATTAGTCTCAGGAGCGGAGCTCAGGTGGACACTGGAAGCAAGGGCAAGAAAGCAATTGAGATTGTCGACGACGGAGACGATAAAGAGGAGAGTGAGCATGTTGCAAAGCAAGGGAATAATCTTGATAAGGAAGTGGTGGCTGATCCTTCAGTCAAACCTTATGTTCCACCTATTCCATATCCACAAAGGCTTAAGAATAAAACTACTGACAACAATTTTCAGCACTTTTTTAATGCCTTTAAAAAGATTGAGCTTAATATTCCTATTTTGCAGGCCCTTGCTAAGATGCCTTCCTATGCCAAGTTCTTAAAAGAACTAGTTTCCAACAAGAGCAAGCTAGAGGAGTACGCCACCATAGCTTTAACTGAGGAATGCAGTGCCATACTTCAAAAGAAGCTACCACCTAAGCTTAAGGACCCAGGGAGTTTTTCTATCCCTTGCGTTATTGGTAATACTACTATCTCTAAATGTTTGTGTGATCTTGGTGCTAGTGTGAATATTATGCCTGCATCTCTTTATAATAGGCTTGGCATGAAAGAAATGAAGCCCACAACTGTATCTCTACAATTGGCTGATCGATCGATCAAATACCCTTTAGGCATTGTAGAAGACTTATTTGTGCAAGTGGGCAAGTTTTATTTCCCTGCAGATTTTCTTATTTTAGAAACAGAGGATGAAAACGATTTATCTATGATTTTAGGTAGACCGTTTTTAGCTACAGGAGGTGTGTTGATTGATGTTGTTCAAGGTAAGCTTACCTTTAGGATGGGGAGTGAGAAAGAAGAATTTAATATTCTTAAAGCGGTGAAACACCCATCACGTGATGATTCTTGTTTTAGTGTTGATATTATTGACCATGCTGTTTCTTATATTGCTGAACAGGAATCATTCAAGGAACCATTAGAAGCATGTTTAATTTTGAGTTCGCATGAGAAGGATGAAAATCCTGAAATAGCTGAGTGTGCAATGCGATTAGAGGGTGAAGGTTTCAGGACCTATAGATACAAGCCTCAATATGATGAGCTTAAATGGGAACCAAAACCAAAACCAACAGTTGTAGAACCACCAAAGCTAGAGCTAAAGCAGTTACCACCTCATTTGAAATATGCTTTTATTGGGCCTAACGACACATATCCTGTTATTATTTTTTCTGGTTTATCTGATGTGCAGGAAGAGAAGACAATGCGGGTTTTGAGAAATCGAAGCAAGGCGATAGGATGGTCGATTCATGACATCAAAGGGATTAATCCATCGATCTGCATGCATAAGATTCGATTGGAGAAGGAACATCGCCCTAGTGTTCAAGGACAAAGAAGACTCAACCCGAACATGAAGGAGGTTGTGCGGGCTGAAGTGATTAAGCTTCTTGACGCAGGAATCATCTACCCTATCTCTGATAGCGCCTGGGTGAGTCCTGTGCAAGTTGTACCAAAGAAAGGAGGCACAACCGTGGTCAAGAATGACAACAATGAGCTGATTCCGACGAGGATGGTCACCGGTTAGAGGGTACGTATCGATTATCGCAAACTGAACGCGACCACATGTAATGACCACTTTCCCTTACCTTTCATTGATCAGATGTTAGAGCGTTTAGCTGGGCATCAATTTTATTGCTTTCTAGATGGCTATTCGGGTTACTATCAAGTGCCTATAGATCCTGAACACCAGGAATATACGACATTTACGTGTCCGTATGGCACTTTTGCGTATCACCGAATGCCATTTGGTTTATGTAATGCTCCAGGTACTTTTCAGAGATGCATGATGGCTATATTCTCTGACATGGTAGAGAAGATTATTGAGGTTTTTATGGACGATTTTTCTGTATTTGGCTCTTCCTTTGATGTTTGTTTATCCAATTTAGATAGGGTATTAGAGCGTTGTGAAGAGACCAATTTAGTTCTGAATTGGAAAAAATGCCATTTTATGGTACAAAGTGGGATCGTCCTTGGGCATAAAATTTCAGCTGCAGGTATTGAGGTTGACCAAGCGAAAGTGGAGGTAATAGAGAAGTTGCCACCTCCAAACTCAGTGAGGGCAGTAAGGAGTTTTCTGGGTCATGCAGGTTTTTACAGACGTTTTATTAAAGACTTCTCAAAAATTGCTAAACCTCTTTGTGATTTGCTGATCAAAGATGTTACTTTTCACTTTAATGAAAGTTGTCTTGCTGCTCTTAACACATTAAAGAAAGCTCTTATTTCTGCCCCCATTATTGTTTCCCCTGACTGGTCACTTCCTTTTGAACTAATGTGTGATGCAAGTGACTTTGCTATTGGCGCTGTTTTAGGACAGAGGAAAGATAAAAAGTCACATGTAATATACTATGCGAGTAAGGTTCTCGATAGTTCTCAGATAAATTATGCCACTACTGAGAAGGAATTTTTAGCTGTGGTTTATGCATTTGACAAGTTTCGTTCTTATCTTGTAGGTTCAAAGGTGATAGTGTACACGGATCACTCCGCGATTAAGTATCTCATTTTTAAACAAGATGCTAAGCCACAATTGATTCGATGGGTTCTTCTTTTGCAGGAATTTAATTTCGAAATCCGGGATAAGAAGCGCTCCGAGAATGTTGTAGCTGATCATCTCTCTAGATTGGAAAATGGGAAGCTTAGTAAGGAGGAAACGATTAATGATGACTTTCCGGATGAACAATTATGGGCAGCCCAGGAACTTGAGGTACCATGGTTTGCTGATATTGTGAATTATTTGGTATCTAATATTGTTCCACATGAGTTCTCTTACCATCAAAAGAAACGGTTTCTAGCTGAGGTAAAATACTACATATGGGAGGAACCGTTACTTTTTCGAAGATGTGCTGATGGAATCATACGACGATGTATACCAGAGGAAGAGATGATCCCAATTCTGCAGGAATGTCATTCTTCTCCTTATGGCGGACATCATGGCGGACTTAAAACGTCGGCGAAAGTGCTACAAAGTGGATTTTATTGACCAACACTCTTCAAGGATGGAAGGAGCTTCGTATTGGCGTGTGATAAATGTCAGAGGACTGGAAACATTAGCTGGAGAAACGAGATGCCTCAGACAGGCATCCTTGAGGTAGAATTTTTTGACGTATGGGGTATTGATTTTATGGGTCCCTTCCCGCCATCTTTTGGAAATCAATACATTCTCGTAGCAGTCGATTATGTTTCAAAATGGGTTGTAGCTGTTGCACTAAAAGATAATACTGCTAGTAGTGTAGTCAAGTTCATTAAGAAACACATCTTTTCAAATTATGGGGTTCCTAGAGTCATGATTAGCGATAATGGTGTCCATTTTCAGAATCATCAATTCAGAAATCTTATGAATAAATATGGATGCCAACACAAGACTGGTACCCCATATCACCCACAAACTAGTGGGTAAGTAGAAATATCTAATAGGGAACTCAACTTAATTCTTGAGAAAATTGTTAGTGCTTCTAGGAAAGATTGGTCTCTTAAACTTGACGATGCACTATGGGCGTACCGAACAGCGTTTAAGACACCTCTAGGAATGTCACCGTATAGGATAGTGTTTGGTAAACCTTGTCATCTCCCGGTAGAGTTAGAGCACCGTGCTTATTGGGTTGTAAAAAAGCTTAATTATGACTTAAAAACTGCCGGAGAAAAGCGATTGCTACAACTTAGTGAACTTGATGAGATTAGACGTGATTCTTTTGAGAATGCACGAATTTATAAAGAGCGAACTAAGGCATGGCATGACAAGCATATCATTCGGAAAGAATTTAAAAGTGAGCAAAAAATGCTTTTATTTAACTCTCGCTTTAAGTTTTTTCCAGGAAATTTGAAATCAAGATGGTCCGGACCGTTCATTGTCACCCAAGTATTTCCTCATGGTGCGATCGAGATTGAAGGTAAGGATAATCAGCTCATTAAGGTAAATGGTCAACGACTTAAACCTTATCTTGAAAGTGGGCAAATTGAAAAAGCGTTTTCTATGCTTTTTGATGCTTGATAGGCATCTCACTGAGTCTAGCTAAAGACGTTAAACATAGCGATAATTGGGAGGCAACCCAATATTTTCATTTGCATTTGTTTTATTTTTATTTTTGTTATATTATGTTTAATAAATTTCTTTTGTTTAGTTGTTTTTGCAGTGTCGTAGCCGATTGCAGGTAAGTAGCGTATTTCTTCCCTTTGTGTTTTAATTCAGTAAACTGTAAGTGTGGAGGAATTTAGCTCGCTGTTTTTGAATTCTGAAACTTTTTTTTAATTCCATTTTTTCCCTTTGACCGGACCTGTGACCGGACCTGCCCAGCAGATTAGGCCACAGGACCGGCTGGTTCGTAGAAAGGTCTCAGGGAGGCAACCGGACCTGTGACCGGACCTGCCCAGCAGATCCGGCCATAGGTCCGGCCCACCTTCTGCCTGTCCAGCAGGTCAGCCGGATCTCCAGCCGGACCTGCCCAGTTGGTCCGGTTGATAGATCCGGTCATGAACAAATTTAAAAAAAAATGTACAAAATTAAATTTCAGTTTCTTTAAAAACACCTCACCCGATTTTCTCCTTCCAAAACTCAGAAACACTCTATTCTCCTAGCCATCTCAACATTCATCTTCTTCCCTAAACCTCTAACCTCCGTTCTTTTTCATAAATAGCTTCTACTTCATCCAATACACCCAATACCTAATCAATTTCACTTTTCATCACCTCCCATCACCCTTCTTTTACCTTTACCCAAAATTAAAAACCCTAAACCCTAACTACAATAATCCGAAAATTTGAGAATTTTTTTCTCAAATTTGGGGCTTTATTTCTCTTGTATTTTGGTTTAGGTGGAGTTTCTCTTCTATTAAGGTATGTGTTCTTCATGTGTTGGTGTATATTTTTGGTATGTTGTCTATGATTGTTGGTTCATGAAATTGATTCATTATTTGGATGTATAGGCTGTTTTTGCATGATGTAGAGATTGGGTGTAGATTGTTTAAGTTTCATCTAGCAATTATTGTACCTAAATTGTGATGTTTGCTTAATCCTTAGCATTAGGTATTTTGTCAATTTCAAGTATAATTGTTGATGAGTAGTGATTAGAGAGGATGACTTAGTTGTATGACCTATGCTATTTAATTGCAATTGTTATTGTAACTTAGAATAATTTGGTTTGCTCAACTATGTTATGCTCTCTGGGATTAACTATTGAATGTTTATGGTTAACACTCTAACTTAGTGCTTTTGTTTAAAACTTTTCCATGAGAAATTTGTTTTTCAGCTTAAACAATTGCAGGAACTTTATTGTATTTGAGTAATTACCATAGGAAATTCATTTAGGTGAGAGGTTGTGATGTTGGTGTACTGTTGTTTTGTGCCTAGTTGCGTTAGCCTGTTTATACTTGTCTATGCGGATAATTCTGAACTTAAGGGCTGCTGAATTTGTGGTGTTTGTGTGTTTTGATATGGAGGCTAATTTGAGAGTATTGTTTTACTTTATGTTGGCAGCTATGAGCGGTGCTAAAAGCAAGCGTAGTGCAGCTACATCACGCGCCGGAGCTACAAAACGCCGTGTCCGTACAGCAGCCACCGCATCCTATGATCAGTCAAAGTTCACATTAGCTGACAACGCAAAGTGGTATGATCAGCGGAAGGAGAACAATCTAGTGATGGAGAAAGCCATATCACCGCATGTGAATAGATTGTTCCACATATCTAAAGCTTTAGGAGTTCTTGGTTGGGAAAAATTGGTCCAGTTACAACACCCTTGCTATCCGACTTTGGTTAAAGAGTTCTATGCCAACACCATGGATAAAGAGTCAAGTAGCAATACTAGGATATTTACTGAGGTTCGCGGAGTGGAAATTGACATAGAAGCTGCACACATTTCTGAGCTTTTGGGCATTCCTGCACATGGTGAGGTATTTTCTGTTCTTCATCACACTGTGGAATGTGAGACAGCTTGGTCAATTAATGAGGCCGTGGATTGGCTAGGTTTGCGATGGAAATCCGCTTGAGGGAAATCACTACTTTATGCTAAGTATTTGACCATTCGGCAGCGATTGATCGCCTACTTACTGAGTTTCAATGTCATGCCGCGAGCTGGAGAGTACAATGAGGTTAGACACAGTGATGTCTACTTTATGGATAAAATGATCAATGGGTTAGGAAATTTATCAGGAGTTCAGCTTGGACAATTGATAATTCAAGGCATCCGTGATGTTCTCCGCTCTGATAAGAATGATAAAGCCTTTGTGTTTCCTGTTATCATTAGCATGATTATTGCTTATTACATGAAAGTTTTTCCTGCGGGGGTGCAATCCATCGAGGTACCGCAGTTAAATTGTGAATCCTTGTACTACATGGGCTTTAGAAGATTTGAAGGTGTTTGGAGGAATTTACAGCTCAACCCGCTTCCACAAGGAGCGCAGCCAGACTCCAAAAGAGTTAGTTGTTTGGAGAACGATGAACATGCTGCCCCGGGAAATCAAGTACCTGCTGCCCCGGGAAATCAAGTACCGGCTGCCCCAGAAATTCAAGATGAAGCGGCTCACACTGTGCTTCCACCACCTACTATTCCAGCACCCGCAGCTACTTCTTCTCGTCCTAAGCGATCCTTACTACAGAAGATTCTGCGGATTTGTAGGAACGTCGAAAAGGATGTGGTGTCCATCAAGGAACAACTTCAGCGGAACACTGAAACCATCGAGAAGACCAATTCCGATGTTGCACTGATTCGAGCTCGACTTGAGGCACAGGATGCCCGCCCAACTGAGGAGCAGCCCTCTGACTGACATGCTACCTCTGCTTGATTCGGCTACTGTTTGTTTTTCTTTTATTTTCTTTTTATTTTCTTTCTTTATTTTTATTTTTGGTTCATTAGTTAGTTTTTATTTTATTTTGTTTTTGACTTCTATCATGTGGTCTGTAATAGTCTGACGTATTCACTCTGTTTGTGCGATTTTTATTTATGACATTATTGGACTTCTTCTTCCTTTATTTAGTTGCAGCATACATTAATAGCATACAGGAACTCTCGCAGTTAGTACGCCAAGTCAGGGGAGTTTTCTATTTTCTAGTTGCTTGAATTTAATTTCATTTATTTTGCATTTTGAGGGAAATCTGCAATTAAGTGTGGGGGAAGAGTAATTTTGGCATTATTCTTTTGTTTAATCTTTTTAGTTAGTTTTTAGCTTGTCCTTCAAACCGTTTTAGTTGTACGTTCTATGATGAGTTGATTACCTTTGAATTATCACTAGAGTCAAGTGACCAAATAGCACTTACAGAATTGTTTGACATTCACCAACTTAGGTTATTTTTGATTATAGCTTGTGCGATGATTTAATGACATGAAAAGTTATCGTTTTTTTTAAGGTATTAAAAGTGGTTGAAAGCTAAAAGTTTATTTATTCAATTAACCTTTGTAAATCTTTTAAACTTTAATGTGAACCGAAAGTAGATGAGAATGAGTGTTGGTATGAATTATAGTTGCTTCAAAAAGGTGAGATGGAGCGTAAAACGCACTCACCTGGAAAAAAATTTCCTTTGAATCACTCGGACATAATTTTTTTTTTACTATTCCGCTAATTTTGACTCTAGGAACATAAATGTTTAAACTTTTAGTGGTCAAGGTTATGAATAGGGCTTATAGCCACTTGAAATTGTGATTTAGCAAAGTACACGGTTGATGTTTTCTAGTTGATGTATTTTTGGTGGAAAAGCTAGATGACATTTCAAGTAGATAGAGTGTTCAATTGAAAAAAAATTAAGAGTGGAATGGAGCGTAAAACACATCCACTAAAGAGATGGAGCGTAAAACGCACTCAAAAAGAAAAAAATTAAAGCAAGCAACTTTCTTCATACTTTCACTTATGATTTTTCGATTTTTAGTTCATATTTTAGTTTACTAGATTTACTTAGTTTAATTATTCGAATAAATAAAGGTTTGAGATATTTTCTTTAATTATTTTTGTAGGTCATCTAATCATCGTATGTAGTGAATGATTTTTGTAATTTGGTTGGTGTTGTTAACTTTTCTTTAAGTGGTTTTTGATTACTGGATCTCTTGCTATGATTCTTGGGTGTATTGATGTGTTATAGAACTGGCTAAATTCAGTTTGCTTGAGGACAAGCAAAAGCTCAAGTGTGGGGGAATTTGATAAACTATAATTTTAAGTGTTTTGTTGCGAATATTTTGATTTAATCGTTATGGGATTACGTAAATTATGGTTTGATTATACCCTGATTCGTTGAGTTTGTTAAACTTTCTTTAGGAGCAAGCAGTTGCATAATGGAGAGCCGAATGAATCAAAATTGTAGTAGAATTCGTCATTTCAGAGTCGACTTTATCTCCCAGCCGGACCTGACCAGCAGAACCGGCCAAGGAGGCAATTTGGAGATCCAGCCGGACCTACCGGCCGGACCTGCCCAGTAGAACCGGCTGGAGGTCCGGTCCACTTACTACCGAGAGCCCGAAGTCAGCCGGACCTGCAGCTTGACCTACTTGCAGAACCGGTCATCATGTCCGGTCATTCACTAAAAATCAGTCCGTTTGTTATTTGGTTTCCTTGAGACTTGGGGACTATAAAAGGCAAAAAGAGAAGCTGAGTTAGGGTTCGATTTTTGACATAACTCAGAGACTTAGAAGCAACCACAAGGAGGAAAAAGACTAATTGAAGATTGAAGCAAGGATTCTTGACGATCGAAGGAAAGAATCAACTGACGATTGATCTAACCTGGAATCTAAAGAGTTTTTCCTTATTCTATTTTCATGAACTCTTTCAATTTCTTTTTAGTTTTCCAATCTCAGATTATGCGTAGCTAAACTTTTACATTAGAGTTAGGGATGTAGTTTAATTATGGGATTCATTGTTAGTTTATGGATTGAAGTTTTATATTAGCAAGAGATTGTTTAATATCGTGTTTTCAGTAATTAATTATTGTGTTTATCGTTGTTTGATTGTTTGGCCGTCAATTGAACTTTATCTAGAATTTATGTGAAGTATTGAGAGATGAAACATAAATTCTGATCTGTAATTAATTCGCATAACTATCGTTGGATAGAGATATACCTACGGATTTATGTATGACATATAGGTTGTAATCCTTCATCATTCGATTAAATTAGGGTTTGGATTGAGAAATTAAACTCACTTTAATTGAATAGGCTTTCTTTATTCGAGAGAATACTAAAGCAATTTTAAATACCCTCATTGAATCACATCCATTCCATAGATGACAATGTATCTTATAATTAAGTGAAACCCCAAAACTCTAGTGTTCTTCGCAATTAATTTATCTTTACATCTTAATTTCTGTTGTTCTATTTATTTTAGTTAATTAGTTTAAATGAATTCAATTCAAATTTATAATTGTCTTAGCTATAATTAATACAAATAATAGTTAATCCGTTGTCTCTGTGGATACGACCTTGTTTGCTACGATTACATTCTGTATACTTGCAGGAGTTGCATTTTTAGCTATCACATATAACATTTCAACCAATCATATATAATGCAATGCGTATAAACAATATACATATATATAAAATAACTTTAATATATAATACACGAAAGTAAAGTGCAACTCACTGTGACCACTATCCACTTAATAATGAAGTCGATGTGGTGGTAGGGGTGTGCATGGATTCTGGATATCTCCAAAACCGAACCGAAAACCGGACCAAAAATATCCAGGACCGAAAAATATTCGTTGACCATTGACTTTCTCCGAACCAAACCGTACCGAAAATTTTATTGGTACGTTTCTGGATCTTTTATAAATAACCGTACCGAAAACCAAATCTAACCGTACCGAACTTATACCCGAAGAACCGAAATTATATATATTATTTTATTTTTAATTTGATTATTATTGATGGATACCGAATCCCATAGTAAATATAATGGAGCCGAGTCACAGGAGATTCACTCTCAGGTGATACCGGACTCCCCCTAAAGATCCGAAGATATGAAGGATACGCCGAATCCCTTAAGATTCGGTGATATGCTGATGAAGACCGAATCCTTAGAGATTCGGAGATATGCCAATAAAGACCGAATCCCACGTGACCCGCCCAATGCGCGTCAGGTCCGGGATTCGGCTAATCGACTAAGAATGGAAGTATTGTCCTATTCGGACACAAACACTATATATGGAAGGATAAGCTCTACTTTAGGAAGATAAGACTATTTAGGAAGACGTTCCTAAATAGGACTCTTATCAGATTAAGGTAGATCACGACTAATCAGGAGAATCCCTACGATATCGCCGAATCCCTACAAAGTAGGATTCACCTGCCTAATACGACTCTACTAGGTATATTCGACTACTATAAAAGGAGCACGAGGTATGCCTAGAATCACAATTACATTCATATACACAAAACGCTGCTCAAAGCTCTAAACTGACTTTAGCATCGGAGAGTTAATCGGACAACCACCGTCCGGTTAGCTTCTACCTTGTTTTGCAGGTCTTACTCACCGGTTCAGAAGGCAGACTCCATCAATTGGCGCCGTCTGTGGGAAAGGCTTAACTAAACTTCAAAAAGAAGGAGCTTTTCTAAACTCAAAAACAAATCTCATTGAAGAAGATGACTTCTGAAAGAGTAAACCTGAAGAATCAAACGTCACAGAGAAAACGGAAAGCAACAGAACTCTCAACTCCTCCTCCAGTAACTTTTGACGGGAAAGACTTCGGGAGAATAGCTGAAGAGCATAACGAAGCTCTAGTGGTAGCCATGATCATCGAACACTGGAACGTTGAGAGACTCCTGATCGACGAAGGACGCGCAATAAACCTAATAACAAGAAAGGCTTACGAAAGCCTAGGAAGAGAACTAGCAGAACTAAAAAGAAATGCCACACCTGTGGTAGGATTTGGGGGCTCGCCAATTAAGCCCAACGGAACAATTACACTTGATGTCAAGCTAGGAAGGACAAGGAAAAGCGAGGAATTACCTACGCGGTTTAGTGTCGTAGAAATCGACTTGCCGTACAACGCGATACTAGGGAGACCTTTCCTCCACGACTCAGCCGCCGTGACGAGCGTAAAGGCACTAACCATGAAGATACCAACGAAACAGGGAATTATCACGATACAAGGAAACCGAGCCGAGGCGAAAAAGTGATACGAACGAGCAATAAAAGAATCAGGTGAAACAATGGCAATAGAAGAAATCCTTAATCACGACATCGAAGAAAAAGAAACAGCACCCGAAGGCGAAAAAAAGAAACTCCAACTCGACAAGGAGAAAAGAGTAAATCTCGGCGCAAACATGAACCCAAAAATCGAAAACGAAATCACGGCCATGCTGAAAAACAACGTCAAAACCTTCGCTGCTAACGCGTCAGAAATAGTCGGGATAGACCCCCAAGTCATTACTCATGATCTAAATGTAGCGGAAGCGGCGAACCCTGTGAAGCAAAAGAAAAGGAAGTTCTCGGAAGAAAAACAGAAAATAATCGCTGAAGAAGTAGAAAAATTGGAGAAAGCGGGATTCATACGAGAAGTCCACTACCCCGAGTGGGTAGCTAACGTAGTTATCGTAAAGAAAGCCAACGGAAAAAATAGAATGTGTGTAGATTACACCGATCTAAACAAAGCGTGTCCTAAAGATAGCTACCCTCTCCCAGACATCGATCAACTCGTTGACTCTACTGCTGGACACGCGATGTATAGCCTAGCCGACGCAGCTCAAGGCTACCACCAAATCCAGATGAAAGAGCAAGACCAGGAAAAAACTTCATTCATCACGGAGGGAGGAACTTACTGCTACACGGCGATGCCTTTCGGTTTGAAAAACGCCGGAGCGACATACCAAAGGCTTATGAATTTCATGTTCAAAGACGAGATAGGAAAACGAGTCCAGGTGTATGTAGACGACCTAATCATCAAAAGCGAGAACGAGGAAACCCATGCAAAAGATCTTGAAGAAACATTCAACATACTGAATAAGTTCGGAATGAAGCTAAACCCTGACAAATGCACGTTCGGCGTACAAGGCGGGAAATTCCTGGGATTTATGATATCTCAAAGAGGAATAGAGGCAAACCCCGAGAAGATCAAAGCAATTATGGACATGAAGGCACCAAGAAACGTAAACGAAATTCAAAAACTCAACGGGCGAATCACGGCACTCGGTAGATTCATGTCTTGCTCAGCAAAAAGATGCTTGCCTTTCTTCAAAGCCCTCAAAGGAACACAAAAATTTGAATGGAATAAAGACTGTGAGAATGCTTTTGAAGAAATAAAGAAGTTCCTCGTCACCCCTCCATTGCTCAGCAGACCGCTGAAAGGGGAGACGCTATATCTATACATCAGCACCACATACGAGACTATCGGAACAGTACTGGTGAGGGAAGAAGACAACGAGATGAAGCCAATCTACTACATTAGTCGAGTCCTGAAAGGCGCGGAGAAACGATACCCCGAGATCGAAAAAATGGCACTGGCCGTATTAACTACAGCTAAAAAGCTGAGATACTACTTCCAAAGTCACAACGTTGTGGTAAGAACAAATCAACCATTGCGAAAGGCGATCCAACGACCAGAAACATCCGGAAGATTAGTCCACTGGTCCATCCAACTCAGCGAACACGACATAAGATACGAACCTCGCCCGACTCTAAAAGCACAAGCTTTGGCGGACTTTGTAGCAGAAATAACTCCAACCGAGACTGGTCAGCCCAAACCAGCCTTAGTATGGGAACTTCACGTAGATGGAGCGTCGAATGAAAAAGGAGTCGGAGCAGGAGCCATCCTCAAAGGACCCGAAAAAATCAGAATCGAATATGGAGTAAACATCCAATTCACCGCCAGAAACAATATAGCTGAGTACGAAGCCCTAATCGCAGGCCTCGGCCTCGCATTAGAAATAAGAACGGAAATCCTAAGGATCTATAGCGACTCCCAGCTGGTGGTAAATCAGGTCAAGGGAGAGTATCAAGCCAAAGAAACAGGGATGATCGAATATCTGGGACAAGTCATGACACAGCTCCAACAGCTGGAAGCACAAGGAGGACAATGGGAAATCATTCAAATCCCAAGAGAGGAAAACACCGAAGCCGACGCCATCGCCAAATCAGCATCAGAACTCGGAGATCTATTCACTAAAATGCAGTTAAAAGAAATTCTCGAATCACCAAGCACCAGAAAAGCAGAAGTCATGGCAATCGAAGAGGCCGACTCCTGGATGACCCCATTGATCAAATATCTAGACCACGGCGAATTACCAACAGACAAAATCGAAGCCATCCGCACCATCAGAAAATCTGCCAACTACTCATTTCACAACGGATTTCTTTACCGAACCTCCTTGACTCATCCATGGTCTAGGTGCGTCTCGCCCCAGACAGGAGAATCCATCTTAAAAGAAATCCACGAAGGAATATGCGGAGCACACGAAGGAGCAGTCACCATAGCAAGAAAAACAATACTCCAAGGATACTACTGGCCGACCATCAAAGAAGATGCGAAAACATTAGTCAAGAAATGTGATAAATGCCAAAGACACGACAATATCAGTCGTGTACCAGCAGTACCTCAAGGATCAATGGAGAGCCCTTGGCCGTTCGCCACATGGGGGATTGATATAGTTGGACCGTTTGAAACGGGAAAACATCAATTGAAATTCCTAATCGTCGCAATAGAGCACTTCACAAAATGGGTAGAGGTAGCGCCAGTCGCAACCATCACTGCAGCCAGAGTAGAGGAATTCTTCAAGAACGAAGTAATATGCCGATTTGGCATACCCCACACTGTAATAGCAGACAACGGCAAACAATTCAATTGCAAGCGGTTCAAGGCATTTTGCAAAGGACTGATGATCAATTTGAAATTTACTTCGGTGGCGCACCCTCAAACAAACGGAATGACGGAAGTCACCAACCGAACCATAGCACAAGGAATAAAAAAGAGACTTTCTCAGTATAAGGAGAACTGGGCAGAAGAATTATACAGCGTTCTGTGGGCATACAGAACAACTCCTAGAAAAGGAACTGGCGAAACACCCTTCAGACTCGCCTACGGTACTGAAGCGGTAATTCCGGTAGAAATTGGCATACCCAGTATCAGGGTGAACTATCTAGAAGAAGAAACTAACGAGGCTAGAACAAGGCTGTGTCTAGACCTACTAGAGAAAAGGAGGGATGAAGCGGCGGTCCGAGCCGCCACATACAAGAAGCAAGCTGCAAGATACCATAACAAGAGAATGAATTCAAGAGAATTTCAAAAAGGCGATCTGGTCTTACGAAACGCAGAAGTTGGCAGAGGAAACGCAGGAGTAAAGAAAATGCAAGCTAATTGGGAAGGCCCCTACATTGTAGAAGAAGCTACTGGCAAGGGCGCATATAAACTAAAGACAATAACTGGGTCCATGATACCCAGATATTGGAATGTAGAGCACCTGAGAAAGTATTATCAATAGATTTAATTCATGGCATGTACTTATTTCCATTTTTGAAATAAAAGGGCGATTTGGCGATAAGAAGTAAATTTTATAGGCTCGCTCGAGACCTAATATATACAATTTAACAAGAATCGTTCGAATCTTAGTTAAAAACAATTTAGACTCGTCTGAGTCAAATAAATAAAAGGATCCATTCGGACCTACAAATAAATCACACCAGCAGAAGTTTAGATTAACTTCTCAAAATAACAAACGAGTTTCGATTAACTCTACAACTAAAGAAAATCAATGGTCAAAAGATCATTATATTCACAAAGGAAAATTACAAAGGATCCGCCTACGATCCAATACAAAAGCAAAAAATACAAAAAGCAAAAAATACAAAAAGAAGAAAATAAAAATTAAGCTTTCTTCAAAGCATCTTGCTTCTGCTTATCAAGCTTCGCCTTCACCTCCTTCGCCAAAGAAGCAGGATCCAAGTGATTGACTCTAGAAAGATCGACGCCAGGATTCTGCTCCCGCAGCTTTGCCCCGATCGCCAACCGGTATTGAGTCATGACTTGGGAATAAAAGCTCCCAGAGTCACCCAAGCGCCGGCGGAGACGCCCCTCTTCTTTCTTCAGATCATCCCTTTCCTTAGAGAGAGCATCTGAAGAAGACTTTAGAGACTCGACTTCATCGGATAAAGTTCGAACCCGAGCCTCTAAGGCGGAAATCTCCCGAGTCTTGGCAGATACGGAGGACCTCAGCTGTTGGATCAGACCAGTCGCCTCGCCAGCTTCCTCCTCCATCTTTTGTTTTTCGGAGAGCCAGGATTCAGAATCCTTCTGAAGCTTCTTCAGTTGATCCACCGCATCCCTTCGGCGGCGCTCCAAAACAGCGATGGACTGGACCACCTGCGAAATAAAGCAACAAATAAGAAAAATATAGAAGCAAATCATAATATAAAATAAAAGAAGAAAAACATACCGAAAAACCGCCAAGACAGGCGAACTCAGCCAAACTATCGCCATGTTCGCGATCAATGGACTCGATATCCTCTTTTATCATAATATTCTCCATGCAAGCATGAAGAATAGCGACGTTTGAAAGTCGAGGCGGATTTTGTGCGTCCGCCCAAGCTGCAAACCGAGGTGCCTCATCGACAGACACCCCAGAAGATTTCTTCTTCTTGGGACGCTTGGAAGAAGCTCCAGCTTGGTCCTCAGCAGGACGTTTCTTGCTGGCGGTAGGCAACTCCTTCAGAGAAGGAACTGAATCCTTCGAAGGATGCAGAGGCGACTCAGGAGTCGCAGCAGGAACCTGATCGCCAGAAGCAGGATCAAGACCCACCGAATCAGGCGACGGATTCGGCACGGAAATCGTAGAAGGGTTAACAACGCCGCTAGTGACCTCGCCCATATCTACAGTCATATCGACATGAAAATTATCAAGCAAATGTTCAAGAGAAGTCGACATCCTACAAAACAAAAACATAACAGCAAAAGTTAGAAAAATACCTTCTAAGGGAAGACCCGCCAAAAGTATTTCACGGCGACTTAAATATCGTTCTAAAAGAACGCTGTACTTGGGCTTATCAAAGCGACAATCAGACAACAAGGACACGGCGAAGTCCCTTTCCCCATCAGTCAGATCAGGTACATCAGAAAGCGAAACCTTACTAGAAGTAAAACTCCGCGGAAAAGAAGAAAAAGAGGAATGTTGAACCAAGAAAAACTTAGGGGTCCAACCTTTCAAAGAAGACGGAAGACTAAAAAGAGACCGATTCGGTCGACCACCAGCAAAAATAAATTCCTCTCCCTTTCGGCGGGAGAAAACATAAAAATAATTAAAAAGAGCAAGCGAAGGCTCCTGCATCCGAACCCTACACGATTCCATAAAAGAACAAAGAAGGCGAATCGCGTTCGGATGAAGTTGACCCAAAGGAATACCTAAATTATGACAGACCTCTACGATTAAAGATTCTAAGGGAAACCTAAGACCCGCGAAAAGCTGCTCATGAAAAATTACTATCTTGGAAGACGAATCGGTGCTATGATTCGCCCGATACAGTTTTCCAGGCCTTAGAATAACATATGACCCAGGAAAACTAAATTCCTCGGCATAGCCAAGTATTTGTTCTCTTGACAAGGAGCTCCGGGTATATTCTAGCTCGTCACGAGCACCCTTCGCCCCCTCGGTTACTTCTGACATTTTAAAAATTTTAAAATGGGAGGGAAACACGGAATGATAGTGAAATTAAAATTCTAAAAGATCAAAAGAGAGAAAAAGACGAAGAACAAGAAGAACAAGAAGAAAAAAATCAAAACTGCAAAGAACTACCAAGAAATCAAATTAGCGAAAAGGTAAAATACCTCGCAAGCAAATACGCAGGATCGAAAGAAAGATAAGGAGCAACTTGAAAACGAGGAATCTTGAAAGCAGAAGAAGGAAACCCACAGAAAGCTTGAAGAAATTTGTTTTAGCAGTTGCAGAAAGAGCAAAGATGGAAGAAGAAGGAAAATGAGCAATTATATAGCCTAAACCGAAGAAACTGAAAAGACGAGATCCCATAATTACAAATAAGGACCAACTAATAGCGCACGAAGACACTTCTCCTTCATCCAGTCACAACCCTCTACTGATAGACGACGCGTGGCAAACGCGGAATCTTACTAAAGAAGAAACGTCGCCCACAGACATATGAAACGACTCGCCCGGATTACAAAGCGACTCGCCCGTATAAGGGGACTCAGCTCCAAAAGAGCTAAAATCCACTAAGGCATAAATGCCAAACTACTTCAGCTCACTTGCGGGGGGGCTAATGATGGATACCGAATCCCATAGTAAATATAATGGAGCCGAGTCACAGGAGATTCACTCTCAGGTGATACCGGACTCCCCCTAAAGATCCGAAGATATGAAGGATACGCCGAATCCCTTAAGATTCGGTGATATGCTGATGAAGACCGAATCCTTAGAGATTCGGAGATATGCCAATAAAGATCGAATCCCACGTGACCCGCCCAATGCGCGTCAGGTCCGGGATTCGGCTAATCGACTAAGAATGGAAGTATTGTCCTATTCGGACACAAACACTATATATGGAAGGATAAGCTCTACTTTAGGAAGATAAGACTATTTAGGAAGACGTTCCTAAATAGGACTCTTATCAGATTAAGGTAGATCACGACTAATCAAGAGAATCCCTACGATATCGCCGAATCCCTACAAAGTAGGATTCACCTGCCTAATACGACTCTACTAGGTATATTCGACTACTATAAAAGGAGCACGAGGTATGCCTAGAATCACAATTACATTCATATACACAAAACGCTGCTCAAAGCTCTAAACTGACTTTAGCATCGGAGAGTTAATCGGACAACCACCGTCCGGTTAGCTTCTACCTTGTTTTGCAGGTCTTACTCACCGGTTCAGAAGGCAGACTCCATCAATTATATTTGTATTAACTTTGAATTACTAAACATTAAAATCTCTTTATAAAATTAAATATTATATATTAAAATTTTTAGTTTATATATATAAGATTAAAATTAATTATATGAATTTATCAGATATTTAATAATTATTAAAAATATTTTTAAGAAATTGATATGAACAATTTACATATACATTATTTTCTATCACTGACCAAATTACATAGTTTTAAAAAAAATGATATAGTTTTAGACTTGAGAATAAATAAAAGTACTCTTATCAAATAATCAAAAAAATTAATATTAAATCGAACGATAATATACATATTGTACCTTTTTATTTTATTGATGATTATTTATTCATGATAGTTGAAAATATAAAAAAATAAATGAAAGAGTAGCTAATTAATTTTAAAAGTTAAAATAATATATTATAATATAGTAGAGATTATATTTTAAATAAAATAATACATGTGGTTCTAGTGATATCCGTACCGAATCGTACCGAACCATTAGAACCGAATCCCCGTACCGAACCGTACCGAAAAATAAAATCTCTAAACCGAACCGAACCGATTATTTGTACTGATCCGGAGATTCAATTTTTGATATCCCGACTTTTGGTTTGGTTCCGGAGATTTGTCAATCCCCGGATTCCCCCAAACCGTGCTCACCCCTATGTGGTGGTATGCTCGTACTAGCCCACGTCTAGTGCCCTCACTGCTCGCTCGTACGTCTCATACTAATTGATTAACGTTTGATAGTTAGATATTAACCTCGTGTTTTTACACGTATAATACTTTTAAGTGCTAGGGTTTAGTTTCACTCTTATTATTATTCTTGTATTCGATAACTTTTAGTCGTACTTACCACTAAACGAATACTACTCCTCGTATTCGAGAATCGTAGATCTTAATCGACGTGTTCTATTATCGTTAGCTGCTCAAAACGTCGAACTAATCTCAAACTTATGATTCTCGGATCCGAAATTCGTCTTTTAGAGTCAAACACTCAAAAACGTCATATACCTAGGTCAATTATGGTCCAAATGCACATTTGTGCAAGTCGGGGTGCACATGCGTGCATCTCGGCGGGTACACGATCGTGTAACCCTGGTGCACGTTCGTGCACCTCACTTGGTGCACGGTCGTGCACCACGTGCACAACCCTAGAAATCTAATTTTTTGGGGTTTTTGCGACCATCCCGACGTTCTACACACCCTAATTCTCAAAACCCATATCTCTGTTTTCATAAAAATGCCAAAATAACTTCAAAAACGTCAAATTTAACCTTAATACGCAAATCTCACTAAAACAGCAACATATTTCGAATTTCAGCTATAATTCTCAAAGATTTACCTTGAAACGAAACTTAAGACTGATAGACTTTCCAATTCTGAAGAGATCGCCGCAAAAATCGTTTGAATCGGACGTCGAACGAAGAAACGGCGGCGAAACGAATTCGATCGATATTAAAACGAAGTTTTTGGAGCTCTCCCTCTTTTTTCTCATCTGATCCTCATCTCTTTCATATTCAATCTTTTATATATTAAGGTTAAAAGGTTGCTTTGATCCTTGTTTTCTTTATTTGTTACAAATTAACCTTTAAACTTTTCTTTCGCTCAATTTAGTCCATAACTAGATCAATTAATACTTTAATCATACCTTATACGTATTATTTATATTCAATAAATAATATGAATCCCGATATTAATATTTTCCCGTCAAAACCTATAATTTCTATTCTTAAGACGTAGTGGCTAAATTACCACTTTAGTCTCTAAACTTAGTTTTTGGAACTTTTCTTGACATTTTTCCTCTTAATTTCAATTTCAACTTTATAGTTGAAATATAATATTAAATTCTTCACTAAATCTATCCCGAAACCGACCGACTAAAACTTATTTATCTTAATTTTCTCAGAAAACTTTCCGAAATCGCCACTCTGGCGACTCAAAGCGGGACACGTGGTCCAATTGAATAATTAAATCTTTTGGGGTATTACATTCTTCCCCCCTTATAAAAATTCGTCCTCGAATTTTCATAAGACTTGTTGGGACCTTATAACTGTTCTTATTACTACGCGTCAGTCGTAGTTTCTTCTTTTACTTTAACTTTTAACTCTCCACTTATAGATGTGATTTCGTACTTATTATTAATCGATTATCTATCTTGCTCATAGTAGCTTCTTACCGTTATGTAGTTGAAAATCTTCTCATTGTTATTCTTGTTTATTCTGTTGCACCTATAAGGAAATATAGCTTTAGAAGGGAGTTCTAAGTTCTAATCCTTACGTCATCTTCAACTGGTTCTCATCTTTCCTTCGACTATCATTAGCGTCAAATAATCCTCGCTTAATAGTTTATCGATTTATTACTCTTGATAATCCTCATGTTGTTATCTATCTCGTCTATCCTCAAATGGTTACCAACGTGCACGTGTGAACATAATACTTACTTTCACTACAAGAAATCAACCAATTAGCGACGGAAATATCCGTCGCTAATTGGCTAATATCCGTCGCTAATCAAGATTAGCGACGGATTACCGACGGACTCAATCCGTCGGTACAATTTGGGTCGCTAATCATTTAGCGACCCAAAAAACGAACCGTCGCCAACTTACCGACGGAAATTTCCGTCGGTAAGTTGACCTGGACCTGTCGGTATTTTGGTCGGGTTGACCGACCAAATACCGACACATTTAGCGACGGACAATTTCGTCGCTAAATCAGCGACGGAACTGTCCGTCGCTAAATGTAGTCGCCAAATTGGACTATTTAGCGACGGATTTTCCGTCGCTAAATAGTCCACTTTTGTCGTTTTTGAGCATTTTAGCAACGGAATATCCGTCGCTAAAAGCTCATATGTGGTCGCTAATTTTTTGTTTTTTTGGCAGAAAATTCCCGTTTTTCAGCATTTTTCGATTTTCCCTGTTTTTTAATAGACCCGTTAACTAATCACAGACAGACACAATAGACAACAACAAATAAACAAAAACCGAAACACAAATAAACATAAACCGAAACCGTTATATATAAATAAACGGTAAAAAAGTATACAATTCGATAAATACTAAATAAGTCAAAATATGCAAACTGTATTATAAAAATCCAAGTCCAAATACTATACTACCCCAAACTAGTAGTGTCGTCAGCCGGTGGAGGTGGAGGTGGGGGAAACTGCGGTCGTAACTCCGGTGGGAGTGTAGTCATCAGTCGCGCAAGCTCAGTACGGATCCGCTCGTCGAAACCCGCCTCCACAGTACGGATCCGCTGCTCGACCCGCTCTTCAAAACCCGCCTCCACAGTACGCATCCGCTGCTCGAGTCGCTCCTCAACCTCTCTAGCAATGCGCTGCTCGATCTCCTCACTAACGACCGCCTGCTGCTGTGACTGGGATGATCCGCCGCGGCGCAATCGGCTGCTCTGGCCGATGTAGGATGCTGAAGCCGAACCAATACCGTAGACTCGCTGCTTCTTGATTGCCTCGAGAGACAAAAACAGCTCGTTCTCGTCGATCGGCTCTGGAGTCGACGAACTCCCTTCTCCAGCCGCCTGAGACTGGGTCGCTGCAGCAAGCTCTGCCTGGAAACGGTCCTGAGAATAAAAATACAAATTTATAGTTTAGTAAAACTTTATAAAAATACTTCACAAATATTAGTTTAAACCTACATTTCTAACTAAAATTCGGCAGCATTTTCTCTAAAATTAGATCATCACCCATTTTTCAGGGACATCCTGCAACAACTACAGACAACTCTGTTCAACAATACGAAATAGCAATCACAACACCCACAACAAACACGTAAACATCCTATAAACAACTAACTATATAAAGTTATATTTATATCATAGTAAGCAGTCACTTAAGGTTAAAATAAACTTACATTTTTATCCTTTGATCTCTTGTCAACGAAGACAATCCGATCAGCCTTGGTCAGGTGCAACCGTACATGCAACTCAGCTAAAGTGGGCTCTCGACCGAGCTCCTCAGTCTATCATATGAAATGAAAAAGTTAATTAGTAGATAAACAGAATATATAACGATTAGTAATATTAAAAACTTACCATAACTGTCTTATGCCTCGTAGCCGATCTCGATCCTGCGGTATGTCGAACCGGTCCGGTGCCAGCTCCGGACGGCTCACTCAGCCGATTAGCTCGTGCTGCCTCAGACTTCTTCTTAGCCTCAGCAGTATCCCAGTCTCGCTTCCACGACGCCCAAGTATCAGCACTAACACTGCCCTCTTTTTTATCTGGCTTCATGTTGTGGAGAGTATCTTTGTACCGATTAGCCGCATGTCGGTAGAAGACCCCTCTAATCAGGTCCTCAGGGTGGGTGGAGTCCCAGCAAAAACCCTTCTGCAAACCATTAATTAATAAAAACAATTAGAAATCAAAAAGACAGTAAAACATATATTTAAAATTTTAATTTAACAACCTTGAACTCCTCGAAGTAGAAGCCCTTATGCTCTGCTGTCAGCTTCTTCCACGAGGAACCCTCAGGGAACCAGCTAGATCGGAAAATGGGCAAGATCGCCCTCGATGCGCTCCCGCTGTCGTTCCTGCTATCTAGTAACCTTTCTCTGTACGTTACAAAAAAGTTAGTTTTCACATTTTTGAAATAATATTTGTTAAAAAAAAGTTGTCAATCATACCTTGCAGCATCAGGTGTAACTCTAATCCTCCCAGTCTTGTCCGTAGCTGGCGGCTGGTCCTGTGGCTGTCTCGCCGCTCTCCGCGGTGCGGGTCTACCCGCCAGCACCTGCTGCTCAGCCCCTGGATCTGAGCTCTCAAGTGGATCCTGCTCTGGGTCGCCACGTCCACGTCCACGTCCCTGACCAGTGTCCCTACCCCGGCCTCGGCCGGCAGAAGAAGAACCTGAACCTCTCATATCTGCAAAACAAATTACAAAACAATCTTTCTTGTCCCGCTTTTTGCTAGGATAAGGTAAGTAATGTACTTGGTGAGACTGTTCAGCTAAAATGAAAGGTTCATATTTGTTGTATCTCCTTCTGTGATTAACATCCACTATGTTATACCGAGGATGGACTAACATACCAACCGTTTTTGTAGGATCAAACCAATTACATTTAAATAAAACCGTCCTCTTTATTGGTAGAGCTGGATACTCTAACTCAATAATGTCAGTCAACACTCCATAAAAGTCGCTTTCAGCTGGGCCGTAGAGTGATCCTTTTACACAGACTCCGCTATTCATTGTGACCCGATCCTCCCCATATTCTTCAGTATTGAATTTAAACCCGTTCACACAGTACCCCTTGAATGTTTTGACCGATCTAAGCGGTCCCTTTGCAAGACTTAGAATATAGGGATTGGTACTGACAGTTGGGTCTTTCACCTGTAGCACAATTATTATACGGATCAACACGATAATATAATATACAACTACGACGGTAAAACAACATTAATACTTACATATTGCTCGAACCAAAAGGCGAATTCCCTCTCCAATTTGACTACAACTTCGGTCTGTGTAATTTCGGGGTTGAATTCATACAACTCGCCTTCAAAAACTCTTTTTACAAGAATACGAGCGAATTAATACAATTTGTATCAAATTCTTCAATACTGAACTTAAATTTGTATATTAAGACTTACTCTCTGTAAGGTTCGATTTCAGGGCAATTCAAAAGGATGTAGCTTCGGGCAGCAACATATTCAGCATCATCCAGATATCTGTTCCGACAAGCACCTACAGGTCGCCCTTTTGGTTTGAAAATATTTAATCTGTCGAAATCATCATCAACGTCCATTTCGCAAACTTCATTTCTTTGCATCCGACATGGTACCATCGGATCACCATCCTTGAAATAAAAAGATGCAAATTTTGCTGTTTCCTCCAGTAGATATCCGCTGCTAATGCTTCCTTCCACTCTGCCTTTATTCGAAACCTTATTTTTGAGTTTTCTCAGGTATCTGCATAATCATATAATTAGTTAATTTACCTAATTATCGGTTGACGAAATAGAACTTTAAATATATCACCTTTCAAACGGATACATCCAACGATACTGAACAGGTCCTGCCATCATAGCTTCGTATGGAAGGTGTACAGGGAGATGTTCCATCGAATCAAAAAAACTCGGCGGAAATATACGTTCCAACTTGCACAGTATCTTCGGGATATCAAGCTCTAATCTCTGAAGATCTGCCTTTTTCAGCGATGTGGCGGTTAACTCTCTGAAGAATATACTCAACTCTGTTAAAGGCTCCCACACTTCTGCCGGAAGAAGCTCCCGAAGAGCAATTGGCAAAAGTCGTTGCATGAAGACATGACAATCATGACTTTTCATGCCCATCATCTTTAAACTGTTTAAATCAACGCACCTAGACAAGTTGGACACGTAACCATCCAGAAACTTTAACTTTTGAATCCATTCTAACAAAATCATTTTTAAATCTCTGTCCAAAGCATACAAAGCCTTTGGATATCTACCAGTTTCCTCATCTTGTGCCAGGCCAGGACGATCACAAATTTTATTCAACTCTGCCCGAGATTTTGCCGTATCTTTCGTCTTACCAGGTACATTGAGCACGGTATTGAAAACGTTGTCAAATACATTTTTCTCAATATGCATGACATCGAGATTATGCCGGATCACATTTGTCCTCCAATACGGTAAATCCCAAAATATACTTTTTCGGTTCCAACCACGGCCATTAGATAGTTCATCATTCGTAGCCTTAGCATCATTCTCATAGGCCCTCTTAAACCCCAAACCGTCCACCTCTGCTAACACTTCATCTCCAGTCCTCACACCTCCAAATTGATGTCTAACTTGTTTGCCTTTTCGGAATTCGGTAACATTCCGACGGAAATGGTGACCTGTAGGTAAAAACTTTCTGTGGCAATCAAACCACGATTGTTTTCCACTCTCGAGCAACGTGAAAGCCTCAGTATTTTCCATACAATGCGGACATGCCAATCTTCCTGATGTGCTCCAACCGGACAACATTGAATAAGCGGGAAAGTCATTAATTGTCCACATAAACGCCGCCCTCATTTGAAAATTCTGCCGTTTTTGAATGTCATATGTCCGGATTCCAGATTCCCACAACTGATTCAACTCCGCTATTAATGGCTGCAGGAAAATATCCATATGGTTTTTTGGATTACCGGGTCCCGGGACAAGTATTGTTAGAAACATAAACTCATTCTTCATGCACATGCCAGGAGGCAGATTATACGGCGTCACAATAACTGGCCAGGAAGAATAATTTTTCCCAAAACTACCAAATGGTTGAAACCCGTCAGTACATAAGCCTAGCCTGATATTTCTTGTTTCGTCAGCAAAATCTGTATGCAACTCACTGAACCGTTTCCAAGCCGGAGAGTCAAAAGGATGACACATCTTCTCGTCTTCCATTTCATGTTCAGCGTGCCATGTCATATGTTTAGCTGTGGCTTTGGAAGCATACAATCTTTGCAGCCTCGGAGTTAAAGGGAAATAAAACATTTTTTTGTACGGAACGTTAGCCCTTCTTTTGGCCGAATTGCTTTTCGTTACAGGTTTCCACCGAGGAAATGTGCAAACTTTACAGTGGGTTAAATCCTCGTCCGCCCCCCAGTAAATCATACAGTTGTGGAAACAGCAATCAATAACCTCGACCGGCAACCCGAGACCTTTCACAAGCTTCTTGATATTAGCAAAAAATTTCGGCATTTTGTTGTTCTCTGGAAGCAGTTCTTGTAATAAACGGCAGGTGTCATCAATCAAAGATATCGACCCCTGATGTCGACACTTAATATCCAAAATTTCAACAGATGCGGACAGGGGTGAGTGTTTGCTATTTCCGGGCCATATTTCTTCTTCTGCCGCACTCATCATATCAAAAAACTTCCGAGCTTCATCATTCGGGGTCTCTTCCTCAAAAACTTCGGGACCAGCAGCATCAATAACCATTCTCTGACCATAGTTTAAATCTCCCCCTCCCTCATTATAGTAATCGTATTCATTAGCCGGCTGCTGAACTACAGGAGGGACATTCACCTCACCGTGGTGAATCCAGACATAGTAATCTGGAACAAACCCAGACTGCAAGACATGTAGTTTCACAACTTCGACATCTCGAAAATTTGTATTTCTACATTTTGTCCTAGAACATGGGCATTTTATCTCTTCCCCACTCATACACTCGGGATGTTGTACAGCAAAATTCACGAACTCTTCAAGATTAGGGAAAAAATCAGGCGGCAGGAAGCCTCTGTCATGTCTCGTATACATCCAACTGCGGTCTGGATTCATTTCTGGAGGACGTACAATTAGGTACTGGTTCATAAGCTCAATGTAGCAAAGTCAATGTAATTGACTGCTAAAAGGGTAGGGTCCTATCCCATTCGCAAAACTGGCGCCCCATTATTCGATCACGATATATGCATGAATACGGAAAAAATATTCGGCAGCCTTCCGGCGTCGTTCCCCAGGTGCATTATATAATATAGGGTGTGTAACGCTAATTATATATTCCGTAAGGAATAAGCGTTACACAGCCTATATTAAATAGCCACCCGGAGAACATACGCCAGAAAACTACCAAATATTTTTATACCATATCCATACATATATGTTTTTTCGTGATCAAATTACGCAGACGACAGCAGTTTTACGAACTGTACACACGTACAATCCCGTGTCGTTCAATCTCTTGAACACACGGGACGGGTTTCTACGGCTAGGTAAGATTTTATTCGGTGGGAATAAAATCTTTGTTAATTAAATTTAACAGTTATTCAATTTACTCTAACAAACTAAAATGAAATACAAAAATGCAGTAACACTTACTTGTTGAAGAGCAGAACCGCAAGAGAGAAGAGATATGAATACGGTAGCCGCGATGTAAACAGACAACAATGGCTATTATAAGCGGCTATCAGAAACCGTCAGCGAGACACATACAAACCTAATACGATAGTTTTATATTAGTTTTGTAGAACACTATTAATTAAATAATTAAAGTTATACTATTAGTTACATATACTTATTGAAAATTCGGCAGAACTTCCCCGTAAAATGAGCATCACCCATTTTTCAGGGAAGTCCTGTAAGCAAACATTACATATTCCAACATAACCAACAAACCATTGCATCTAAAATTTTTCAAATTAAGAATAAATTACGTAATCAAATTAAACAATTCAATTAACTCTAATAAAACATTTAATCTAATTAAATTATAATTTATTTAAACTACAAATTAACAATTTAATTAACCTAATCATATATAATCTAATATTTAACTTGAATTTCATCAATTAATAAAATATTACTAATTACATATCCTAATTAATAACTACACCACAAACTAAAAAATAATTAAATATTGTTAACTAAACCTTAAATTGAATTGTATAATTTAATTATCTAAAATTGACTAATTTAATTAACAGTTAACATAATTAATTATTATTTAAAATAATAACATATCAAATATTTCAAAATTTAATGCAAACAATTTCAATTTAACTTAATTAAAAATTAATCTAATTAAAACTTAATCTAATTTTAATAAACCCTAATTAACAATTAACCTAATTTATTAAAGCCTAATTAACTTTTAACTTAATTTTAACCTAAATTTATTAAATCATTAAACCTAATTAAAATCTAAAAACCTAATTTTAAATCTAATTACATCCTAATTTAAACCTAATATTAAATCTGAAAATATAATAAACAAATAAATAAATAAATAAAACCTTACCTCTAATGCAGCGGATGGTGGAAGACGGCGGAAAACGGTGGTGAACGGCGGCAGCGGTGAACGGCGGACTGATGAACGGCAGTGGTGAACGGCGGACTGATGCTGTGGCTGAAAGGCAGCGGTGAACGGCGGTGGTTCTGCTGGCAGCGGTGAACGGCGGGCTCGGACGACGGTGGAGGTGAACTGCGGCAGAGGACTGATGAAATGGGGAAGGTGAACGGCGATCTGATGAAGGAAAGGAAAAGAAAAAAATGGGGAAAGGAAAGGGCTTCTGCCCGTTTAATGCCTAACATTAGCGACGGATATTAAATCTGTCGCTAATGTTAGACATTAAATGAAACGCAGAGTTTCATTGGTACGTTAGCGACGGATTGTGAAAATCCGTCGCTAACGTAACAATGAAACTCTGCGTTTCATTTTCCTCTAGAGATTAGCGACGGATTACTACAATCCTTCGCTAAAACCGGGGGAAAATATTGGCGGGGAAGCTCCTGCCAATTTATTTTGAGAACTTGGCGACGGACAGTATGTCTGTCGCCAAGTCCGTCGATATTATCGAAATTAGCGACGGATTGTACATCCGTCGCTAATTTCGGTCGCTAATCGCAGGAATTCTAGTAGTGTTTACTCACATGCCTACGAGTGTTTGCTTTTATAATTGTAAATCTGTGGTTATAATCTTTGATATCATCCGTTGTTCTCATCTTTCTTTCTTAAACTGTTGTCTTCATTTCTTACTTCTCTCCTTGTCACTTCTAATACTTAGTTCCTTTATCAATCAGTTCCTTTTTGAGTTATACTTTTTCTATGATACTCACTATTTCTTAACGTAGTTGAGTCTGATACACCTTTTGTTATCTTTAGTTTCTCTTTCCTTTTCTCCTTTAAGCTATCGCGGACTTCGCGTCGTTTTTTTAGTCGTGATCCTTCATCCGTTCACCATTACTATAAATGCTCCGATTCACATTAATCTAAATTGTGTAGCTTGTACAGATGTCTTCGTTAACCAATACTATCTGTATTTTTATCTTCTTTATCTTTCTTCATGTGATCCCTTAAAGATCGTCTCGAGTCTCCTATTGACTTATCAGTCAAAACTGTCTTTCCTTTATGTCATGATTCCTTATTCACGTTGATCTCATAAGTATCCCATAGGTTTCATCGACGCTTGACGTTCTTATAAATCCTTCTTGCTTATTAGCATTCGCTTAATTTCATTCCTTTACTTTTAACCTTTCACTAATCCAATAAGTCTTTGCTCACTTATTTACTTAAGTTGTCCTGGATCCGACAATTTTATAAGTTTTCATTATATTCCTTATAATGACTTCTCTGTGTGGTGTAAACAATTGAAATCTGCTGTTTAAAACTCCTCATCCTTCTTTGCTAATGGTGGTCTTACTTTATGCTTACCTTTGTTGAGTGTCAACTTCACACCTATTGCAATCCTTCTTATATTATCTCCCATTCCTTTCTTGAAGTATTTCAGGTTACTCATCATGTACAGGTTATGTTGATCCTTACAAATTCCAACATTAGGGAGTAGTCTTAGTTTCATCGTCCCGTATATTTCACGCTTCCTTAGTACTTATGACATAGTCCTAATTGCCCTTTAAACAACTTGACTTCCTTGTACTATTATCGACTTTCGTCCTTACAACGTTGTAACTTCTTAAATGTAATTCAATCCTATTTATTCATTATTGTTGAAGTTTCATTTTTCCTTTTACTTGTTGTATTCAATATGTCCTTTATCTGTTTACTTTGATGATCCTCCCAACGTATATCTAGAACTTTCCACTTCTCTAGTTATTTCGTGAAATCTTTTATTTATACTTGTATCTTACTATGCTTCCTTCATGTTTCTCGTCATCTTTACATTTATTGATGTATATATTTTTATATGTGTTACTTCTGTCTTTACACCATGTTTCCGCAATTTAATTTCTCTTCTTTCCGTTTATGTGTCTTATATCTCCTGTGCTGATATTAATAAGGTTGCATGTCCTTAGAATATCACTTAATGTTCATCATACAATATCATCGTTTTCATCATCTTTTATACTCTTACTCTCTTTCCTCTGATATGATTCTTAATCGCTACATTACTTATCTTGATATAAAGATAATCATTATATTCTCCGTCATTTCGTATCCTTTATTTTCCTTTCTTCTAATATGATTCTCTGTTATTACATCCTTTGCCTTGGTTTAGGATAATTATTGTATCCTTCAGACATTGCCAGCGCATCACATCTTGATTGTGTTTGCTCTCTGGCGATAACTTCTTACTCGCATTTTACCTTAGCTTCGTTAGGTTTATTACAATTAATCGTTAACATGGCTTTATTATGTTTTTGGGGTTTATTTTACAAGTCTTATTCTTATTTATTAAGGATCTTTTATTGGTTGTCATAGAGCTTCACATCTGAGTTCACTTACAAAACCAATACGATTTCGAAAACATCTTTTGGCTGTCCAGCTCTTCAATTCACCTTTCAATTCAAACTTTACATAAAAATAGTTTGAAATTGTTAGTACAATTGTAGCTCAGAGTGATGACACCTCTCATCACCAAAGAGTTGCTCGAAATCGCATTTTCTTTATCATTGTAATGATATGATGCATGATTTATATTTTGAAAATCATTCTTTTATGCATTCCTATCGTGATTATGCAATGTCATATGCGATGTCTGAGCACAATTGTACTTTGAAAAATCTTAAAAAAATTCATAGTTTTCATAAAATCGTTAGTTTACTTCATATTATACACTTTGTGACAATTAACGGCTTTTCTCAATTATTATTGGATATATTATGATTTCTTAATATTGTTGTCACTTACTATCGTCCTTTAAGTATTCTTCTATTGACATCACTCCTTTTCCATGTCTCCGATCATCCAATTTAACCCAAAATTCTTTATAACTGTACTTATTGCATCATCCGCTTCTTCGTTATACTTGTATTTCATCATTCGAAAGTATATATATCAATTTTGCATATCGATTCCTCTTCAATAATTCACTTTTTCTTCACGACTACTAGAACGTAATATAGGAATTACGTTCACGATAAATGTATGATTTATGATTTATCATATTATTGCTCTTGTAAATTATGTTTATATATTCTTTTATTAGGCGCGTGTTTATCGATATCACTTCCTATAGGTTCTAACTATCTGAGGTATTATTCGATAGGAATATTCTAATTATTATGCTCTATTATACAATGCAGCATATATACACAATAATGCAACACATAAACACAATTACACCGACATATAAATTACTAATACCTGGGGGTGCCTGATGTGGAACACTAGGTTCCCTAATAACTACACCGGTGTGTCGACCCTAACTCTTCTACCGGCGTTACTTCAACCTCTATGCACAAAGTAGGGGTTTGTCCTAATACCTGAGGATGGATTAACATAGTCTGGGTGAAACTCACGTCTGAAATAGTAGGGTCGAACAGGATTGCCATCCCACTCGCGGTTAGTCTCGATCCTACGAGCCATCGTAGTGAGCGTCCCAAAATGTTCACCTACATACTCATACAGCTTAGAAAACTCGGGTCCTAAACCCCTAATGTATCTACGGTTGATTGTTCTGTTATCTTCATTTAGGTCTAGGACTCCTCAATGTCTGACTCATCTGACAGCTCTTCTTCTTCGAAGTCCTCTCCTTGAGGATCTTCCTATGATTCTTCCTTTGAATCCTCCTCTGGATCCTCCCCTGGATCTTCCTCACTTTCTTCATTATATTCTATCTCCGGTGAGTGCGCTCTGCCTCTAACCCTAGAAGAACTACCAATTTCTGATACCGACATGATGCCATTCTGATAGATTTCAGGTGATCCTCTAGTGTCTGTGTGGAATCCATTCTGGTGGACTTCAGATGGTCCGCCTACTTCATTGTGAAACCCATTTTGAAATATAGGAGGCGCTTCCTCCTGTTTTTCTGCAGCATGCGGCTGAGCTCCGTTTTGCCCAGACATGCTGAAAAGAAATAATTTCAAACATAAGCGATCATCTGAGCCCATTTCCACACTTAAATCCAGTATTAACTTATAAGGTGCTATAATCATTTAACATTTAACCAATGTGTACGCAGTTTGCAAACACATAATCACTTATTATTCCTTGCACAAGCAATAAACACTTAGTTGCCTTAGCCGTTCGTATTCGCAGACATTAAACACTTATTCACTTAACAATCTCGGTTCGCGCGCGATATGTAACATACTACTAATGTACATGTCAAACAAATGCAAGAAACTAAGGTTCGACTCTTTTGCTGCAGTAGTTCCTAGGTTTACTTACTGACAGAGTATCCCAAGTCAAACAGACATTCAGACAAAACTGGAAGTAGTATCTGGACCAACTGCTCTAATACCAACATTGTCACAACCCAAAATATTGAGCCGAGACCGGCGCTAGGGAATGGGAGTGGTTGCTCTGAAATCCATAGCAAGCCTAAATTTACCAAAAACTTTTTCGCGAATAATATAACAAAATACATGTCAACGGAAGCAAACAAACATATACATATATATATATATATATACAAGTATTCACATACATTTCCTGATATCCACGTGGGCACTAGTTACTATACCTCGTACAAACTGGCCTCACGGGAGTATATACATACTAGTATCTCAAAACATATCACCGGCATTTGGTGCCGTGAGCAAAGCATGTCGTATGTAGCCTATCAAAAATATATAAATAAAGACAGCAAGTAATATGTACAATCAAAATGTATTGTTGTCTAGGCTGCTACTTTGTCGACACAAGACCACTACTACAGCACTACGGAAGTCAAAGAACTATAAATACGTAGCTAACTTCCAGATCCCAAAATTGGCTTCTAACTAAGTCCAGACACTAAGTACCTGAAAGACATCAAAGTGAGGGGTCAATATTTGGGAAAATACTGAGTGAGTTTGCATTTCACTAATGGTATTATTATAAAACATAGCATCGCATTTTAAGTAAAACAATAACACAAAAATACATATAATCAAGTATTTGATCCATTCGAAACTAATATCCTAAAATGTGACATGACTTACGAATATTCAAATCATATTGATCCAAATGGTCCGACCCGGGAGTGTTCACACTCTACCACATCGATCGCGACCTATCGCTTAATCCCAAAGTGTGAGTCCAACTCACTAGATACGGAGACTCCAGGTTACACCGTAACTGAGTGCTCACTCGTATCGAATTCATTGTCCAACTTCAAAATTCATTTCCATATTCATATTCATACTCATATTCATATCATGCATGTATATATATCAAATCATTTCTCATAAGAAAACATACTATACTGACTCGATACTGGTGATCACACAGCCTATTGGCACCCAATAGGTAGCTAGTTTCTTCGGATCGCATACTAGTCTCTCGTATATAAACTTTAATAAAATATATAACATTTCAACCAATCATATATAATGCGATGCGTATAAACAATATACATATATAAAATAACTTTAATATATAATACACGAAAGTAAAGTGCAACTCACTATGACCGCTATCCACTCTATAATGAAGTCGATGTGGTGGTATGCTCGTACTAGCCCACGTCTAGTGCCCTCACTGCTCGCTCGTACGTCTGATACAAATTGATTAACGTTTGATAGTTAGATATTAACCTCGTGTTTTTACACGTATAATACTTTTAAGTTCTAGGGTTTAGTTTCATTCTTATTATTATTCTTGTATTCGATAACTTTTAGTCGTACTTACGACTAAACGAATACTACTCCTCATATTCGAGAATCGTAGATCTTAATCGACGTGTTCTATTATCGTTAGTATCTCAAAACGTCGAACTAATCTCAAACTTATGATTCTCGGATCCGAAATTCGTCTTTTAGAGTCAAACACTCAAAAACGTCATATACCTATGTCAATTATGGTCCAAATGCACATTAGTGCAAGTCGGGGTGCACGTGCGTGCATCTCAGCGGGTGCACGATCGTGCAACCCTGGTGCACGTTCGTGCAACCGTGGTGCACGGTCGTGCACCCGTGCACAGCCCCGGAAATCTGATTTTCCGGGGTTTTTGCGACCATCCCAATGTGCTACACACTCTAATGCTCAAAACCCATATCTCCGTTTTCATCAAAATGCCAAAATAACTTCAAAAACGTCAAATTTAACCTTAATACGCAAATCTCACTATAACAGCCACATATTTCGAATTTCAGCTGAAATTCTCGAAGATTTACCTTGAAACGAAGCTTGAGAATGATAGAATTTCCAATTCTGAAGAGATCGCCGCGAAAATCGCTTGAATCGGACGTCGAACGGAGAAACGGCGGCAAAACGAATTCGATCGATATTAAAACGAAGTTTCTGGAGCTCTCCCCCTTTTTTCTCATATGATCCTCATCTCTTTCATATTCAATCTTTTATATATTAAGGTTAAAAGGCTGCTTTGCTCCTTGTTTTCTTTATTTGTTACAAATTAACCTTTAAACTTTTCTTTCGCTCAATTTAGTCCATAACTAGATCAATTAATACTTTAATCATACCTTATACGTATTATTTATATTCAATAAATAATATGAATCCCGATATTAATATTTTCCCGTCAAAACCTATAATTTATATTCTTAAGACGTAGCGGCTAAATTACCACTTTAGTCCCTAAACTTAGTTTTTGGGGCTTTTCTTGACATTTTTCCTCTTAATTTCAATTTTAACTTTATAGTTAAAATATAATATTAAATTCTTCACTAAATCTTTCCCGAAACCGACCGACTAAAATTTATTTATCTTAATTTTCTCGGAAAACTTTCCGAAATCGCCACTCCGGCGACTCAAAGCGGGACACGTGGTCCAATTGAATAATTAATTCTTTTTGGGTATTACAATAACTAATCCTTAAATAAAAACAAAGTCATTTAAAAATAAGAACTCAATCCATAATTTAACAATGTCAACCTTAAAAGCAATAAGCCGCATATAGCTTGCCAACACTTTGCAAGTTTCACCCAATGTATACATCACTTAAACAAGCCACCTTAAATGAAATTAATATGATTTAAACATTTATTAAGGAATTAAACTCAAATTTGAAATATTAACTTAGATAGCCAAACACCTTTGTAAAATTCACCATAACTTATATATCATTTTAGCCATCGATACCAAACAACATAAGATAAAACTAACACTTTATAAATGTCCAAAATAGTTTTATTTTCAGCCATTATCAATTTGATCAAAACCAAAATTAAGCCAAGACACTCAAATAATCAAATTTGGCAATTTTGCCGAAAATTGTCTAAACTAGCCAAACGATTCAAAACCAACAATCAATGAACCAAAGTATGTTACTACTGATTTAAAAACATCAAAACATCCTATAGAAAATATTATATCAGTAGGTATAGCATTTGAAAACCATTTTGCAATCGTAGCGTTTAACTTTCATAAAATTGACTATTTCGCAAATCGTAGAGATTTTACACAACAATCTTAATTCCAATTCCCATATTCAAATCCAAACTCTTTAGATCCCTAGTTGAGGTTAGCAACATAAAAATATCATGCCAAAATCAGATTTAACATTATATACAAATCGCTAATCGATTCCATAACGCAAAAAGCTAGAAAACGCATAATCATCGCTTAAATCATGCTAACCCAATTCCAATCATTATACATCAGAAAATAATCATACTAAAATCAATTTCAAACATATATATTAGATCATAAAACTCAAACCATCAATCATAAGGTTTCAATCCTCAAAACACCCTAAAACATGCAATTCTACGCATAAAATATGAATAAAAATAACCCAATACAAAAGAGATGAAGACAATACCTTAGAGTGATGAATAACTTAAATAAACAAAGATTATCCGAAGGGAATAGGGTCTGGACTGAAGGCAAGGAAGTCAAAATCACCCCAACGAAGAACACCACAAGGAATTGCGTAGGAATCGCAAATAGGATGAATAATCACAAAACAATTATTAAAAACCACCATGAATCATCAAGGAATGATAGAAACAGAGTTTTCTGAGTATATGGTCGCTTTAGGTCTGATAGAGTGAAAAGGGGCCGAAGGAATCGAGTTAAAACCTATTTACATAAAAACAACGAACCCTACAGTGTCGTGTCGCGCCTGAGACACAAACACGTCGCGCCCATGACCTCCATATCTCGCGCCCGCGACAGAAGAAAATAATCTCAACCCACTAGTTCTTAGAAAATTCTCTCAGGAACGACATATCCAAAGGGGAGCCCGATCCAACGGTGTATTAGGGAGATATGGACATTTTACTAAAGCATGTCACATCTAGAAAACACATAAACACTTATTCGATAAAGCTCAGAACTTAATCAAAACAACACACCAAAGGTTATGCAAACCAAACCATGGTTTCAAGGAACCAAACCACCAAAGACCAAACCAAAACACATCAAAAAAATCATCGGAACAAGCCGGAAAAACACGGGGAATTACACTAGTAAACTATTGCAGCAACATAGGATTCGAGTCATGTCTTGATCAGTTGTTAGTTATTGAATACATTCAGCTATAGATAGCTACTATACATATGTGTAGTATGTATTGATGTTTTGATCAGGAACATATGAGGTGTTCTTGAGTTCGAGACACGTTACAACTGGTGGAATATGTAAGATGTTCCTAAGTTGGAAACACATTACAATCATGGAGCGTAATGGTCAGGATGTATGACCAGTATTCGAGGAGAATGGTTCTGTTTGAATACAGAACAAAGCATAGATTTCCTCTGAGTTTCTATTCAAGAGAATAATTAAATTTTCTCTGAATTGTGTTTGATTGTTATGTGTTTTGTTTATATGAGTTTAATTGCTACTTGTTATATGAAAATGTGATTTTTCGATAACTATTACATACGGTACTTACGTTGAAATTTCACGTGTTTCAGCATGTCTCGACCTAGTAGAGCTCATTCGCGTGTGGTATCTGATCCACATGGTGTACCAGGTTTGTCTGCTATGCTTGATCCATCTATTCCCATAGAGGCTGTTGACTCCACGTCAGCGTGTAGCATGGACATATGGGAAGATGCTATTGGGATAGAGGAATTAGAAAGGATTTTGAAAGAGGACATAAATAGTACGGGTGACAGCTATAGCTCCATATCTGAATCAACTGCTACGTCAGCTTACCTGGGATTTAAGTTAAAGGAGTTTTTAGCAGAGGTGGACCATCTGAGGAGGGTTCAACAGCAGATACGACACTCACCGAGTCAGCCGTGGGAGTATATGAGCGAATGGGAGATGCAGGAGAATCAAAGTCTGGATAGACTAAGAAATTACATGGACATGTATACAAGGAAGGATATGAATATGGAAGCATATACTGTTGAGTTTATGCACATCTGTGAAGAGGTGCCCGAGCTTGTTCGTGATTGAGAAGAAGTCGCAAGTAGGTACGTTAGAGGTTTGAGGCCAGAGTTCGAGGAATTCATGACAGTGAAATCTGATTTGGTAGCATATTTGGGTGGGCGAGCAAAGCAGATAGAGCACAAGTTGAGAAGGAATAATATACCTCTCCAACCATATTATTACACCACACTGGAGGAACCTACTGTTACTTTTCCTAGGGTAGGAAGTTCAGAACCAACGAGGCAGTATAACCCTTACTTTTGTTCCGCGAGGAGAAAAGGACAAAGGAAAAGTGAAATTTCGAGGCGAACGTGGTAAAGGCCTGATGATTAGGGAGGCTTTTCAGTCTCGACAATCATCGTCAGGTACTGTTTAGCCATGTGACTTATGTTTAAGTTAGTGTGTTTATGTGTTTGCAATATTCGTGTTGGAATTGAAAAAATATAAACTACAGATATAAAATACATCCTTAAACAAAAAGAAATACACATACAAGTAAATAATAATCTTAAAGGGTAAATGATGAATGAGAAATGATATGTTAGAGATTGAAAAGCCAAACAATTGGGAAGGAAGGGAGATCAGATAATATTATGTTTGAACATTCTTATGTTTTAAAATATCATTTAAATATTTATTTGAATATTTTTATATTTGAATATTTTTGTAAATAAAATGTCATTTGAATATTATTTTAAATATTTTTATTGTTGAAATATTATTTGAATATATATTCAAATATTTTTATGCTTAAATATTCTTATAGCTAAAAATTATTTGTAAATCATTTAAATATTCTTATTTTTGAATATTCTTATAATTAAAATAACATTTAAATTTTTTTATAGTTAATTATTTTTTTTGAATATTCATTTGAATATTTATATGGTTTAATATTTTTCTAGTAAATATTTTTATGGTTAAAATATAATTTAAATATTCTTATAATGGAATATTCTTATAATTGTAAAATCATTTAAATATTATTTGAATGTTTTTATGATTAAATATTCTTATGGTTGAAATATTATAAGAATATCAAAATAGTTTTAACATAATAATTACATTTAAGACTTTCACAGGATGAAAGTCATAATTTCAATAAAATTTTCATTAACAGATATTTTCAAACTTAATTAAGTACTGGAATCACTATATAAAATTTATTAGTTAAAATAATCAAATAATCATTTTTTACAAGTTTAATATAAAAAGCAAACTTAAATCATTAGCATACAATTTAAAATACTTGTGCAGAGAACTTAAGACTCTTATATTTATTAGTAATGTAAGGCCTACCTTTGACGTAAGATATTTTGCTTCCGAGCATACTCCATTCTCATTTTCCAACTCCATTATTATGTCTCGTATTGGCATATGCCATCGCATAATTTTTTAGTAAGATCCTATCATTCTGAAATGATAGATTAATATGCGAAAACACAAGAACGCATTTAGACAAGGAGAAAAAAAACAAGACTCGCCATCCAGAAACCTTCTGTAACATGATTTCAGACTCAATTCAGAGATGGGCTTTCCAGATCTTAACAAGACGATCCCAGTACTCCTTCACTCCTTCGATCTCTATTCTAGTCCTTCCAGTCGTTAAATTGTCGAAACATGATTTTGTCATGTCTCTGAGATGGATCTTCCCGCGAAGAGTCAACTCTATACAGTCTTTCCTGAATGGACTCTTCACATCTTCTGCAAAAAAACTCTTGACTACTTGAAGCTCCTTTAGAAAGTTTTTTCTCATGATGACAGAGAATTCCAAAAACTAGAAAGGAAGTTGGAAAAACTACAGGAATGGAGCTGTTATTAGAAAGTTTATAAAACTAAATGAAGAAGGCGGATAGCCTTATTAAATGAAGCAGGTGAGATTTTAGTAAAAACTAATAATAAATGAGAAATGCCAAACTACACAAAATAGTCAGGGCACGAATTACACTATTCCTTTAAAACTAGTGGCGATTAATACTAAATGGTACCTATGCTTACATGTACAGATGATGTTGCGTTCAAAATAAGAAGCAGAATTTTCTTTTTATTTTATGACTTAAGCCTATTTTTATAATTTAAATATTATTTAAATATTATTTATAATACCTCTATGGTTAGATATTCTTATAATTGAAATATATTTGAATATCATTTAAATATTATTATTTGAACATTCTTATATTAAAAATATTATTTAAATATTTAAATCTATACCCAAGTCAAATGAACGATTTGCACGTCAGTATCGCTACGGGCCTCCACCAGAGTTTTCTCTGGCTTCGCCCCGCTCAGGCATAGTTCACCATCTTTTGGGTCCCGATAGGCATGCTCTCACTCGAACCCTTCTCAGAAGATCAAGGTCGGTCGGTGGTGAAACCCACTAGGGGATCCCGCCAGTCAGCTTCCTTGTGCCTTACGGGTTTACTCGCCTGTTGACTTGAACATATGTTAGACTCCTTGGTCCGTGTTTCAAGACGGGCCGAATGGGGAGCCCGCTGGCCGATGCACTGAGCGCACTGGTGCTAAGGCACGCCGTAACGGCGCGCGCTGCATTCCACAATCGCAGCGACAACAACTCCGCTGGCGTATCAAGAGCCCGGGCTTGGGCTGCCGCTGCAATCCGCATCGCTTCGCACCCCAAGTCGATCTGCGGACCGGGTTTTGGCCGTTCCGCATCTGACTGGGGCACGACGTGCCAAGCTAACACGACGAGCCCTACTTTGATCGTGACCTTCGGGGGACCTCCGGGAGCGGAAAATAGCTTCCGAAAGCGTGAAATGGACATGGAACTTGATGTTTTAAGCTAGGCTTATGGAATGAGCATATTAAGCAAGGCTTAATTGATTAGTTAAACACCACTAATGGTATTAACCAAGTGTAAGAATGAGATTTGGTAATAGATATCAAGAAAGATACGTTTAGAACGCGACAGCTTATGTTTTGCGCTTTTGGTCATGTTTGGTGGTTAGAATAATCGTTAGAACAGATTCTTTAAGTATACGCTTTAACGATAGAATCCTATGATAGATGTGACGGGCTATCGAGCTATGAGTATGATGAACCAAGGAGCTCGGCAAAGATTGACGGGCCAGTCTCTTGGAGCTTACGTTTGGATATAAGGAATAGCGGTCACTGTGAGTGGCACTTTACTTTTGCGTATTGTTATTTAAAAGTTAATATTTTGATATATTATGATTAAACACATCGCATAGTATATGATTTGATATGTAGCATATCGAGTTGCTTTTATCGATTATCATTTATTGTTATTATTGAATTATTATAGTTTTGAAACCAGTGTGTGATCCGAGGAAACGTGCTACCTATTGGGCGTCAATAGGACTGTGTGATCACCGGTAAGTATGTCAGTCTAGCGTGTCTAGATTGTTATCGTGTCGTAGAATTATATCAAATATCGAATATCGAACATCGTATATTGAATCGTATCGTATCGAAGTTGGAATGAGTATATCGAATGGGATACGAGGTTTAACTCGGTTGAACTATCTCGGGACCTGTATCCTGTGGGTTTAACTCGGTTGAACTATCTCGGGACCCACACCTTGGGATTAAGAGACGGTAGTGGTTTAACTCGGTTGAATTATCTCGGGACCCTACCCATCGGATCGATCGAATTGATTATTATCGATATGGATCGTATATAAGTTATAGATCGTATTGAGTATCGTAATTAGGGTTTCAATCGGATCTTATATCTGGATAATATAATAGCATGTTATATGATATTTTGATATCGAAACTTGATTTTGTATATACGAGTTTTTATCGTATGCGATGTCATGTTTTTAATAATACCGTTAGTAACTTGCAAACTCACTCAGTATTTCCCCAAATATTGACCCCTCACTCTGATGTTTGCAGGTAGTAGAAGTTGGATCAGACAAAACATATTCATTGTGCCAGAAGTCATTGGACTTGCACAAGTATGAGGTTCTAGAGCTGCAGTAGTCAATAGGAGTCAATAGCAGATTTGTGAATTGACTTCAAATGATTGATTTTAATGTAAACTCTGATATGATATTTTAATATCTACAATTATATTATTTAAAAGAGTTTTCTGAAAATGTTTTATATACAATATTATACTTTTAAATGCGAAAAATTATTAGTGGTTTTAGGCTTGTTACGGGTTTCGGAGCTACCACTCCCATTCCCTAGCGCCGGTCTCGGCTCAATAATTTGGGTCGTGACAATTGTGGTATCAGAGCAGTTGGTCCAGTTACCTCTGCTAAGATGCGTTTGTCAGTTAAGTAACCTAGGAACTACTGCAGTTTTAGAGTTGAGATTTGTCTGATCCAAGTTGTTAGTGTGATTTGCTTTGTGATCGGTATGACAGATTGATTTGTTTCTTATGACACGTATATACGAGGTATATACGTATATGTTGTTTCGATGAGACAGGCATATATGATATGCTTTTTGATATGAAGTTTCTAGGAGATGTATTGCCTCCAATGAATAGAATATAATTGATATGATGGTGATTTGATAACATATATATGTGTGTGCTTAGTATTAGATAACGTGAGAGATGCTATTGAATTCGATCGATCGAAATTTTAGGAAGACTGTGAAGAAGGAATGCAAAGATGTAGAAGTTGAAGAACTTTCTAGATACAGAGTTTAAAGGTCTAGAGAGAACTTACAAAACTTAAAGTTTATAACTTGTTAAAGTTATTTGTTTAACGATTCTAAAAGCATAATTGTGCCTAGACCCATAATAGCCATTGATAATTGCCACGACATTGATAGAAATGCATCACTACATACATCAATACATGCATTAATAGGACATGCATCATATGCATTATGTTCAGACGAAGAGGTGAGATGTGGCAACTCTTTGGGGATGAGAGACGTCATCACCCTAGTGCACAATTTTTCTAAGATTTAAATGAAATTTTCAAATGAGTCGTTTTATTTGAAAGAGTTTTCAAGAACTTTTGTTTCTATGTAAGTATACCTAGACCAGAACTCTGTGACGAAAGTGAAATGCTCGCGAGCAAGCTGCGATCAAGGCCACGAGAAGATCAAATACGTATAATTGTGAGAATATAGAAGTTATACTTCTTGAATATGAACTTAGCCTTGATTAAGTAGACTAGTATACGACGACATAGTAGATATGTTCGGATAGTAAAGCATATCCGATTAACAACGTATAGAACATGTATGTTATGTTTTGATACTCTTGATGTTTGATTAAGTCCATGTGAGTGGAATGCTCGCAAGACTTAAGTTACGATATGTAATCAAGGAAATCTAGGGGACACTGATTTTCTTGAATCCGGTCAACATAGATGCTTATAGTTACGATAGTAATATGCGTATAACATATACAACGCGAGTATATGTTTTGATAATGTGCTAGTCTATAATGAGTCAGAACACTCATAAGACTTGCAATGCGAGACAAAGTCATAGAAGATCTAAAGGAGATGTTCCTAAAATCCAACTTGTGTGGACAGCGGTTAGTTTTGATGACTAGTAGGTGTTATATTTTAAGGAATTCATTACGATTCCTTTATATACTCGCCGTACTATGAACAAAGAACTGCGCGAGCGCGTGCCGTTGCACATCAAGTGTATGAGGCGCAAGAAGAAGATCAAAGCAACGAAGGCGAATGCAACCTATCCCATTTGGCCAGTGAAGGCCAGAAATGAGACGAAGATCAATGGGAACCTAGCAAGATACAGTAGGAATATACAGGCATCGAGAGTGCCGCAGTAACCCAATGTCGTTAGGAATCAGTTAGCCGTAAAAGCAACTGATATAAGGAATTGTGTGTCAATAATAAGACGATGGATACAAAGACAATATTAACGTGAAGAAAGGAACACCTATAGAGGTTTGATATTGGTATATATAGGTTAAGACTAAAAGAGTTTGGCGGATTAAGCGGTATGCTAGATCCTATAGAAGAAATAAAGTAAGATGCTCGTACACATTGAGTAGATAAAGAACAAACAATATAGTCGATTAAGATGTCGATGAAAGGTTCAACCCATGATTAATTTTGACAAGTAATTAAACCAGAAGATATGATGAAAATGAATAATTTAAGTATACGATAAGAAAGATCGAGAGATAAACAACAAGAACTGCAATCGGTGGATTAAGAGTTGAAACTTCCACCTCAAGATTTTGTATATGAAGCTGAATAGAAAGATTGAAAGATTGATTATGATCCTTAAAGGATTAAAATGTGTTAGACACCATTAAACTTATTTGATATATGATGGAAGTTCTCAGAAGAAGATCCTCAGGAAGAGGACTTTAAGAAAGAAGAATTATTAGACGAATCTGATGTCGAGGAGTACCAGAGTGAGCATTTCTGGTCTAGTGTGCAAAGATATTGCAATTTGAGATGGGATGCAGAGATAGCCAACGGTCAGGCACAAGTGGCTCTGAATCAAGTTAGGAGGCAAATACGCTCCTTTTCACAAGGAATACCACCAGTGGGACTATATTCCACTGATTTTCTGCGTATGGTCGAGGTAATGCCAAAGGTACATGACGTGTATGATAAAGTATAAGGATGCAAAAGTAGATTATGGATAATAAGAAATCAGTTAAAGTGATCAGAATTAAGGAAAGTACGGATAGCCTGCGTATGACGCAAGGAACTCGATAAGAATGATCAAAGAAAAAGAAAAAGAGAAAAGTCATGTGGAGAGTTGGCAAGGAGAATAGAGAAATGGAAATCTACGTAGTCGCGGACACATAGAAACAAAGAAAGATAAAGAGGACAGAGATATAGGATTGAATCCACTAACAGTTAAGATGTCAATAAAGGTACAATAGTACAATATGTAGGTAATCGAGAGCACACTACATCGGAAAATTCAGACGAAGAAGGCCACAACTCTCTATTAATGATTGATGTTGTGGATAGTAAGAGCAGTTAGTACACGATGTACAAGATGCACTGAAGAAGAAAGCAAAGAATGCAATAGAAGATGATCAAGAAATACGATAAGAGCGTGAATAAGGAACGCAAGAAGAATACCATAGGATCATAGCATTTATGCTGTTAACCCTATTGGTTGATTAAGGACAAGAAGTCAAAGAAAAATTACAAAGAAGTACATCTACGATATAGACAAAAGTAGGAATAACACGTGAAGTAACAAGATCATGGATAGCAATGAGAAATAAGCTTAACGCTATGTGATAGTAAAGAGGAATGATTTGGAAGCTATGAGCCAAACTAAGATTGAGAATTGGAAGAAAGAAATAGATAAGAAAGAATTGGATTATGACAATAAATGCTAAAAGCATTTTTAAAAGTCAAAAGACGATCAATGCCAAGAAGATGACAGAGGAAATTGGAGAGGACAATGAATAAAAAGATCAAGCATAAAATAAGTAAGGACGTCATCAGAGGACATTCTGATGTAAGTATATAATTGAAAGAGGATTAAGATCCTCATTTAAGGATTATAAGCAAAGAAAGCTTACTTGAGCATAGGTCATACGCTGTCTTATTAAAATAAGAAGTCAGCGACGAATATGAAAATCCTATCTGGTTGAAAACCAGATTGATGAAACAGATCGCTGTGAAGTAAGAAGGGGCAAGAAGTTTCAAGAATAGTGCGTCATGTAACAGAAAAAGGAAGTAGGTCAATAAACATATAAGATATATATTGACGCAAGAAGAAAGGCAAGTAAGCCTTACAAGGAGAAAAAACAGAAACCTTATAAGGATACACCATGGAGATCCATCTCATGGACAACCATGATAAGCAACAATAACGAAGGAATCTTCATACGAAAAGAGATATAATGGACAAAAGAGGATATCGGATAATGAGATAAGTTCCTAGCTGTCACGACCCAAATTATTGAGCCGCGACCGGCGCTAGGGAACGGGAGTGGTAGCTCCGGAACCCGTAGCAAGCCTAAAACCATTATAAATTTTTCGCGAATAAAACATCTTATTATGTATAATACGTTTTCAGAAATCTTTCTTAAGTAATATAATTCAAATATCAAAATATCGCCTTCCTTTCCTGAAAATGTTCGCAGCACAATTCTTAGAAACCAGGGTCTTACCGAGCGATATCTCATATCCAGCACCGCCCTGTTCTAGTCATAATCATAACCAATTCCTCTCAAGGCAATTGGTACAAAATTCAAACGGATAAAACGTCATCTTTATAAACAACTTATCTATAAAATTATATCAGAGTTTACTTTTCAAATACCGTTTGAAATTAAATCATAAATCTTATACTGACACCTACTGACTACTGCAGCTCTATAAAAACTCGCACTTTGTGTAAGCCAAAAGGTTGCCGACACAAAGGAGATGGTCTGTCTGATCTGACTCCGGTCACCTGAAAGGAAACACTGTGAGGGGGTCAGTATTTTGGAAAATACTGAGTGAGTTTGCAAGTTACAAACAGTAATCATATAAAATATAACATCGCATCTTGAGAAAACAATAATATAAAACATATAAACAGGTATTTGATCCGTACGAAACTAATATCATAGCATGCGACACCTCTCTCGAATAATCATATATCATTCAACCCAATCGTAAATATCAATTGCGAGTCCAACTCGCTGGTGGCCCAGCCACTAGATACGGGGACTTCCAGGCTACACCGTAGCCGAGTTCACTCTCGTATCGAAATCATATACCAAATCGTAAAATTCATATTCATCAACAGCTCCCAGCTGTGTCAAGTCATTTCTCAATGCAAACATACTAGACTGACTCGATACTGGTGATCACACAGCCTATTGACACCCAATAGGTAGCTAGTTTCTTCGGATCGCATACTAGTTCTCGTATATAGAAATTAAGTAAACATATAACATTTCAATCAATTATATGTAATGAGATGCGTATAAACAGTATATATATATCTATATAAAATAACTTTAATATATAATACACGAAAGTAAAGTGCAACTCACAGTGACCGCTATCCAAAACTGCACTATTATAATCCCGCAAGCGTAAGCTCCATGCGTTATCCAATCACATATCCACTCCCGCTAACTGGCTTGATAGCTTGTCGGTACGTCAGTTACTTAATCGAGTTACCTATACGTTTAATTTATAAACGTTGATTTAGTATCAAAACCCTAAGTTATAAACTTAGGTTAACATAATCGTATTTCAAATACGATTCCTAACTTTGATAATCTCTTAATCACACTTCTCTTTTAAACGTCCTAGTTTACGTTTTGATATTCAATCGAATCACGATTGATTACACGACTTGAAATTGTTTGAAATCGAGTTTCTGCGTCGCGTCAGGGCCCAGAAAGCCCAAATCAGGATTCCTCACTCGGCGAAGGACTGCACGTTCGTGCAGTACGCTGCACGTTCGTGCAGTACGCTGCACGTTCGTGCAGTACGCTGCACGTTCGTGCAGTACGCTGCACGTTCGTGCAGTACGCTGCACGTTCGTGCAGTACGCTGCACGTTCGTGCAGTACGCTGCACGTTCGTGCAGTACGCTGCACGTTCGTGCAGTACGCTGCACGTTCGTGCAGTACGCTGCACGTTCGTGCAGTGCAGTACGCTGCACGTTCGTGTGCTCCACGTTCGTGTAGTGTACTACACGAACGTGTACTGCACGTTCGTGCAGCAAACGGCTGCCGATGTGCAGCCCCGGGGTTCATTCCCCGGGCCAATTCCGACGTGCTTAAACGTCCAAAGTCGATTCTAGCACGATTTCCATTAATAACCATCTCAAATATCATCAAAAACGCCAATAGAAACGCGATTACGATTCGTTTAATTCGTTAAAACGAAATAACCCTTATTAATCTATTCTCATAATATCAACGTCAAGCTTACCTCGATTTGAAGCTTAGCGATGATAGAGAATCGAATTCTGAACGAATCGATATAAAGAACTCGCGATTTGAGCGAGAAACGGCGAAACGGCGGCGAATCGATCGCCAAAACCTTTCTTCTTCTCTCTGTTTCATTCTTCTGATTCTCTTCTTCTTTCCTTACTCTTAAGGAAAGGTTATATATATGTATGGCTAATTAACATTTTGATCCTTCATTTCTTTAACTTAAACTATTTCTCTTTTAAACTTTCTAATTTAACCAAATGGTTAAATTATTCTTTTAACTCGATTGCTTACGTATTATTTATATTCATATAAATAATACTAACTCAATATTATTATTTTCCGTCAAAATCTTTTAATTACTATTCTCGAGGCTTAATTGGCTAATTTACACTTTCGCCCTTAAACTTCTCAAAAGTTGCAATTTAGCCCAAACACATCCGCGTCCAAATTTCAAAAGGTCTCCGATTGACCCGAAACTTTTACCACATATACTATAAAATATTTCGCGGGCTTTGGCGAAATAATATCCCTTCGGGTCTTATATGGTTAAATTACCATTTTAGTCTCTGTACTTTATTTTGCGACTTTCTTAACATTTTTCTTTTCTAATTCCAATTCCAACTTTAGAATTGAAATATAATATTAAATTCCTCGCAATAATCTTTTTCAAAACCGTCCTGCTAAAGTTTTATACTTATCTTAATTTCTCGGAAATCCTTCCGATATCGCTACTCCGGCGATGCAACACTGGACACGTGGTCCAATTAAATACTTAAATACTTTGGGGTATTACATTCTTCCCCCCTTATAAAAATTCGTCCTCGAATTTCCATACACTCTTCTTACTCACTTTAATCCCTTTTTACATCTAGAATTGTATTCATAGTAGGAATACCGTGTTCGTCTTTTAATGCTGGTCAGCGCAAGGAATCGTCATTCCAATTTCTGTACTTCTTGCACTTTGATGTCAGTTATCACTGACAACCTCACTTTTTGATTTCATCTCGTCACTTTACTTCTCGTATGAAGATTCTTTTTCTTAAGTATGACATACTATTCTTTAAAACTCCTTGTATCTTCTTACATTGCATCAATCCGTTTCATCAATCTGGTTTTCAGCTAGATAGGATCGTCATATTGTCGCTGAATTCTTATTTTAATAAGACAACGTGTGACCAATGTTCTAATAAGCTTTCTTTGCTTATAATCCTTAAATGAGGATCTTAATCTTCTTCTATTTATATGCTTACATCTGATTGTCCTCTAATGACATCGTTACTTGCTCCATATTTGATCATAATTTAACTCTTTCTTATCTATTCCTTCCTTCCAATTATTAATCTTAATTGGCTCTTAGCTTCCAAATCATTTCCTTTTACTATCATGTAGCGTTAAGCTTACTTCTCATTACTATCCATGATCTTGTTACTTCACTTGTTATTCCTACTTTTGTTCATACTGCAGACGTACTTCTCCGTAACTTTCTTTGACTTCTTGTCCTTTGTTAACCAATAAGATTGATAGTCTAGATGCTATGATCCGATAGTATTCTTCTTGCATTCTCTATTCACGCTCTTATCGTATTTCTTAATTATCTTCTATTACATTCTTTGTTTTCCTTCTCAACGCCTTTTGTACATCGTGTACTACTTGTTTTTAATATCCACAACATCGATCATTAATAGAGAGTCGTGGCCTTCTTCGTCTGAATTTCTCGATGTCGTGTGTTCTCAATGGTATATATATATCATCTTATCGTATTTGTACTATCATCATGGCCGTCTGTAAAGCCGATCATATGCGGGTATTACTTCTATCGCATCTCGTATTCCTGATATTTCTTGTTTCGGCACTCTGAACGTCAGTTATCAATTAAATAACGGGTTGCAATTCTTTTACCTGAATTATCGACGTAGTACATTCTCCATTACTTACTTATCGTCCTATTGTACCCTTACTGACATCTTAACTGTCAGTGATTTCGATCATATATCTCTATCTTCTTTATCCTTCTTTGTTTCTATTTATACGCGACTACATAGAGTTCCGTTTCTTTAAGCTCCTTGTCAATTTTCCACATGACTTTTCTCTTTCCTTTTCCTCGATTATTCTTATCGAGTTCCTTGCGTTATACGCAGGTTATCCATACTTGTCTTAATTTTAATTACCTTAACTGATTTCTTATTATCCATAATCTACTTTTGTATCCTTATACTTTATCATACACGTCCTGTACCTTTGACATTCCCTCGACCATACGCAGAAAGTCAGTGGAATACAGTCCCACTGGTAGCATTCCTTGTGATAAGGATCACATTTGCCTCTTAACCTGATTCAGAGCCACTTGTGCATGACCACGAGCTATCTCTGCATCTTTCTTCAGATTGCGATAATTCCGTACACTGAACTAGCAATGGTCACTTCGATATTCCTCGACATCGGACTCATCTAATAATTCTTTTTCCCTGAAGTCCTCTTTCCTAGGATCTTCCTCTGGAAATATATTAAATAAGTTTCATCGTATCTAACACATCTCAATCCTTTAAGGATCATAATCAATCTCCTATATTGATCACATTACTCTTTATTTGATCTAACTTGAAGTCTAAGGCTTAGCACTTCACAAGCATCCATTACATTTATACCTTTCATTGCTTTAATTGTTCGTCATAACTATTCATGGGTTCAACTTTCCATTGATATCTCGATCGACAATACTTTTTGTCCTTTATCCGCTCGATGTGTACGAGTATCTTACTTTACCTTTCTAGTGGATTTAGCATTACCGCTTAATCCATCAAATTCCTTTAGCCTTAACTTATGTATACTATTATCAGCCTCTATAGGTGTTCCTTTCTTCATGTCAATACTGTCTTTATATTCATCGTCCTATCATTGGTATACAATTCCTTACATCAGTTGCTTTTACAGCTAACTGATTTATAATGACGTTGGGTTACTGCGGCACTTCTGATGCCTGTATATTCCCACTTTATCTTGTTAGGTTTCCGCTGACCTTCATCGCATTTCTGGCCTTTGTAGGCCAATTGGACTAGGTTGCATTCGCTCCATAATCGTAAACTAGTAATAGAAGTTCTAACTTCTAACTCACTTATTGCAACTTTTGTCGTTTACCTCTTGATCTTTCTTATCATGCTTCTCAAATCACTACATTCTATGCGGACTTGATGTTAGCTATACTTAATTGATCCAATTCCATGTTCCGTACTTCATATTCTTATCACTCGTCTACTTGGCCCGTCACTTTATCGACATATATCCATTATCGATACTCTTATGAAATCTACTTCATGTTCTCGGTTTGCTGATCGCAATGGTTAACACTTAGGTCACCGTCTTAGGGACATCGTGTTCCAGTGAAAACTTGATCCAACGGTTCACTAAAGAGTTGTCACGATCTTATTAAACTTAACGACTTTCTAATATTACGCAATATTCACATTATCCTTTCATAAGGGTAATCTTCTATCTTCAAGGTGCAAACTGTGAGTCTATTTCTATGCTCGACTATCCTCTTTCTTACTTCTATGGTGTGGTAGCATGATGCTCTAGTCACTTCGTTTAAAGATAGGAACATCCCAGTTCATCGTTCGATTAGTTACATTCTGCTACTCACATACATTTTACCATTCGCTTCTCGTATATAGACTTCATCCTTCTTATATACTTCTTCCCTTATATCGTAGTTTAATATCTTTGACGACCTGTCAAAGAGATACTTACTTTCTAGCTTACCACTAATCTGGTACGCATCACTTTCCAATACATCTGCGATTTTTAGCTATATTCTAGCTCGTTAACTCGAAACTAAGTTCGTATCCTAGAAGCATAACTCCTATGTTCTCACAACTATACGTATTCATTCGTTTCGTGGCCTCGATTGTAGCTTTCTCGCGAGCACTTCACTTCCGTCACAGAGTTCTGGTCTAGGTATACTTACATAAAAACAAAACTCTTTTAAAAACTCTTTCACATAAAACATCTCGTTTCGAAATTTAAATCAAAATTTCATTCAAATCTTAGCAAAATTGTGCACTAGGGTGATGACGTCTCTCATCCCCAAAGAGTTGCCACAGCTCACCTTTTCGTCTGAGCATAATGCATATGATGCATGTACTATTAATGCATGTATTCATTTATTGTTCTTTTCATTAGCAATGTATGTAGTGATGCACTTCTATCAATGTCGTGGCATTTATATACAATGACTATCACGGGTCTAGGCACAATTATGCTTTCAAAATCGTTTAAACAAAACAACTTTAGAAAGTTATAAAGTTTAAGTTTTGTAAGCTCTCTAGACCTTAAAACTCTGTATCTGGAAAGTTCTTCAACTTTTGTAACTTTGCATTTCTTCTTCATTCTCCTTTTTGACACTTCGATCGATCGAATTCGACAGCATATTGGCGTTATTCAATGCCAACCACATACGTGTTACTATCGAGTCATAGTAACATCGATTATATTCTAGTCATAGGGGGCATTGCATCTCCCCGAGATTCCATCTGGATATGCATGTCGCATATGCATATCCTATCGAAAACAAAATATACACGTGTATCTCATATACGTATGTCACAACAAACAAACAAGCACTTTACATACCAATAAATCATACTCATCACACAACGACAATGCAAACCACTTGGATCAGACAGAACTCAACTCTATAGCTGCAGTAGTTCCTAGGTCACTTAACTGACAAAACTCATATTAGCAGAGGTAACTGGACCAACTGCTCTGATACCACAATTGTCACGACCCAAATTATTGAGCCGCGACCGGCGCTAGGGAACGGGAGTGGTAGCTCCGGAACCCGTAGCAAGCCTAAAACCATTATAAATTTTTCGCGAATAAAACATCTTATTATGTATAATACGTTTTCAGAAATCTTTCTTAAGTAATATAATTCAAATATCAAAATATCGCCTTCCTTTCCTGAAAATGTTCGCAGCACAATTCTTAGAAACCAGGGTCTTACCGAGCGATATCTCATATCCAGCACCGCCCTGTTCTAGTCATAATCATAACCAATTCCTCTCAAGGCAATTGGTACAAAATTCAAACGGATAAAACGTCATCTTTATAAACAACTTATCTATAAAATTATATCAGAGTTTACTTTTCAAATACCGTTTGAAATTAAATCATAAATCTTATACTGACACCTACTGACTACTGCAGCTCTATAAAAACTCGCACTTTGTGTAAGCCAAAAGGTTGCCGACACAAAGGAGATGGTCTGTCTGATCTGACTCCGGTCACCTGAAAGGAAACACTGTGAGGGGGTCAGTATTTTGGAAAATACTGAGTGAGTTTGCAAGTTACAAACAGTAATCATATAAAATATAACATTGCATCTTGAGAAAACAATAATATAAAACATATAAACAGGTATTTGATCCGTACGAAACTAATATCATAGCATGCGACACCTCTCTCGAATAATCATATATCATTCAACCCAATCGTAAATATCAATTGCGAGTCCAACTCGCTGGTAGCCCAGCCACTAGATACGGGGACTTCCAGGCTACACCGTAGCCGAGTTCACTCTCGTATCGAAATCATATACCAAATCGTAAAATTCATATTCATCAACAGCTCCCAGCTGTGTCAAGTCATTTCTCAATGCAAACATACTAGACTGACTCGATACTGGTGATCACACAGCCTATTGACACCCAATAGGTAGCTAGTTTCTTCGGATCGCATACTAGTTCTCGTATATAGAAATTAAGTAAACATATAACATTTCAATCAATTATATGTAATGCGATGCGTATAAACAGTATATATATCTATATAAAATAACTTTAATATATAATACACGAAAGTAAAGTGCAACTCACAGTGACCGCTATCCAAAACTGCACTATTATAATCCCGCAAGCGTAAGCTCCATGCGTTGTCCAATCACATATCCACTCCCGCTAACTGGCTTGATAGCTTGTCGGTACGTCAGTTACTTAATCGAGTTACCTATACGTTTAATTCATAAACGTTGATTTAGTATCAAAACCCTAAGTTATAAACTTAGGTTAACATAATCGTATTTCAAATACGATTCCTAACTTTGATAATCTCTTAATCACACTTCTCTTTTAAACGTCCTAGTTTACGTTTTGATATTCAATCGAATCACGATTGATTACACGACTTGAAATTGTTTGAAATCGAGTTTCTGCGTCGCGTCAGGGCCCAGAAAGCCCAAATCAGGATTCCTCACTCGGCGAAGGACTGCACGTTCGTGCAGTACGCTGCACGTTCGTGTGCTCCACGTTCGTGGAGTGTACTACACGAACGTGTGCTGCATGTTCGTGCAGTATGCTACACGAACGTGTACTGCACGTTCGTGCAGCAAACGGCTGCCGATGTGCAGCCCCGGGGTTCATTCCCCGGGCCAATTCCGACGTGCTTAAACGTCCAAAGTCGATTCTAGCACGATTTCCATTAATAACCATCTCAAATATCATCAAAAACGCCAATAGAAACGCGATTACGATTCGTTTAATTCGTTAAAACAAAATAACCCTTATTTATCAATTCTCATAATATCAACGTCAAGCTTACCTCGATTTGAAGCTTAGCGATGATAGAGAATCGAATTCTGAACGAATTGATATAAAGAACTCGCGATTTGAGCGAGAAACGGCGAAACGGCGGCGAATCGATCGCCAAAACCTTTCTTCTTCTCTCTGTTTCATTCTTCTGATTCTCTTCTTCTTTCCTTACTCTTAAGGAAAGGTTATATATATGTATGGCTAATTAACATTTTGATCCTTCATTTCTTTAACTTAAACTATTTCTCTTTTAAACTTTCTAATTTAACCAAATGGTTAAATTATTCTTTTAACTCGATTGCTTACGTATCATTTATATTCATATAAATAATACTAACTCAATATTATTATTTTCCGTCAAAATCTTTTAATTACTATTCTCGAGGCTTAATTGGCTAATTTACACTTTCGCCCTTAAACTTCTCAAAAGTTGCAATTTAGCCCAAACACATCCGCGTCCAAATTTCAAAAGGTCTCCGATTGACCCGAAACTTTTACCACATATACTATAAAATATTTCGCGGGCTTTGGCGAAATAATATCCCTTCGGGTCTTATATGGTTAAATTACCATTTTAGTCCCTGTACTTTATTTTGCGACTTTCTTAACATTTTTCTTTTCTAATTCCAATTCCAACTTTAGAATTGAAATATAATATTAAATTCCTCGCAATAATCTTTTTCAAAACCGTCCTGCTAAAGTTTTATACTTATCTTAATTTCTCGGAAATCCTTCCGATATCGCTACTCCGGCGATGCAACACTGGACACGTGGTCCAATTAAATACTTAAATATTTTGGGGTATTACACTAGCAGTACAATAAATAAAAATTAGATGACAGCAATAAAAAAACCACATAAGTAGAGAAGCATGAGCTAATTGAGTATTCACATTACTCAACAAGGAACGATGATAGGATTAGACGTATTGAACGAAAGTAAAGAATCAAGGACATAGAATGGTAAGTATACATGAATACTACTAGTTTAGTCATCTTTGATGATAAGACGTCATTAAGACGAACTATCATTGGATATCAGTAAGGAACTGAAAGTTTTAAGAGAAGAAATCAAAAGTAAAGTTGTCAGTGATAACTGACATCAAAGTGCAAGAAGTACAGAAATTGGAATGACAATTCCATGTGCTGACCAGTGTCGTAAAATGAACACAGTATCCTTACTATAAACAAAAATTCTAGATGTACATGGGATTAAAGTAAGAGAAGAATATGAAAATTCGAGGACGAATTTTTATAAGGGGGGAAGAATGTAATACCCCAAAAGATTCAATTATCCAATTGGACCATGTGTCCAGTTCTGATTCGCCAGGGTGGCGATATCGGAAATAATTTCCAAGAAATTAAAGTAAATAAGTCTTTAGTAGGTCGGTCTTGGAAAAGTAATTATGCGGAATTTAATATCATATTCCAATTCTAAAGTTGGAATTTAAATTAAAAGGAAAAATGTCAAGAAAAGTCCCAAACTAGAGTTCAGGGACTAAAGTGGTAATTTAACCAGTTGAGTCACGAAAAGGGAAATTATTTCGCCAAGGTCCGCAAAATGTTTTATAGTATATGTGGTAAAAGTTTCGGGTCAATCGGAGGCCTTTTAAAATTTGGACGCGGATGCGTCTTGGGCTAAATCACAATTTTTGAAAAGTTTAAGGACCAAAGTGCAAATTAGCCAATTAAATATCGAGAATAGTAATTGAAAGATCATTAACGGAAAATAATAATATTGGATTCGTATTATTTATCGGATATAAATAATACGTATAGCTATGATTAAAAAGTTAATTAATTTAGTTATGGACTGAATCGAACAAAAGAAAAGTTTAAAGGTTAATTTGTAACAAATGAAGAGAACAACTACCAAAATGGGACTTTAACCATGATATATAAAGTTAATGATAGGAATCAGATGAAGGAAGAATCCTCCAGAAGCTCTCATCTCTTTCTCGTTTCATTCATCGATTCTTACCGTCGTTCGCTCGCCGTTTCGCCGTTCGACGTCCGTTTCGGACGATTTTCGCGGCAATATCTTCGGAATTGGAAGCTCTATCAATCCTAAGCATCATATAAAGGTAATATTGCTGATTTGGATGTTAAAATCTGAGTTTATAGGCTGTTTCAACGAAAACGTTACGTTCGAATCGCGTACGTCGGAATTGAGACGTTTACGGTTGATTTCGAAGTGATTAAAGTGTTTATAACATGTTTAGATGAATTGAATATGAATTGGTATAAGTTTTGAGTGATTTGGGGCCTCGGAAATGGTCCAGAGACGTCAAAAACGTCGTGGGCACGACGTGCACCACGGGGGTGCACGACGTGCACCAGTAGGGGTGCACGACGTGCACAAGGAAGGGCACGACGTGCCCTTCATGAAAATTGAAGGGCACGACGTGCCAAGCTAACACGACGAGCCCTACTTTGATCGTGACCTTCGGGGGACCTCCGGGAGCGGAAAATAGCTTCCGAAAGCGTGAAATGGACATGGAACTTGATGTTTTAAGCTAGGCTTATGGAATGAGCATATTAAGCAAGGCTTAATTGATTAGTTAAACACCACTAATGGTATTAACCAAGTGTAAGAATGAGATTTGGTAATAGATATCAAGAAAGATACGTTTAGAACGCGACAGCTTATGTTTTGCGCTTTTGGTCATGTTTGGTGGTTAGAATAATCGTTAGAACAGATTCTTTAAGTATACTCTTTAACGATAGAATCCTATGATAGATGTGACGGGCTATCGAGCTATGAGTATGATGAACCAAGGAGCTCGTCAAAGATTGACGGGCTAGTCTCTTGGAGCTTACGTTTGGATATAAGGAATATCGGTCACTGTGAGTGGCACTTTACTTTTGCGTATTGTTATTTAAAAGTTAATATTTTGATATATTATGATTAAACACATCGCATAGTATATGATTTGATATGTAGCATATCGAATTGCTTTTATCGATTATCATTTATTGTTATTATTGAATTATTATAGTTTTGAAACCAGTGTGTGATTCGAGGAAACGTGCTACCTATTGGGCGTCAATAGGACTGTGTGATCACCGGTAAGTATGTCAGTCTAGCGTGTCTAGATTGTTATCGTGTCGTAGAATTATATCAAATATCGAATATCGAACATCGTATATTGAATCGTATCGTATCGTATCGAAGTTGGAATGAGTATATCGAATGGGATACGAGGTTTAACTCGGTTGAACTATCTCGGGACCCGTATCCTGTGGGTTTAACTCGGTTGAACTATCTCGGGACCCACACCTTGGAATTAAGAGACGGTAGTGGTTTAATTCGGTTGAATTATCTCGGGACCCTACCCATCGGATCGATCGAATTGATTATTATCGATATGGATCGTATATAAGTTATAGATCGTATTGAGTATCGTAATTAGGGTTTCAATCGGATCTTATATTTGGATAATATAATAGCATATTATATGATATTTTGATATCGAATCTTGATTTTGTATATACGAGTTTTTATCGTATGCGATGTCATGTTTTTAATAATACCGTTAGTAACTTGCAAACTCACTCAGTATTTCCCCAAATATTGACCCCTCACTCTGATGTTTGCAGGTAGTAGAAGTCGGATCAGACAAAACATATTCATTGTGCCAGAAGTCATTGGACTTGCACAAGTATGAGGTTCTAGAGCTGCAGTAGTCAATAGGAGTCAATAGCAGATTTGTGAATTGACTTCAAATGATTGATTTTAATGTAAACTCTGATATGATATTTTAATATCTACAATTATATTATTTAAAAGAGTTTTCTGAAAATGTTTTATATACAATATTATACTTTTAAATGCGAGAAATTATTAGTGGTTTTAGGCTTGCTACGGGTTTCAGAGCTACCACTCCCATTCCCTAGCGCTGGTCTCGGCTCAATAATTTGGGTCGTGACAATGTCGGCCAAGGGCCATCATTTCTTATTGATGAAAAGTAACGATAGCGACAAAGAGCCGGCAACGGTTTTAAAAGGAGGATCCATAGTGGTTTGTTACAAAATTGGTTGAAATCTGATTTGTTAAATTAAGTTTAATCAGATCTAATTAAGTTTTAATTGGTTTAATTAGATTTTAATTGGTTTATTAAAATTTGGGCTAATCTTCTTTTAATATCAAATCTTTTCGGGTTTTGTCATTATAGTCAAATCTATCAAAATCGTCAGGACTAGCCCATTTTGAGATATTCAGACAGTTATTATATGCAGGATTAGCCTAAATGGCCAGAAAAGATTCTGAATATCCCAAAATGGGCTAATCCTGACGATTTTGAAAGGTTTGACTATAACTGACAAACCCATAAAGATTTGATACAGAAAAGATTAGCCCAAATTTTAATTATGGTTAATTAAAGTTAATTATATTTAATTTAGAAGCTCATTCTCTTTTCTGTAAGAGGGTGAATTGGAACCGTTTTTTGCCAATTTTTGGGATTGTTCGACTCTTTTTTGTTAGGAATGACTTTTTTGATCTTTTATGACAAATTGAGGGGCTTAAGTGATCCTTTGTTCTTTAGTTATTAAACCGGAAGAAAAAGCTATAAAATCTACCCGTTATCCCATTACCTTCAAAATATCCACAAAAATGTCTACACACTACTACACTCTCTCTTCTTCAACTTTTCTTTTTTCTTCAAAACCAATTTCTCCACTTACAAAAATCCAATCTCTCCACTTGAAAAAATCCTTCTTTATTACCTCCTCATCATCTCTCCCATCATCAACAGCAACCACATCACCACCTTCATTGCAGACATTTTGGCAGTGGCTGAGTGATCAAGGCGTTGCGACAGGCAAGGCCCCAGCTAAGCCTGGTCTCGTTAAAGAAGGCCTGGGGCTGATAGCCCACAGAGACATTGCAAGAAACGATGTTGTTTTGGAAATACCAAAGAAACTCTGGATAAACCCAGATGCAGTTGCAGCTTCTGATATTGGGAGTGTGTGCAGTGGATTGAAGCCTTGGATATCTGTTGCTCTGTTCTTGATCAAAGAGAAGGGGAAGAAGGAGGGTTCTAAATGGTGGCCTTATTTGGATATACTTCCTCACAGTACTAACTCAACTATATATTGGTGGGTTATGCTTGTTTTGTTTTGTCTTTGTTTTTAATTGGAATTTGGTTTATCAGTGAGTTGTGATTTTGTGGGGTTGATGAAGTGTTTGATTTTGTCATTCCAGTGCAGGTCAGAAGAGGAACTTGCTGAGCTTCAAGGTTAGTCATCTCATCTTTTCTAAATTTTATTTCAGTTTGGCATTTTATGAGCCTTTTAATTGATTAGTAGGTAGCACGGACACTTCAATCGATCAACGTTTCCCGTTTCGGAAACGAGTCGGACACTTGGCGTTTCGGACACGATACTTCAATTTTAACATACGAAACTTTAAAATAACGCGGTTCCTCCCTGTCTGTCTCCAAGTATCATGTTCCTCATGTCCGTGTCCCTGCTAGTTAATTTGACGTTTCCCGTTTCAGATATGTGTCGGACACTTGCTGTTTCGGATATGAAATTTCAATTTTAACATAGAAAACTCAAAAATAATTTTGTTTCGCCGTGTGTGTGTCCAAGTTTTACATTATCCCGTGTCCGTGCTACCTAATCTTGTCCTCTTTGGTTAGCTATATTTTTTTGTTTATATTTATAGATGTTTTACAAAAATTACAAGGTTGTGGATTATCGGAACATATTATGACAATTTGATTATTTAATTTTAACCTGCATAGGAAAAGGAATTTACCATGATATTTCCTTGTTATTCATCACTTTTTTTAATTGAATTTCTGAAGGAACTCAACTGCTGCGAACAACGTGGAATGTAAAAGAATATTTGCAGCGTGAATTCGTAAAAGTACAAGAAGAAATTCTTATCCCTCATAAGAAGCTTTTTCCTTCCCCTATAACATTGGATGACTTCTTCTGGGCATTTGGGATGCTCAAATCAAGGGCATTTTCTCGTCTTCGTGGTCAAAATCTTGTTTTGATTCCCCTTGCAGATTTGGTATGATCTTTCATTTCTTTTCTTATGTCGTTTTCAGTAGCAACGCGTAGTTTGTCTTTCTAAAGCTTGCTTGAGATTTATGCTGCATTGTTTTTCTGGTTCTGCTAGATGTAGCTAGGAGATTCTTCTGGCATTGGCATTGAAAAAACAACTTGGATTGTTCTTTTTATAATCTCTTTTCTAGAAAATTGATGTGCATCTTGACCCGCGATTCCAGAGTTGGCATTTTGTTTTAGAGATTAGTGCATTTGAAATATTCATCTGGCGTCCCACCCATGTAGAAGTAGATCGACATTCAGTTTTGAGTAATTTCTCTGTCTAGCACGGAAATGAAAAATTGCAGAAATGGAAAATAAGCAACATTTTTTATAAGAATGAGTTATAAATATGGAGTTTCTGAAAACAGAAATGAATTGCCGAATATAGGATTTGAGAAGTTTCCGTGTGATATAGATATCTACACACTTGGAAATTTAGAAAATCAAAGCAAGTATGTTATGTTGTAGTTATCCAGTTGACAATTAACATTACAATAAGGGGAAAGAGTGAAGTAAATGAGCAAGTAGAAATATATATATTAAATTAAATAATTCGCCTCTTGTTCCAACTTAGCATAGCAAGTCCGAATCCAATCTTCAAGAGGGTTGTGAATTTTTCATGTCCTAAAAATAATGTTCCAACTACTTGGTTCTTGGATCAGATCAACCACAGCCCTGACATAACAACAGAAGATTATGCTTATGAGATTAAAGGAGGAGGTCTTTTCTCTAGAGACCTCCTGTTTTCTCTCAGGTCGCCCATTTCAGTCAAGGCCGGTGAGCAGGTAAAGTGATTTAGCTCTTACTTTCTACAGTGCTGTTTCCAATATGCTACTGCAGATTTTCTTTTACCTGCTATTCTTTTAAACAAATTGTAGTAATGGAACACTATATATGACGTGAAAGTTTGAAAGTAAACAGAAAATTATGTTGCTGGGTTATTTTAAAAGAAATTTCGATTATATGCTTGGCTTGTGATCTGATGATTAGTAATTCATTTTGACTGATTTCAACAGGTTCTGATCCAATATGATGTAAATAAGAGCAATGCTGAGTTGGCTCTTGATTATGGCTTCATAGAAACAAAGCCTGGTCGCAATACATATACCTTAACACTTCAAATATCCGAGTCGGATCCATTTTTCGGAGACAAGCTGGACATTGCTGAAACAAATGGTCTGGGAGAGACTGCAGATTTTGACATTGTCTTGGGCAGTCCTCTTCCGCCGACATTGCTTCCGTATTTGCGGTTGGTAGCACTTGGGGGAACCGATGCTTTCCTCTTAGAATCTATTTTCAGAAATACCATCTGGGGCCACCTTGAATTACCAGTTACTCGTGCCAATGAGGAACTCATATGCCGAGTAGTCCGAGATGCTTGTAAAGCTGCTCTTTCAGGATATCACACTACTATTGAAGAGGTAAATTGACCATTCATAATAAAATAGTCTAAAATTTTAGCTCATGTTCTCTTTTTTAAAATTACAATGGAGAAGGGGGACATTTGAATCTGAGACTCGAAAATTTGTCCCTACCATTATCATTTTCGGTGCACTGGAGAAGTTAATAAGTCATGCATATTCTCAAAATTGAAGCAGATGGTGTCTTCAAATCGGTAATGGTTTTATGCTAGTTAGAACTAAACATCAAAAGCGAATTGCAGGATGAAAAACTAGGAAGAACAGATCTTAACCCAAAGCTCGAGGTAGCAGTGGGTATTAGAGCAGGGGAAAAGAAGGTTCTGCTGCAAATTGATGAAGCTTTCAAGCAAAGGGAATCGGAAATGGACGAGTTTGAATATTACCAAGAAAGGAGACTTAGAGATCTTGGTCTAATGGGGGAGCAAGGTGAGATTATATTCTGGGAGGCCAAATAGAGAACTGCTCCAAATGTGTTCACAACATAGCTTTTTAAAGAGAGGTCTGGCAAGCTACTTATCAGAGATTTTGTATCATTTGTTTACTAGTGATTTATTTCTGCTACGTCTTTGATTTTTCTGTGCTACTTACACATTGCATGTATATTGAGCATAATTCATACATCCAAAGGTAGTTTAGCTGTTCTTCTCCACTAAATATGTAGGTATTATCATGATCATGCCTAGGAATTTTAGTACCTCATTCTTGGGCAAACATAAGTTATAATACAGGGAAAGATTATTTTACAAGTTTTGACCTCGTGACTATCACCGTTAGAGGTGTGCGTTTGGTTCAAACCAATGCTTTGGTTTTTTTTTTTAAGCCGAATTGAAGCAAATTTACAAAAATTTGAAATATTTTAAGCGAAATCAAACAGAAAAACTGAATGAATTCATTAATTTGCTCGATTTGCACAGCCGGTGAGTGACTAAGAAATTAAGAAATTTACAAGCGGATAATAAAGATGTCTACATTAAGCTGTTTACTATATAAAGTATTGTTCATGTAAATTATGAATGAAAGAATATAATTGCTACATATGTATTTTCCAAATGTGGGACTATACCATTGAACAAAACTTCACCGGTAGAATAAATATATCAACACAAAAAATGAAAAAGCATGCCCTTTGACTGCCTCCAAATTGACACTTCACCATTCTTTTCTGCCAATTTCTTGTAAAGCTCTAAGGTGTGTGTATTCAAGACTGGAAACCAGGTTGCTGCTTCTAAATGATAGTCAGGTCACTCACTATCTTAATATCTGCTTGGAATTAAGTTCTCATCGCCATGTACTCGAGTTATTACGGTCTAGCAACTCATCACAACTTGCTCGCTCACAAAGACACTCCTGAGGGTTTGCATAAAAATAATCCTCCTCCTTCGGTTTATCTGCTATGATCCTACGGCGTGATGGTTGTCCCATCCTCTTCTCATGTGCTGCTTGAACAGCAATTGCAAACTCATTCCAAGTGAGTGTCCCATTCTGATGCAAATCCAGTAACCCCACAAGTTTTTTTCGATCTAGTAGGATTGTTTTCTTAAATCCAAGATACCTGGATGACATTTAATCAGAAGGGTCATCAATACTTGAATAAACGATATGCATCCCTTGTGAAATTAAATAATACGACAAATTACACCAAGAGCGAAAGGCGCACATACCTGCGATGACCTTCAACAACTTTCGCCATATTTCCATCATATGTGGGAATGAAAGTATTACTGGCTATTGAGACCATGAAATCCAGAGCAGCCATCTGCGAAGAATGATTCTGGAATTGCTGCAACTCTGCTGGATCCAACAGCATTTCTTTTTTTACCTGAAATAAACTTTAAGACTGAGATCTAGGTGGAACAAAGCCTAACATAGAAAAATAAATTTAGATGACAATGAATTAAATGTGTCTTCCAGGTTTGCAATCAATTGGTTTCCATGGGAAAAGCAAACCCATTGAAAAGCCACTTAGACCCCTAGGCAAACATGGCACAAGCAGCAAAGTGTTACACAGGCATACGGATAGAGTACCTAATAAGATACTTCAGATTTACAATATGAAAAACTTGAGGCAAGAAATGGAACGGTAATTACTCACTATATGTGGAAATGCAGCCCTTAGTGCTGCAAGTCTACGTTCACTTCCATATATCTCACCAGCTGCAATATATATCTGTGTTTCCTTTTCAAAACCCAGTGCCTGCAAGATCAGTGTCGCCTCCTCAGGTGTCAGAGGACACAGACCTTGAGATCTCCTCTCTTCAGACACTATCTCTTTCTCTCTCCACCAAGGATAGGCATATCTAAATGAAAAATGCTATTAAAAAAACATATATTATATATTTTGCAAAATAGAGCGTTGCACCAGAGTGAAAGAATAGACACACTAAGAAAGTCAGCGGTTATTATTCATGTATTCTCTCTACTATGTTCTAATGTCCAAATACCAAAGAGACTACTACAAGCCATCCTGGTTGTAATTCTATAATGATGTTGTCTTCATTAACAATATGATTGATTTCCATTTTTATATTTCCTAGCAGCTACTAAAAAAATAAACATCTTCAAGGACTCGCTGCCATCTGGCAGAAGAAGAAAGACAATGGTATCAGAAATAAATGACATCCCATAACAACAAGAAGTCAAATTTTCAACTTAACAAACCTTAATCGCTTGAGCTCCTCAGCTTCTTCAACGGAGCAGCCATGGGTGCAACCTGAGAAAGCCAACATGTCCATTTCATATCTTAGATGCAAGGCTACATAAGGCCCTCTTTCCTGAAGCATGCGAACCAAATTGTATCCCAATCTTTCAATCTGCGGAGTAAATTTCAGTGCCTGGAAATTCACTCGGCATCTGAGTTTCTGAAGATCAAGAGATATCCCATTGTTTGCCAAACGTGCATCAGTTTTGTTGAAGTGCAACACATTTAACTTGCTGAAAAGTGGCAAAATCTGCATCATACAATTGTAGAAATTTAATCATTAGTCTTATCTTATTGACAAAGAATTGTTCTACAAAATGCAGGATAGAGGGAAGATCACTAGGTGGAACCACAAGCCATTCAAACACAAAGACAGAATTACTATCAGTTTGGATGTATTTTGTTAAACCTCACACTAGGTGCTCTATGCATCGATCAAAACTTAGTCTGAAATTACTAGCTTATTTTGCTCAAGGATAAAACTTGTGAAGAAGTTCAGTCCGGTCTGTTTACTGGTTAAAGTATATCAGCCAAACTGAAGATGAAACTCTATTTAAGAAGCCAAACTGGAAAATCGTCGATCACTCGTCTAATTCAGCTGCTTGATGTTAGAAAGAACTTTTAAACCAGTAAGTGGTCTATCTATTCATTTAACTAACAAAAATTAGCTTGAGATGAAATTCAATATTCAACAAACCAAACTGCAAATCAATCACTCATATAATTCCGCTACTAGTTTTTAGAAAGAATTGCTAAATGGATCAAAATATCTACTGAATTAATAAAATTTGGCATAAGAATTTGCACCTGTTGCAGGTAGTATTTCTCATTTGACCAGCTAACCGGAGGCATCTCAAATACTTTGTATCCATGTTTCCTATTAAATCTTTTTGGCAGCCTTCGGATAATTCGAACTTCATCTCTTAGGGAGTCAATGAAATGCTTCACATCAAAGATGTCCTCAAAATTACTGCAGAACAAATTTTTACTTAGTAAAGAACTACAGAGTTGCAAAAGGTAAACATAAACCGTAGCTCTCCACTAACAAGAAATACACCTAGGGTCAGCCCAAAAAGATGTCTTGTCAAGTTCAGGAACAACCAAAGTCAGATTCAATAGCCGAGCAACAGCAACCATGTCACATATCTGATATGCCAAAAATAGTCAATAGCCTGATAAGACAATATAAAGAACAAAAAATGGAAGCAGCACAAACCGCAGCGCGCATTTGATTCAAGCCGCCATTGCATGACACCTTAAGATAACCGTTACTTGTATAATTTCCTGCAGTACGTCTCTGTTAAAAAATCTTATCTTTTATGCCAAATGCAGTTAAATACCATACAATTCAAACACATAAAGACTCCAACAACAAAATGAAGGTATTGTTATCCAGGTAGCACGAACACTTCACTCGATCAACGTTCTCTGTTCCGGAAACGTGTCGGACATTTGGCATTTTGAACACGAAACTTAAATTTTAACATAGGAAACCCTAAAATAAGGCCATTTTGCTGTTTCCGTGTCCATCCTACCTAGGTTGTCCATGATCCCTCAACAAGAATCTATACATCATGCAAATGTGTTGTTTAAACGAAGACAAATGCCAAAACACAAGCTTTTCATGATTCTTGAATGCAGAATTGTAACCCTAAACTCGTGGATTGCTTATTAAAATAAACAAAGCAAACAGCTGGCTCAGGCATTGCTCATTAAAATAAATTATGCTCCCAACTAACAACAATTAAATATGTAAATAAACAAAATTCCAAAAGTGCTCTCTATTTATCTCTATAAATTAAAAAAGTGAAACTGAATCAACTCCGAAGCTAGATTAACTCACTCACTTGCAGGAAGGAGCGGAGGAGGAGGAGGCGGAGAAGGCGGAGGCGGAGTAAGTTGAAGAGAAACGGGCGTGATCTGAAGTATTGTACGGGTAAAATAACGGGTAATAAAATGCGGTTGCCATAACTCACCAACGGCGACGAGCTGAACGAAGCCAGTCCACAACAAAATGGTGGAACACACTCTGATGAACCAAACCTGTAATCGTTTTCTACCTATTACTTGTGAAGAAGAAGAATTACTGTTGCTATTGGCTGATGATTTACCACCGTCCGATCTAACCTCCATTGCTCTCTCTCGTTTTACTGCCGCTCTTTCTCTTCTCCATCATCGTCGCCGTTTCATAGAATCAGATCGCTGCTACAACTCTCTTTATTATTTACGTCCGCATTTTGAAATTATTATTGAAGCTTTGGATTCAACAACTATTTTACTTATTAAATGGCTCTAACTTTTCGATCTTATTTTTTACTTTTCACGGGGAAAATAAACGTTTTCTTAAATACCGATAAAATTATTTAAAAAAGGAAAACAAGGTGCTTGGCTTTTCACAAACTTTATTTTTTAGATTAATTTAATTGTTAAAATATTCAAAAAAAAATTGTTTTGATTTTTTTGAATTTAACATTTTATAGTTTAAAGTATTAAGCATAGTGTTTTTGCTAAAGATTAATTCACATTAAGACAAGCGGAATCATAATGATAATTAAACTACACCATATAAATTGATTCTTTGATAAAATCAAGGTAAATTACTTGAGTAGCAAATCAAATCAAAATAATTTGATCTCTTTGATTCATTACATACGATATAATTATGAGGATAAATTTATAAAATAATGGTAAATTTTTAAAATTTATTATTACACAAAAGTAATATTTTTAGCCTCTTTAAAATTGACTTTTTATTTTATTTTTATTATTATAAATAATAATGAATGATGGAAATCGAATTCCAAAATGATATAACGAACTGAGTCGTGTATTATACGCTCAGCAAAGCGAATCTAAATACTTGCCCAAACAAGTTATAGCACAGTCACGAAGGTCTCGTCTGTCAAAGGCAATCCGAGAGGATTTGCCCAAATCTCCAAAATGGCCGAATTTTGTAGGACTCGGTAAATTTCAGTAATTAGATCTAACGCGTCTCACCGGCAGATATTGATTACGTGAATAATTCATTTACTATAAAAATTCTAGAAGACTCAGATCTCAGAATTACTTTCATACATGAAAATATATTCCTATCGTAACTAATCATATTTAGGAAGACTTTCCTAAATAAAACTCTTGCTAAATAGGAATCATTTTTCTATTGATTCATACATCTGAATAGTAATTCTTTTCCTATTTCAACTCTAAAAAGCATTCCTTCATGCTAACTATAAAAGGACTTGAAGTATGCCTATGCACGCATAATTACAATTACAACAATACTCTCTTTAAGCTCATTAATTGAATTAAGCATCGGAGCGCTCATCGGATAACCACCGTCCGATCAACCATCTATTCTATTTTACAGGTCAATCACTGTTATGAAGGCAGACTTCATCAACTGGCGCCGTTTATGGAAAAAGCTTGACAACTTCAAATATTGAAGTAGCTTTCCTGAACTCAAACAAATTTTATTGAAGGAATGAATTCCAACAGAATGGCCAAGAAAACAAACAAGCAACGCAAAACGACAGCCTAAGAAAAGAGGAACTAGTAGCCGGAACTAATACAAAAAAGAATGAAAACGAAGGCCTCATAGGATAAATCATTCTTGAGAATAAAGGCGCGGGAAATCAAAAAAAGGAGTATCATCCTCATGAAATATGATAAGCGGAGCAAGCAGCTATCATCGAGGAAAAAGACGAAGATATGAGATGTTGGCCAAAAAGGAATACACAGGTGCTTCAAGAGATGATGAAATAAGCAAATAATTAAACATGGCATTCGATGAAGAAGATTTTGGACGAATCAATGGCCCACACAATGACGCTCTGATGGTGGTAATGATCATCGAGCATTGGAATATGGAAAGAATCCTAATAGACAAAAGAAGCACGATAAACTTGATGACCAAAAAAGCCTTCAACGGCCTCGGAAGAACAATAGAGGAGTTAAAGCGAATTCCCACCGCCTATTAAACTCCTGGGAATGATAAACCTAGACGTAAAAGTTGGAAAAGAAAGGAAGGACGAAGAAATGCCAACACTATTCAACATAGTGGATATCGATCTCTCTTACAAGGCCATCTTGGGAAGACCCTTTCTCCAAGATTCGATAGCTGTCACCAACATGAAAGTACTCGCCATAAAAATTCCAGCAAAGGAAGGAATCATCATAATTAGAGAAAACCAGAAGACAGCCAAAAAATGCTACGAAAAATCAGTAAATTATTCCTTTGAGACGATGTCGATTGACGAAATCCTAAACTATGATATTGAAGAAAAGACTGTGAACCCAAAGGTCAAATGCTGAAGATGGACTTTAGAATAAAAAGGAAAGTGAACATAGGGATCGGGATAGACCCGAAGTTTGAAGAAGAAATCGGGCAATTCTAAAAAAGAACATAGGAACATTGACCTCAAAAGCCTCGGAGATCATTATGATCGATCTGCACGTCATAACCCACGAACTAAATATGCCGAAGGGCAGACTCCTATAAGACAAAAAAACAGAAAATTCTCGGAAGAAAAATAGAAGATAATAACGGACGAAGTAGAAAAAATAAAGAAAGCCGGATTTATCGGAGAAGTCCACAACCCCGAGTGGGTGGCCAATGTGGTAATTGTAAAGAAAACCAATGGAAAAAACAGAAGGTGAGTGGATTACACCGATCTAAACAAGGCATTGCCCAAAAGCTAGCCACCCGCTGCCTGATATAGATCAACTCGTGGATTTAACGGCAGATATGCCATGTACGGCTTGGCCGACACTGTACAAGACTATCACCAAATTCCAATGAAGCCAGGAGATCAAGAAAAGACATCGTTCATCACCGACGATGGAACATATTGCTATATTGCAATATCGTTCGGGTTAAAAAATGTTGTAGCAACATACCAAAGGCTCATAAACTTCATGTCCAAAGATGAAATCGGCAAAAGAGTTCAAGTGTGCGTGGATGATTTGAGAATAAAAAGCAAAAAGACTGGGAATCACGCAAAAGACCAGGAAGAAACATTCAAAATCCTAAATAAATTCGGGATAAAGCTCAACCCTGATAAATGGAGCGGTACTGACAATAAGAGAAAAATTTCCTGGGTTAGCTGGAGTACGATTTGTAAGGCAAAGTTCGAGGGAGGACTCGGGTTTAGAAATCTGAGAGCCATGGATTTAAATCGCGGTAACGGCCGCAGTCGCAGTCGCGGCCGTATATAACGGTAAAGGTTACGTAACGGCCGTAACGTTGTGTAATGGTCTACCGAACCGCTTTTTTTTTAATTTTTTTTGTAAAGTATGTGAAATTAACATTAAATTAAAGAATTAAACTGAGATCTTAATATACAAACCTCTAATAAAAAGAACTGTTAAAAAAACATATTTTACTAATTTTTCGTTATCATAGTTGATTATACTTTAATTTTTTTAATAATAATAAAAATTTATTCATAGGAAAAGGCAAACAAAAGATAAAAATTAAAATAGGATTTAATATGTTTACAACATAAATTATTACAAATAAAGTCACCACCAAAAAGAGTGTCGTGGAGGTTCTGCTAGAGGCTCTTCTCCCCTTTCAAAAATGAACAAGGAATTAACAAAACTTGACGTATCTGCATTACTTCTGAATGGCTCAAAACCAGGTTGCGTAGTAGATGACTGTGGATCATATTGGGTTGACTCGGTATTGGTATCCCCATATCTGTAGTTGGTATCCCCATATTCGTAGCTGGTATCTCCATATCCATAGTTGGTATTTGAGCTTGAACTGTCTCCTCCGTAGTTGAAAGCATTATAACTATCATATCCATAAAAGTTGTAGTTTTCTTCTCCGCTTGAATGAGGTTGATAATTTGTTGAAGAATGATAGTGATGATCATAAGGAGGAACCTGAGAAGGAGGATGAGGAGAAGGAGAAGGAGGAGGACGAACATCACGGCTTGAGGTATGTTGAGATTCAACCGCAAGTAACGGTATCGTTCACCAGTAATAAAGTGGACAAAAGTCCGGGTTGTCGAACCCACAGGGATAATGGCACTAATGAGGGTCGTTTCGAGTTGAGTTTAAATTCATTAGCTATTGAAAAGTGATTTTGGTATTTGAAAAGATTACTAATGTCAAAACAATCATCAAACACGAAATTAACAATAATGGAAAAGCGCCTAGAGGTTACTAATCATGCCAAAACGATATCTAGGTAATTTTGGGTCGAGGTCAAGGATTTTAGGTCGGATCAAGCTATCCAACGGAATCACTTCCGCTCTCTCGAGCCGGGAATGGGAGAATCGAACTTGATTAAAACACCAAAATTTAATCCACTCTCGTGCTCATAGATTTCGATAGAATCAATCAAGCCAATTAATTAGAAAACTTCACAACCGAAATAGCCCTAATTCACGCTAGTGCATCTAGGCCTAAATCATGTACTCCCCTAGGTATAATCTAATTAGTTAGCTCTCGCCCTCCTAATTAAATCACAAATCATAGATTAAGAGATCACTTTAATCTAAGCACTAGGTCCAAGGAGTACAACAACCATCTTAATCCAAAACCCTAACCCTAATCACCTAGCTAAATAATATGGCAATCATAACAGCCCCTAAACAAAGGGTCTAGCCACTAATTATCATCACAACACAACTAATTAAATAATAACAAAGATTAAGCATAGAGTAAAGAATAAGTACCTTGGAATATTCAATGAACAATAATAGCATGAACAAGATAATGGAGCTTCAATAAATAAACTACTACTTGTATTGATTAACTTTCCCAAAATAGCAAAATCTGGAAATAAACCTGAAGAACACTAATATCAAAGATGATCTATTACTACAAATAGTAAGAACAATAAGAACTACAACTAAAAGCTATTGCTACAACTAAAAGCTAGAGAGAATAATTGATTCCTACACTAATGAAGAGTGACTACTATTTTTTATCAAATCACTGTTAACCTAAAAAAAGAGATAAAATGGTTTATATAATGTTTACAAATGAGGAAATAGGAGACAACTCATAAAAGAGTGCTTGGCCAAATGAGGAAACCATGTGTGAGTGTTGATAAAATTTGCTGAGATCCTTCTTTACTCATGTCTCAAATCGAGACAAGGTTGTATCAAATCGAGACAACCTTTTAATGAGCTACTGCCTTGGCTTTTTTAAGTGTCTCGATTTGAGATGGCTTTTTAAGTGGGGTGTCTCAATTTGAGATGGCTTTTTAAGTGAGGTGTCTCGATTTGAGACATCCTTTGAGCTGAGGGAGAATTCTTCGTTTGCTTCCAACTTTCGCACTCGACTTCCACTTTCGACGATTCTTCACTCTTTTGGCTTCAAAACACTCTGCAATGCTCTTGATTCCCTGAAACATACACACACGCTATAAGGTATACATTTTCATAGAAAAGCGAGGTGAAAACATACAAAATCATGCGGAATAGCACTCTAATTATAGGAGTATTTTACTCCTATCAAGGTACCTGCATCAACATTTGTGACATACATACTATCATAAGGAAACGTTGATGGAACAAATGTTTCTCCTCCACATGCAGGGGGTGTTGCACTACCATCATCGTCATCATCACTAGCGTTGCCATCATCATCATCATCATCATCATCACCGCCACCACCACCGCTAGTACTAAATCCAGCTGGATTACTCTGTTGAGCGTTAGAAGGTTGAGTTGTGGGTTCATCATCTTCAAATATCCAATCCATTATGTTCTCCATCAAGTAGAGGTGTTTCTCTTTCTTCAAGCCATTCGGATAAAGGATCATCTTCCTCAAAAATATAATCCAAATTGATGGGATTGTAACTTTGGTTCAAGTCGTTCTGACTCTTTCTAGTTGCATTTCAAATTTTGAGCCTCATATTATAATGCACAAAAATAAGTGAATGTAACTTTTGGTATCGAAGTATGTTCCTTGTCTTGGTATGAATCAGCGAGAAAGTGCTCCAATTTCTTTCGCAATTTGAAGAAGATGTCGTTTGACTCAACACTTTTATAGCGATGGTTTGAAGTTCAAGAGCACTTTCACCATATTGAATCCACCACTCAGCTGTAATGAAAAAAATAAAAATTAATTTTCAATTAAAATACTACTCCCTCCGTCTCACAAAGATATGCCATTTGGACAAATACAAGATTTAAGAAAAATATAGTTAAATTTGTTAAAATTAGTTTTTTTATTAAACTTTTCAATTTTATCATTCTATAATTATAAGAAATATAAATAATATATTAATGACTAACTTATTTATTGGTGAGTCTTGTATTGGAACATAAACTCATTAATTCATTTGAGGATACATAAACATATTTATGAGGGGTATATAAGACTTTGAGTTGTTAAGTTGTTTACCAAATATAGAAGGTGGCCTATAATTTGGGACGCCAAAAATAGAAAGGTGGCCTATCTTTGTGGGACGGAGGGAGTAATAAACTAAAATAACTAAATGAAAAAGATTACATAGATTAGTAAAATAAATGGCTCTTTATGCCAATGCAGTACCAAAACTCTCCATTTTATCACGAAAAACCAGTACCTGTAAATTAATCTATAATTTATAAAGGACCAAGGAGGTAAATTAATAATTTAAAAATATTACTCCCTCCGTCCCACTCTAATTGACAAAATATGGAGTTTTTGGTGTCCCATTCTAATTGACAAAACTAACATAACTATAATTTTTTCCTTTAACTTTCCATCTTTACCCTCATGTAAATTTAAACTTTTTATGGGAAAATGGTGAATATTTAATGAGAATTTGACTAATATACTAATAGCATTAATTAGCTCCATTATCAATAGAGGGGTATAGAAGTAACTATCTATGTCATTTATTAGTTTGTATTGATTATTATAATTTAGTTATTTTATCAATTAGAGTGGGACGGAGGGAGTATTTACTTACTTGAGTATTTACTTACTTGATTTAGTGCTTTGACTTGATTGTCCAAAGTTGGCTCTAATCGTTTGATCACATTTTTCGTTCCAGCAAAGACCTCCTTATCATTAGATATGTCATGTTTGCCATACTGAAATTGTGGATTGAAAAAATATCCTGCAAAATTGATTATATTAGCCTAAATTCATGGTGATATCTAAGTATATGAATTTATACGCGGAAAATAAATTTCACCTGCCGCATGCAAATCATGATGTAATTGAAAGTTCCACCTTTTATCAATTATTCTCCAGTAATTGTCATAACTCCTGCAATTTTGTTTTATTGCCAATTTTGCTCTCTCCATAGCCTCGTATATAAATTCCATTGTAGGTTTATCATCACCATCGACTAATTTTGGAACTTTTAATAAAGGTTCTTGAACTTTCAAAATATATTTTGTCTTTTTCCAAAAATCTATACCTTCACTTGACAAGCTAAGAATTATTTTCTTAACTTCAACAACAGGACTGGTGGTAGCTCTACCATGCTTAGAAGCTAATAATTCTTCAGATTCAAACATGTTCCTCAATCCAATTCTATGTCTCGTTATACTTTCTAAGGTAAGAAAATTAGTAGCAAACCTTGTAATTCCAGGTCGAAGAAGATCTCTACCGTCAGTAGGGGTGTGCACGGTTCGGTTCGGTTCGGAGTGCGATTTGTCAAAACCGAAACCAAACCACCTACTTCGGTAAACGGTTTTTTCGGTTCGGTACACCGAAATTTCGGTTTTAACCGACCGAACCGAGTCGTTTAACCGAAATTTTCAAAGCATAAAATTTCACACAAAAATTCAAAGCAGAATTAAAAATCCAAATCTGAAATAAAAAACACAAAATTAATAATAATTCAAATTAAATTCTCTATTACAAATTCAAAAGGCATAAACTAAAATATGTCTAATACTCAAGAAGAAATAAGAATTTCGACAAAAAAACTCAAAAAATCTGAGCATAAATTAGCAACTAATCACTTCCGGCGGCACATGAACGGTTTCCACTCTGCTCCGATCTCCACTCATCGTCATCGTCAGCGTCTGATTATTGCTTGGACTTCACTCTCTTCCAATATCTCAAATATACAGAAGCCACGGGAGAGTAGAGTGAGGTGGAGATAAAGAAAGATGGAGGAGGAAAGAAAATTAGAGTAAAAGGAGGAGAAAATGTAAGTTTGGGTGAGGTTGAGGTGTGAGGCGGTGATGTTAAGTTGAATGTTAGGGTTTTGGCACATAAAAGAGTATATATAGTAGCTTATAAAAATGACAAAATAACCCTTAGATTTATTTCGGTTTTTTCGGTTCGGTTCGGTGACCGAACCCTAAAACCAAACCACAACCGAAAACCGTGATTTTTATAAATATTAAACCAAATCACTCCATATTAACCACTTTTCTATTCGGTTCGATGTTTTCGGTTCGGTTCGACTCGGTTTTTCGGTTCGACCCGGTTTTTGCTCACCCCTAACCATTAGTGAATTTTTTTCATGTAATTACACACCCAATTGTGATTGTAAATGAATTGTGTAATTTTTTTTGCTATTTCCATTGCGTCTTTGATTGTTTTTCTTTTTCCAAAATCTTCAAGGATTAAATCAATACAATGTGCAGCACAGCTAGTCCAATAGATGTGTGGAAATGCCTCCATCAATTTTTTTCCACCAGCTCTCATTGCCGCTTCATTATCAGTGACAATTTGAATAACTTTTTCTGGACCAATTTCCTCAACTACGCTTTTCATTAATCCAAAATAATATTCAGCGTCTTTAGAAGTAACAAGTGAAGCGTCAACTGACTTATGAAAAACAGTTCCACGGTTAGAATAGATCATAAAATTAATTATTGACATTCTGGTTGTGCCTGTTCATCCATCACACGTGATTGTGACACCACGTTCCTTCCATATTGAATCAAAAGAAGCAATATATTTTTTCATCGATTTATATTCGTTAGGAAGAAATACCTCTGCAATTTCATAAGGAGTTGGTGGAGGTATGTTTGCCAACCTCATGAGCTGCTCTGAGTAATGGTCGCGTCCAAGGTGAATTGGCAACTTCAAATGGTAATCTATTATGAAAACAAAATTACCAAATGCTTTCATTAGTTTTTCTTTCTGGCTTTTAAACCATTTGGTGCTAACTTTTGGCTGCTTTGCTGTAGCTCTTTTTTTTTTCTAATTCAACCTCTCTGGCTGCTAATCTAGTAGCCGGTGTTGATGCAGGAGTAAACCTTTCACTTCCTCCAATTCTTTCACGAGTAGTGAATGAACGACCAAATTGTTTTTGTTTTTGTTGGCCACTACCGCTACCACCACCTACATCATATTGATCTTCCCTACTCCTTCTTTATCCATCTTCTTCATACTGCCGCATGCTCTCTTGTCTTGCTTGTTGAAATCCATCTTCCTCCTCATCATCTTCTGAATCTGGCTCATTCATTCGAGCACATTCATCTTCAAGCTCTTTTGACCTTTTTGCTTTTTCTTTTTTAGCCAGATTAAATTCCATCATAAGTTTATACATATCTTTTCAGACGTTATTAGAAACTTGTGGACAACTACTTACTTGACCAAGTAGATGAGCCAAGTGTTGTTTTAAACGAGTTATTCCACCCGTAATTTTTTTACCACAAAATGAACAAATCCCTTCCCCTCTATTTCCGGTTGGAGTAGCGAAATTCCATCCAATATCTTGACTAGGTTTTGATCCTGATTCTGCACGTGCTCTAGGCATTTTTAAATTTTTATGACAAAAAAATTAAAATATTATCATATATTATTAATAAATTAATAAATTAATTACATATTTAATCAAACTAAATGATATGATTTTAACACAATTATTATTGCAAACTAAATTATTATTAAATAATAACTAGACATAAATTATAAAGTAAATATGTAAATTTTTTACTTACCGGATTTAGAAGCTTCAAATAGAGTATAAGAATTGTGTTTATTTTTTTAACTGGAAACTCCAAACAATATAATAGTTCTGTGTTAAATTATTTACAAATGAGACATATATATATATATATATATATATATATATATATAGTATATCGGAAAAGAATATATTTACTATTTACATTTGTCATTTTTCTCAATTATTTTTGAGATATCAATAATTTTACCACAATAATTCACTTCCATTATTTTTAAATGGAATAATTTACTGACACACCAACATATAGCCAACACCTACCTTTTGTTTTATATAAATATATTAACATGTGTCATTTTCACAAATCTCACTCACCTATAAATGTCTAATAATTACTAAAATATGACAACCCATTGCAATTTCCTTTCTCACTCACTTCATATAAGACTTCTTTTTGATATAAAGTTAACTGGCTCCATCACGTGCTCATTGTCAGACAAGTCAGTGAGATAACTGCCTTTTCCCGCCCATTTTCTTCACTTTCTTCTTCTCTTTTTTAACTCCGTTACTTTACGAAACTGTGAGCAACGGTGGCACCTGATATGCAACGGGTGTAACGACCGTTATTCATCAAAAATTAAAATGCATGTAACGTAACAGTAAAACAGGTAACGGTAAGGTGAAATACCTAAAAATAACGGCCGTTACGTTACGTAACGGCCGTTATTTAAAACCATGATGATAGCGTTTAATCTTGCCATGCTAGCTAAACAAGCTTGGCGTTTAATCCAGAATCCTGAGTCGCTTTGCGCCAGAGTGTTCAAGGCTAAGTATTATCCGAATGATTGTTTCCTCCGTGCTTCAGTTAGGAGGGGTGCGAGCTTTGTTTGGCATAGTATCTTGGAAGGGGAAAAAGTTATTGATTCAGGGATTGCTTGGCGGATTGGAGATGGTCAGATGGTGGATGCCGAAGAGATAATTGGATTGTCACTTCCAATCATATGAATCCGCTCGGTGTTGTTAATGCTCCGGTTGATTGTACCGTCAGCTATTTTATTGATGGCTCTGCTATTAGTTGGGATAGAGATAAAGTAGTTTCTGCGTTCTCTTCTCAAGTGGCAAAGGAGATTTTGAAGATTCCCATAAGTAACAGGTTGCCCCCGGACAAATTATTTTGGCCGTCGAACAAGAATGGTCTCTATACAGTCAAATCGGGTTATTACAAAGCCTGTAGTATTCTGAATAGAGGGTCTGCTAGTTCTTCGTCAAGCTCTGATCATAGCGATCTATGGAAAACGATTTGGCGGGTTTTAGTTCAGCCGAAAATACGTCATTTTCTATGGAGGATTTGCCATGGTACGGTGCCTTGCAAAAACAACCTGGTCAGTAAAGGAGTGGCAGTGTCACGACCCAATCTCAAGGCCGAGACTGGCGCTAGGGAATGGGAGTGGTTGCTCCAAAACCCGTAGCAAGCCTAAAAACGTAAAATAATTTTTCGCAAATACATAAACGTCCTGCATGACAGATAATAATACATCTCATGCTAAACATACACGCCAGGCATACATATCCTCTGGCAGTCTCAAACATCAAAACGCGGCCAGCGTAAAACATTTAAATTAAAACATTTAAGTTATATTTACAAAAAACCATATATTACAAACTGATTTACAAAACACTTATCTACTGCAGCTCTAAGAGTAAAGTACTGTTTCTTTGCATACTTTCAAAATACAGACTTCTGGAAGTAGGATAGAAGTCCGTTGCTTCAAAAGCGTCTTACCTCTAGAAAGAAAATCTGTGAGGGGTCAGTATATGGGGATATACTGAGTGAGTTCATATGTTTACTAATAAATATTCAATAAAACATAAAACAATATTTAATCTTATGCAGCCAAGTATAAGATCCGATTGAAACCTTAATCCTCGAACATGCTAAACGTATATACTCAGAGGAAAACTTATCCAACAGTCCGACCCGGGAGTATCCACACTCTACCACGTCAGTCGCGACAAACCTCTTGATTCTAATGGTAGGTCCAACCCACTGGTAGGTCCAACCTACTAGATACGGGGCTCAGGTTACATCGTAACCGAGTACACTCTCGTATCGCATTCGCATATCCAACTTCGAAATTTATATTCTTAATCGTATTCACAGCTGTATCAAATCAGAACTGGGGATCATGCAGTCCTATTGCCGCTTAATAGGTAGCACGTTCCATCGGATCAACACTGGTTTTAAATTAAACGTATATGCAATTCATATAAAGATTTTGCACTAGAAACATGCAAATCAAATATAAAGCAATACAAAATAATTGCTTGCGTAAATACATTAAAAGTAAACTTGTATAAACTCACAGAAAACGCTTATCCAAAAATACGTCGGGGCTTAAAAACGTCAAGCTTCACGAGCTCATGGTCCAGCTGCTTCTTGCCTCGCCGGACCTAAAACAATTTTAAAACATTTGACTCGAATCAGAATTCTATTCTAAGATTGACCCTAAACTCGAGACACGATACGTTATACTTTCATTAACCGTCGTGCTTCTCACGTATATTCCGATAAACGCTATCTAACTTGTTTACGGATCGTATATCTCTTCTAATTCAATTCTCATTTAACCTCATTAGGTTAACGTCTCAAATTAATCGATAACTAGTCGAATACTAATCGATTTCAAATCTCGATATGCGCGTACAATAAATTTTTCTCAAAACGGGTCGATCGGTGAAAACACTGTGCATACGCGCGTCTGCCTGTGCGGCTGCACAGGGGACTGTGCGTCCGCACAGGGGCAGACTGTGCATTCGCACAGCCACCTGACTGTGCGTTCGCACAGTTTGGCGGGGTCGATTTCCGACGTGCTTCTAGGCGTAAAAACACCCTAAACGCATCCAAAACGCTAATCTAACTTCAAAACATTCAAATTCAATCCGATAATCGATAAAATGATAAAATTGTTTCGTGGTCTAAAATTTTGAATCGATATAACTCAAAATATATCCGTCTAAACGATAAAACGCCAAGCTTACCGTGATTCGCCACTGAAATACGATCAATTCGAGTTATTGAACGTCGGAAACGGAAACCGCGCGATGAACCGTAATTGAAAACGGCGAGAGAGAAAGAAAATGAGATGAAGAAGTTGAGGTTTTGGATCCTTCAACGGAAGGAAATTATATATATATTCTGGCTAATTTGCAACTTGGCCCTTGAAACTTTTCAAAAGTTTCAATTTAGTCCAAAATTTATTCGCGTCCAAATTTTAAAAGATCTCCGATCGACTCGAAACTTTTATCATAAATACTATATATTATTTCGCGGACTTTGGCGAAATAATTATTGTTACGGGATTTATAATTTATTTTATATTAATTTCCGAAATTAAATCCTCAAATCCTGCTAATTAACTTATTAAAATTTATTCTAAATTCCCGATATAATTAAATTAAATTCTCCTTAATTTAATTTATCGGAAATCTCGACACGTGACACGACTTAATTACCTTAAAATATTTTGGGGTATTATAGGCAGTCAGTAATAGCTGTCCCAGGTGTGGTTCTCCAGGTGAGACCGAGCTTCATATGCGTTGAAGGATTGCGAGGAAGTCCGAGATTTGTGGTTGTTATCGCCTCTGAGTCTTCGGTTGATCATGGCCCAACTCTTTTGTTGGTCGACTGGATTAGAAGTATGTTTGAGTCGCTCAAATCTGATGAGCTCCAAGCTTTTATTGTTAGCTTATGGGTGTTGTGGAATGACCGCAATAATATTGTGTTCGATAATCCTCGTCTTCCGGCTCAGTTCTTGTTTAGTAGTGTCCCTGCTCCTTGTGATCGTGTGGCTTATCAACCGGTCCAGTCTCGAGCAAACGCTCCAGCTGTTTGGATTCCTCCGCCTTCTAGCTGGATCAAGGTGAACACTGAAGCTGTCGTGGTTATTCACAAAGATATTTCTGTCATCAGCGCTGTGTGTAGAGTGCAGGACGGTTCGATGATGAAATCTGGGGTTTCTATTCTGCATGGAGTAACTGATGTCGAACTGGCAGAGTGTTATGTTGTGCGCTCAGTTGGCAGCTACAACCCAGGTCCACGATGCCATTCTAGAATCTGATGCCCTTTCTGTTATTCGGCGTCTCCAGCAGGAAAGCACTGCCATTGACAATATTCAGTTGATAGCAGATGATTGCATTACGATGGCAAAGAGGAGTAACGTCGTTTTTTAACATGTTGGTCGAGAATGCAACTATGTTGCCCATGCACTTGCTAAGTGGGGTGTTTTTTCTCAAAAAAGATTGTAATTTTGACGGTGAAGTTTCTTTTCCGGTTAATGAACCCGTTTCCTCGTTTTGAGTTTTAATAAAGTAATCTTTTCCTCTCAAAAAAAAGATATAAAGATTAAACCAGAGAATCTTATGAACGATATTTTACCCAAGAAAAAAATGAAAATAAAAACTAAACTGCATAATTCATTTTGTTTTTGTTTGGTAAATAAATTAATTTTATATGATTTCAAAAAAAAAAAAATTTAAAACGTTCATTAAGTAGTATAATTTGCAGTGTCTACGAGTTGTCTCTACAAAGTCCATCTTTTACTTTGCTTTCCTCCCTCGCACTCTCTCATCGCCGATCGCACTCTCTCGATCCACAGGTTCTTTCTATACTTACATTATAACTCCTCCACGTCTTTGCTTCCCTACGAATTTTCTACATTATTTGTTCATTATTTATAACAACTCTTGCATTTTTTTTCAAGCAAAATGAAATGTGTATCAGTTTTTTTGAACTAAAATTCTGGATTTTGTTTTCAGTTTTGATGCAATTTTCATTCTGATTCAAGAAATGACTGTTAAAAATTAGATCTGGTGTAGACTGTTTCTTAGTTGACTCTGCGCTGATTAATCTTTCATTGCTGTGATTTACTCTCTGTTTATTCTGTGAATTTTCTGATTGCATTTCTATTTAGCTTGTTTAATTCTTAAATTAGGGTTTTAATTAGAGTTCATGATGATCTTAGTTTCGTTCATTCAACTTATTGATTGGTTAATGCTCTAGCATTTTGTTTTATCGAAAAGTTAATGTATGTTTTTTTTGTCATTTATGAAGGGTATGCTTCTTCAACAAAGTTCTTGTGCCTCGTCTCTATAGCAACTGGTAGATTTTGGGTTTGCTTGGAAGCTGTACGATATGGGTCGCTTAAAGATGCAACCAGGGATTAAGGCGATCGAGGAAGAACCCGAGGATTGTGATTCTTCTTCCTATTCTAATAAAGCTACTTTAGCGTGCATAATAAATGCAGAAGTGGGTGCGGTGTTGGCAGTCATGAGGAGAAACGTAAGATGGGGAGGTCGCTATATGTCTGGTGATGATCAGCTAGAGCATTCTTTGATTCAGTCCTTGAAGTCATTGCGCAAGCAAATCTTTTCGTGGCAGCATCCGTGGCATACCATCAATCCTGCTGTGTATCTTCAGCCTTTTTTGGACGTGATTCGCTCAGATGAAACGGGTGCTCCAATCACTGGCGTTGCTTTGTCATCTGTGTACAAGATTTTAACTCTTGATGTGATTGATCAAAATACTGTAAATGTTGAAGATGCTATGCACTTGGTAGTTGATGCTGTGACGAGTTGCAGATTTGAGGTGACAGATCCTGCATCTGAAGAAGTTGTGCTGATGAAGATACTTCAGGTTCTTCTATCTTGTATGAAGAGTAAGGCATCAGTTACACTGAGTAATCAGCATGTCTGTACCATAGTAAATACTTGTTTTCGTATAGTTCATCAAGCAGGAAGTAAAGGAGAGTTATTGCAGAGATTTGCTCGCCAGACAATGCATGAGCTGATTAGGTGTATTTTTTCACACCTTCTAAACGTTGACAACACAGAACATGCACTGGTTAATGGAGTTAGTACAGTCAAACAGGAGGTAGAATTACACAATTTTTACGTTTAAAATTGTTGATTTTCTGTTTGCTTCATGTCCTTAATTAGTTGCTTAGTTTCGAGAAAAAAAAAAGAGCTGGATGAAAACTGCAAAGAAAAATAATTAGGTTTTTTTCTATGCAATTAATTAATCATCATTAATAAATGGACTAAAGAAACTCAATTTGGTTTTATATTTGAGTAATTAGTTTGCTGATATTACAAAATGAAAGCTTCCTTCTAATGATCTTTCCTTATACTTTTTGTTCTTTGTGGGGACATGATAGACAATGTGATTCTTATCCTGGTATTCATGGTTGAAATTGGACCCAAATTTGGGGAGAACTTGTGAGTTCTTATATCAAATCAGTTGCTGATGATGTGGACAGGCATACAGAAACTGAAATCACGAGGATTAGTTTATTAATCTTCTTAGCTTATGATTTATCTTGCATTTTTACTCCTTGAAATATAGCTGTATCATTAAGAAAACCTGCTGTATTGAGTTCTATGCTCTAGTGCAACTTTACTAATGACAACTGAGAATTTACTACCTGTTATTTTATTTTTAATCTTACACCTAGTGTAAATTTGCAAAAAAGTGGAATTAAATGTTTATGTTTTAATTTTCATCTAGTGGCATATTATGTGCAATATAATGCAGAGATCATATATTAGCATTTTTTACAATATCTTTGAACTTAACTCTGGAGAGAGAATCATGATTTGTGTAGTGTGAATTTATTTACTTTACCCTAATATATGTTACAATTTCTTTGTTTTACAGATTGGTGGTCTAGATAATGATTACACTTTTGTGAACAAACAAACAGAAAATGGTAACAGAAGTTCCGAAATGGATGGTCAAACATCTTCGACAAGCTATGGTTCTGGTGTTTCTACAGTTCTGGTGCCAGCTGTTATGGAAGATAACATTGGAGGCTGTAGTGTTAAGGATACTCTTCCATATGATTTGCACCTCATGACTGAACCGTATGGCGTCCCCTGCATGGTGGAGATCTTTCACTTTTTGTGCTCTTTGTTAAATGTTGTTGAGCATATGGGTATGGATCCCAGATCTAACACCATGGCATTTGATGAAGATGTACCCCTCTTTGCATTGGGCTTAATTAATTCAGCTGTAGAATTGGGCGGGCCTTCTATTCCTCGTCACCCTAGGTTACTGAGTTTGATTCAGGATGAATTATTTCGTAATCTAATGCAGTTTGGCTTGTCAATGAGTCCACTGATTCTCTCAATGGTTTGTAGTATTGTTCTCAACCTGTATCACCACTTACGAACCGAACTTAAATTGCAGCTTGAGGCTTTTTTTTCTTGTGTGATTCTGAGACTTGCTCAGAGCAGATATGGTGCTTCATACCAGCAGCAAGAGGTTGCTATGGAGGCACTTGTTGACTTCTGCAGGCAGAAAACATTCATGGTGGAGATGTATGCTAATTTAGATTGCGATATAACATGCAGCAATGTGTTTGAGGACCTAGCCAATCTGTTGTCAAAGAGTGCATTTCCAGTGAACTGCCCTTTGTCTGCAATGCACATTCTTGCTTTGGATGGTCTGATAGCTGTTATTCAGGGGATGGCTGAAAGAATTGGCAATGCATCAGTTAGTTCAGAACAGGCTCCAGTGAACCTTGAGGAGTATACACCCTTCTGGATGGTGAAGTGTGACAATTATGCCGATCCTTATTACTGGGTTCCATTTGTCCGCAGGAGAAAATACATTAAGAGGAGATTGATGATTGGAGCCGATCACTTCAACCGGGATCCAAAGAAAGGCTTAGAATTTCTTCAAGGAACACATCTCCTACCTGACAAACTTGACCCCCAAAGTGTGGCCTGCTTTTTCAGGTACACAGCTGGGTTGGACAAGAACCTAGTCGGGGATTTTTTGGGAAATCATGATGAGTTTTGTGTCCAGGTTCTTCATGAATTTGCTGGGACTTTTGATTTCCAAGGTATGAATCTTGATACTGCTCTGCGGTTGTTCTTGGAAACTTTTAGGCTCCCTGGAGAATCTCAAAAAATACAAAGGGTTCTTGAAGCATTCTCTGAGAGATACTATGAACAGTCGATGCAGATTCTAGCTAACAAGGATGCTGCTCTTTTGTTATCTTATTCACTTATAATGCTCAATACAGATCAACATAATGTACAGGTGAAGAAAAAGATGACTGAAGAAGACTTTATACGGAATAATAGGCATATTAATGGAGGAAATGATTTACCTCGAGATTTTCTGTCAGAATTATACCACTCAATCTGCAAGAATGAGATCCGCACTATTCCAGAACAAGGATCTAGTTTCCCTGAGATGAATCCGAGCCGTTGGATAGATCTGATGCTCAAATCCAAGAAAACTGCTCCTTTCATTGTATCCGACTCTGTAGCCTACCTTGATCATGATATGTTTGCGGTTATGTCAGGTCCCACAATTGCTGCTATCTCAGTTGTGTTTGATCATGCAGAACATGAAGATGTTTATCAGGCATGTATTGATGGATTCTTAGCTGTTGCAAAAATTTCTGCATGTCATCATCTTGAAGATGTATTGGATGATCTAGTTGTGTCTCTCTGTAAGTTCACTACCCTCCTGAATGCGTCTTCTGCTGAGGAACCTGTGCTGGCTTTTGGTGACGACACAAAAGCCAGGATGGCAACCGTCACTGTTTTCACCATAGCAAACAGGTATGGTGATTTTATTCGCACAGGTTGGAGAAATATCCTGGACTGTATTTTACGGTTGCACAAACTTGGTCTTCTTCCAGCACGTGTTGCCAGTGATGCTGCTGATGAATCAGAACTTTCCACTGAACTTGGTCATGGGAAGCCTATTCCAAATTCTTTATCTTCAGTTCATATGCAATCTATGGGAACTCCTAGGAGATCTTCTGGATTGATGGGCCGGTTTAGTCAGCTCTTATCTCTTGACACTGAGGAGCCAAGATCACAACCTACTGAGCAACAACTTGCTGCTCATCAACGCACTCTTCAGACTATTCAAAAGTGCCATGTTGACAGCATTTTTACCGAGAGCAAGTTCCTGCAAGCTGAATCTTTGTTGCAGCTTGCGCGAGCACTTATCTGGGCAGCAGGGCGGCCTCAAAAAGGGAATAGCTCCCCAGAGGATGAGGATACTGCAGTTTTTTGCTTGGAGTTGCTGATTGCAATTACTCTGAATAACCGGGACAGGATTGTGCTATTGTGGCAAGGTGTGTATGAGCACATAGCTGGTATTGTACAATCAACTGTGATGCCTTGTGCATTAGTAGAAAAGGCTGTGTTTGGACTCCTCCGGATATGCCAGCGGTTACTCCCTTACAAAGAGAACCTGGCTGATGAACTTTTGAGGTCATTGCAACTTGTTTTGAAACTTGACGCTCGTGTTGCTGATGCTTATTGTGAACAAATTACTCAGGAAGTTAGTCGTCTTGTAAAGGCAAATGCTACGCATATCAGATCTGGAATGGGTTGGCGTACAATTACATCACTTCTTTCCATAACAGCTCGGCACCCTGAAGCTTCTGAAGCTGGATTTGAGGCACTTATATTCATTATGAGTGATGGAACTCACTTGTTGCCAGCCAATTATGTTCTATGTCTTGATGCAGCGAGGCAGTTTGCAGAGTCTCGTGTGGCTCAGGCAGAAAGGTCTGTACGGGCACTAGATTTAATGGCGGGTTCTGTGGATTGTTTGGCTCGGTGGTCTCATGAGGCTAAAAAAGCAATGGGGGAGGAAGAAGCTACAAAATTATTGCAGGACATTGGGGAGATGTGGCTGAGGCTTGTACAGGGATTAAGAAAAGTTTGTTTGGATCAGAGAGAGGAGATCAGAAACCATGCTGTTTTGTCCCTGCAGAAGTGCTTGACGACGGTGGTAGATGAGATCAACCTTCCTCATGGTTTATGGCTACAGTGTTTTGATCTGGTAATTTTTACAATGCTAGACGACTTGCTTGAAATTGCTCAGGGGCACTCCCAAAAAGATTTTAGAAACATGGATGGCACGTTAATCATCGCTGTAAAGCTCCTGTCAAAAGTGTTTTTACAGTTACTCGATGACCTTGCACAGTTGACAACATTTTGTAAGTTGTGGTTGGGAGTTCTCAGCCGAATGGAAAAGTATTTGAAGGTTAAAGTGAGGGGGAAGAAGAGTGAGAAGCTTCAAGAAGTTGTGCCTGAACTTTTGAAGAACACATTGCTCGCAATGAAGACCAAGGGAGTGCTATTACAGAGGAGTCCGTTGGGCGGGGATAGCTTATGGGAACTAACATGGCTACATGTGAATAACATTGCTCCGTCTTTACAATCAGAGGTGTTCCCAGATCAAGACTGGGAGCAGTCGCAGCCTGAATCAGCTGCAAACTTGGAAACAGTTCCTCTTCCATCAAATGGATCAGTGGCTTCTGAAGGATCCGGCACTTGAGGGTAACATTTGCTAAGTTTCATCATCCTGTATTAGTTTCGGTAATACATGCAGCTTAGAGCAGATCATTGCAAGCAGCAAGATGGCATGTATTTATGTCCGAACACCCGAATTGACCGAGTTATGGTAGAGATTTCGTAAGTGTTAGTATGAGCATATGCCAGTGGACCCAAGTTGCATAGAGGAAAGGATTTAACATAGAAATGATGTGTAGAGATGTGAAAAGGTTGACCAATTATATATTAATGACACCCTGGATTTTTGTTCCCAAAAATATGGCTTTCCATGCTCTGATGTTTATATAGTTTGTCAGGATAAATGTGTAGCAGGTGTTTGTACAGTTTTTCAGAATTGCTTTATATGTGGTCTAGGAATTTGCTTCATCCCTGTGTTCCAACGTACTAGCTCCTTTGTTGAGTTCCTTATAGAGAAAATTACGTTCCGTACATTTTTTTTAAAAATATTTTTACAGCAAACATCTTAACTTTTTGTTGTTGTAGAAATACTTTTTTTTAACTATTTTTTTTTGTAAAAATACGTCATCTACCAATTATCTACTAAAAGCGTACTTTTGCAAAAAAAAAGAAGATTAGTGCGTATTTTGCAAATATTAGCTGAAAATAGATAATTTTACAAAGCCATTCTTTATACGCTTTTTACTTTTGCTTAATACAAATATCATTTTCTATCAAAAATAATATTATTTTAGTTCTGTTTCAATTGAGTTTGTATATATTTCAGGTGCAGTAGGGTTAAAAAAACTTATAAATATTGGCTTTTACTTAATTGAATATAGTTTGGTGAACCAGCCTATGGACATCCGTATATTCTCATAAGATATTTCAAGAGGTAGTTTCCTAAAGAAATATTTAGGATCTATAACATAATAAGGTAAAATATTTACAAATATGCTACCTTATACTTTTTTTTTTACAATAGTATTTTTCATATTTTTAAATATGCCACTTAATTTTTTTTATTAACAAAAATATCATTTCTCCCTTTTTTTTCATCTTCTCCACTCAAAACCTAATTTTATTTTCTCTCTTCCTCTATTAACATCCACCACCATTAACATCAATCTTCATCTTATAAAATCACCACCACAATCTACTTTCCTTCTCCTCCACTCGCCGCCACACCCTTTCTACGCCGCCCCTGCTGCTCCGCCCGCCGCCGCCACCCCCGCTGCTCCGCCCGCCGCCGCCACCCCCGCTGCTCCGCCCGCCGCCGCCACCCCCGCTGCTCCGCCCGCCGCCGCCACCCCCGCTGCTTCGCTCGCCGCCGCCGCCATGCCCTCCCTCACGATCTCGCCGTTGTTCCTCTGCACTCCTCACGCCGCCGTTCGTATATATTTTATAAAATCAAATTGCAAACGTTATAAAATCATATTTGTATGTTTAGATATAGGATTTGTATGTCTAGATCTAGGATTTTGTTCTTGTTGTATATATAGATCTAGGACTTATTGTATATAATTCGTGATTTGAATTTTCAGTTCGTCTTCATCCTCATCTCCTTCATTTTTCAGATCTGGAATTTTTATTTTTAGACCTGATTATAAAAAAATCGTATATATTTCGTATTATATACATATTATATACGGATTATATAAAGATAATATACAGATTGAATTTTTAAATCTGATAGATATGAATTTTCTTTTGAAAAAGACGTATATAATTTGTATATAATTTGTATTATATACAGATTAAATGTGTATACAAAAAAGTTGGCTAATAATCACCCATGGCCCTTCAACTTTAGGGGTACGGGCGCTAAACCCCCTGATGTCTAAAAACCGGCGCTAAACCCCCTGATCTTTGTGGCGGCGCTCACAAAACCCCCTGAGACCAAAAATCGCCGATTTTTTTGCTTTTTGTCGAAGTGGCACCAGATTCCTCGGCCAGACACCGAGGGGCTTATATGGTTTGTTTTTAAAATGTTTGAGGCGTAGTTGAAGATTCAAAATTTAAAAAGAGTCTACTTGCTCCGTATCCTAAATGATAAGAGTATATTTGTCCCTTTTTTCTTTAGGAGATGAGGGAAAATTATATTTTAAGAAGAGAAAATATTTAAATTTAAAACATTTTAAATAGGTTTAATCACTTAAAAAAATTTCACCTTAAACTTTTTTTTCGTTTATACTCTGACCCTATAAAAAAATCATTTGTACCCAATTTTGAGTTTTTAGGTTTCATCTCTACCCAAATATACTAAAATTGTCTCTTTTTATTTGGAAAAATGTTTAAGATAATTCTTCAATTTATATTTATGTACTAATTAGACGTATGATATAATTTTTTATTTAATTTTTTCATTCTTTAATTAATTAAAGGCTTAATTGCGTAAAAAATCACAAACTTTAGCGTGTTTTGCAAATTTAACATAAACTTTCAATTTTGGCAAATTAATACACAAACTTTTGATTTTTGGAAATTTTAGCACCGATGAATTTTTGGTGAAAAAAATGCTGATGTGTACACCGGAATAACCACTATTCCGGCGTCCACATCAGCAATTTTCTCTATTTTTTTGAAGGAAAATTGATCGGTGCTAAAATTGCAAAAAATCAAAAATTTGTGTATTAATTTGCTAAAATTGAAAGGTTATGTTAAATTTGCAAAACACGCTAAAATTTACGATTTTTTACGCCATTAAGCCTTAATTAAATTACTGACATTTAATTAGGGGTTCTATGAGATTATATAGCTAATGTATAAGCACTGGCACAAGAAACATGAGCTAAAACGCATCGTTTTCTGCAGCTTTTTTTGTTTTTCATTACCAAATCGTTTCAAGTTGTTACTGCTGCACAAGCACAACCAGACCAGTGTTTTTTGTTTTTTTATCTTGAAAAAAAACTCATTTTTCCGTACAGCCAGAACTAGAGGAAGTCAAAGACGGTGAAAATACCGGTAGCCGAAGTTACCCTTCTTTTTAACTGCGTCTTCTCTGTTCCAACATCTAATTAACCTGCAACAGCATCTCAAAACTCAGCAATACCATCTCCCATTTATTTTTTCTCCTCTCCCAAACACAAAAATGAGCGATGTATTCGAAGGATACGAGCGGCAGTACTGCGACCTCTCCGCTAATCTCTCCCGTAAATGTAACGCCGCTTCTCTTCTCTCCGATTCAGGTAATTCTATCTCCTCTCACTTTCTTTATTTTTTCAATTCTACCTTCGATTACATGATTCATATTTTTTTGCAGTGGAGAAGAAGGAGAAAATCTCCGACATCAAATCTGGACTCGACGAGTGTGATGTCCTGGTACGTTTGAATGCGATTAGGTTTTTAATTTAATTTAATGTTCGCTGTTGATTTGATTTTGTTTGCGGTTCAGATTCGGAAAATGGACCTTGAGGCACGAAGTTTACAGCCGAGTGTTAAAGCTATGTTACTTGCTAAATTGAGAGAATATAAATCTGATCTTAATAATCTCAAGAGAGATTTTAAGAGAATAACCTCTGGTAATCCCTCTCGTGAAGAGTTGTTGGAGTCTGGCTTGCCCGATTTACACTCGGTAACTTCCTTCTGTTTTTTGCTTTAATTTCATTAATTTGTAGTAGTTTGGTTGATATCGAGATTTGCCTCAATCTGTGAATTTCATTGAATAAAATGTTTATTTTATATTTTCTTCGCTCCTAGTTCTAATTAGATAGTTCATTTGGCAAGTTAGCTTTAGAGTAGATATTAACATTTGTTGTGTGCTATTATTGTTCTTCGCCGTCGTCATTGATATTTGTGGAGTTCAAAAGTAGTGAATATTTAGTCGAGTGTAGCAATCACAACTAAGCACAGCTCAGATTCGGGGGATTTAGTCGGCAACAGAGAGTAAATAGTTCGTCAAGGATAAGTTAGTTTTGGAGAGAATTTAGTTGCCAAACAAGTTGCTAAGGGTTATTTATGACTGATTAGGCATAACTTGTTTATAAAGCAGCTGGAATAGTCAATATACAACTCATAGCTACACTTAACTAAATATTCATATCGTATTTCTGATCTATCTTAGTAAGTAGTAACTCTTAAGCTCGGGTTTGATTAGTCTTGCTTAAGTTAGTTTTAATTTCAGATGACATATTCGGACATTCCTTCCATTTGTAATTTTGCATCTCACTTTACTGTTTGATTTTGATATTTTGTTAATGTTGGGGTGATTTGATGTATTAGTACTTGAATGATTCTCACATGACATGAAATTATTTTGTAGTTTGTTTTAGCTGACAACCTTTTGTTAATTGGGCAAATGGTGGTGCAGGTATCTGCAGATCAAAGAGAAAGAATGGCTATGTCAGTGGAGAGACTAAACCAGTCCGGCGACAGGATTAAGGAGAGTAGAAGAACAATGCTGGAGACTGAAGAGCTTGGTGTTTCAATTCTTGAAGATCTGCATCAACAACGCCAAACTCTTTTAAATTCTCATAATAAGGTTTGTTTGTTTCTTTTCTTGTTTAGTCTGTCTCTCTGTCTACTGGATAAATTGACCAGGAAAACTGTTTCGTAGTGTTTGTTTGACTTGTCATTCCTTGCTCTCAGATCTTTGAGTCATGTAATGATGAATGTTTTTACCATTTTGCATCTGACTTGTTTGGCTTTAATTATTTCCCGAGATGTGAAACACAGTAGAAGTAGCAATTTGCTTTACAAAATCACAATTTTCATTTCTGTCTTTGCTTATTTCCCCCTTTTCAGCTTCATGGCGTAGATGATGCCATCGACAAGAGTAAGAAAGTCTTGACTTCAATGTCAAGAAGAATAACCAAAAACAAGTGGATTGCTGGCTCAGTGATCGCTGCTCTTATTCTTGCCATCATCATAATCATCTCATTCAAGTTTTCTCATCACTGATGCGATACACAATTGGAATTGTTTGGTACCTGCTATATTCTGTTGCTTTATGTGTATGTTGTATATAAGATTACCGTTCATCAACTGTGTATGTGGGAAACAAAAAACATTTATTTGACATGCCGTCTTTACGCCTTTGACAAATATGCTGGCTTGAGTTTTACAGCGCTACTAGTTGATTTGTTAAGATCATCTGGTGGAGAAAATAGTTGATATTAGAAATATAGAGTTGTTGAAATAGCAGAGATGAAGCAATAGTGATCCCACTCCTCTCCATTGGTTAATGAGTCTGAAGTAAATGTCAGCCTCTTGCTCATTTTAGTTATTCTAACTGAGAAGCAGTGGCGTAAAATTGGATGAAATAGTAGGTTCAATTGAATTAGCCTATGTGAGGTTGAGGAGGCAGTTAGTAAAATTGCCAGATTTTAGTGGAATTATGATGTGTAGCAATGTCCCATAGGATTTTCATAAATGAATTGTTTTCACATTTACGTATTTTCATCCAAGGCCACTATGCAATTGGAGTCATGTATGGTGTTTCTGGTTATATGGCCTAAACTTGATATTTGCCACATATCCTCGTCAAACTTTAATTGCTGAAATTGGAGCAAAGTCGTTAGCATGTTGCTTTCTCTAGCATCGATGTAAAAGGGGCTACAAGTTTTTGATTGCTGACAGTTAATAGTGGCAATCAGTTGTTTTGTACTTTGTAGTAAACTGGAAAAGTGAGGGACTGTAGTGGGTATTTTTGAGTGGCCCGTTGGGCTTTTACATATTGTTACGGAAGACTACACAAAGACGTGAAGAAAACGCAGCCTGGTCAAGTTTCTATTTGTTCAACATTGTGATTTAGATTTTGCCAGGTTAGGCGTGGAACCAAACCCAGAACTCTGGCTGGACCCACATCTCCCAAAATATCGGGAAATCAGATTCACAAAGCCAACTTCCCCTTCTGCTGTTCCTTCCATTTCCATAGTTGCACGCACAGAACTCTCCTTCTTCACATCACCTGTTCGACTCGCACAGAAAAAAAAACATAACCAACAGCTAGACAAACATAATCTATTTATTGTTACAATAACGGTTAGTAGTGCGTAACTAAAATCATGGACTCACTGGCATCTTCTGTGGTTCTTCCTCCTAGTAGTAACCCTCTCCATCTACAACAACAACGCTGTCGTTTAATACCTCCTTCCTCTTCGTTCTATGGTCGCACCTTTCGTCTTCGCTTTTCATCAAAAAGGGAACCCGGACAAGTGTTGTGTAAATTGAGCAGCGGACCTGATCATCCAGAAGACGAAAATGAAAATGAAGTTGACAGGGCGCTTCATCTGGACGGTACAATTCCAGGGACCTCGGATGAATTTGTGAAGCAAGTGTCTTCTCGTGCTTATCACATGCGTAGTCATCTTCAACAATCCTTTCATACCTCCACTTATGATGGTAACTAAACCAACTATTTTCACTCTTTTTTACCTTTTGCTTGTTAGATTTCTAATTAATTTACTTTTTTTGCAGTCTTGGAATCGAATCCATGGAGAGAAACCTCAAAGCCTGTGTATGTACTTACTCACAGAGAAAACCAGCTCTGCACTATGAAAACTCGAACAAACCGCAGGTTTTTTTCTTTAATTTTATGTCAACTGCTTGTTTGTTACATTTGTTCCTTGGCAACAGCTGAGTTTTTGTTTTAATCATAAAACAGTGAAGTAGAGAGAGAGCTTGGGGTTTTATTTTCTAAAGGAGGAAAATGGAGGCCTGAAAGGCAAAATCATGCTAAACAATCTAGATCAAGCCCTGATAAGTTCCAGATGATGGTGGAGGATATCAGGGAGGGCGTACTTGTAAGTGTTTTTGTTTGTAATGCATGCCACAATACATAACATCATTTACTCTCTTTATGAATTTCATCTGTCTCAGCTTTCAGTGTTAATATGTGCAGGCCAAGCTCATTTTCAGACAGCTATAGTTAAATTTAGCAACTGCTTAGCCGAGTTATTTCTAGTTAATTACAAATCTTAGGCATTTCACTTTCTTCGATACTTTTGCTCCCATGTCTACAAAGCAAATAAAGTAATTAGAGTCTCTAGTTAAAAACCAATCTGCCTCAGAATATACGTCGAGGTTGGATCTGGATAATATTTTTCCGCATTCATCTGTCCGAGGTTGAGTGATTGTGTTCTCTGGAATGCTAAAACCAACCAGTTTACTTCTAAGAACTTTGACAGTTGATTGGCCGAGTAATTAATTCCAAGCACTATATTTCAGTAGTAGTAGGCAGTGCTTCCAACGTTGGTAGTGGTGAAAGGTTTTCATCATCAATACTATAGGTGATATTTGAGAACAAACCCGCATCACAAGCAGTGTAATACTGAAGTGAAAAAGTAATGGATCCGTGGTCAAAAAATGGTGTGTTGATTGACCTGACTTTTAGGAATTTTCCCTGAAAATATATTGGTGTTTTGAAATATGAACTATAGGGATTTAGTGGAGCTCTCCTATGTTCTCAATCATTCACATATTCAAATGTTTTAGAATGGAATGTTACCAGTTATTTTTAATTGGCCCCAAATGCTTTTGTGACTGAATTACTGCACTACCTTGTATATTCAACTCAGGTTGCTTAGTTGATCAAAAGCTATTGCTGCAGGTATTTGAAGACGAGAATGAAGCTGTAAAATATTGTGATTTACTGCAAGGAGGAGGTAAAGGTTGTGAAGGTGTTGCAGAAATTGACGCCTCATCGGTAAGTCTCTAAGCAAATAGTTTCTCCATAGAAAAAGCAAAGTAGCTTCAAAATGGCCTCCCTACTTGTCATGCAGGTGTTTGATATTTGCCGTAAAATGAGAGCTCTTGCTGTTCTATTCCGAAGGGGAAGGACGCCTCCTCTACCACAAAGCCTTGAACTTAATTTGAGAGCTCGTAAGCGATCCCTTGAAGATCAACAAGACTTGATATGAAATGAAACTGAGTAATAGGAGTACATTAAAATCTCACATTGTTGATGCTGAAATGCAGAGAGTAAATATTGTCATTAAAATGATGTCGTATATGGTAGGATATAAAGTGATATAGCTGGATTCACATGTTCCCTGAGAGTTGAATGATATGTTGAGTTTCAATATTGTGGGCTGGAATCTTTTACTTGTCATATACTCTCGAGGCAAACTGTAGGAATATGCCTAAAATGGGAACTGGTTGAAGAAAACCTTCAATAAGGGTTGGAATTTGATATATTCGTTTTATGAACTAGTTTCGCATTACATGTGCACGTGGCTCGTAACGTAACTCGTCAATGAACATATTAATAAATTTATTATAATTATATTAATTTTTTATTTATAATTAATATTATATTAGTTAAGAATTTTTATAAAAGTAAATATAATATATTCGAACTCCTCGAGTCATTCAGACTTCTTGGTTGCCACCAGTGGCGGAGCCAGGATTCAAATATAAGAGGGGCGAAATTTAAAATAGTAAAATAAAAAAGATACGCTAAATAAAATACTCCCTCTGTCCCATTCTAATTGAGAAAATTTCAATTGCACATTATTTAAGAAATTTTAGTAACATTACTTTTATATCCTTATATTACATTAAATGCATCACAACTTCTCAAAAATATGCATTCTAAATGCATTAATTGAAGAGGGTATAAAGAGAAAAATAGTGTGAAAAGTACTTTATAAATAGAAAGTGTCAATTAGAATGGGACACCCAAAAAGGAAATAGTGTTCAATTAGAATGGGACGGAGGGAGTAACACATAAAACCAATAACACACTAAGTAGAGGAGTGATATACAAAATAACACGCTAAATAATCGAGTTTTATAGCGACAAAATAACACGCTAAATAATAAAGTTTTATAGCGACAAAATAACACGCTAAATAGTGGAGTTTTATAGCAACAAAAAAACACATAAAACCCAAGTGGTTGACATGGACCCTTTAACAAATATTCCCTCCTAACTTGATCTCTAATTGTTGAATGAAAGCTATCAATACATTTTCAATTCCCAGGATCGGCAATAAGTTTATCCGGATTAAATTCTATATGATTTTTCTTATGCTGAATATTAGTTGCTTCTGAAGATAATGGATTACTACAATCAACATTCCTAGGCACATTTTGGTAAAAACCCAACAAAGTTCTACTTCTCTTTTTATCTAAAAATTTCACAAGAAAAATAAAAAATCAAAAACCCATCAATTCACTTAAATTTGACTCATCAAGTAATATTAACTTAACAATTCACTTATCATATAAAATCACAACACCAAGATTCATCAATAATTAACAAATAAAAATAAAATGACAATAAAAAACACTTGTTGTAGTCTTGTCTATTCCATCATTTTCCATGATTATATCAATAAAAAAAACCTAAAAATACAATTTAATACAATCATTACATAATTATGTAAACAAAATTAATTTACATAAATAAAATATAGGAAAAGAAAAACAACTTACTCGAAGGAAAATATTTGGTTTGATAAAGAAAAGAAAATAAATGGGAAATAGTTAGAGAATAGCGGAAGAATTGAAGAGTTAAAGATATTTAGGTTAGGGTTTCATAATTGGTGAGTAAAATAAAAAGGTAATGCTTTGATTATAAGCTGACAGTACGCATAATAACTCAAACAAGGGCCAAATGCATATCTGGCCCTTGAAATTTTCAAACAAAGCTGAAGGGCCAAACAACCATCAAAAATTAGGGACCAAACGACATGTCGTTTGGTCCCTAACAAATATGAAAAAATTTAGGGCAGCTCTGTTTGAAACAGAGCCAGAGCTGCCGCTTTTTGCAGAAGACAAGAGCAGGGCTCGGCAGAGCCCTTGCTCAGGGAGGGCGGCCCAGACAGCTGGGTTACCCTCCTTAAGGTCGCCGGCCGGATCAGGGGTGGCGGCCGACCGGGCTCGACCCCCCCTGCCTCCGCCCCTGGTTGCCACCACACCTTTCTTTGTTGAATTATGCTGTAATATCTCATAAGGCAGCTAAATTTGGAATAGTCATAGTGATTGCTAGGGATTATTCAGGATCTATACATGGCAAGTTTTCCGCATATTTCAGGCACATTTGGGATCCTGTGATGGCTCTACGGGAAGCTATGATTTGGGCTAAATCAAGACTTTGGGGTAGTGTGATTTTTGAGGGAGATGACTTTAAAGTATCACAAGCCATCAATACTAAGAATCTTCATAATGCTCAAGTTTGGGGTATTTTTCACGATATTTTACATCTCCGTTTGCAATTTCAAGGATCACATTTTACATCAGTTAATCGACGTTCCAATGTATTAGCTTATAGTTTTGCTTATTCGCAAATGTTTGTAGCTGTCTGTTTTTTAAGTTTTTGAGTCCTCATTTATATGTACTTTTAGTTCCCTTTCAATACAAGCAAATTTCTGTTAAAAAATATATAATATATTCGGTTATTAAATTTGTTTTCCATACTAAATTTATTCTTATTTTGATTTTATAATAACCATAATTAATATTTAACTTAATTTTATTAAGGGTTAATTTTTAAAAAAATCACAAACTTTACACAAAGTTTTATTTTAATCATGACCTTTAAAAGTTGTCATTTAAAGGCATGAACTTTCATATTGTTTCAAAGTTATCATTTCAGTGCATTTTTATTGACTATATTCTTCATTAAACCATTTATGAAAGACCAAAGTTATTAATCAATATTAAATTTTATTATCTTTCAGTTAGAGTATCTAGGATTAGGAATTTTTAGTCAGATAAAATACACTGAATTTTACTTTTGTGATAGATTTGAAATAAAATGAAAGTTTGTGCCTTTAAATGACAACTTTTAAAGGTCATGATTAAAATGGAACTCCGTGTAAAGTTCGTGTTTTTTTAGGAATTAACCCTTTTATTAGTAATATCTTTAAAAATAATAAGATAAAAATTTAAATAATAATATATTGACCAAATACAATATTTTAATTGTGTAGTTCACTCAAACTAAAAGATAGGTATTCCTACTAATTTGAAGACAATTTAGTTATTTTTTACATACTAAAAATTAAATTGGAGATAATTAAGCTACCTATTCTAATTAGGACTTTAATTACAATAGTGATTAATTTAATAACTAATCAAGTTAATGACTATAAAACCTTTATTTAGTAGTAAACTGAAAAGGACTCAGTAAATTTGCCTGCCCCACCAATCCGTGATTTTATATATAATATAGATGAGTGACACATTTAAAATGACTTATCTAAAAATATTAGATCATCTCATATAAAAAAATGAAGTTTTTTTATTAGTTATGAAATTGGGTATATTTGTCTAGTTTTTGTTATCAAAATTATACTCATTATTATTATTTTTATTTAATTTTGTCTATATTTGACCGGAAGAAATTGAGCATCAACAACCATCACCGCATCCTTTTATTCTGGGTCTTCTTTCTCTTTTTATTTTTTTATTTTTTTATTTTTTTATTTTTTATCTGTTAATCGTCAATTATTATTGACAATTTTGTTCATTTTTTTTAAATTCAACCAATTCATTTTTTTTCGTGATAACTGATTAATATATTGTTTTGAAATGTTCAATTAGCGTTTTTGAAAATATAAATATCTTTTCTGGAAATTTTTTAAATATTTTGATGAAATCATCATATTTTTCACGAATGATGTTTTGACCTGGTTTAGAAACGTTTTTGAAAATAATTTTAAAAATCATGTCAAACTGTTTAATTTTTTTTGAAACTATTCTTTTAAAAACCGTTAAAATGTTTGAAACTATTTGGAACTATTTGAAATTATTATTTAGCACCGGAATTAGAAACAATTTTATAAACTATTGAAAAATATTATTTAGAAGTTGTTGGAAACTAATTTTAGTTTTTTTTACACTGTTTGAAACTACCTGTGAAAACCATTTCAAACTGTTTGAAACAATTTTTATATAAAGATTATAAATTGTATTTTTAGAAACCGTTTGAAACTCATTTTAAACTGTTTTTAAAAACAGTAGCAAATTTTTATAGGCTTAATTGCATGAAAAAACACCAACTTTAGCGTGTTTTGGTTATTTAACATAAACTATTTTTTTGGCGTATTTAACATTAAGTAACTCTTTTTGGCATATTAGACACCGTTCACGTTTCCGACTCAAATTTGCCCAGGTGGAGATCGGAGCGTGTCACGCTGTCCCAATCTTTGCCAGCTACGTTGCTCAAATATTCCACGTCACCAAAACGCTGCCGTTTTGTGTGTTAATAATTATGAAGTTAAAACGCACCGTATTAAGCCAAATTACCACGCTTACCCTTGTTATATTACAAATCGAATTAGGGCAACCTTTTCTTCCTCATTTTGCCGTTTTCTGCATCTTACTTTGAAATCCCTTTTCTTCCTCATTGTTCTCCGTTTTCTGCATCATATTTCGAATTAGGGCATCCTCTTTCTTCCTCATTCTTCGCCTTTTCTCTTCTTCAAGCTTTCTTTTGTTTCAATGGCGACATGTGTTGAGGATCGCAAGCGACTGTTCGGTACTGCAAGGCCGTTGGGCACGCCTCCTTTTTCACGAGGCACAAATGAAACGTTCTCCTATGCCTCTTCTTGTAGCTCAGTTCCTGAGAAGGAATGCCAACACGGGAGAGTTAAATGCTATGTATCCTATGCTGATCAAAATCCTGGTAGAAGATTTCTGAGGTGCCATTATCGCCGGGTAAGTATGAGGTTTTATGTTTTGTTAATCTTAAAATCGTATTGTTGTTGGACATAGTGAAAGATTTGAGTCTGAATGTATTTTGTATATATGATTTAGTTAAGTCCTAAGTCTTGTCATGAATGAAAATAATGGACCAGTTAAGTGCTAAATCTTGCTGGTTAAAAGAAGCTGTTTTGTTAGATGATGACAATTAAAATGAAAATATTGATTGAATGCAGTTAAGTGCTAAATCTTGTCATGGTAGTTAGTTGATATGAATGCAGTAAGTTCATGGCAGTAAGTTCATTGTGTGACTTAAGTTAAGGGCTAGGTAGTTAGTAATGCATCCACTTCATGTAAACTTTGTATGTGTTCATATCACATTGTTTTTTATCTCAGTTTGATGATTGCGACTATATGGAGTGGGTTGACCCTGAAACTCCAAAGCATCTGCAGAAGCTTCTTGTAAAGTTAATGGACAATAAGGAGGACTTGGAAGGGAAATTGACAACTATGAAGCAAAATGAGAGGGATTTGGCGTATAAAGCTGAAGCTGGTTCTGCTGTAGCTAGAGCCGCTAAGGACATTGTGAGCACCATGTCAATGCAGATTAAGAATGTTGAGAAGATGAATGGTGATTTGCAGAGATCAAAAATTGAACTTGTTGAGATGAATACGATGCTCGACAAGAAAGTAGAAGATTTGACTGAAGCTAGAGCAAAATTAGTATTGGAAAAGAAGAAGTTAAAGTCCAAAGTGAGGAAACTGAGAGAGGCATGTTGGTTGCTTGGCATCATGTTGGCTGGGTTCGTTACTATCGCAGCGATAATGGCATTTTAACAATGCTTTGTAGTGATTTAGTTTGAATGTAATTTAATGAACTTATGTACTATTTAGTACTGTACTAGCACTTTATTTCATTCTATTAGAAGAACTTATCTAGTATATGACTAGATGAACTTATGTGGTGCACTTATGTATTGAACTTATGTAGTGATTTCTGCCAGTTTATTTCTGATCTCAGTTTATATACAATCACATTACCAATATCCAATATTTAAGTATGTTATAGAGTTATGCATTGCCAGTATAATTTTTGAAATGTTTTAGAGTTATGCATAGCCAGCACAATTCTTGAAACTAATACTTGGTAATATGACATCCAAAATAAATAACAGTTGCATTAGTTTGCACTAAAAGTGCCATTGTTACATCCAAAAAAACTGCATCCAAACTGAATATCCTATAAATACTAGTTGCTTTAGTTTGCACTCAAAGTGCCATTGTTACATCCAAAAAACTTGCATCCAAACTGAACATCCTAATAAATACCAGTTGCATTCTAACACCTAGAAGCTGCACAATTCTAACAACTGCATCCTGCACAATTCTAACAACTGCATCCTGCACAATTTTATCATCCAAAATGAACATCCTAATACTAAGGCTGCTTCAACTAACATCTGAAGCTAACATCTAATGCTACCATTTTGGCATCCAAAAACAACATCCAAAAAGCTATGAACATAAGTTGTTTATATACAAATACTTAATTAATTACATCATAGCACAAAAACAAAAAAACTGCTCTTCATAATCAGTTTGCAATGCTCTCTTGGGTACCGACAACTGCTCGACCACTTGTGCCCCCACGACCGCTTCGACCACCACGACCGCTTCTGCCACCTTGACCTCCTCGGCCTCCTTGCGCAAACGCATTAGAGGCAATGCTACAGGAAGTAGGTCTAGTATATGACGGCGTCTCTCTGCCCGATGATGCGTTGCTTTGACGGGTCACACGTGCACTCGCCTTTGATTGTGGCATCTGCATTAAGATAAATAGTACAAAACTGAGACCAAAAGCATATTTCAAGTTAACAAAAAGACTACCTATACGACATAAATTGTACCCTCAAATACATATTTCCAGTGTCCGCCATTATTCTGAGACCATACCCTTGTCTCACCTATAAAGATGGAAGGACACTGATTTCAAATTCTAATTAAGTTTCTGATTTGTGACTTAAACACCTAACATTCTGATTGCAACATGAACAGTTAAGACCTTATTGAAACACAATCACAATTACCAGTTGTCGTTCTCTTTGTCGTACTCGTTCAGAAGTCGAGGAGTGTACCAAAATAGGTATAATGGTTGTTGAACTCGGGCCCGGTGCGTTGACAGAGGAAGCATTTGGAGCAGCTACCTTTCTAGGTCTACCTCTTTTACCCTGGCAATAAACAGAACATTTGTAAGGCATATTATACATACAGTAAGAAACATAATGCAAAATAAATAAGTATTCGATAATTTTAAATAACTCACCGGAGGTTTAACCGGCTTATGAGCTGCCTGATTATACTTGTTCTTGCAGGTCCTTTTATTATGCCCCATTTTTCCACATATTCCACATGACATTTCCATACCATGCTTCGTCAGCCTGCCCCTTGGCTCCTCCTCTGGTGCTCTCTTTCTCTTCTTTTTAGGCCTCCCAGGCATCTTCTTAACTAAAGGGGGTGTAATTGGGTATCCTTCGGTGACTGGCCACATTTTTTTCCCATTCAGAGGCTCAATTGCAAACCTATAAGTTTCTATATACCGCTGTACTGAGTAGTATGAATGCACAAACTGCGCGGGGTCCTTCTTTGACCACTGAATAGCTGAACATGCATGAATGCAAGAGATACCAGTTTGCTGCCAATTGTTACACGCGCAAGTACTGTTAACCAAGTCCACTGTGAATTGGTCATCACGGATGGACACCTGAAACTTATCTCCTACCGCAGGCTGACTAGTGCAGAATCGACTAAGATATTTATTTTTCTCAAGTTTCTTCCTAATCCTAGGGCAAATGCTATCTGATACTGCACTCATTGCATTCAGCTTAGTGAACATTCTTTGCATCAATGAGCACCTCATATCCTCTAACATGTCGATAATATGCAGCGACCTAGCCTTAACTATATACCCGTTGAAAGTTTCACAAACATTGTTGTCATTCATATCACTTTTAGGAGTGAGACTCAAATGTACCTTGCAGAATTTTTTGTAATCCCGATGAGTAAAGTCTTCCCAAGCAGCCGGGTTTTCCGCCTTAAGAAGATCCAGAGATTGTGTCAATTCTGCCTCATGTGCTTCTCGCTGCTCTCTAGAATAAGTTCTTCAAAGCTTTTCCTTTAAACTCCTTTTTCCAATTGCAATAGACGTGCCTAGCACAGTTTCTATGCTCAGCATATGGAGTCAGCTTCGCTATTGCATTGATCAGGCCCTGCACCATTTAATCATCAACAACCATCAAACTCAGATTCTAGATGTATAGGACATTTACATAACATTCACATGTACAACTCAGCAACCACATTTATATAACAACATAAACATTTACATAACAACTATAAAATAGCAGTAAATTAGCAGTAAATTAGAAAGTTTACATAACAACTATAACATTTACATAACAACATAAAATAGCAGTAAATTAGAAAGTTTACCTTCTGCTGGTCGCTCATAAAACTCCACCCATAACCCTCTTTAATCCCTGGTTCTTCACACAGCAGGTTCAAAAACCAAGTCCAATAAAACTCGTTCTCGCTCTCAACCACTGCCCAGCAAATTGGATACATTTGACTGTTGCCATCCTTTGCAACGGCAGTCAATAAAGCCCCACCTAAGAACGTCTTTAGAAAGCATCCATCAAATCCAATTATAGGTCGGCATCCATTAATAAATCCTTTCCTCAAGGCACTAAGCCCTATAAAAAAAACCCTTGGAAAACAGCACCTTCACCAAGCAGAAACTCAAATCGTCCTTCTCGATCAACCCTCATTAACTCGGCTTTATAGGAACGTAATGCTGCATAATGATCATATACTGACCCTCGAAGAAGCTCTAAGGCCCTCTCTACCTCGGTAACACTTCCAGTTGCTAACCTTCAAGCAGTACTTCTCAAGCAACTCAGCCTGCATCTCCTTCGGCTTAAAGTTGGGATTTCTTTTGATTCTGGTTTTGTATTCCTCAGCAATTCAAAAATAGGTAGCTTGCCTATTCTCAACCTGTCGAGCACAACAATGCTCACTGGTAAGCCTTCTGATGGCAAATGTCGCCTCTTTTCTATCCGTACTTCCGAAGAATTTCCATGGGCAGCCATCCGCGCATCTCATTCCAACTTGATGAGAGCTTGTCCTCGAATTGCTTATATTGAAGCCATTCAATATGGCCCATTTCTGCATAGCCTCTCTACACTGTTGTGGACTTTCAAACCTCATACCCAATTTCAATTCAAACTCTTTATGATCACAACTTGGATCATATAAAATCTTCCTTCTGTTCTTAACCCTTCCCTCTTCATCAATATCATCGTCACTGCATATCGATTCCACATCACAATCAGACTCATCATATTCGCTATGATAATCCATTTCTTCCTCAGCACAATCTGCAGCATCGTCACGCTCATTTGGTTCATTTCTCGTTGCTGTGCTCATTGACCATTGAACTACCTGCTCCCAACCCAGACCTCGTGAGCTCCTGTATTTGGCTAAAACTCGCCTGGCCTGAACTTATTCATCATCGTCCGATAGTTCATCATCGTCAAGCCCATCATCGGTTTCACTTTCGCCAACTGGAAGATAGTCAAGATCTCTTCATTGTGTATCTCTTCATTGTTAACTTGAGTAACATTACCATCCCCCACATCCTCAGCCAGCAGATAGGATTCAACATCAATTGCAGGAGTTTCAGTTTCAACTTCAGGGTTTTCAGTTTCAACTTCAGGAGTTTCAGTTTCAATTGCAGGTGTATCAACAATAACGCTTTTATCCCTAACACCCGCAGCTAATACATGTGCTTTTGCATTATCCATATTCTTTTCCCCTTCAACATACAACCGAAAAAACCCTGGCCAAGCCTCTTTCCCTATATACTGTAACATATCCACTACATCACTATCTTTTTCCAAAACTCTTAGGCCAGTAGCTACTGAGAGACCAGGAACCACATAGTACAACTTAAACTTAAAATACCCTAACCTCAACATATCATCTTCAAACTTAGAAAACCTAAATGTAACTTTGCTAAACCCAGCCTCATACATAATGTCACCCTTGAAATATAACATCTCATCACCAAAAGTAACAAACTTTCCATTATAATTGTAATAGACTGCGAAACTGGACGGATCCATTACTGGTAAGCAAACCAAACAACAAAATGTTACCTGCACTTTTGGAGACCTAATTTCAGCAAGGTGGAAGCAGAGAGCTCGACGAAAATGGCAGCAACGAAGATAATGGTTTAATTTAAAAGAACAGATCGCAAAACCTAATTTCGTGGTTAAAAGAGAGGGGAACGGAAAAGGATCAGACAAAACGGAGAAGGAGAACGGTGTTGCCCTAATTTCATCGTCATTTCAATCGACAGGTTTAGAAAGGTAAGATGTAGAAAACGGCAAAATGAGGAAGAAAGGGTTGCCCTAATTCGATTTGTAATATAACAAGGGTAAGCGGTGGTAATTTGGCTTAATACGGTGCATTTTAACTTCATAATTATTAACACATAAAACGGCAGCATTTTGGTGACGTGGAATATTTGAGCAACGTAGCTGGCAAAGATTGGGACAGCGTGGCACGCTTCGGTCTCCACCTGGGCAAATTTGAGTCGGAAACGTGAACGATGTCTAATATACCAAAAAGAGTTACTTAATGTTAAATACGCCAAAAAAATTAGTTTATGTTAAATATCCAAAACACGCTAAAGTTGGTATTTTTTCATGCAATTAAGCCATTTTTATATTAGAAACCGTTTAAAATTCTTTTATACATGTCTTTTTTAAAACAGTTGACAAAATGTGTTTTCTAAAAAAGAGTAAATGTGCTATGAAAACTGTTTTAAACTTTTTATAAACTATTTTTAAAAAACGGTTAAAACTGTATTTTAGAAATGTTTGAAATCTTTTTATAAAATGTCTTTAAAAAACGGTTGTTAAAGTGTGTTTTAAAAGCTATTTGATTTTTTTTAAAAAGATGCTGAAATCATATTTGAAGTAGAAATTCACAGTGCAAAAATATAAAATATTAACTTCAAAACACACTAGAATACGACTGTCAAGTTTTAATTTTAACATTAAATTTTATAAATTTTATTATTTTTTGAAAAAACCAAAATAAAAATAAAAGATCACATTATTTAATTTTCAATGAGAAGATACATACGCAGAAGTTCGAGGATAATTTGCTCATAATTAAAAACCGGACCAGACCGAAAAACTGAACCGAATCAAACTTTGTTTCTTACTCGATTTTTCGGTAAAAACGATTTAGTTTGGTTCCTATTTTAAATAAAATTTGGTGCTCGGTGTTTGGTTAGATTTGGGTGTTTTAAAAATTAAAAAAAAAAACAAAACAAATAGAACAAACTTTAATATAAAACATATAATTTTTTTTAAAAATAATATAAGTACATATATATACACACTTATATTTTTATGTTTTTTTTTTATTTTAATTATTGTTGATATATGAATTAATAATTATTATTTTAACATAAATAAAAGTCTATTAAACTCTATTATTTAATATTTGAATTAATTTTAATATAAAAAATAAAATATAAAAATGCAATCAAACTTGATTTTAATTGAACTAACCATACCGAACCAAAAGATTTGATTTGAATATTTTGCCGCCAAAATTCGATTCGATTTAAAAAAATTCTAAACTTCGGTTGGTCTGGTTTTAAAAAATTTCCAACCAAGCCAACCGAACCGACATTCACCTTGCTCATAATAATATATTCAATAACGGGAAACAAAAAGAAAAAAGCAGAAAATTCTCGACTCATTTTATGCGCTCACACAAAAAAGAATACAAAGCTAACTGAAACGGAATCATCACTTTTTGGGTGCGATCTAATAATGAGTTCTGGCAAATCCTCATCCTCTGCCTACACCGGCGAGCCGACGACAGTAGGCGGAGGGCGAGGACAACCATCGCCATCATCATCAGAGAAGCAAAAGAAGAAGGCTAGAGTGAGCAGGACGTCAATGATACTATGGCATGCACATCAAAACGACGCCGCAGCTGTAAGGAAACTTCTAGAGGAAGATAGATTCTTAGTTCACGCGAGGGATTCTGATTATCGGACTCCACTTCACGTGGCTTCTCTTCATGGATGGATCGATGTTGCTAAGTGTTTGATTGAGTTTGGAGCTGACGTCAACGCTCAAGATCGTTGGAAGAACACGGTAACTCATTCTACTGTGTTTGATAATCACTTTTATAAAATTTTAAGTCTAATTATTTTGAATGATGTTGGTATTTTGTCAGCCTTTAGCTGATGCAGAAGGAGCTAAAAAGCATAACATGGTTGGGTTCCTAAAGTCATATGGTGGATTGTCTTATGTAAGTCTACTTTGTTTGTCTTGCTTCTTTATTTAACTACTTCATGCTTAATTAGTTACTAATTTTAGTTATGGGGCTGTCTAGGTTGGGAAGAGGTGCAAACATGACCCCATGTATACTATGTTTCTTGTTGGCACCTCTATTTTGGATCTCAAATATGACTCTAACGTTATGAAAAGTACAAAAGAAAAACACAAAAACTGGATGACGTTCATGGAATAGGTCCGGAATAGAATAACTATTCCGTATTTAATAGTTATTCTTCACTTTGGTTCGTGGAATAGTAACTTCATAGAATTGTTATTCCATTCCTCATGGAATAGTTATACTATTTCATGTTTTTCCATTACAAATGGGTTATTTTTGAGATCCAAAATATATGAAATGCTAATATGAGACGCGGGCTATACATTAAGGTCATTTTTGCACCTTGTTCCTATTTTTTTTCTAAGCAGAGCTTGCTCATTTTTCACCATTGGATGAGTTATTATCATTTTCATCCAAAGGTAAGGTAATAATAAAGTAAGCGAAAAACAAAATAACTCTAGAAAAAGCTATAAAGACAATATTAATTCGATTGTAATTCAGTACACCATTAGTTTGATGGAAGAATAGAAATGCATGTAACATTTGTATCCTTATGCTCATTATATCAATGTCCTATATGTATTTACATGATGTACTTCATACAAATGCTTGTCTTTTTTCTGTTAGTTAATTTCGTACAATCAAATTGTAGGGGCAAAATGGAAGCCATCTTGAACCAAAACCTGTTGCACCACCTTTACCGAACAAGTGTGACTGCGAAATTGATCCATCTGAGCTCGACTTCTCGAACTCTGCAAATACTGGGAAGGTGCGATTTTAACCTTTAGAAATCTTTGATTATCTAGTAGTTAGAAATGAAAATTGTTTGGAGTTATGCAAGCATGCTATTTCATTGTGTCGTCTCCGAACAAAGGATTGTAGCAAGCCCTTGACCTTTTCATGTTGTGTGTCAGTGAATCATATTCTTTTTCTTATGCATTGGTTGTCCCCGGGTTTTATTTTATAAAGGATGAAAATGGAGGCCTGGAAGGGGAAATGAGGCTAAACAGTGTAGATCAAGCCCGAATAAGTTCCAGATGCTGGTGGAGGATATTAGGGAAGGTGTGCTCGTAAGTGTTTTTGTTTTTTATTAATTGCTAAAACTATAATGTATATACTAATGCATGCAAGAATACATAACATCATTCACTCTGTTTATGAATTCCAATTCATCTATCTAAGCTTTCACAAAAAGTGTTAATATGTGCAGGCCAAGCTCATTTTAAGACAATTACAGTTAAATTCAGCAATTGCTTATCTAAGTTATTTCTAGTTAACTGGAAATGCTATGCATTCCACTTTGTTGCATAGTTTTGCAAAGTAATTGAGAATAAACCTGCATCACAAGCAGAGTAGTACTGAAGCGAAAAAGTAATGGATCAGGAATTTTCCCGGAAAATTTATTGGTGTTTTGAAATATGAACTATAGGGATATAGTGAAGCTCTCCTATTTTCTCAATCATCCACATACTTACTGTCAAACTTTTGAGAATGGAACGTTACCAGTAATGGTCCATTGTAATTGGTGGTTCTCCTCAAATGCTTTTGTGATTGAATTATTAGGGCATCTCCAATAGTAGAAGCTAAAATAGTGTAAATTTTACACTAAAATCTAACTTATATAGTGTTTCATCTCCAATAGTGACTCTATTTTTTTACACTAAAAGAATATTCTCAGCATATTCCTATCTAGTAAATTAATTAAACATTTTACACTTACACCCATAAATTATTTAAGACTTACAATATACATTTATATATTTTTATTTTTATTTTTGATTATATTTATTTATAATAAAATATATTATTTATTTTAATAATTTATTTTCTAAATATGTTTATATATTTTTAAATATATAAAATTACAATATTTATTTTAAAAAATATTTTTTAAAATAATTAAAGACATTAAAATATACTCTATTTACTAAAAAACACCAATAATTTATTCAACACTAAAAAATATTAAAACATAGTTATTATGTTTATTTATCTAATACAAATATGTATATATATATATATATATATATATATATATATATATTAAATTTATATAATAACTATATTTATTAAAAAAATTAAAAATTTATTAAATAATAAAAATATTAAAATATACTCCACTTATAAATTGTTGAATTTATTAATACCGATTTTTTTTAATATTATATATTTATATTTTTGACTAAATTGAAAAAGCTTATTTAGACTAAATTGTAGCAAAAACTAACAAATGTTTAATAATGAAATTTATAATAAAAAAAGATATCAAAAGTAAAATAGAGTTGCTCTATTTTCATCTCCAATAGTACTCTATTTTAAGGCACACTATTATAGAGTGACTCTACAAATAGAGTAAAAAAATGAGGTACACAATAATAGTGTTGGATATAGAGTACTATTGGAGAGGATTTTTACTCTATATTGGCAAAATAGTGGACTATTGGAGGTGTTTTTGATATTTGGGTGCCTCATGAGCACCCAAATTTCCATTGTTGTGCCTCTTTTGGAATTAATTCCAAAAGAGTGTCTGGACCCACATGTTCCGCATTTCTAGAATGCGGAACATGTGGGTCCAGGCGCTCTTTCGGAATTATTTCCGAAAGAGGCACTGATCCGGAAATTTGGGTGCCTTTGAGGCACCCAAATATCAAAACCCCCTATTGGAGATGGTAATATAGAGTGACTCTACTAATTATTGGAGATTTTTACACTAGTATATTCAACTCTGGCCGTTATTAATTTGAAATCCCATCTGATCTTAGGTTGCTTAGTCAATGAATCAAAAACTATTGCTGCAGGTATTTGAAGACGAGAATGAAGCTGTAAAATATTGTTATTTACTGCAAGGAAGAGGTAAATGTTGTGAAGGAGTTGCAGAAATTGATGCCTGATCATCGGTAAGTCTCTAAGCAAATAGTACCTCCATAGAAAAAGCAAAGCAACTTTAAAAGCCCCCCCTACTTTTGATGCAGGTGTTTGATATTTGCCGTAAAATGAGAGCTCTTGCGGTTCTATTCCGAAGGGGAAGGACACCTCCTCTACCACAAAGCCTCGAACTTAACTTGAGAGCTCATAAGCGATCCCTTGAAGATCAACAAGACTTGATATGATGTGAAACTCAAGTACTAAATAAGAGTACATTGTTGTAGCAGAAATGCAGAGAGTAAATATTGTAATAAAATGACGTCGTATACGGTAGGATATAAAGTGATATAGCTGGATTCACATGTTCCCTGAGAGTTGAATGATATGTATAAAAACTGAGTTTCAATATTGTAGGCTGGAATCTTTTACTTGTCATAGTCTCTCAAGGCAAAGTATAGGAGGAATATCCTAAAAATGGGAACTTACTGAAGAATACTTCATTTAGGTGTGAAATTTGATATATTCGTTTTTTTTTTTCAATTTGAGTGACATATAAAATTGTATTTATGTCAAATTAATCATGCTTATAATTCTTATATCAGATCATTTTCTCACAACTTGTTTTATTACTATACATATGGTACAAATTATTCCCCCTTATCCAGTAAGCTCATTGGCATATATAATGTATCCAAAGGCCAATTATAAATCTTATCCAATTAATTAATTAAAATAATGCAAGTTTCGTATAACACAAGATTTTGTTTTATATTTTTAGTTGAAAAAGTAAAAGCCACAATAACCGACCCATAAGAAAAAAGCCAAATATCATAAAAAGGTCAAAATTTTTATAAAAAATTCACAAAAGTCCCGACCTTTCAATTTTGTCGATTTTGGCAAAAACAAATTATTTGGTTTCAATTGTGGCGAACTCTCAATTTAATTTTAATTTTGCCTATGTGTCGCCTACGTGGCATGCACATATATTGAAAGGTCAGAACTTTTGTGAAACCAAATAATTCATTTTTGGCCAAAATCGATAAAATTAAAAGGTCAAGACTTTTATGAAACTTTTGTTAAAGGTTCGGCCTTTTTACGACATTTGGCAAAAAAAAAAACCTCTCTTAAGTCTTCACTAACAATAATAGTATCCGTAACAGAAAAAAATAATTATCGATTCATTTTTACGCGCTCACACAAAAAAGAACACAAAGCTAACTGAAACGGAATCTTCTCTGATCCGATCTAATAATGAGTTCCGCCAATTCCTCGTCATCCTCCGCCCTCACCGGCGAAACTACGGGGACGACAGCAGGCGGAGGTCGAGGACAACCGTCGCCATCATCGTCATCATCATCGGAGAAGCAAAAGGAGAAGGCGAGAGTGAGCAGGACGTCAATGATACTGTGGCACGCTCATCAAAACGACGCTGCAGCTGTAAGGAAACTTCTCGAGGAAGATAGATCCTTAGTTCACGCTAGGGATTATGATAATCGGACTCCACTCCACGTGGCTTCTCTTCATGGATGGATCGATGTTGCTAAGTGTTTGATTGAGTTTGGCGCTGACGTCAACGCTCAAGATCGCTGGAAGAACACGGTGACCTGTTTTATTCTGTTTCATTAACTTAATAATTATTTTTATTAATCTAATTGTTTTTAATGATGTTGATGTTTTGTCAGCCTTTAGCTGATGCAGAAGGAGCTAAAAAGCATAATATGATTGAGTTCCTAAAATCATATGGTGGATCGTCTTATGTAAGTCTACTAGTTCATACTTAATTAGTTACTAACTTGAATTATTAATACTGTGATTATAATTCATGAGACTATTAATTTGATGGGAAAAGTAGAAATGCATGTAATATATGTGTGCTCATTATTAATGTATTTACTTTATACAAATGCTTTGAATGCTTGGCATTTTGTTCTTAGTTAATTTTTGTGCAATCAAATTGTAGGGGCAAAATGGAAGCCATTTTGAACCGAAACCTGTTGCACCGCCTTTACCCAACAAGTGTGATTGGGAAATTGATCCGTCTGAGCTTGACTTCTCGAACTCAGCAATTATTGGGAAGGTGTGATTTTAATCTTTGGAAATCTTTGATTATGCATGTTACCATGAACTTTGGCTTATTGTTTTAGTATCAAACGATTGAGTTTTGGATTATGAATTGTGTTAATTTTTCATTTGAATAGTGAAAGAAGGTTCATTTGCGTGTTATTATCTAGTTGTTAGAAATGAATTTTTATTAAGTTATGCAAGAATGTTTTTTCACTATATCATCTCTGAACAATGGATTGTAGATTTACAGTGTTAAGTTTGCTAGTCATTATGAGGACACCTTTTTTTTTTCTGGATCATTAATTTTAAAGAGAAAGTATGGACTAGTCACCTGTGAACTTTTTTTATTGTGAAAACTATAGTCTTTTCAGGCTGGATGTCGTTCAACCATTTTAGGTGCCTTTCTAGCATGAAAAGTTCTTAACCTTTTCATGTTGGGTGTCAGTGAATCATATTCTTTTTTCTTTATGAATCGGTTGTCCCCAGCTCTAAGTGGACTTCCATCGTTGGTGTCATTTTTTCCTTGTGCCTGTCTGTGTTAGACTTTTTTGATTTATGAAGATGCAGAAGTTGCTTGTGGTTAATACAACCAGAAATTTACTCCTTATTCTGTCCTTGGATATTTATATTATTTTTGTTATGTTTGTTTGACCCTTTGACCTTTCATTCAATCAACTTGTGGGAGAGCCATATCAGGGCCAGTGCCATTAGAAGGTGGCTCGAGCACTGCTACTTTTTCTTCAAATCTCGTATTGGTACTGAAATTTTTTTCAGTAACCTTAATTTTTTTCAAACTAAGTCCCTAACATGAAAACTTTTCATATAAACTCAAAGGAGATATTTATTTTTGAGAATATGGACCTAGCAGAATATATAACTGAACATGACTTGCAACAGTTGATGATTTGTTTTTGGAGATCTATAAGAATCTTTTTTAAAGCAGTGGCCTAGAAACCTAAGTGGTGCTTTCAAATGGTCATGATGTTGCCAAACTTTTTCTAGATCATCTATGCTAAATGATGAATATTGTGGATTTATTGGTCACATCTTATTTATCACCCTTCTTATTATCTAGTTAGGACTTAGGAGCACACAATTAATGGCAAAATGTTGTGTTACTTATAGTCTAAATTAGTTCCAAAATTTAAATGTCTATTTTTTTTCACTTTGTTCACCTTGAGGGAAGTTTAACTTTTAGCGTCCCAATATTTCAGGTCTTGGCATATTTTTTCTATCTCTAGTCAACAAATTCTATTGCTAATAGTGGCTTATGCTGTAGGGATCTTTTGGCGAAATTTTGAAAGCGTATTGGCGTGGAACACCAGTAGCTGTTAAGCGGATTCTTCCATCACTCTCAGATGATAGATTGGTGATGTGAGCTTTGGCTGCTTGTGGTCATTTTGGTTAATTTGCATTGTGAATTCTGATAAACTCTACCTCAGATCTGTTTAAGATGATATTATGATATCTTTGGATGAAGTAAATGTCTTCGGAAAATGTACAAGTTTTCTACAAAGATGATAGACACTATGTTCTAAACTGTACCTTTTTGAAATCAATTAGGAGTTCTAATTAATTTTTAGGTTCTGGTTTAGAACCTAAAGAGAAAATGAAATTCAAATATTTTGACATCGGAGGCACAAAATCTACTAGTAAATGATTCTGTCATTATTATAATTTGAGGAACATAGTTGTCGTCTGCTATTTTTAAAATTTAGATGATGGGCTTCTGCTACTCTCGCACAAGTATATAGGGATTGCCTGCCGTTATTCTGAATTAATTGATTAATTGTTTTTTTTTTAACTTATATTGTGGGTTTTCTCTTTACTCATCTTCCACTTTTCTGATCCAGTCAGGACTTCAGACATGAGGTGAATTTGCTAGTGAAGCTTCGCCACCCTAATATAGTTCAATTTCTAGGAGCTGTCACAGAGAAGAAGCCCCTTATGTTGATCACAGAGTATTTACGAGGGGTATGTCATTCAATATATGTTTGTTTCGATCATTAGACACAGGAAATGTATTCACTCACTTGATAATTTTACCTTTAATGCATCTGAGTGATCCTGGTATTTGTTTGTTGTCATAGGGTGATCTCCATCAGTACCTGAAGGAAAAGGGTGCACTTAGTCCTTCAACAGCCATCAATTTTGCATTAGATATTGCCAGGTAGTGCGAACTTCTAAGCTAGCTCAATCTAGTGCATTTAGTTTTCCTTACTAGAGCTGGGGGTTTCATCTGTTCTGTGCATTGGTTCATTCTTAATATATAATATATTCTATATGTTTGTAGTAAATAGAAAATCTTAGGCTCCTAACTATATCACTCGCCCCGTCCTATAAAGATAGAAAAAGTTGCACTTTCACCAAGATTAAGAAATTAGTTAATAATAGTTAAAATATCAATATCTTTTTAATTTTTTAAAGTTAATTATTATGGATTGGTGATTTAAAAAGCTAAAGCCTCTATATTTAATGCACATGATAAAACTATAGGAGTATTTTAATAAATTTTTTTAACTAACCATAAAAATAGTAACTTTTCCCATCTTTGTGGAACACCAAAAGTAGCAATTTTGTCTATATTTATGAGACGGAGGGAGTAATAGATATTTTCTATTAAACTTCATATGATTGTTTTGGGGATATTTGCAAACAAAATCACAGCCTTTACATATAATTACAATTCTATCATGACCAATTAGAGTTGGCAATGTCATTCATTAGTTAGTTATTTTTTGCAATTCTATAACCTTTTTAAATTTTCGGTGAATTTATGCTATATGGCAGCAACCAGACTGCCCCTCTGCTGCCTCAAACTCTAGTTGCCGAATTAGAATAAATTCACTGGGATTCAAAATGGTGATAGAATTGCAAAACAAAAAAAGAAAAAATTAATTCATGAATGACATTGCTAACTTTTAAAGGTCAAATACAATTCAGTGTAAAAGTAGTGATTTTATTTGCAAATACCTCAACATTTTGCTTGAGATTTTCTTTGAAACTTCTCATACTGCAAAAATGCTTGAAGCAGTTTCTTTCCCAGAGTAGGAGTTGTTTTCTAGTCAGAAGATGTGAGGTTTTGCATCTCTGGTTCTATAACATGATATAGGTCTTTCTCTTTTCGGTCATTTTCATATGCATAAATTGCTTTTTCTTTGCAGTTTTTCTCGAACTGGTGCTGGTAATTCAGCCAGTTTTGCTTTGATGGAAAGAAATGAGTTGTTTAATATTATAAGTAGTATTTACTTGTTTTTTACTCATAGATGCTTTATGATAGTTGAGTTGCATGTTGCTCAATAACATTATGAAATGCTTCATTTACTTGTTGAAAAAAAAAATGTGAGATTGAACCATTCTTTACATCTTGCCTTTGTAATCTTTTGCCAAGTGACATGTAGTTGCAAGTTTATTTATTATCGTGCTAATTTGTTTTGTAAATCCTGCCAGAGGCATGGCATATCTTCACAATGAGCCAAATGTCATTATTCATAGAGACTTGAAACCAAGGTGAGCTCAATTCTGCGTGAAATTTTGTTAGATAAATATTAAATAGTAATCTCTTAAATTACTTATAGCTGATTCGTTTTGGGAAGCGCGGCAAATTCCATATCACAAAAACTGCTTTAGCATTACACATGCATACAAGGCCCTTTCTTGTTGTTTCCAGTGAAATTTTCATTTTCATTCTCATTTTCTTATTTTTTATCTTTTTAATGTGTTCTCGTAAATCTCAGGAATGTTCTTTTAGTCAACTCCAATGCTGACCATTTGAAAGTTGGAGATTTTGGACTAAGCAAGCTCATCAAGGTTCAGAATTCTCATGATGTCTACAAAATGACTGGCGAGACAGGGAGCTGTAAGTGTCTCTTACAAATTGTTTTTTGAATGAATTGGCTTCATTTTCTTGTACTCAAGTTCTTTTGCTTTATTGTTGCAAAACAAAAGATCGCTACATGGCTCCAGAAGTTTTCAAGCACCGGAAATATGATAAGAAGGTTGATGTGTTTTCTTTTGCAATGATACTATACGAGGTAATTTTCTGGCTTCTGTAAGATGGCATAATGAAACAAAGTAATCAACACTGAGTTTTAGTGCATTTTCTTGTTCAATGTAGATGCTGGAAGGGGAACCCCCACTGTCAAACTATGAGCCTTATGAAGCAGCCAAGTTTGTGGCAGAGGGGCACAGGCCGACATTTCGTGCTAAAGGATTTACCATTGAGTTGAAAGAGTAAGTCGATTTCAATGTATATCTAATTCTTTTGAGAGGATTTGTTGTCTGTATATGAAGTATTGGTAGTAAGTTTTTATGCGGCATCCATAACATGAGGAATCTAATCCATATGTCGGTATTGGGCCAATCACTTTGTTGGGATGTTTTCAGATTAACAGATCAGTGTTGGGCAGCTGACATGAACAGAAGACCTTCTTTTCTGGAAATCCTCAAGAGGCTTGAAAAGATAAAGGAAGCGTTACCTGCGGATCATCACTGGAGCTTATTCAATGCATAACACTGCAAGTGATGACAAGGTTAAATATATGAATCTCTACGTGGTACTCCCTTTCTTTTTCCCACAATTGTGCAGATGCTACTGTGAATACAAAGATTCCCGATTTTTATCATGGTCGGTATAGGCATTTGGCCATCTACAATTGAATACTGTCATTCAATTAACCTACATAAGTAGGTTCATTACCTGACCCAGGTACTGGACTTTGTTTTCCCAATTGTAAGTTGTGATGGATTATGAGGTTTAAAGAGTAAATGTGGGATGTTCTAGGTTTGTATATGGTAAACTTTTTGTTCTCCATGTCATAATGTTAATTTTTGTGTTGGAAACTGCAAGCGTTGATCAACGTGTGCGTATTTTGCCCACTTTGCATTTTCTTGGGTGCGAAAAGTTGTATGAGAAGCCGTCTTTTTGAACCACAACATTTTATTCAGCTGAGAATCGGGGAAAACAAAAGGAGACTTGTTTCAAAGATGCGATGCTTATAACTCACCCAATACGCATTTGTAACTCTCAGATCGATGCAGGAGTTCAACCGCATTGATCAGTTCAGTCATTTTCTGATTTATCTGTGTTTCAGTTTAGCTTATACAAAAAATTAATTGAAACTTTTAGAATAGAACTGGACAGATTTTACTATTAAATTTATCAATTCAATTATTTCATTCTACTTTTGCATGCTCTACCAATAAGGAACATAGTCTACAGAGACTGAATTACCGTGCTATTTTCTTTTTTCCTTGAACATAATAAACCTCCAGAAGATAGCTAAGTGAAGAGAATAAAAAATATAAATCCCAAATTACTTAAAATTTATTCTTTCACATCATTTTACAAGAGAGGGCAAAAGATTGTTTTGTATTAGGCAGTTTCAAAATTAGAATTTAGATGAGCTTCTTTTTCTCGAAAAAGGTCTTCAAGTGCCAAACTTGCATGCCTGCTACTGATAAACAAACTAGGAGAGAGAGAAAACTAAGCCATCCCATTCTCGAGTTAGTAGCTCGGTTCAACTCTTGCATTTCTTCTTCTCTGGAACAATCACCAAACATGTTACAACCGAGTATGATCTCAAATTAACATGCCTATTAAGAAACTGTTTTCTTTTTACCTTTCACGGAGATATAACATCTCCTCCTGAATCGAAATAACAGTATCATGCAGCTTCTTCAGCTCCAATTCCATTACCTGCCATTAAGAAAGAAAAAAAAAGCAGGTGCATAAGAATATTTTAAAGTCTATTAATAAAGTTTAGAAATCAATCGCATGAGAAATTTATTAAATCTCTGACACCTAGAAAAGTATTGAGATGTTTTATGATTTACTTAAAGAACGCAGCTGCTGTCAACTTGATATTTATTTATTAAAGTATCAATATTATTGATGGAAGTATCAGTTTGGGGCTTCCAAGAGCTTAATATTAGTCTTTGAAGGTGGCTAGTTCAAGTAATGTGAGACTAACAGGTAAATATAGGAAACCTCAGCAATCCCAACATACAAGTTTGAAATCTTGAACTGAAGATATGGAAACAACAGCTGAAATCGAGTTTGCTGCTGTGCTCGGAGGACCATGGTTATGGTTCCCAATAAAAAATAGATCTGATCATTATGAACTAACATGTGTGAGGGACAGTTGTCTTTTTCGAGTTTAGATACTTTACAATCACATTCAAGAAGCATACTCCACATCAAGCAGTTTATATCTAAGTTTCTAGCTAATTTCTGAGGCTTAAGCTAAATTCACTCAAGTCAACAACAGTCGAGAGCCATGTGCTTCTAGACAATCTACCTAACAACTTGAACGGTTTTCATAGCATAGCGTCATTAGTCGTAAATATTTCATGCAAGCAATGAAAATCACCTCATTTGAGTTGCATTACTGCTCACCAAATGAAAACATAACTTTTATGATCACATTTGTAAAATTATAATTTCTTTTTCTTTATTGCCTACTTTAATTGGATACTGTTAGCATGAGAATTTCACTAAGTTTAATTTTCCTACAACATAAAAGTATCATCGGATCTTTCATTTTTGAATGTTGTTGTTAGTTAAATATGTATCTATCTTTATATATCGTAAATTCTCGGATCGGGTATTACTTAGATGTGAAACTTGCGGACCTCAGAGACCCTCTATGTAGTTGTCTAGGGCGATCGATCTATATCTTTCCCCATAGCCTGACTCTATCGAACCAGCTATTTTCATCCCTAGGGCTGTGTCTCGATCTCCTACGTGCAAAATCTGAGGGACTAGTTCCTATAGAGATTCCTCTTGGTCTAGTTCCACGCCTTATGACGAAAAGGGAGTTGGCGTGACGTAAAGTGAAGATTGAGGGAAGTAGATAAAAATTCCCTTCTGGGGTATTCCAAAGGTGTAACCTAGGCAACGAAAAATGGGCCTGATACTTCAACTAGAGGAGCGACCAGTTGGTTCACCAAATCCCAACCCAGCGTCACACGTTTTCCAGGTCCGAAGAGATCCAGTGCCCAACTATCGACTCCTCCTGGAATTGCATTATCAGAGCCGAGCTATGAATGGCTGTTAGTGGACACTCACCACGGGAAAAATAAGCAGTGTGGTTGAGTCATGCCAATCCATTATTATCCACCAATTTTTTCTTTCCTATAGTATAATTCCATAACCATCTAGCTTAACTTATGCCCTCATTCTTAGCTATAGTTGAGTTTGAACTGATACGTTGCTACATCTTTTACACCTACCTAAGTCTTAACACGGTTGCTCAAGTGCCTGTTACAAAAATTTATGTACTTCAACCTTACCATAGACAAGACACGGCTAACATGTAAAATTGAATGTGTATTTTTCCTGTAACAATTTTTAAGGTTCAACTCAAGCAACGACAAAGTGACACAATAATGGCTGCAAATAAGAAGACTGCCACCACAGCCAAAGCAGGAAATTGCACTAGCATATAATCCAGGGTAAGGTGGTAATTCTTCTGACCATGAGGTTAATTGCCTAAAGAAACCTGATGAGATGGGTGAAACCTAAGGAATTCATAAATGGGCAAGGCAGGTAAAGCTGTATCGCCTGTATACTGAATTTAAACTCTTAAAAAACATTCCAAATATTTTTTTCATTAAAATCTTTGGCATAATAGACAGAAAAAGCTCATTGTGTATTGAAACTGTAAGTAAACATGGCGTGTATCTTATTATGATAGCTCAAATTTATCATGTAAACACCTCCGACTTAAATACCATGGGTTGGGTATGAATATGCAAAAACTGGACAGATAACGGATTCAAATTGCCATTCCTAAATCAACACGAGCTCCCAATGACAATAGTAATAAAGAAAAAGCTGAAGATCCAGGCAATTTCCTCTAACTATTAACCCAACTAAACCATCAGGAAAAACAACAACATTCTCCCTTTATATATAATTGATCATATGCAAAGTGTTAAGACATCTCTCATTACAATTAAAATTTCGATATTTTCACGTTTCTTAACGAACTTTTCCCCTAAAATCTTCTCGTAATACCAAATTAAACACAATCCTCATCACTTCTCTTCTCAACTCTTTTTTTCTTTTCATCAACATTCAACCAAAAAACATTAAACAAGATCAAGAGAATCAAATTGAAAAAAGAAAACTTACATCAATAGAGCCTTTCTTGGCAACATTAGTCCAATCTTTAGCAGCAACACCAGTTTTCCAGTCAAATTCAACAGTCAAAGTAGCCACAGGCTTATGATCCGGCGCCCAAAAACAAGTCATGTAATCTCCCGCCTCCGCCGCAGTAAATGCAAACTGCCCAGATCCCACAAGCTCCGCATAATGATAACTATTCCCATAGCTCGACGTCGCCTATTCAAAAAACAAAGCTATAAACATCAACAAAAATCCAATCTTTTTCAAAAGAAAAACACGGGTTTTACAGAAATACGCAACTCTAACAGTGACGGCGTGAGTAGCGGGCAAGGGCTGGCCTTCATTAGGGTTGATGACGGAGTACTTGCCGACAGTCATAGCATTGCTTTTGATGTCTTCTGCTATACATTTAGTTTGACCTGATTGTAACTCAAACCGAAGTGATTCCGATGTGCAGCTTAATAAAGTTATAATTGTAAATATGACTGAATGGAGTGATCCAGCTCTATGAATAGCCATTATTAGTAGTCTTCTTTTTAGGGATTTTGTTTGTTATTTCTCTGCAAAGTCGTTGCCGTGGCTTGGGTTGCGGAGAAGAGAAGGAAGAGGGGGAGAAAATGGTGTACGTGAGTTATCGCCAGGTGGTGTCACTTGATTGGTTTTAACACGTTTGTTTTTGTTTTTAATTTAATTTTAGGCAAAACTCATTCAAAAGCCCTTGTATTATACTACTTTTATTCGAGAGGCCTCTGTCCTAAAAGTTGCTCATGTTTGGGTCCCTGTACTAAGCAAATCACGATTATAACACTCTTTATGTGGACGGAATTTAGCATGTGTATCTCACTCTCTGTTAATAAATAGAAAAAGATGATGTGGCTTTCTTTTTCATTTATTGAGATTCATGTGGCATTAACTTTAAGGACTTGTCTTACACACAATCACATTTTAATAAAATTGTATAAAACAATATAAATTTGATGACTAAAATATTATTTTTCCATCATCCTTTGTTGGAAATGTCAATTCCAATTCAAAAATCAGTATATTTCTTAAATAAAACTTTGTCTTTTTTTTTTATTTTCTTCTTCAATTCTTCGTTCTTCTATCTCATTCACATGTAAACCCTAAACTGTTACAATTTGGAAAAAATGTTTCCTTAGCTTTATTAATGAATCAAGAAATGTTTATATACAGACTTAGAGCCGATAACCGCTCCATACAGCTATCATACAGTTGGCACAACTAACATACTAGCTAACAAACTTTAACAGGAAGCTAAATATCCTAACTAACAATTAACAGAGAGTTAACTGTCAAACAATAAGAATATATAGGATCTAATAGCCCCCTCAAGCTGCATACAGGTTATGAATGCCAAGCTTGGAAATTGCTTCCTGAAACACAGCAGTGGAAAGTGACTTAGTGAAAGGATCTGCTAGTTGATTGGTAGTAGAAACAGGCAAGAGATGAATGATTCCTTGTTGGATCTTTTCCCTGATCACATGACAGTCAATCTCGATGTGTTTGGTCCGTTCATGGAAAACTGGGTTATGGGCAATATGAATAGCTGATTGGTTATCACAGAATAATAGAGCCGGAGAAGAGTGTGGAGCTTGTAAATCCTCAAGTAGATACAGAAGCCATTGAAGCTCAAAAGAAGTAGAAGCCATTGCTCTATATTCTGCTTCGGAGGAAGATCTAGAGATGGTTTGTTGTTTCTTTGAGCGCCATGAAATCAAAGAAGTCCCTAGGAATATGCAGAAACATGTGACTGATTTTCTTTAATCAACACAACTTGCCCAATCTGAATCACTGAAAGCTTTTAATTGCAGTGAACTAGATGCTGCATAAAACAAACCCTGACCAGGAGCTTGTTTGAGATACCTTAAAATTCTGTGGACACCAGCAAGATGATTCTCAGTTGGACAATCAAGGAACTGAGAAATATGATGGACAGCTTATTGAAGATCAGGTCTGGTGTTACAGAGATAGAGCAGTTTACCAATCAACTGTCTGTAAACATAATTGCTAAGAAGTAAAGGGCTATCTCCTTTGTAATACTTTGTTGTAGAAGAAAGAGGAGTAGGAGCAGGCTTGGAGGTGAGAAATCTAGTGTCTGACAAAAGATCAAGGGCATACTTTCGTTGAGAGAGGTTAATACCTGATTTGCAACGAGCAACTTCCAGACCGAGGAATAATTTTAAAGGGCCAAGATCTTTAATCTGAAAGGCAGTATGTAGTGTGCTCTTAACCTCTGAAATTAATGTCAAATTATCACTGGCCAAGATCACATCATCAACATAAATGAGAAGTGCTATAAAGGACTCATGATGTGTCTTTGTGAAAAGAGAAGGGTCAGCTGAAGCCTAATGAAACCCTTGATTGAGCAAGGATTAATTTGGCATGCCACATCCTGCTTGCCTGTTTGAGCCCATACTATGATTTCTGAAGTTTACAGACTTGAGAAAATCCAGAAGGGATAAATCCAGGGGGTGGAGTCATATAGACCTCTTCATGAAGATAACCATGAAGGAAGGCATTATTAATGTCTAACTGGTGAAGATGCCAGTTTTTGATGGCTGCAACAGCTAGTAAGGTTCTGATAGTGCCCATTTTTGCAACAGGGGAGAAAGTATCCAAATAATCAAGGCCATGTTCTTGGGTATACCCCTTTGCAACCAACCTAGCTTTGCACCTTTCAAGGGTGCCATCTGCCTTGTACTTAACTTTGTAGACCCACTTACAACCAATTGGCTTCTTGCTAGTAGGTAATGCTGTCAGATCCCATATATGGTTGTGTTCTAAAGCTGTAATTTCATTGGCCATAGCATCTCTCCAGCAGCCATGTTTAATGGCTTCATTATAAGAACGAGGCTCAGTTATAGAACTAAGTTGAAGAGAGAAAGATTTGTGTTTAGAAGATAAGGAGTTATAGGAAATAACCTTGTCTAAAGTATGTGGACTGGTAACCTGAGCAACAGTAGCAGAAGAAATAGGTTTGTAGATGTAGTCTTGTAATCTGGTAGGTTGAAGAATGGTTCTTTAAGATCTTCTCAATGTAGGAGAAGGAGAAATAGAAGTAGGTGGGGATGAAAGAGGAGAAATGGAAGAGGTAGGAATGGATGGAATAGTAAGTTCATCATCATTTGTATCATAAGGTGCAGGAAAAACAATGTCTGCAGAATCAGGGTTGATAGCTGCAGGCAATTGTGGATAATGGAATATGGTTTCATAAAAGACTATATCTCTGGATATAAAGACTTTCTTAGAAGACAAGTCAAATAAAGTATATCCCTTTGTTGCATCAGGAACCCCAATGAATATACACTTTATGGCTCTGGGATCAAACTTAGTTCTTAACTCAGAGATTGTGGAAGCATAGCAGAGGCATCCAAATACTTTGAGTATAGAATAATCTGGAAGAGTTCCAAATAGTTTGGCAAAGGTTGTGTCATTTTTTAGAACAGGTGATGGGATGCGGTTGATGATGTATGCTGCATAGGGTACACAAAAATTCCAGAATGAAGCAGGAACTGAAGCCTGAAACTTGAATGATCTAGCAACATTCAACAGATGTTGATGTTTTCTTTCAACCACACTGTTCTGCTGTGGTGTGTACACACAGCTAGTTTGATGTATTATTCCCTTTGACTTGTAATAAACAGGCATGTCAAATTCAAGTGCATTATCAGTCCTAATGCACTTAATTACTGTTTTGAATTGTGTCTCAACATAAGCACAAAACTGTTGAATAATACCCCTTGTTTCTGCCTTAGACTTGAGAAAGAACACCCAAGTATATCTACTATGATCATCAATGACTGTTAAAAAATACTTATGGCCATTCATTGAAGGAATTTTTGTTGGTCCCCACACATCCATATGAACCAAATCAAATTTTTTATTGCTGATAGAGTGACTTACAGGAAAAGGAAGCCTCTTGTGTTTTGCAAAATGGAAAATATCACAATGACTGTGCACTGGAACAACTATACTGGAATCAACAGCTTGTAGCAGTTTTATTCTACTATTGGACAAATGTCCTAATGTATAATGCCATAAATCTGACTTGGCAACAGTAGAAGCACTCATAACAGCTCTGCAAGAAGACTTAGAAACATTGTTGCTACCATTTGACATCTTAAGATGGTATAAACCATTTAGCTTCTCAGCTAATCCAATCATCCTCCAGGTCCTGATATCCTGGATAAAGCATGAGTTAGAGTGCAATATCATGCATAACTGATCATACAAAGAAGTCAGTCTGCTAGCAGAAATTAGATTGAAGGAGAATCTGGGCACAAACAACACATTCTGTAGTGTAATAAAAGATGGGATTCTCACTGTCCCAACATGTGTAACTGGAAAATTTTCACCATTTGGTAATTTGACATAGACTTCCTTTATAGGGGAATAAGAAGTGAAGAGAGAAAGAGAGCAAGCAATGTGGTCAGAAGCACCAGTATCAATAATCTAGTTTTGTTCACATGGCAATTGAGAACAAGAACTGAAGGAATAAGAAATACATGAGACATTTGATTCTGGCTTGAAATTGCTTGACAATGTGTTGACATGAGTAACACTGTCATTATTCAAGGTATGCTGTTGTATAAGACTCAGTATCTTGGAATACTGTTCTGGAGTAAAGCTCATTGGCATAGGTGAAGTGTTAACAAAATTTGGTTGAAAGTTCTGGTAACTACTAGAGTCAATTATATTTGCCTGGTGAAAGTTTTGAGTGCCCTGCATATTCTGCATATTTTGTACATTTTCATTACTCATAGGATAATTTCCTCTGATTCTTGGTGTAGACCCTAGGGGATAGACATGCTTCTTGTAACATATATCAACAATGTGGTTATGAACACAAAAGGTACAAGTTTTCTTCACTCCTTGATTATTAAAATTTCCTGGAACAAATCTTCTCTGCATGTTTGGATGTGGGGTAAAAGGCCTTCTAGGCCCAGAATAGCCAACAACACTGGCATAAACTGAATGGTTTTGATTTTTAAAGAATTGAGTGTTATCATTCTGATCCTGCATTTCTTCAGCAGTGTTTACTGAATGACTATAAAACACAATGGATTCTCTAGGTTCTGCATTTTTCATTCCCAGTTGTCTTTCTTCTTGCATTATCATAACAAATACTCTATTAATCTCAGGCAAAGGCTGCATCAGCATTACCTGAGATCTAGCAACACCAAAGTTGTCATTCAAGCCTCTTAAGAATCTGATTACATAGTCATTGTTTTGAAAATTTCTACCAACATGAATCGCTTCACAATCATGTGGAGGATCACACAAACAAGTAGGTATGGTTCTGAGATTAGTCAACTCATCCCATAAGATTTTCATATTAGTGGAATAATCTGTTACAGAGGAATCACCTTGTTTAAGGGCAAACACCTCTTCCTGTAATTCAGCTACTCTGTGTGCATCGCCTTGAGAAAATCTTTCCTTAAGATCATTCCAAATGTCAATGGCTTTGTCGAGCCACATAACACTGCTTCTAATAGGAACTGAAAGTGTCTGAGATATCCAAGACTGCACCATCACGTTGCATCTATCCCAAACTGGATATAGTTCATCATCTTTGTGTGGAGCTTTAATAGTTCCATCAATAAATTTGTCTTTATTCTTAGATCTCAATGCCATTCTCATCGATCTTGCCCAAGTATGATAGTTCGAACCTTTCAATAAAGTAGTTACGAGTATTCGAGATGGATTCTCATTAGGATGTAGTTAATAGGGACTAGAAGGTAAATCTTCTGGTTTGTATGAATGCTTCATGATGTTAATGTGTTGTTTGGTTACTGAGAAAATTTTCAAGTGAAGAGAAAGAAAAGTTGATGATTAAAGCTGAAAAAGGAAACAAATGTGATATTCTTGATCGCAAGGAAGAGGAGAATCTGAATATGTAGTTTGTTTGTGTAAAGTATAATCGGAAATGTGAAAAATGATTTGTTTGGTTAGTGAGAAACTGCCAAGAAAGTGAAAAGAAAATTTGAGCTATGCTCTGATACCATGTTACAATTTGGGCAAAATGTTTCCTTAGCTTTATTAATGAATCAAGAAATGTTTATATACAGACTCAGAGCTGATAACCGCTCCATACAGCTGTCATACAGCTGGCACAACTAACACACTAGCTAACAGACTTTAACAGGAAGCTAAACATCCTAACTAACAATTAACAGAAAGTTAACTGTCAAACAATAAGAATAAATAGGACCTCTAATATAAACCACCGCCTAAATCCACCTAAGCCACAGCTTGTCGCCGCCGTAGATGAACAACCAAAGAGGAGGACCAACAACGGTAGATCCACCCGCAAGATGAACAAACCAAAGAAGAGAACCGGATCGTTGCACTTTAGCTCGAAGACGACGACGAGGAATGGTTATTGCTGACGAGCAACGATGGCGACAAGATGGTTGCTGCTCGACGATGGACGATGAGGATGAAGGTGAAGAATTACTGGTGGAGGCGTTGTGCTGCTGATGTAGGAGCTGCAGGTGGGGAGCTGTGCTGCTGGTGGAGGAGCTGTAGCATCAAGGATTTATTGCTCCACCTCAACTCAATCACACTCAGCTGTTACATTTCAAAATCAAGAACTGATCAACAAAGTCTTAAAACTAAGAGATTTCGTTTTTTACATTTTAAAATTTGCAAGATCTTTGCCCTGGAACTTTATTAATGGAATTTGTAGTTAAGGTTGAAGAATCAAGAATTGCTTGCAGCTTGTGATGGAAAAACCATTTGCTGGACTAGTTAATTGAAGCATTTATGCTAAAGATGATATGCTCATTGTCCTTAGCAATTCTTTAGATATAATTATTTTAATTTATTATATTTTTCTAGATTGGATGGTTCAAAAATGTTATGGGCATTTTAATTTTGGCTTAAAATAAAAAGAATTATGAATTTTTTTTTTAATTTTTAAAATTCTTAGGTAGCAATGTTGTTCTTGAGTGTGGAATACTGGTTTTGGAGTAAAGAGTGGAGAAGAAAAGGAAAAAAATCTACTTGAGGTCCTCTTATTTGATATGTATTTTGAAAGATTAACACATGTAGTTTAGAGTTTATTCTTCCCCTCAACTCTCACCATTTTTTTCAAAACTGTTCATTTTTTTTATTTTGAAAAATCATTTTCAAAATCCTAAAGAACTCTACTTTTTTATGGCTCGTGGCGATCGCTCAGCTTCTTCTTTAGCACCCAGGTTTAGATTTCACCCAACTGATAAAGAGTTTGTTCAGTATTATCTTAAGCAAAAAAATTACTAATAAACCCTTAAAATTCAATGCAATTGTTGTTGTTGATATCTATAAGAATAAGCTCATGGATCTTTCAATCCAGTTTTCTTTCTTTTTCATCAGTTTATTTTTGTTTTTATGTTGTTCTTATGCTATGTGTAATGTTTAGAAAATTGGGTTGTTGGAAATTTTGAGTTTTGTTGCTTAATTTTTGTTTTATTGGTATTTGTTTGCTTATTTTGATGTTTGTATTGTTGAAATTATTTTAATCAATTGTGAAAAGTAGTTAAATTTTGAAAGTTATGTTGTATCACAAGTTCGGTAGCACAGGCAGAGAATATGTTTTTATACGTAATATTGTAATTTGTTTTTATATGTAATACTTTTTTAGGAATTTAATGAGTGTTTTAATATTTTTTAATTCCTGTAAATATATTATGTTGATTTATATTTTTTATATACCATACAAGTTGTGTTTTATGTTGTAAATTTTTACTTTATTTTTTGTTTGTATTATATATTGATGGATGTCGAATCCTATCTTAAGTACTATGCAGCCGAGTTGCAGGAGATCCACTCTCAGACGATACCGGACTCCCGTCCAAAGGGATAATCCAGACGAAACTGGCGGCCGAATCCGTAGGATCCTCCTCAGCTGGAATATGATATCATCCACAATGATAAGACCGAATCCCTGAGGACTCAGACAAAGCGCGTAGACCCTGAGATTCGGACAGAACGCTAGATCTGCCTATATTCTCGAATATATTTTCTATTTGGATATAAACTCCAACTTAGAAAGATAACTTCTAACTTAGGAAGACGAGACTATTTAGGAAGACGTTCCTAAATAGGACTCATGTTTGAATAAGGAATAATACTCCTAATCAGGGTCAAACCCTACAAAATAAGATTCATCTTCCTATTCTAACTCTACAAGATATACAATCATCTACTATAAAAGGAGTTTGAGGTATGCCTAAACACACAACTACATTATATACTCAAAACGCTACTCAAAGCCTAAACTGACTTTAGCATGGGAGAGTTAATCGGACAACCACCGTCCGGTTAGCTTCTACCCTGTTTTGCAGGTTTCATCACCGGATTAGAAGGCATACTTCATCAATTGACGCCATATGCGGGAAAAGCTTAACAAACTTTGAACTTGAAGGAGTTTTTCTGAACTCAAACAAATTCTATTGAAAAAGATAGACTTCTGACGGAACAAATCTGAAAGACAAGCAACCGATGGATCCCAAGAACCATCAACATTATTTAAATTAAGAGTTTATGAGTTTCGGAAGTGTTTTTGAAAAATAAAATGAAACATGAAACATAGGACTTGGAAAGTTTCCGTGCAACATAGATGAGATTCATTAACCAACCATATATAAGAATTTACTTGTAAAAAAGTCTATATTTGTACAAAAAGAGGTGTTTATATTTTATTGTTTTTTTAATAGGAGGTTCGACTTGAAATTGAATATATTGTTATTCCCGGAGGAGAGCCCGTGCAACTTCTTCCGAGACGTTATGAAATAGTTGCTCGTCAACTTGAGCTTGTTTATGGCTATCAATTGACAACAGAAATTCAGGCACAGAGCGAAATTCGAGGCTGCAAATTCTTCCCTTAAGAACAAACAGGTTGACTGCTAAAACCCTAAGGTCTCATGCAAGCATACAAAAGGATTTGAGCTCAAAATCAGTGGCTGCCTATGGGGGAGGTAGCGGTGTTTCAAAGCTGCCATTTCTGCCCCATTAATCTCATAACATTCACATTTCAAGAGTTCAATCTCTGGATGATTCATATCATTTTCTGTACAGTCATTGTCAATAATTTAAGTAATTCCTTGTCTATGTAGTTGTGTTAACCTTGTGAATCATGTATGTAAGTTGATTTATTGTCATTGGTAATGAAGCCTGCATAATGTTCCAAGCAGGGGTGTAAATGAACCGAGCCGAGCCGAGCTTTGAAATGTTCATGTTCGGTTCTTTTAGCGAACAAAGTGTTCATGTCCAGTTCATGTTCAGTCGAGCTTTAAACGGAATGTTCATGTTCGGTTCGTTTATATTTTATAGTATTCATGTTCAGCTCGTGTTCAGCTCGTGTTCCTTCGTTTAGCCGCTAAACAAACAAGCTCGTGAACAAGCTCATGAGCAAGCTCACGAACGAGCTCGATAAGCACTAAACGAGCCTATTCACGAACAAGCTCGATAAATACTAAACGAGTTCAAAACTACGTAGTTTTCTTTGATTAAATTATGCGTTTTCTTATATGAAAACTACATAGTTTTAATAGAGTATATCAAAACTACGTAGTTTTGTTTACTCTATAAGTTAGTTCGTGAATACCTAATCGAGTATCTAAACGAGCTTATTCTCAAACTATAGACGAGCTCGTTCACGAACTTGTTCACGAACTCTTATTCAAGCTCGTTTACGAGCTACTAATCGAGCTGTTCGTGAATGTAAACGAGCCAAAAACCACTATGTTCATGTTCGGCTCATTTATACTAACGAACATAAAATCAAGCTTGAGCTCGATTTGTTTGGAATATGAACAAACACGAACCGAGCTCTTATCGAGCCGAACACCGATCTGCTCGCGAGCAGCTCTTTCGTTTACAGCCAAGTCATGCTTACGACTTGAAATTAAACTCATGTATTTTCCTATGGTTTGGTAAAATACTTTTGGAAAGAAATGATTTTTTATATGATGAATCACAAAATGATCCGAGATTTGGACTGCTAGGAAGCCCACCTAAACAATAAAAACCAAAAATCATTATTTGTATTTTAAATATATAATATTGAATAATAAGATCTTAAAATAAAAAAAGATTAGTACATTTTATTTATGTCATTAATTTATTGTCTGTATACTTTTGATTATGGATAGACCAAAAATCAATCAAACCGGTTAATATAATTTGGATCAAAAAATTTAACCACTAGATACGATTATCCGGTTCAAGAGTTTAGATTTAGATTTTAATTTTTGATTAATGGTTCAAATTTAGGATTTGAATTTTTAAAAAATCTCGACAATGAATTTCGGTTTGTAAGTGATGTATAATTGTTTTATAAAAATATACATGTGATATTTTATAAATATTTATAGATACTAAATATAAAACCTGTTCGTGTACTCTCATGTCCATTCAGTGAAGTCCTTTTTCACATCGACAAAAAATAACATAAAAATCTGACGTTTAGATACTAGCAACTATAGATAAAATGAGTTTATTAATGGACCTAAAAAGAGATAACAAGAACAAAGTAATTTTTGTTTTTTGCCAGAAGATAGGTAGATTAGATGAAAAACAAGAATTACAAAATGTTGGACTAAATAGAAAACGAATTAACAGTAGCTCTCTTAACAGTTTGAGCCAAATCATGTGCTTATCTATTGTGTAATCAAGAATATAATAGAAGTTACAACTCTGAAAACTGCTCCGGAGATGCCAGATATCTATACAAATTCCCCAAGCTGTTGCAAGATATGAGTCATTAGAGTTAACAGATCGAATCACTTGCAGTGCATCACCTTCAAATATCAACTTCCGCCAATGTCAAGATTTAGCCCAGTTCATTGCCTCCCGTAAAGCAAGAAATTCTAATATACCCGAGTCCCATATGGATCTATATACAGCTGAAAATTTTGCCACCACAGAACCCAGGTGATTTCTTGCTATGGCAGCAATGGTTCCAAATTTAAAATGTTTATCAGTCGCTGCATCAACATTGATTTTCAAGAACTCAGCTGAAGGAAGACTGGAAGAAGTGATATTGCTACTTGAAAAGTTACCTGAATGTGGCAATTGCAAATTGTCTTGAATTGAAGAAATTCAGAACAGGCCTGAGTAGCTAATGTAATAATTTGAGATTCAGAGATAATCTCAACTTTAAATATAGCTGCATTACGGGCCTTCCAAATTTGCCATAAAAGAAAACAAAACAAAATTAAAGCCTCCTCTGAAGGATCCATTTGTCGAAGTTCAGAACATATATGTAACCAAATAGTAGAGAATGAATGGGAGTGCATCCAGTCTGATATGAACGAGAGAGTAGACAGAAACCAAGTATGTACAGAAAAAGGGCATAGAAACAGTAGATGACATAAGGTTTCAGTTTGATGACAATGAGGACAAGAAGAGAACTGTTGGAATCGTTGCAATAACAAATCCCTCGTAGGTAAAGCATTGTGAATACATCGCATAGAAACAAACGAATCTTCGAAGGTATATTAACATGCCAAAATAATTTCCAGTCTTGTGTTGAAAATCCAGGAGCCATGACATAGTCAGAATTGTGAATGGTCTTATAAAGAAAATGATAACCAGATTTAACCGTATATATGCCTTTATTATGATGATGCCATACCAATCTATCTTCACCTGAAAATAAAGATAAAGGAATAGATAAAATGGCTTCCACATCCTCAGCTACAAATAATTCCTTTATCAATGGAATATTCCAATCACGTCCATTGGAAATAAGTAAACCCGATACTAGTGCTGGAACGGAATTAGGATTAATATCTGGATTTAAATGAGGAAGATAGGGATAAGTAGTAGGGATCCATGGATCAAATAAACTGTGAATAGAATGTCCATTATTACATTGCCAACGAATACCCTGTTCCAACAATGTAGCTCCAAATTTAAGGCTACACCATCCCCAAGAAGGTGGAGAGCCTAATGATGTTGAAAACAGATCAGTAGATGGGAAGTAGTTAGCCTTATATACTTGATAGAGTAATGAATTTGGGTCTTGAATGATACGCCACACCTGTTTTGCTAACAAAGCCTGATTAAATGACTGTAAATCCTTAAAGCCTAGCCCTCCTATAGACTAGCTGAAACACATTTTCTTCCAAGATACCCAATGATACCTGTGTTCTTAATTTCTCTGTCCTCACCAGAATTGGGATATAAGGATGTTAACACGAATACAAAGAGACACATGTAGCTTGAAGCACATCATTGTGTATACCGGTATTGCTTCGATAATTGCTTTAATTAAAACTTCCTTAGCCCCTAAAGATAAAAACTGCTCTTTCCAGTTAAGTAAGTGTCACGACCCGATTTCCGCTTAGAAACTCGTGTCGAGACCGACGCTAGGGAATGGGAATGGTTGTTCCGAAACCCGTAGCAAGCCTAGGAAAAACAGTAAAAACTTTTCGCGTTTTGAAAACATAAAAGGTCTCAATTTCTTTTCGCAAGTATTTGAAACCTTCAAATAAACGTGTAATCAAAACCATGCAATCGCATTTCTGGACTCAGGGTGATACATGTATACTGCACACACCTTGACACAACCCTGTCCAAAAACAATGCCAGCGGTGCAAACCAGTTATCACGTCAAGTAACTGGTTTAAGCATGCCACTTAATTAATCACGAAGCTTTTATCAAAACCAGGTTTCTTATAAACAACTGGCAAAAGCCCTTTTTATAAAAACATGCTTTTGTCCCAAAATGATACTGACAGTAGTTTCATATCAGAGTTTAAGTATTTACAATTGAACTACTGTTCGGAGTTAGAACTACTCTGCAGCTCTAGAGTGACCTTTATTTGGTTACAACTTCCAGAGAAAGAATTGGAAGTCTTGTCACGTCAAAATATCATTTACCTGTGAAAAGGGAAATCAACGGGGGTCAAATATGAGTGAATTCACATAGTTACTCAAGCATATTAATAAAAGCAGAAATCGCATGTAAACGCACTTTGTGCAGCCAAATAACCGATCCAAATGAAACCCTAAAAGAAACCCCATTTGGTTAACTGTGATTAATGTCACAGTTCGTGCTCTCTTGTTTAACAGAGGATGAAATGTGAACTCACGTTATCACAATCATCTTATCTCTGTGTAAGGTTTGCTGGGCCGTAAATCAAATTACTGGCTCCCCAGGATAACCTGTTAGGTCTTAGCCGCTTTGCAAGCATCTGGCCAAAGAACCCAACTAGTATGCAATGCAATGTTTTATTAATACCGGTGATCACACAGTTCTATTGTTGCCAAATAGATAGCACGTTCCAGTGGATCTATATATTGGTTTCAAATCGACTCTATGCAATGCAATTTCAAACATATTTTTAGTTATAAATGTTTTGGCATCAATATTCAAAAGTAAATATGCGAACTCACAAAACCGTTATCCACAAAACAGTTCTCGTTCACCCTCTACTCTCCTGGTCCGGTAGTTTGCTTGCTCGTCGGATCTAGCTAGAAAACAATTATTAAACACAATTGAAACAAGAATTCTAACTCTAAAGAGTAGACTCTCTATTGACATTACTAAACATATAGCATATCTAGTCTATACTCATTTTTAATCTCAACTCATAGTCCTCTAGCTATTAATCACATTGATTAATAGAGAATCTAATTAAAACGTCTCTAAGTTTTAATTAATCGAACTTCCTTAAACGTCCAAGTTCTTTTTAGTCCTTATTGAACGTACCGTTCAAAATTGTTCAAAATTCGTTGGTTCGGAACCCGACGTGCGAAAGCACGTCGGAAACACGCGCTGGCGCGAGGCCCTGTGCGCCCGCACAGGACACTGTGCGCCCGCACAGGACACTGTGCGCCCGCACAGGACACTGTGCGCCCGCACAGGACACTGTGCGCCCGCACAGGACACTGTGCGCCCGCACAGGACACTGTGCGCCCGCACAGGACACTGTGCGCCCGCACAGGACACTGTGCGCCCGCACAGGACACTGTGCGCCCGCACAGTGTCCCTGTGCGTCCGCACTGGTGACTGTGCGGTCGCACAGTCTCAAAGAGACTGTGCGCTCGCACAGTCGGGCTGTGCGTCCGCACAGTCACTGTGCGACGCACAGTAGCTGTGCCGCACAGCCACGGGAACTCCGTTCCCGGGCCGATTTCTGTCGAGCTAAACCCATTTTTCCGATCCTAAACGCATATACAAATGCCAATCTATCCATTTTCACTATCGGAACGTAAAATCATTACGTATACATTCGATTCGATACGGTAACCGTTATATATTCGAATATAATCCATTTTCTATATATCCAAATTCAAAATAACGGTTATAACTTCGATTATTAATGGATTACCGAAGAAATTTGAGTTAGAAACGAGAAATTGGATCGAAACCGTCGAACCTACCGTCGCGTGCCGTCGTCGCCGTTCTCTCTGCACCTAAACCTAATGTTTTAGGTTCTGCAACTAATAAACATTTCATTTGAAATGTTTATAATATATAGTTTGGTTAAATTCCAAACTAGCCCCTAGGTATTCACGCGTTACTTTAACCCAAATTCTTAAATACTCGTCCGTAACTAAAACGGACAACGAACTCCAGATTTTATGAAATTTTAACCACGAATTCCATAATTCGTAATTAGAATAAAAACATAATTTTTATTCTCACGGGACTTATATTTTATCTTTAATAAATCATTAAAGATTTATTAGGGCTAAATTAGACCCACTTAATAAAATTTCTATCTCCAAATTCTATAAAATTTTAGGGGTAACTTTCTAATAATATTTCGTGAATATTGACTCCAAAAATATTCACATGGGACTTATAAATTATCCTATTTTAATTTGTAAGCATTTCTTAATTCCCGTTAGTTAAAATATAAATATCCAATTTTTATATTTTAACTTCTATAACTATTTTATATTTCCGGAGATACTATAAATTAAATTTATTCTTAAATTTAATTTACGTTCTCCCGGTCCTATAAATTATTCCTTACGTGGAATAATTTAATCCTTTAATTTTACGGGGTATTACATTCTCCCCACCTTATTAAAATTCGTCCTCGAATTTCAATAAGAACTACGTACCTTGTAAAAACAGGTAAGGATATCGCTGACGCATATCCGCCTCCGTCTCCCACGTACACTCCTCTACAGAACGATTCCTCCACAACACTTTCACCATAGGAATCTCCTTAGTACGAAGTTTCCGTAGTTGAGTATCTACTATCTCAACAGGCTGCTCTTCATAAGAAAGTTCCTCATTAACCTCTACAGTTTGTGGTTGAATCACATGAGAAGGATCTGCGATATATTTTCGCAGCATCGATATGTGAAACACCGGATGAACTTGTGACATATCTGGCGGTAGATCTAATTTATATGCTACCGCTCCGATGCGCTCTATAATCTCGTAAGGTCCCTCATACCTTGGAGATAACTTGCCTCTCTTTCCAAAACGAATAACACCCTTCATTGGTGATACTTTCAGAAAGACATAGTCACCAACTTGAAATTCTATCTCTTTTCTCTTTGAATCTGCATAACTTTTCTGGCGACTGAAAGCAGTTTCCAATCGCTGCTTAATTAATGGTACCTTCTCTGAGGTAATTTGGATAATCTCTGCTCCTGTCAATTTTCTTTCTCCAACTTCCTCCCAACAGATAGGGTGTCGACACTTACGACCGTATAATGCCTCATATGGAGCCATATCGATACTGGAATGATAGCTGTTGTTGTATGAGAACTCAACTAATGGCAAATACACATCCCAGCTACCTCCAAAATCCAGTACACACAGTCGAAGCATATCTTCCAAAGTCTGAATAGTCCTTTCAGACTGTCCATCAGTTTGCGGATGAAATGCGGTACTAAAATCTAACCGCGTTCCCATCGCTTCTTGCAAACTTCCCCAAAATCTAGAGGTAAATACTGAACCTCTATTTGAAACTATTGACACGGGAATTCCATGTAAACTGACTATCTTGTCAATATATACTTGTGCCAATTTCGCCGCAGTATATGATATCTTAATAGGTATAAAGTGGGCCGACTTCGTCAGACGATCCACTATAACCCATATAGAATCAAAACCTTTCTGCATCTTAGGCAATCCAACCACAAAGTCCATTGTAATCCTCTCCCACTTCCACTCTGGTATGGGTAGGGGTTGTAAAAATCCATATGGCCTTTGGTGTTCAAGCTTAACTTGCTGACACACTGGACACCTTGCTACAAACTCTGCAATATCTCGCTTCATTCCGTTCCACCAGTACATCTCCTTAATATCTCTATACATCTTGGTAGAACTTGGATGAATACTATAAGTTGATCCATGGGTTTCCTCCATGATCTTCTGCCTTAAATTTTCAATATCTGGTACACATAATCTGGTACCATACTTCAGTGTTCCGTTAACAATACTGAAGTCTTGACACTTTCCTTTCTCTACCTCCTCCATGACACGCTTTAGTTGAGGATCTTCACCTTGTAGTTCCCTAATCCTGTCGATTAGAGTTGGTCGCACACTTAATTGGGCTATCAAGCTTCCAAGATAAGAAACTTCAAACCTAATGTTCTGACTGAACATCGTATAGATCTCTTTGATCAATGGCCTTCGCCACTCTGTTGTAACATGTGCTAAACTTCCTGCAGACTTTCTGCTTAGCGCATCAGCTACCACATTAGCTTTACCCGGATGATACTGTATAGTGCAATCATAATCTTTAAGCAACTCTAGCCACCTTCTCTGTCTGAGATTCAATTCACGTTGATCAAAGATATACCTCAAACTTTTATGATCTGTGAATATCTCGCACGTTGCACCGTACAAGTAATGTCTCCAGATTTTCAATGCAAAAATTACTGCTGCTAATTCCAGGTCATGAGTAGGATAGTTCACTTCATGCTTTTTCAATTGGCGAGAAGCGTAAGCTATTACTCGTCCATGTTGCATTAAAACACATCCTAAACCAACCCTTGAAGCATCACAGTAAACAGTGAATCCTTCAATACCTTCAGGTAATGCTAACACTGGAGCTGTCGTTAGACACTCCTTCAGTTTCTGAAAACTGTTATCGCATTTCTCTGTCCATTCGTACTTTGCATTCTTCTGAGTTAACTTCGTCAATGGTGCAGAGATTTTTGAGAAATCTTGCACAAATCTTCTGTAGTATCCTGCTAAACCAAGGAAACCACGAATTTCAGTCAGCGAAGTTGGTCGTTTCCATTCCACAACTGCTTCAATCTTCTTTGGATCTACTTTGATTCCATTTTGAGACACAACATGTCCCAAAAATGCCACTTCTTCTAACCAAAATTCACACTTTGAAAACTTGGCGTATAATTGATGCTCCCTCAATGTCTGAAGAACTATGCGCAAATGATGTGCATGCTCCTCCTCCGTACGCGAGTAGATCAAAATATCATCAATGAAAACAATTACAAACTGATCCAAGAAGGGTTTGAATATCCTATTCATCAAATCCATGAAAGCCGCTGGTGCGTTATTCAATCCAAATGACATAACTAGGAACTCGTAGTGACCATACCGAGTCCTAAAAGCAGTTTTCGAAACATCATCCTCTCGGATCTTTAACTGATGATATCCTGATCGCAAGTCAATCTTAGAAAAATACCTTGCTCCTTGCAGTTGATCGAACAAATCATCAATCCTTGGCAATGGGTACTTGTTCTTGATTGTAACTTTGTTCAGCTGTCTGTAATCTATACAGAGCCGAAATGATCCGTCCTTCTTTTTAACAAATAAAACAGGTGCTCCCCATGGGGAAACACTTGGTCTGATAAAACCACAACTAAGTAGTTCCTCTAGTTGATCTTTCAATTCCTTTAACTCTGCTGGCGCCATTCGATAAGGAGGTATTGATATCGGTTTGGTACCAGGAGCTAACTCAATACAAAACTCTATCTCCCTATCTGGTGGTAATCCCGGTAATTCGTCTGGAAAAACATCTGGATACTCCATTACCACCGGTACATTCTGTACAGTTCTTTGAGCTTTCTCTGTATCCAACACAATATCCAAGAATGCTTGACATCCTTTTCTCATCATTCGTTGAGCTTTCATAGCTGAGATTATGCTAGCAGTGGATTTTAATTTTTCACTTTGAAGTGAAACCACCTCAATTCCAGGGGTATTGAATGTCACTAACTTCTCGCGACAATCCACACTCGCATAATGTCGAGCTAACCAATCCATACCTAATATAACATCAAATGCTAGTACTTCTAGCAAAATTAGATCGGCAAGCAACTCTCGTCCTTGAACATTCACAGGACAAGACGAATAAACTATGTCCGCATCCATACTTTCACCCATTGGCGTGGCTACTGATAATGGATTTTGCAAGTAAGCGGGTTGCTTTCCCATCTTAATCGCAAAACTCGGTGAAACAAATGAATGTGTTGCACCCGGATCAAATAATACTAAAGCATCCATTGAAGCTATAGTAAAAATACCTTGCACAACTGCATTAGAGGCTTGAGCCTCTTGTGGATTTAGTGCAAACACCCTGGCTTGACTCCCCTCCGCTTGAGAGTTCTGACCAGTACCTCTTCCTCCACCATTTCTTCCTCCACCTCGATTATTACCAAAACCTCTTCCTCTCTGGCTAGTAAATGTACTACCAGTTTGACCTTGCCCAGATGCCGCCGGAAACATAGGTCTCCGCTGCTGCTGAAAAGGTTGAGCAACACTGGCAGCAGACCCTTGTGCTCCTGACATCGGACATTGTCTTGCATAATGGCCTGGTTGGCCACAAACAAAACACGCTCCTGGAGCAAGGTGACACACTCCATAGTGTCTCCTCCGACAATTCTGGCAATATGGAGTTAAAACTCCAGAACTTCCTGAGCTACGTCCACTTGAACTAGCTCCAGGGGTATTGAAACGCTTATTACTCTTCCCTTTAAAATTTTTACGTCGCGGTCCAGTAAAACCACTTGGATTAAACCACATTTGTGTATTGGCTGTCGCACCAACTTGATCACTCCTTGTCGACACTGGTGCAGTAGAATTTACAATTCTGCCAAACTGTACCAACGAAGTCTCCATTTGACGTGCACTGTCTATCAACTGGATCAAATCTCGGTTCACATCAGAAACAAGGCTAATAAACTCGGGTCCTAAACCCTTGATAAAACTCGCATTCGCCCTTGCTGGATCATCCATCAAATCAGGTGCAAATCTTCCCAACCTAGTGAACTCTGTCACATATTCTTGCACTGACCTATTTCCTCTTCTCAAATTCAGCAATTGATCACGATAACTCTCGGTCACAGAAAATGGCAGATAAAATTCTCTGTACCGATTAACAAACTCTGCCCAGGTCATTTGATTCATCGTAGGTTGAATTATACGTCGAAACCAATCTTTTGCTGGTCCTTTCATTGACATTTCAACTAACAAGATTGACTGTCTCTCGTCAGCCTGCAAACGTCTAGCATTACGCTCAACTTCCTCAAGAAAATCCAATGCATCGCCTGAACCATCAAATTCTGTTGGTTTGAGCCGCATATAAGCCAAAACACTGTCTCTATCAACATTTGCACCAACACGCTGTTGTTGTTGCAATAGTTGCTCCCTATGCATAGCCTGATTCTCCACTTGGTTAGCCTGCATAGCTGCAACTCCAGCTAAGAACTGATTAAAGTCGAAGCCTGGCGCGTTAGGTTGTTGTGGTATCCCAGGAGCCTGAACTGGTTCCTGTTCCTCCACAGCGTGACCTCTAGCTCTACCTCTAGGTCTACCACGCCCACGGCCTCTACCTGCTACGTTGGCCGGTTCATGTTGCCCTATATGCACAGACGACTCATCATGAGCCTCTTCGGGTGCATCTCGTATCATCGCAGCTCGACCACGAGTTTGCCTTTGGTCAGCCATCCTAACCAAATCAAACCACACTGCAATCAAATGAGAACAACAAATACAAATCCAACATGAACGCATATAACCATCTCCATGGTCACACTCCATGTGCTCATGCGTATCACAATATATAACTCATATCAGACACATTCTAAATTCACAACCTAAGGAAAAGCTGAATATTTCACCATTAAATGATGACATATCAAAGACATGACTCAAATCCTATTGCTGCAGTAGTTCCTTAGACCCTATTACTCGAGTATTGGCAATGTTACTGTAGACATTCCAGTTCTACAACATTGCTCTGATACCAACTTTGTCACGACCCGATTTCCGCTTAGAAACTCGTGTCGAGACCGGCGCTAGGGAATGGGAATGGTTGTTCCGAAACCCGTAGCAAGCCTAGGAAAAACAGTAAAAACTTTTCGCGTTTTGAAAAAATAAAAGGTCTCAATTTCTTTTCGCAGGTATTTGAAACCTTCAAATAAACGTGTAATCAAAACCATGCAATCGCATTTCTGGACTCAGGGTGATACATGTATACTGCACACACCTTGACACAATCCTGTCCAAAAACAATGCCAGCGGTGCAAACCAGTTATCACGTCAAGTAACTGGTTTAAGCATGCCACTTAATTAATCACAAAGCTTTTATCAAAACCAGGTTTCTTATAAACAACTGGCAAAAGCCCTTTTTATAAAAACATGCTTTTGTCCCAAAATGATACTGACAGTAGTTTCATATCAGAGTTTAAGTATTTACAATTGAACTACTGTTCGGAGCTAGAACTACTCTGCAGCTCTAGAGTGACCTTTATTTGGTTACAACTTCCAGAGAAAGAATTGGAAGTCTTGTCACGTCAAAATATCATTTACCTGTGAAAAGGGAAATCAACGGGGGTCAAATATGAGTGAATTCACATAGTTACTCAAGCATATTAATAAAAGCAGAAATCGCATGTAAACGCACTTTGTGCAGCCAAATAACTAATCCAAATGAAACCCTAAAAGAAACCCCACTTGGTTAACTGTGATTAATGTCACAGTTCGTGCTCTCTTGTTTAACACAGGATGAAATGTGAACTCACGTTATCACAATCATCTTATCTCTGTGTAAGGTTTGCTGGGCCGTAAATCAAATTACTGGCTCCCCAGGATAACCTGTTAGGTCTTAGCCGCTTTGCAAGCATCTGGCCAAAGAACCCAACTAGTATGCAATGCAATGTTTTATTAATACCGGTGATCACACAGTTCTATTGTTGCCAAATAGATAGCACGTTCCAGTGGATCTATATATTGGTTTCAAATCGACTCTATGCAATGCAATTTCAAACATATTTTTAGTTATAAATGTTTTGGCATCAATATTCAAAAGTAAATATGCGAACTTACAAAACCGTTATCCACAAAACAGTTCTCGTTCACCCTCTACTCTCCTGGTCCGGTAGTTTGCTTGCTCGTCGGATCTAGTTAGAAAACAATTATTAAACACAATTGAAACAAGAATTCTAACTCTAAAGAGTAGACTCTCTATTGACATTACTAAACATATAGCATATCTAGTCTATACTCATTTTTAATCTCAACTCATAGTCCTCTAGCTATTAATCACTTTGATTAATAGAGAATCTAATTAAAACGTCTCTAAGTTTTAATTAATCGAACTTCCTTAAACGTCCAAGTTCTTTTTAGTCCTTATTGAACGTACCGTTCAAAATTGTTCAAAATTCGTTGGTTCGGAACCCGACGTGCGAAAGCACGTTGGAAACACGCGCTGGCGCGAGGCCCTGTGCGCCCGCACAGTACACTGTGCGCCCGCACAGTGTCCCTGTGCGTCCGCACAGGTGACTGTGCGGTCGCACAGTCTCAAAGAGACTGTGCGCTCGCACAGTCGGGCTGTGCGTGCGCACAGTCACTGTGCGACGCACAGTGGCTGTGCCGCACAGCCACGGGAACTCCGTTCCCGGGCCGATTTCCGTCGAGCTAAACCCATTTTTCCGATCCTAAACGCATATACAAATGCCAATCTATCCATTTTCACTATCGGAACGTAAAATCATTACGTATACATTCGATTCGATACGGTAACCGTTATATATTCGAATATAATCCATTTTCTATATATCCAAATTCAAAATAACGGTTATAACTTCGATTATTAATGGATTACCGAAGAAATTTGAGTTAGAAACGAGAAATTGGATCGAAACCGTCGAACCTACCGTCGTCGCCGTTCTCTCTGCACCTAAACCTAATGTTTTAGGTTCTGCAACTAATAAACATTTCATTTGAAATGTTTATAATATATAGTTTGGTTAAATTCCAAACTAGCCCCTAGGTATTCACGCGTTACTTTAACCCAAATTCTTAAATACTCGTCCGTAACTAAAACGGACAACGAACTCCAAATTTTATGAAATTTTAACCACGAATTCCATAATTCGTAATTAGAATAAAAACATAATTTTTATTCTCACGGGACTTATATTTTATCTTTAATAAATCATTAAAGATTTATTAGGGCTAAATTAGACCCACTTAATAAAATTTCTATCTCCAAATTCTATAAAATTTTAGGGGTAACTTTCTAAAAATATTTCGTGAATATTGACTCCAAAAATATTCACACGGGACTTATAAACTATCCTATTTTAATTTGTAAGCATTTCTTAATTCCCGTTAGTTAAAATATAAATATCCAATTTTTATATTTTAACTTCTATAACTATTTTATATTTTCAGAGATACTATAAATTAAATTTATTCTTAAATTTAATTTATGTTCTCCCGGTCCTATAAATTATTCCTTACGTGGAATAATTTAATCCTTTAATTTTACGGGGTATTACAGTAAGCGTGATGAAATCTTGGACAATAAAGGAGCGAAGGTTGTATTCTTAGAATGAAGGATGCACAAAGGAAGACCAAGGTAAACACCTTCAATTCCTCTATTACTAACACCCAACCGCATGGCTAAATGAGATTTATAATATGGCAAGATGTTATTACTGAAAAATACTGCAGACTTTTTATAATTGATTAACTTCCCACTAAATTTACCATAAGTTGTAAGCAATTCCATGAGCACATCAATCTGTAAATCAGTAACTTCAGTAAAGAGGATTGAGTCATCCGTAAATAATAGGTGGGTTAAGCGGGGACTTTGTTTGTGAATCTGAAGACACTTAATGGCACCAGAATTAGCAGCCTGATTGATTAAAAATGAGATTCCTTCAGCACAAAAAATGAATAATAGAGGGGATAAGGGATCCCCTTGTCTGATACCCCTAGATGGATGAAAGTAGCCATGTTATCTGTCATTTATTTGAATAGAATAACTAATCATTGTAACACGTTCCATTATCCAGTTGACAAAAATCTCATGAAAGCCCCAGGCAATAAGAATACTCTTCAGGTAACTCCATTAATCCTATCATAGGCTTTACTAACATCAAGCTTAAGAGCCAAATATCCTTGCTTTCGTTGTGGTTTATGTCGTAGAAAATGTAGTACTTCATGCACAAGTAAAATATTATCCGATATATAAGGCCCTTTAACAAAAGCATTTTGAGAATTAAGTACTAACTACATTAGTTCATAATTAATTGGTCAGAAGTCCAGTTTTTCATAAGTCTAAAAGGCCAGAAGCTCGGGATCTTACGTGCTAACAGTTTTCTTGAAAGTGGCAGTTCAGATAGATGAAGAAAGCCATCAATTTATTTTTTAAAAGTGGAGAAGTGGGAATGAGAACGTGGGTAGTTAAGAAGCAGTTATCACTTGGCAGTTTTTATGTGCGCTATAAATAGAAGAGAAATGCAATGATTCAAGATCTAGCCAAATTCAACAAAAACTTGAAAACTCTCAAGAGAATATCTCCACCAAAGAGATTATTTTCTTTTTATCTAATTTTAATGTCATTTGTTCTAACCAATTTATGGAAAAATATAATATTAAAGAGTTAATTACATTTAAAATCACCATATTTATATTAAAATGTAATTCTATGACGATTTTAAAAATTTCAATTTCATTCACCACTTTTAAATTTTTTGTAACTGTATCACTATTCGCAAACGACTTATAACCAACGCATTTACCAGAGTTGAAATGGTGTGACAAGCTTTGAATTGGGCAAGATTTTAACATTAGGAGGCCAAAATTGAAATATGTATTATATGGAGAGATAATTTTTGAAAATAAAAGGGGCCAAAATATAAAATATAAAAACATTGTGTACTAATTTAATATGAATCAATCTCTGGTTGATTCATATTATTTTCTGTACAGTCATTGCCAATTATTTAAGTAATTCCATGTCTATGAAGTTGTTTAACCTTGTGAATCATGTATGTAAGTTGATTTATTGTCATTGGTAATGAAGCCTGCATAATGTTCCAAACACGGGTGTAAATGAACCGAGTTGAGCCGAGCTTTGAAATGTTCATGTTCGGTTCGTTTAGCGAATAAAGTGTTCATGTCCAGTCGAGCTTTAAACAGAATGTTCATGTCCAGTCGAGCTTTAAACAGAATGTTCATGTTCGGTTCGTTTATATTTTATAGTGCTCATTTTCAGCTCGTGTTCGTCCGTTTAGCCGCTAAACGAACAAGCTCGCGAACGAGCTCACGAGCAAGCTCATGAACGAGTTTGATAAGCACTAAACGAGCCCGTTCATGAACAAGCTCACGAACAAACTCGATAAATACTAAACGAGTTCAAAACTATGTAGTTTTCTTTGATTAAATTATGAGTTTTCTTATATGAAAACTACGTAGTTTTAATAGAGTATATCAAAACTACGTAGTTTTGTTTACTCTATAAGTTAGTTCGTGAACACCTAATCGGGTATCTAAACGAGCTTATTCTCAAACTATATACGACCTCGTTCACGAACTTGTTCACGAAATCTTGTTCAAACTCGTTTACGAGCTTGTTCACGGACTACTAATCGAGCTGTTCATGAATGTAAACGAGCCGAACACCACTGTGTTCATGTTCAGCTCGTTTATATTAACAAAAATAAAATCAAGCTCGAGCTCGGTTCGTTTAGAATACGAATGAACACGAACCGAGCTCTTATCGAGCCGAACACCAAGCTGCTGGCGAGCAGCTCGGTTCGTTTACAGCCAAGTCATGCTTACGACTTGAAAGTAAACTCATGTATTTTCCTATGGTTTGGTAAAATACTTTTGGAAAGAAATCATTTTTTTATATGATGAATCACAAGACGATCTGAGGTTTGGACTGCTAGGAAGCCCACCTAAACAATTAAAACAAGCATGTTAGAAGGACGCCAGAAAAGAATTTTTGGACAGCCACTCCAACGATCTAGTGAGTATTTAGGAGAGATTTTAAAGAGAATATATATATATATATATATATATATATATATATATATATATATATATATATATATATATATATATATATATATATGTATTCTTAATATACAATATTGAATAATAAGATCTTAAAATAAAAAAAATTAGTACATTTTATTTATGTTTTAATTTATTGTATGTATACTTTTGATTATGGATAGACCAAAAATCAATCAAACCGATTAATCGAATTTGGATCAAACAATTAACCACTAGATACGATTATGGGGTTCAAGAGTTTAGATTTAAATATTAATTTTTGATTAATGGTTCAAATTTAGTATTTGAATTTTTTAAAAATCTCGACAATGAATTTCGGTTTGTAAGTAATGTATTATTTTTTTATAAAAATATACATGTGATATTTTATAAATATTTATAGAAACTAAATATAAAACCTATTCGTGTACTCTCATGTCCATTCAATGGACTGGTCCTTTTTCACATCGACAAAAGATAACATAAAAATCTGACGTTTAGATACCAGCAACTATAGATAAAATGAGTTTATTAATGGACCTAAAAAGAGATAACAAGAACAAAGTAAATATATTAATTCGCATATAAAATAATAAGAGTGTACCTTAAAAAAGCGTAGGAACACACACTATATATGTACCAGGTACATAAAAAAATGCAGAAACACACACTATATAGTTATTGAGTGCAGATATACTTAGATATAAATAAATATGTATTTTTATCCAAAATTTCAAATATTAATAAAATTTAGATTTACAAAGAGATTATTTTCTTTTTATCTAATTTTAATGTCATTTGTTCTAACCAATTTATGAAAAAAATGTAATATAAAAGAGTTAATTACATTTAAAATCACCATGTTTATATTAAAATGTAATTCTATGACGACTTTAAAAAAATTCAATTTCATCTACCATTTTTAAATTTTTTTGTAACTGTATCATTATTCGCAAATTCAACGACTTATAACCAACACATTTACCAGAGTATGAAATGGCGTGGCAAGCGCTGACTTGGGCAAGATTTTAACATTAGGAGGCCAAAATTGAAATATGTATTATATGGAGGAGATAATTTTTGAAAATAAAAGGGGCCAAAATGTAAAATATAAAAACATTGTGTACTAATTTAACATTTTATAAAAGAGAAAATTACACAAAAATACAAAACACGCTTACTTTTTATAAAAATGTTAAGTGAGTTAATTTTTTTCATTAAATGCTAAGTTGACCTTTACACTCCAGAGCTGAAAATGGTAAATTATTACACAAAATACATACCTAATCCTAACCCTACATGTGGCACACAATTAAAAAAATAAATACAACAGTAACACTAATCTCTGGTTTCTTCTCCATTACTCTCTTCCCTTTTCCTTTCTTTCTGTAATACCCCGTAAGTTCAGGTGCCGTTTAGTGCAACGTGTCCGGCAGAGAAGGACCGGAGTTGCAAAGATAAAGATATGGGATATTAAAGAAAAGGATAATATGGAGTAAGACGTATATGTTTGAGGATTAGAATAAGAAAATAAGGAAAAATATCAAGAAAAGTCACAATTATAGTTCAGGGACTAAAGTGGTAATTTAACCAGTTAAGTCCGAAAATGGAATTATTTCGCCAAGGTCCGCGAAATGTTTTATAGTATTGGTGGTAAAAGTTTCAGGTCAATCGGAGACCTTTTAAAATTTGGACGCGGATTCATTTTGGGCTAAATTGTCAATTTTGAAGAGTTCAAGGACCAAAGTGCAAATTAGCCAATTTAGCCTCGAAAATAGTAATTAGAATATTATCGATGGGAATAATATTTCGAGTAGTATTATTTATTTGGATATAAATAATACGTAGATATTAGAGTTTAAGTGAATAATTAACCGTTTGGTTAAATAAGGAAGTTTAAAAGAGAAATGGTTTAAGTTAAGAAATTGAAGGATCAAAGTGGCTAATTAGCCAATCTATATAAAGAAAAGAAAAAGATCAGATAGAGGAAGAAGAAGGAGAAAGAAACTTACAGAAGGTTTTGACGAACGATTACGATCCGTCGCCGCTTCGCCGTTTCTCGTCCGAATCGAGTGATTCTCGCGCCGATGGATTGAGAATTCAATCCTCTATCAATCTCGAGCATCAAGTCGAGGTAATTTAATGATTTTTGATATCGAAATAATAGGAATAGGGTTATTTCGTTTTAAACGAATTAAACGGATTATAATCGCGTTTCTATTGGCGTTTTGATAAATTTGGAGTTGAGTTTAGGTGAAAACGAGATAGGGGCATGTCGGAATCGAGTTTAAGCATGACGGGAAGCCCGGAAACGAAGTTTCCGGGCACTGTGTGTGGATCGCACACTAGGTGTGCGAACGCACACTAGGTGTGCGAACGCACACTAGGTGTGCGAACGCACACTAGGTGTGCGAACGCACACCACCCTGTGAAGGCACACAGGGACCGAAACGGACTTTTTGCCTGAAGGACTAAAATGGACTTTTAGCCTTAATCGGATCGGATGTTAATATTTCCGACTTTAAGTACGTCGGACATTAAAAGTAAATATTAAGAGACGTATTGGGAATACGATCATATTGACCTAAGTTTATAACTTAGAGTTTTAGTATTAAGTCTACGTTTATGAATTAAACGTACGTATGATTTGAATAGGATGTGGATGCATCGACGAGGTACGAGATCGACGAGCTGGAATAGTTAAAAGAGTGAATGACGTGTGGAGCTTACGTTTGGATATAAGGAATAGCGATCGTTGTGAGTTAAACTTTACTTTGAGTATTATTACGCAATAGATAATTTTTATATTATAAATATAATATTAAACTACATCGCATGCTATAGTATTTTATCGATAGAAATGAATTTGTACATCGTATTATCGAACATATATAGATTGTGAAAACTAGTATATGATCCGGGGGAAACAAGCTACCTATTGGGTGTCAATAGGCTGTGTGATCACCAGCGTCCGGGTAAGTCATAGATAGAGATTTCATGGGTCGTCTATCATACTTGTTTGTGCATGCGATACAGAGCCTATCTGGTTGAACTATCCCGGGGCCTGTATCTGCGAGTCGGCTGGTTGAATTATCCCGGACTCATATCGATCGATCGTTAGATGTTGTGATAATGTTCATTATGCATACTAAGATATTAGGGTTTCGATCGGATCAAATGCTTGAAGTATAATATGTTTGTATATATGTGTTTTGTTTTAAATGCGATGTTATTTTCTATAATACCTTAGTAATGTGTTATCTCACTCAGTATTTCCCCAAATACTGACCCCTCACATTGATGTTTTCCAGGTGTATAGAGTCGGATCAGACAGACCGTCTTTGGTGTGCTGGGTACAAGACCCCTTGGTGCTGCAGTAGTATACGTGTGACGAGTCTTAGCCTAGTATAGTTAGGTCTTATAGGTTGTGTACGTGTTTAATGTTTGTTTGATGTGACATCTTTTGGTTGTCAGTTTTTGTATTGATCGATAGATGGGCTAGTACGTACCAGTTACGGAAGTGAAATGCCCACTATGATTGTATCGATGATGTGTTTATATATGATGTTATGTTATGATTGTAAACGTGTCTTTCTTATTACACGTTTATAGAATAGTTGTGTTTGCGTTTCCGCGAAAAAGTTAGAGTGGTTTTAGGCTTGCTACGGGTTTCGGAGCTACCACTCCCATTCCCTAGCGCCGGTCTCGGCTCAATAATTTGGGTCGTGACAAAGTTGGTATCAGAGCAGTTGGTCCAGTTACCTCTGCTAATCTGTGATTTGAGTGCAGTTGGTCCATGATACCACTGCGAGTCTGTGATTGGTGTTTGTTTGTTCCTAGGTATTAGGTCATTAGACTAAGCTAGGAACTACTGCAGCTATAGAATTGAGCCATGTCTGATCCAAGTCGTTTGTATTATTTGTTTTAAGATCGAGTTGATTGATCGTATATTTTGATTGATTGAGAATTCTTGTTTGTTTCATTATGACAAGTATGATCGATGGATTGTGAAACCTTTGTTTGTTTCTTTGCGAAATACGTATATGACGCATAGATGGTATCGAAATCGAATTATTGAAATGTCGAGATGTGCATGAAGAAGAAGTATGAAGTTACAGAAGTGGAAGAACCTACCGTGTACAGAGTTTAAAGGTCTAGAGAACTTACAAAACTCGAAGTTTAAAACTTTTTGAAAGTTGTTTGTGTAAACGATTTTGAAAACATAGTTGTGCCTAGACCCGCGATAGTCATCGATAAGTGCCACGACATTGATAGAAGTGCATCACTACATATATCTGTACATACATCAATAGGACATGCATCATATGCATTATGTTCGGACGAAAAGGTGAGATGTGGCAACTCTTTGGGGATGAGAGACGTCATCACCCTAGTGCACAATTTTGTTAAAATGAAAATGAAATTTGATTTAAAGTTCAAGATGAATCGTTTTATCGAAAGAATTTTGAAAGAGTTTTGTTTTCATGTAAGTATACCTAGACCAGAACTCTGTGACGGAAGTGAAGTGCTCGCGAGCAAGCTGCGGTCAAGACCAAGAGGCGAATGAATACGTATAGTTGCGAAAACATAGACGTTATGCTTCTAGGATATGAACTTAGTTTCGAAACAACGCGCTAGAATATAGCTAAGACCGTGAATACGTTGGACAGTGATATGTATCCGATTAGTGGTAAGTTAGAAAGTAAGTATCTCTTTGACGGGATGTCAAAGATCTTAAATGACGATATAAGAGAAGAAGTGGATATGAAGGATGAAGTTTGTATACGAGAAGTGAATGATAGATGTGCGTGAATAGCGGAACGAAAATGATTGGACGGTGAACTAGGACGTTCATACTGTATGATATAAGTATAAAAATGGGATAGTCGAGTATAGGAATCAACTTATAGTTATGCTTTGAAGATAGAAGATTACCCTTATGATAAGATGATGTGAATATTGCGTGATATTAGAAAATCGTCAATGATGGAATGACGATACGATTATACATTTTGGAGCTAAAGATGTTAACGATTTAAGATAAATTAAAAGGTAGTATGAAAATTCGAGGACGAATTTTTATAAGGGGGGAAGAATGTAATACCCCGTAAGTTCAGGTGCCGTTTAGTGCAACGTGTCCGGCAGAGAAGGACCGGAGTTGCAAAGATAAAGATATGGGATATTAAAGAAAAGGATAATATGGAGTAAGACGTATATGTTTGAGGATTAGAATAAGAAAATAAGGAAAAATATCAAGAAAAGTCACAATTATAGTTCAGGGACTAAAGTGGTAATTTAACCAGTTAAGTCCGAAAATGGAATTATTTCGCCAAGGTCCGCGAAATGTTTTATAGTATTGGTGGTAAAAGTTTCAGGTCAATCGGAGACCTTTTAAAATTTGGACGCGGATTCATTTTGGGCTAAATTGTCAATTTTGAAGAGTTCAAGGACCAAAGTGCAAATTAGCCAATTTAGCCTCGAAAATAGTAATTAGAATATTATCGATGGGAATAATATTTCGAGTAGTATTATTTATTTGGATATAAATAATACGTAGATATTAGAGTTTAAGTGAATAATTAACCGTTTGGTTAAATAAGGAAGTTTAAAAGAGAAATGGTTTAAGTTAAGAAATTGAAGGATCAAAGTGGCTAATTAGCCAATCTATATAAAGAAAAGAAAAAGATCAGATAGAGGAAGAAGAAGGAGAAAGAAACTTACAGAAGGTTTTGACGAACGATTACGATCCGTCGCCGCTTCGCCGTTTCTCGTCCGAATCGAGTGATTCTCGCGCCGATGGATTGAGAATTCAATCCTCTATCAATCTCGAGCATCAAGTCGAGGTAATTTAATGATTTTTGATATCGAAATAATAGGAATAGGGTTATTTCGTTTTAAACGAATTAAACGGATTATAATCGCGTTTCTATTGGCGTTTTGATAAATTTGGAGTTGAGTTTAGGTGAAAACGAGATAGGGGCATGTCGGAATCGAGTTTAAGCATGACGGGAAGCCCGGAAACGAAGTTTCCGGGCACTGTGTGTGGATCGCACACTAGGTGTGCGAACGCACACTAGGTGTGCGAACGCACACTAGGTGTGCGAACGCACACTAGGTGTGCGAACGCACACTAGGTGTGCGAACGCACACCACCCTGTGAAGGCACACAGGGACCGAAACGGACTTTTTGCCTGAAGGACTAAAATGGACTTTTAGCCTTAATCGGATCGGATGTTAATATTTCCGACTTTAAGTACGTCGGACATTAAAAGTAAATATTAAGAGACGTATTGGGAATACGATCATATTGACCTAAGTTTATAACTTAGAGTTTTAGTATTAAGTCTACGTTTATGAATTAAACGTACGTATGATTTGAATAGGATGTGGATGCATCGACGAGGTACGAGATCGACGAGCTGGAATAGTTAAAAGAGTGAATGACGTGTGGAGCTTACGTTTGGATATAAGGAATAGCGATCGTTGTGAGTTAAACTTTACTTTGAGTATTATTACGCAATAGATAGTTTTTATATTATAAATATAATATTAAACTACATCGCATGCTATAGTATTTTATCGATAGAAATGAATTTGTACATCGTATTATCGAACATATATAGATTGTGAAAACTAGTATATGATCCGGGGGAAACAAGCTACCTATTGGGTGTCAATAGGCTGTGTGATCACCAGCGTCCGGGTAAGTCATAGATAGAGATTTCATGGGTCGTCTATCATACTTGTTTGTGCATGCGATACAGAGCCTATCTGGTTGAACTATCCCGGGGCCTGTATCTGCGAGTCGGCTGGTTGAATTATCCCGGACTCATATCGATCGATCGTTAGATGTTGTGATAATGTTCATTATGCATACTAAGATATTAGGGTTTCGATCGGATCAAATGCTTGAAGTATAATATGTTTGTATATATGTGTTTTGTTTTAAATGCGATGTTATTTTCTATAATACCTTAGTAATGTGTTATCTCACTCAGTATTTCCCCAAATACTGACCCCTCACATTGATGTTTTCCAGGTGTATAGAGTCGGATCAGACAGACCGTCTTTGGTGTGCTGGGTACAAGACCCCTTGGTGCTGCAGTAGTATACGTGTGACGAGTCTTAGCCTAGTATAGTTAGGTCTTATAGGTTGTGTACGTGTTTAATGTTTGTTTGATGTGACATCTTTTGGTTGTCAGTTTTTGTATTTATCGATAGATGGGCTAGTACGTACCAGTTACGGAAGTGAAATGCCCACTATGATTGTATCGATGATGTGTTTATATATGATGTTATGTTATGATTGTAAACGTGTCTTTCTTATTACACGTTTATAGAATAGTTGTGTTTGCGTTTCCGCGAAAAAGTTAGAGTGGTTTTAGGCTTGCTACGGGTTTCGGAGCTACCACTCCCATTCCCTAGCGCCGGTCTCGGCTCAATAATTTGGGTCGTGACACTTTCTCTGTGTAAACTTGCATTTTTTCAAAATTTAAATTTTAAAAGAACAAGTCCTTTTATACCATCTCTTCTTCCTCTTTACTCTTCTCTTAGGTTTTCAAATTCTAGTAGAATTCATGATTTGCGTGCTAAAATTAAAAAAATAAAATGGACTGCAAATCAAATCTCAATCAAAACAATTGAAATAAATTAAATTTTAGCGAGAGAAGAATTGCAGAGACCTTACACCTTGCAATTCAGGTTGAAGGGCAAAGTTTTCTTAGGGTTATGCAGGTTCTTCTCTTTTGATTTAATTCCTGGCCTTTCCAAATTTGAAACTCTGGTTTACCATTAATTTCATGCTTCCATAGATAAAGAGCATCCCCTGATAATAGTAAACAAGAATTTTTTTTATTTTTATTAATAATAATTGAACAACCAAGCTATTCTTTTTTTTTTCATTTCATTCATTTTCTCGGGTTAGTGGTTTTTGTTTTAATTTCAAATCTTGTTGGGTCTATTAATTAAGAGATAAAAACACCCCGTAGGAAGGTGAAGATGATGAGCCAGCTCTTGTGATTGGCAGCGGCTCCTGAAACTAATGATAAGATTTTATTAGTAGCTAGCTACATCTCTCATGAGAAATTGAGAATAATATTAAAAAAAATAAGCTTAATTGTATCACTAACGATGATTAGTACTACTATAATATAGAGGGTGATTAATATTAATTAAACAACATTGTTTGGGGCTAGATATTTTATGCTGTAATGTTGGCGAGAATCTATATAATGGTGTGCATGTGTTATTATTATAAGATACGAGGTTTAGTTCTTTGTGGCTACAAATTCTGAAAGAAATTAGCACTATTGATCCAAATTCAACTCACCTTGCTTTTCAGACTTTAACCCTTTTTTAACTCTCTACTTTAGATTATCTACTGATTTGATTAATTCGTATCATTTATGTACTTCCTCGCAGTTTACTTCAGTGAATGTCTCGATCGTTAGGGATGAAATTGAACAGCTACATATGAAATTGAACAGCTACATAATAATAAATGCAGAAAAAGAGTCGAATATTAATCCACTAGAAGAGAAGATGAGATTTTATAGGAGATAGATGTATTTATTTAATATGTATTTTTTATGTCTTTGAGATGTATCATTAATATTATATTTAATATGTATTATTTGTATATTTGAGATGTATTATTAAAATTAAAATTGATATGTATTATGTGCGTGTTTTGAGATGTAATGGGTAGAAACAATGTATCATTTGTGTATCTTGTATAAATTCTATAATAACTTAGTATGTGTGAGTTCTAATTGAAAAAGAAGAAAATATATGAATAAAATAAAACTATTTATCATTAAACTTTATTGAATATTTTAGTATACAAAAAATAAACTCTAAATAATTGAAAAATACAAAATTGTAACCTGTTTGTATTTTTTATAAATTCAAAGATTAACTTCAGTTTGTGATAAATTTTATGACGTTATTATATTGTTATTAGTTCATCTTGGATACATCAATGATACATATTGAATACATCAATGATACATTATAAATACATCACCTGATAAGTCATAGATATACCACCGGTACATTGTAAATACATTACTGATACATCATATATACATCAATAATACAGTACCGATACATCGTAGATACATCGATTGATTTTTAAACTAGTGAATCATTATGGTTGTAGAGTAACTGTTGGTACATGGTTTACAATAATTGAAGATATAAGGACATGTTTATCTGAGCGATAGTTAGAACTTTTTAGCATCACTTTTTTCTTGGCCATTTTATGAACTTGAAAACTAAGTTTACTCAGCACTCCTTGAAAAAATGAGGTATATATATGATGTATCTGAAATGTATCTTGGATGTATTTGTTAGATACACCTTTAATATATAAATTATACATATCGAAAACAGCTCAAATGTATATATTTTTAAATATATATTAATTTACTAGACGTATTTTGACATGTGTCTTACTTGTATTTGTTAGACAAATCTCTAATATTTAATTTATTATATATATATATATATATATATATATATATATATATATATATATATATATATATATATATATATATATATATATATATATATATATATATATATATATATATATATATATATATATAGGAAACACATATTTTTTAATATAATATTATGTTCTAGATACATTTCAGATACATGTCTTATATTTTGATAGATATATCGGAAAAAATAATGCTTAAAATATGTTAAAAATATGTTCTACATACATACAAAATTCACATAATTTTTAAGTGTTAGGCAACTGAGTTCAAATAGTGTATCATCTATGTATCTTGTATGAATTCTAAGATAACTATTGGTGGTATGTGTGAATTCTATTTTTAAAAAAATAAAATCAACCAAAAAAATATAAGTTTTAATTTAGTCATAATTTTTAAATTTATTTTTATATAAATATAAATATAAATTATTAATTTATAAAATTTAATAACCGAATGATTAACTGAAATAAGAGTGAGTTAAATTCGGTAGGTTAAGAAGTCGTTTTAGAGGTTAAAAAATGGTTTAAAGTTTAAAAAGAAACATACAAATACTATAGTATTGTTGTTGGTTATTAAAAAAATTAAATTATATTGTAGTATTGTTTAAAAAAAAATTAAGTGGGGGGGATTATTTTGACTAAGCCAAACTGGAAAGCATTCACATGGAAAAGATTAATTATATTTTAAAATAATAGAAATGAGGAAGGTCAGGTTTGTTTTCTTATTCTTCAAGTCATGCAGTCCATATAAAAGAGAGTAAAGGACGCGCGTAAAGTGATGAGCTGACATAGAAAAGACAAAAAGTTAAGGAGAGCAGAATAGGATGGAAACGATACAATAATTGTGCCCGTCCACGCGCAACGTGTCAGCTTTATAGAGAGTAGGTATTTTTTGTAATGTGTCAGATTTAATAAGTGCTGATGTAATATTCTACCAAACTTAGCATTTTTATTATTTTCTTCCGTTTTTTTGAATATTTTTGTCATCTTCTCTTTAAAAAAGCTAGAGGGAGCCATTGATTTGGGGAATAAAGCAACGATCTTTATAACGATCAGGCAGCAATGATCTTTACGAGGATTAGACGGGATATATTTGATGAAAATATTGTACAAAATTTTGTATTTTTACATCCGTTGAAAAAAGGCTATAAATATATGCAATAAAACCTAAATTTTAGAATGCGTGATTCGATATTTAAAAAATACAATTAGAGCGTTATAAAAGTGAAATGTTGAAATTTAATATGCAAATAACCCTTTAAAAAATAATTAACAAGATTCAATATTAATAATATTAAAGAACCCTTGCTTTGCACCTATTTGAAGATTTAGCCTAAATTCTTGCAGAATGCTGAAAAAATGATCTATTTTACTAGCTTGGTACTAATGTATACTCAAGAAGAGTATTGTAGAAATTACAGTTGATACATTATTAGATTTCAGATACTATGTGCAGATTCTTCTGTTTCCTATAAGAATTCTTTGCATCAAACACAACAGAATAACAATCTGAAAGCAAGTTATCTGCTTGTAAACTTTCATCATATCTTGTCTTAACAAGTTCAGATCTCTTCATTACTGAATAAGTTAGTCTAGATCAAATATTTAGAGTTATTGTTTTGGTTTCCGGCTTGAATATAAAAATATCTGCAGAAATGCATCTGATTTCCAGAACTAGATTATCTATTTAATTGTCATTTGACCGTAGATGAGACTCAATTCTGCCTTGCTGCCATCCACTTCCACTACTGGAAGACAAATGAATAATTTTACGGAACTCATTGTGTGAGCAGCTTTGAGTCGCATGCCACTATTTTGACCCTACCAACATTCTCTTGAGAATCCTCATTCTTAAACAGAGCATCTTGTAGAATGAAAGTCCACACATTGTCGCAAAATCTGTACGTGTGCAAATGTCCCTGTGTCACATAGAATTTAAAAATGCATGAGTTTCTCTTTATGTATCCTCAATGGGGACACCCACAATACTTGAATGACATGCAATTGGATTGGTCCGTCTAAACAGAGAACTTACATGGGACTAAACCACCTAATTCCCAAAAACATGCAAGAATTGAGCAAATATATGCATATTGAACAAGATTCTCAATTAAAGCCAAGAAAAGTTGGATATAAACAATTAACATCAGCCAAAAAAGATATAATCATTAGCATAAATCATCTTTAGAAAAATTTACACGTTACCAGCAGAAACACCTAAGAAGTAACCGAGTTTGAAAATACCACCGCAAAAAAACAAATAATATATCTATGTTTTCTTAGCTAATTTCTATAATTTTTAAGCATCTGTTGAAGAAAACAATCTCTCTAACTTGGCGAAATGCAGGATAAATAATATTTTAGTACAGTGATCAATGTAAAGTGGAATCAGGATTGATATATTTGAATCATCATGCAAATGAGGCCTTTCCAAATATTAAACTCTCCTAATGGGATATAGTAAGTAATCTCTATTTTAATTTCTCATAGATGCAATCTACAAAAGTTTATTGTAATTACTCAATTTTGATGCTCATACAAGATGACAAAAAGTCCATATTCAATGGGATACTCGATCATGTGCAGAAGTGGGAATAAAATAGAATGACCAATGAGTATACATACTTGTGGTTCCACATTCAAGTCAAGCAGTTTAAACAGTAAGAAAAAGGAACAGAACTTAGGGCGCCAGAAAACCGGTACTAGATTACAGGGTTTTGATGACTAAATGCAATTAGTTGAAAAGATCATTGAAAAATCAAACTCACCCTCAGAACAACATAAAGGACGCAAGAAGTGAATTGGTTAATTTGTGAATTAGTGAAGGTCAAACAATCTAAGCTCCAGAATGTTGATCTGTAGGTAGTATACCTAACAGATTCTTAAGAACAGTATTGCTGGTAAATAGTATAGCAATTAACATAAAATTAGAGTGTGGATTCGGTGGATTATTTTAGAAACTATGCACATGCCGCATGGTATGATCAGCGCTCAGTAGGCAACGTACCTAATGTGCAAATACAAGCAACCAAAAATACCTAAAGTGCATAAAAATTCTATATTGAAAACTGGGAGCATTGACCTATGGTACAATACAAATAACACCTACTACATCTAGTTTCTTGATGCAATCCTAGTTAAACAGCCATATGTGAGAGTATTTCTCGCACTTCAAGTTGTAATTAAACATTAAGAAACTGTATCAGTACTCGCATCAAATTGCCAAGAATACCCATGCAACTATCATGTGCAATCAATTCCAGAAATTCATGCATCCTTGTGATTTAGAGTAGAGATGGACTACCTACTCTTGAGCCGCAAGAGGACAGGTTGCAATAATGCTTGTCAAAATTTAAATATTAAATCACTCCAAACTTCGGATGTTCAAATTAAACAAACGCAAACAAATTGATTAATAGTGTATAAAGGTAAACTACAAATTATTTCAACGGAACCACCGGCAACACAATTTTGCAAGCCATAATAGTAAAAACAAGCAACCCTAGTCCCGCCAGACATTCAAATTCCATATCATATATATACACATGGGTAATGATATATGGAAGCATGCTCGAGACTAAATCTATCAGCCCATCAAAGTTTAAAAACTAAAAGATAGCTAGCGCTGCAGCGCATATACATACTTTCTTCAACTAACCATCTTTACTTAAAATATAAACATGGAGAATGATCATAATGAAAATCTAAAATACTAAGTTCTAAATTCAAAACAGTTGCAGAGCATCATAATTTAAATACCTTAATGGACACTTTGCTCTTAACTTGCGATTCCAAAGCTTCAGTCATAGACTAAACAAGAAAACAAAAATCAGAAACAATATCGCATCACAAAACAAAAGTGAGTGTAAATAGTAGGTATGTAAATAAACAAACCTTATCAAACTGGACAAGGACCTGGATGGCAAGCTCAGGGCTAAGAGTACCACTCTGAACCATCTCATCAAGAGTCTCAGTCAAACACATCCCAATCGTTGATCTTCTGTAAAGCTCAAACGTCGCCATTTTATAAAAGATCTGCCAACAAATACACACCATACAACAAATTACAAAACAAACGATAAAATGCGTAAAAGATTGGATAAAAAATTAGAAGTGAAATCAAATTAAGAAGGGAAAATTGATTGTACTAATTGGCGACGTTATTGTGATTATTGATGTTTTTTTCCTCTGGTTGAACGTTTGATTGTTTGGAATTGAGAATTTTTTTTGGGCGGAGAGAATTGGGGTTTTTTATACCCTAGATTTTGAGGATCGAGGTATATATAGTCGCGATGAATTTGCTCTACTTGCTTTTACCTTTTTGTCCCTCTTTCTGTGGGTTTGTTTCTCTGTTTATGATGATCAGTCCGGCCCAGTTTGAGGTATTTTTCAATTTTTTTACATAATTCTTTCTTTAATATTGTTGATAAATTGTTCATGTTTAATAGTTTTAGGATTCTTAGAAGATTTCTCAGACAAATTTCATTACTTTTGCAAATTAATATAGACTAAATATACTCTACATTTGTTTGGTGTAAGAGCTTTACATTATTTTCATTGCCAAATTTACATCTTAATCAGAAGGATTTGACAAAACTGAAAAAAATATTAAATTATTGAACCTTTATAATCATGGAAATAAGCCAACCAATAACCATGTTATCGAGGAAGTTAGCCAAAAGAAAATAGAAAATTATTTATCCTAATATTCATATCTTAATCCTTAATCTGGATGCTTTTTTTTTTGAAAAGATAATAATGATATTAATAATCGGAAGCAATTACATCAGTAAGAAATTCAGGGAAATGGGATAACCATTCCTGATGACCTGAAATGGAACGGGCGAATTGCGCTAGAACATGCGCAGCCTGATTCGCAGATCGTCTTACAAATAAAAATAATAAATTTCTAAATTGCTTCGCTAAATCCAAACAATCTCCTATAAGCATATCTGCTTCCTTCAAGTTTGGATTTCTCAACTCCAAAATCACATCTCGCGCGTCTGATTCGATAATTAAGTTTGAATAACCCTTCAACCAGCTAAGCGCCTCACGAATGCCCATAATCTCCGCTGACCGAGGAGAAAAATTGCCATGCATACGAACTGATCTGGCCATAACAAGCTCGCCGTTCCAGTTCCTAACAACGATGCCAAACCCTACACTGCTCCTCTCCTTAAAAATACCTGCATCCACGTTAACCTTCCACCTCCCAACATCTGGACGCTTCCAACTTATCATACCATCTCCAGGCCCCACGCCTACCAGTCTCAGCTGAGGGCTTGCTAACCTCGCAGCTTGCCAAGCTGCAAGATTTCCAGCTGCTGCTCCCAGGATGAAAGCTGCTGAACCTACTTTACCCTTCCAGACAACATTATTTCTATTAACCCAAATATACCAACATATCATGGCGTAAATGGCAGCATCTTCCTCATTTAACCCCATTAACCATTGCACACACCACTCTTTGAAGTTCATCCCCACAGCTCCTACTCTGCGCACCCCCGCTGCACCCCAACAATCAATGGCGACTGGACACTCACAAAATAAATGAACCAGCGATTCCTCTCCTCCACCACACACAGGACACCAAGAATTGATAAAAACCTTTTTAGTAGCTAGGGCATCAGCAGTAGGAAGATAGCCAGACGCTGAGCGCCAGAGGAAATTTCTGACATGCAACGGAACTTTTAAATTCCATATTCTACTCCAACAAACATTAGGGCTCGAGATAAAGCTTTCACAAAGAGCTTTATAAGTGCTTTTCACGCTGAACTTCCCTTTCTCTTCCAACGTCCAATACCACGAGTCGCTCACATCTCTACTGCTAATCGGAACGCTGAGGATATTGTCAATATCCGGCTGCTCAAACAGGTCTTTGACAAGCCCAATGTCCCAAGTTCTCCTATCAACCTCAAGCAGCTGATTTACCTTAGCATTTTCCAGCCCTACAGGGGCTATACTGCTAATATAACCTGAACTATTACCACCAAGCCACGGATCCGACCAAACGTTCGTTCTACTGCCATCTCCCACTCTAATTCTCGCTCCTTTTCTAACAACACTTTGCGCCTCAAAAATACTCCGCCACACAAAACTAGGATTAGATCCAAGCTTAGCGTCGATAAAAGAAACCTTAGGAAAATATTTAGCTTTAAACAATTTTACCATAAGATTATTTTCATGACTAACCATCCTCCAAGCTTGTCTTGCCAACATAGCAACATTAAACTCTCGAATTTTCTTAAAGCCCATTCCGCCAAACTTCTTCGGCAAACACAATTTCTCCCATCTAGCCCAATTAATACCGGACTTCTTACTTTGGTCTCTACCCCACCAAAACGAGTTCATCATCCTTTCGAGATCTTCGCAAAGTCGGAGAGGAATTAAAAACACGTTCATTACATAATTCGGCATGGCTTGAGCAACCGTCTTAATAAGAATCTCTTTTCCACCTCTAGAAAGAAATTTAGCATTCCAGCTTCTAATCTTGCTCCACACCTTATCTTTGATATATCCCAAAATACGGGTTTTGTTTCTGCCAACTAATGAAGGTAAGCCCAAATATACACCATGATTCTCAGTAACCTCCACCTGAACCAACGCACTAATAGCATCACGATCATCAACCCCGACGTTCGCACTAAACAGAATGTTCGACTTCTGAAGGTTGACTTTCTGTCCCGACCATCTCTCATACCTTTCCAAAACAGATTTAATCACTCCCATCTCGTCAACCGAAGCTCGACAAAAAAGGAAACAGTCGTCTGCGAAGAACAAATGACTAACAGATGGAGCACCTCTACAAATAGAGATGCCGTGAATTTGTTGCCTTCTCTCAGCATCAGACAGCAAAAGACTCAGACCCTCTGCACAAATAATAAACAAATAAGGCGAAAGGGGATCGCCTTGCCTCAAACCTCTGCTAGGAATAATGGGCACCATGTCTGCATCACTACCGATCTTAGAGTACTGAACTGAAGTTACGCAGCTCATAACAAGCTTAACCCAGTGATCGCAAAACCCCAAACGAACCATCATATTTCTCACAAAACTCCATCTAACACGGTCGTAAGCTTTACTCATGTCGATCTTAAGAGCCACCGACCCAAGATTACCTCTTCTTTTTCTTCTCATATAATGCCCAATTTCAAACGCTATCAAGAAGTTATCCGTAATAAGCCTATCAGCAACAAACGCACTCTGATTTTCTGAAATAATACTAGACATAACCTGCTTCATTCTATTCACCATCACCTTAGCAATTATTTTATAGACCACATTACACAAAGAAATTGGTCTAAAATCAGAAATAAACTCGGGCACTTTCTTCTTAGGAATTAGGGTAATAGCCGTATCATTCAACCCACAGGGTAGCTCACCACTGGTGAAAAAATCACGGCACACCTTCACTACTTCACTACCTACCACACTCCAATACTTCTTAAAAAAAGCGGGGTTGAAACCGTCGGGCCCGGGCGATTTATCGTTGTGCATGCTGAAAATAGCTTGCTTAACTTCGACACACGAGACAGACCCAATCAACATATCATTATCCTCGGAAGTAATACGACCAGTCATCACATCAAACTCATCTATACAAAGGTCATTATCACTAAAAAGATCAGAATAATACCTTTTAGTAATACTATGAATCTCCTCCTTTGAATATCTCCACACACCACCTTCATCTCTCAGCTTATCAATCCGGTTTGTTTTATTTCTGGAACTGGCAGCATTATGAAAATACCGAGTGTTAGCATCGCCGTCAGCTAGCCAAAAACATTTACTCCTCTGCTTCCAATGGACTTCCTCTTCTTCTAGAATCTCATGGTAAGAAACTAACTCACTGGAATAGTCCCTAACCCCTTGCTCGTCACTCCTAAATTGGAGCTGCTTCAACCGACGGGCTTTGGAATCAATAATTTTCCTGTAATTTGGGACTTTGTTTCCATTCCAATCCATCAGGGCCTTTTCCGTCTCCTTTAGCTTTTGAACCATATTCAGCTGACTCGCCTCCCGCCAAGAATTTGCCACTACTTCTGCGCAATCCAACTTCTGCAGCCAAGTATTATTGAAACGAAAGGACTGTTTCATACGAGTTTTTTCCACTCTGGACAAAACAACTTGAACAGGTAAGTGATCCGACGAAGATAGCTCATGATTGAAAACAACAGCATCGGGGAAAACAGCAGACCAATCCCCATTACAAAGAACCCGGTCAAGTCTCTCCTCAACTCTCCCACCTACGGCACGACCTCTCGACCAAGTGAAAGGATATCCCACAGCTCCAATGTCAGCCAAACCACTCTCCACAACTGCTGAGCGAAACCCGTTCAACAACCAATTCGGCTGAGGAACACCTCCTCTCTTTTCATCTTGGGTTAGAATATCGTTGAAATCCCCCATTAAACACCAAGGGAGATTACTACTAGTACTCAGCCGCTTAATCATATCCCACGAGTCCTTCCGTCTGCTTCTCTCAGGGTAACCGTAATAACCCGTAAACCTCCACCTTATATCATCAGCATGCACAACTTCCACATCAATATAATTATCACACACTTCTTGAACAGAGACATTCATAGTATGAGTCCACATTAATGCCAGCCCCCCTTTATTTCTCACGCTATCCACCGAACATAACCCATCAAAACCCAACACCTGCTTCAGAACTTTTAAACGAACAGAAGAAACAAAAGTTTCAGAAAGGAAAAGAATAGAAGGCTTTTTGCATTTGACTAACTCTTTCAGGAACCTTATTGCACGTGGGTTAGCCAGACCACGGCAATTCCAAGCTAGACAATTCATTGGACTTGGCCGGCCTTATTAGCAAGGCCCGCCGGACTGTAACCTGATGAATCAATAATCATTAGAGAATTATGAAAATTTGACTCATTAACCACATCACCACTACTTTCCCCGTCACCTTTAGCCACATCACTATTAACTCTCTTCCTTTTGGGGTCCACTGCCACCTCATTCCCCACCTCCATAGGGTAACTAATTTGATTAATAGGCAAGATATTCTCTCTTGATTTCCTTCTATCTCCCGCTCCCATATCATTGGACTTACCATTCAAACTCCTCATGCCATTGTAGGTAACATTTTGAAAATTGGTTACTTGATTTGATCTAATAACCAGATTCTCCGCAATCCTTCCATTCAAACTGTCCACGTCATCGTCTTCTCCGCTAGGCAGAACCCTAGTAACACTGCCATCTCTTTGCCACTTCTCCGCCGGCTGGGTTTCAATTTTTTTGGGTTTAAACCTCAAACCAATGCCAAATAGAAAATCTTCAGCTGGAATAGGGTTATCAAACCACTTGGAGCAGAACTTTTCAGAGTGTCCCAAGATACCACAATAAAAACAAAACATCGGAATCCGCTCGTATTGGAAAGTAATCCAGTTTGCTTCCGTCGCACTCCTCTTCATCTTCATTCTCCGTTTCAGAGGCTTCCGGACGTCTATCCGAACACGAATTCTCATTGAACTTACTCCTTCCTTGCCATCAGACCGAGGATCAGGTCTTACGAACCCGCCTAAGAAATTGCCCACGTCCACTCCAAATTTTTCATTGGCAAACCCTAGAGGTATGTCTTCCAAATGAACCCATAATTCCGCCATCCACAACTCTACTTCCCCTGGTAATTCCCCTTTCACCATCTGCCTACACAGGAATAGGTGGTATTCGAACGTCCAAGGCCCATCATCTATCACCCTCCGCATATCCTTCTCATGGAAAAACTGAAACATGAACAAGTTTTGCTTAATTTCCTTAACACAAACACCTTTAACAGGTTTCCAGATCGGCAATAGGACATTCTGCATAGCTTGACAGTTTACTGTTTTATCAGTCAAGAAGCGACCCACAATTGTCCACTTATAACTCTCGTCTTCTTCCCCTCCATTTTCCACTGAAAAATCCAGACCGATTTCCTCTTCTTCTTCTAGCAGAGACCTACCAACAACCTCCATCGATACTAACAAAACCAAACACAGAGAACAAAAGAGTAGGAGAAAAGGACACAACCCTAATAAAGTACGTAGGGATTATGCATGTAACAATCAGAACTGTGGAAGAGAATCACAAAACAAAACAAAAACAAAAACAAAAACAAAACGACACTTGTCTCAAGAGAACAAGACAGCTAACTTGCCGCAGAGCGCAAGACTTATAACTTTAATAATATTTAATAATCTGGATACTTTAATTTAGAATTTTTATCATTTTTCTTACTCCGAATTAATATAAATTTTCATTTATTTAATTCCTTTGTTTGTTTGAGAAAAATATGTATTGTTTACACATTAACTAAAAAATTAGATTTTGTATTCATTTATCTCTATTAGTAATGGTATTATAAAGGGATATTCCTATTAAATAGCACAATCTTTAGCGTTTTTTGCGATTTAAGCCACTACTACAAATTGTCTCAATTGTTAGCACAAGCTTTCCAATCTTTTTAATTATTAGCCCATGTCCCAATTCCGGCATCTGAAATCCCACGTGGCTCGCCGGATTGCCTCGTCAGCGCCAACGTGGCCTCTTTGTGCGACGTCGTTTTGGATTATTTCTACCTAATAACACGAACTACCATTTTCTCTCAAATATTAGCACAACCTTTTAAATATTTTTAATTTTTAGCCTAAAATCTGTTTTCAGCTATTGGAATCTAATGTGCACATTTAAGAATAACTAGTGTCGTTTCATGTGTTTCACACTTGACTCGCAGTGTGACTCGTCAAATTATTAAATATTATTTAAAATAATAGTTAATTAGGAATAGTTTATCTTATATAATACTTTGGATGATTAATTTAATATTTTAATATTTTTAATTGATAATAAAATTTTATAATTTTATAATTATATATAAAGAATTTAAATAAAAAAATCAAATAATAATTAAAATATTAATTTATTGAAAGTTTACCTTATTTAGAATTTTATATGATTTACATATAATTAAAATAGTAATTGTTAAATATTTATAATAGTTTATTTTAATTAGTATTCTGAAAAATTATCTTAATATAGTAGTTTAATTTATTAGTACTCTAAATTAGTAATTTATTTTAGTTAGTACTCTTTTTCTAATAATTATCTCAATAGTTTTTAATTAATAATTATAATTTATAAAGTGAAGAGGATAATAACGTAAATATGCCTGTACCCACCCCCACCCCAACCCGTGGTTTCATATATAGTACTAGCATTTCGCCACGTGTTACAAATGTGAGCGACACTTACATGATCCGTTATTTAAATTTTAAATTAATTAAAATATTAAATAGAGAAAATTACAAGAAAAGGCTAAAAAATAACCAAATTTTCACACGTTGCTTTTTAATTTGTATAGTTTACATCACCACCATCTTCATTACAATTTTATTGTTTTTCATCAATTCTTTTCATTCACCACCCTTTTCTTCCTAACACATGTAATCTGAATTAGCCCTCAATCTCCATCGTCGCCGCCGCCACAGTCCTACTGTTCCTTCGTCTTTTCCGTTCGTTCTCCTCCATTCATCGCCTTCTCCGTTCGGTTTACAGTCCTGCCACCACCGAAGGGATGAACCAGTTGCTGTCATTGAAAAATGATGACATTTGTGGCCAATGGAAGAGTTGATCGCTGCTGCGAACTATTGTTGTTGTTGCCGACGAAGGGATGAACCAATGCTGCCGTTGAAGAAGTTTTAAACTCAATGGAAGAGAGAAGACGTAGAAGGTAGATTTGGATAGTGGATTTACTCAGTACTTGTTGAAGGTGGATGATGGGTTATTGAGGAATTTTGTTAATTTGCCTAATTTTGTTTCCTTAGCTCGTTTGGTGTCTGGTCTTGTGCTTGTATGGTACTGTTTTTTTTTTTCATTGTTAATCTGTTGAATTATGTTTGTTTTATTTTGTATAGATTATTGATTAATTAATCAATTTTCTTTTTTGATTCAGGATGATCATAAATGACATGATTAAGAGTTATCTTTGTTAATTTATGTGGGCATCTTTCATTTTGATTGTTCTGTTCTTCATAAGAACTGGAATTTTTTCCAAAGGGGATATTTTTTAAGATCTGTATTAATTATTGGTTTGATGAAATACAATTTATGTCATTTGGTTATCCAACCATACTTAGTTACCGTATAAAAAAGCCATGTTTGACAGAAATAAATGCAAGCTGGTGAACTCGACACATACAGAGTGAAGAGAATGAATTTTAAAATTACATACAGCGAATTTAATTTACGTAAAAACATTTAAGAAATAATCAAAACATACAAAAGGCATTTGGAAAAGATATTTGTACATCTACGATACATATTTTATACAGCTCTGATACATATCTGATACATATTTGATATATATTAGATCGTTCGAACCTTGTTTTTGTTTTTTTCTCAGAGATGGCACTCGAGAGACTATTCATGCCAAGACAGAGATGCTCCAAGGAAGCGCAGCCGGAGAGAACCGTTAAGACTGTTGAGAGTGGGAAGTGAGCCGTTAGAACTGTTGGAGGAGATGTCGAGAGTCGAGAGCGAAAGAAGATTAATGAAGAATGAGATAGGGTTGGTGAAGTCATTAAAGCTGATTGCGGTGGTGGTATTTATCTTGGTGGTGATAGGCGAGTGGAGGATAACTTATGGTGAAGAAAAGAATGAACGTTGAGGAGGAGTTTATGATTTTGCTTGTGTTCTGGTGGTGAATCCATTTAGTGTCCGGTGGTAAAGCCAAGAACATGCAAATGAAATGAATTTTGGAACAAATTTCAACCAAACATAAGATATAAAATTTTAATTATATAAATTTGCAGTCTTATAGAAATTTAATACCTTTCTTACAACATTTCAGCTAGAATAGTTGTTCAGCTGTCTAAATCTGTTCATTTCTTTTGAACATTACAAAATTCTTATTAGGCTTTGTTCATGCAGATTAATGTATGTAAATTGAATTTGTATTTTAAAGCCAATGCATTCTATATTTATTTGACGTGAAATCAAAATTATCATATAGATATTATTATATAAATTTATTATAGCTATTAAAATAATTATTTTGAATTAAAAAATTTAATTTAGATAAAAAAATTAAAAAATAGTCAAACATATAGTAAAGAATTTGAAAAAATATATCTAATAGATTATTGTTAAATTTTATATAACAGATACATATACGATACATATTTGATACATTTATTATAATTGATATTAAAGATACATCGTCGATACATAATTTATACATGATAGATACACATTTGATACATTAATTGAATTAATTGATTATTTCGATTTGTTCGTTTTTATATTTTGAAGATTTTAGATAATTTGATTAATATTATTACATACATCTCCTATACATATTTGATATATCTCTGATACATTTATTGTATAATATAACTACATTTCCGATATATATTTGATACATTTCCAATACATATTTAATAAATTTCTGATATATATATATATATTTAATTGTTTGAAATTTTATTACATGTATTGTATATATATATTTTATATATATTTGATCGATATCTGATACATAATTTATACACGATAAATATTCTTTTTTAAAATAGACTTAATAGATACATTGATGATACATAATTTATACATGATTGATACATTCTTAATTTGATTAATATTATTACATCCATCCCTGATACATAATTTATACATAATAGATACATATAAGATACATTAATTGAATTAACCGACTAATTTAATTGGTTTGTTTTTATATTTTGAAGATTTTAGTTAATTTGATTCATATTATTATATATATATTTTTCATACATATTTGATACATCTCATATACATATTTGATACATCTCATGTATATTTATTGTACTAATATAACAGATACATTTATGATTGATACTTAATACATCTCCGATAAATATTTAATACATCTCTGATACATTTATTATCATATTGTAATTTTTGTTATAAATAGAGGATTATTAAAATTTATACATCTTCGATACATATTCAATATATCTCTGATACATATTTGGTACATCTGATATATATGTGATCGTTCAAACCATTTTTTTACGTTTTATTTCTTGTATTTCTTTATACGTATCTTTTTGATATGTTCGAGCTGTATTTGATATTTCTTTGAGTTGTGGATTATATTTATCAAAGATGTATATCTTCTGCTTTCAATAGTGTTTATAGATGTATTATCTATGTATCTTTGATGTATTATTTTATATGAATAATTTTTAAAAATGTATTAAGAGTGTATCATGTATCAATATTGTTTTTCATTGATACATCATCGAATATAATTTATATCTAATATATATATTTTTTTAATACATAATATATAATAAATATGTATTTGATACGACTATGAGATGTGTTTTAAATATTGTTTGAACTGTATCCAGTATATTTTTGAGTTGTATATAATATGTATCAAAGATGTTAATTTTATATTATATTTATATTCCATGGATGTATTTTAATATTATTTTTACTATTTTTGTTTTATAAATTTGTGACATTTTAAAAATATTATAACATATAGAATAACTAAATAGAAAGGTTTTTGGCCCAAATAATATGTCAGACTCAAAGGTTTTTAGCCCAAATAATATGTCAGACTCATTTTATTGGTTTTATTTGGACTTGGGCTCAAATAAGTGTTTTGTTTTATCAAAAGAAAAATAAAAAAAAATATTGATACAAACACGCGCGGATCAGTAAAGAGCTGGTGCACAACGCGTTAGCATCCGGCTGCCGACGTCACCATTCACGTGGTGATGAAATTTTTTTGTATAATATTAGTGCTGATGTAATTGATGTTAAATAAAAAACAGCGCGTGAAATCTAGGGGCTATTTTAGGATATTTTTGTTATCATCTCTATTAAATATAATATTTTATTTGTAAATAAATTATTATAATTATTATCATTTAAATAGAAACTATACCACGTTTGTGATATTAATTAATAAGACCCGTTATATATAATATTAATTTATTATTATCACATGCTATGCACATGAGCGACATTTATATGTCTCGTTATATGTATTAATGTTAATTAAGATATTTACATGACTCGTTATTTAACTTTAAAATTAATCAAAGTATCAAATATAATACTTTGTCTTTAAATAAATTATTTTCATTTACAATTGAAATTAATTAAAATATCAAAATATAATATTTATTTCTAAATAGTAATTGTTTGCATGAGAGCGACATTTATATAACCCGTTAAATATATTTATATCAATTAAACTAATTTGTTGCACTTATATGACCCATTATTAAGATGAAGTAGATGCTATTAACACAACTACTAACTTATTGTACTTATATGGCTTGACAGTTGATAACATACATAGCATTCAGAAGCTGTGATTAACAGTTGATAGCATATATAGCATTCTGTAATAGTTGATAATAACATCACATACATATTATTTAGAGTTTGTGAATTTATGGTTGTGATTTTAGGGTTATAAATTTATGACTGTGACGTAGGGTTAGTTGTGATTCCAATAGCCGAAAACAGATTTTAGGCTAAAATTTAAAAATATTTGAAAGGTTGTGCTAATATTTGAGATAAAATGGTAGTTCGTGTTATTTGGTAGGAATAATCCAAAACGACGTCGCATAAAGAAGCCACGCTGGCGCTGACGAGGCAATCTGGCGAGCCACGTGGGATTTCAGATGTCGGAATTGAAACCTGTGCTAATAATTAAAAAGATTGGAAAGTTTGGGCTAACAATTGAGACAATTCATATTAGTGTCTTAAATCGCAAAAAATACTAAAGATGATGCTATTTAATAGGAATACCCCTATTATAAATTGTGTTTAAAATTACAAGTATCAAACTTAATCCGGTGAAAATCTGGGCTAGAATCTATCTAAGGTTGTGAGTGGTTCCGTCAGTGGTGCAACTACTGATTAGGAATCTAGGGAGAGGAGGGCTACTATATAAAACCATTTACAAAATGCATTTTTTTATCATTATTGACACAATATTTTATTTATTAAACTCTAAATTCATTTAATTTCTAAAAGAATTTAAAAAGGTACCCTGAAAAAATATAAAATTTATTTTAAATAAATTGAATATTGTATTTGGAATAATTCTAATCTAAACAAGTAAAAATAAAATCTTGTTAAAATTTGTCCTTTTATAAGTACTATATTTATTAATTTCCTTTCATAAATGTTAGGAATATTTTGTCATTATCAAAAAATAAAATAACTCCCTCTAGAAATGTATTTGAAAATTTCATTAATTTTGTTAAATTTTGATTCATATATAACAAATTTCAGAGAATTAAAACAATTGAATTCTACACGTCACAATCTCTCTATTTTCTCTCAAACACACTCGTTGAGAGTTTTTTTTTTATTTTTCTCTTTAATTGTCGTCAATAGTTTATTTTTACCGTTGAAGGTAGTCGTTCCTTTTTTTATATTACTTTATTTACATAGAATACAATAACTAGTAAATGTTTTTCATCTTTTCTAATTTTGTTGGTTAAAATTTATTGATGAAACTCATCAATTTTAATTTATATGCAAATCTATAACTAGAGATAAATCAAGACCTTTCGAAATTCAAATGCTTGTAAGTGCTTGATATTCATGGAAAACTATCTTTATGTAAAAAAGTTCATCTAATGTAAACTAAATATAATTTTTCATATAATTTTTTTAAATATTATAATAGTTATTCATACCAGTCACAATAAATATGACTCTAGATAAATTAATCCATAGTCGCACAATAAATATGAGATTATTTTCCAAATACCTGTGTTTGGCAAAGTATGTACACCATATTTTGGCCCATTTTTCCCTTATTTCCTACACTACCTATTTCTCTAACTTATTTACCAAAAATACCCACTATATAAAGAAGCCTTATCTCATTTTAGGTTAAACTTTTACATAACCACTCTTTTTTGTCTCTTGTCTCTCTTCTCTCTCAAAGTTCTCTCTTCTTTTCTTCTTTTTTTTCATTTGATTTTCAGTTTGTTTTCTCCGATTACTTTTCCGTTCGTGTTTTCCGTTCGTCTTTTCGGTCGCGTTTCCGTTCGTTTACTTCCGATGAATTTCTCGTCGTTTCCGGTTGTTTTTCCGTTCATCTTTTTCGTTCGCGCTAGTCCGTTCGTCTCTTCCGTTCGCGCTATGAATTTCTCGACTCGTTTTTAGATTTGTGTAATTTTTTAGATTTTTTGTAATGATTTAAATATTTTGTAAATAAATTATTGTATAATCTATGGCCAAACTTATCTTGACCATAACCGACAAACACGCAATCTCGTATCTTAGCATGAAGCTTGGACCTCTCATCTTTGGGAATATGCACAAAAGCTTTGCACCCAAACACCCGCAGATGACCATAGTAATCTTCCTTTCCCGTCCACACTCTCTTTGGAGTATCAGACTGTAGAGGGATGCATGTTGAAAGTTTAAGCACATAAACTGCTATCAGTAGAGCTTCACCCCAAAACATCTTAGACAACTTTGCATGTGAGAGTAAACAGCTAACTTTCTCCATCAAAGTCATGTTCATCCTCTCAGCCAAACCATTCAATTGCGGTGTCCTTGGAGGTGTTATTTGATGCCGAATACCATTATTTTTGTAATAAGCATCAGATGGTCCAATGTACTCTCCACCATTGTCTGTACGGATGCACTTCAGCTTCTTGCCGGTCTGTCTCTCCACCAGAGTTAAAAATTGCTTGAAAACTTCTAACACCCGGTCCTTCGTTTTCAAAAGGTACACCCATGTCTTTCTTGAATGATCATCAATGAAAGTCATAAAGTATGAGCACCACTAAGTGACTTTGGCATAGGTCCATACGAATCTGAGTGAATCAGATCTAAAACATTCTTCATTCGAGGAGGGGGAGGGACTTTTAAAAGAAACTTTGTTCTGCTTCCCTGCCAGACAATCAGTACATTTTTCCAGATGGACTCGATCCAATCCGTACATCATATTTCTTTTGGTCAATATCGATATTCCTTTCTCACTCATGTGACCGAGTCGTCTATGCCACAACTCAACTATATCATCATTCTCCACTGTATTGACATTGGCATGGGAGAGCTTCGCCTGCATCATGTATAGTCTTGAATGATATTTTCCCCTTGCCACCACTAATGAACCTTTCGTAAGCTTCCATTGTCCATTGAAGAATGTGTTGCGAAAACCTTCATCATCCAGATTTCTTGCCGAAATTAAGTTTAGGCGCATATATGGGATGTGCCTGACATCCTTCAGGACTAACTGTGTACCATTCTCTGTTTCCAGAGAGACATTACCTTTGCCTATGACTTTTGCAAAGTTCTCATTTCCCATTCTTATATTGCCAAAATCGTCTGAAGTGTAAGATGAGAAGAATTCCCTTCGAGATGTAGCATGAATGGTAGCACCAATGTCAATCACCCAACTCGTCTCGTGGATTGCAAGATTGACAATATCCTTATCATGGACTACGTTGAACTCCCATGCAACATTTGCTTGTTCATCATCACTGTTGTCATTTTTCCTCACCTCTTTGCCTTTTTTCTTTTCTTGGTCTTGTTTTAACTTTCGACAGAATATTTTGATGTGGCCCTTCTTCTTGCAGTAATGGCACTCAGTATTGGCACATTTATTTGACTTTTCTCTGCTTTTGCTTTTGTATTTTGGACCCCTAGCTTCACTCCTCCCTCTAGATTCTGCAACAAAGACATTTGACTGTGATGAAGAGGAACCTTGTGATCTCCGTCTACTCTCTTCATTCAGGATGCCACTTTTAACAGCTTCCATATTCACTACTCCGTTTGGTGCAGAATTTGTTAGTGAAATCTTCAAAGTCTCCCAAGACTCTGGTAGGGAGGCAAGCACGAGTAGAGCGAGCACCTCATAGTCAAAATTTACGCTCATACTTGAAAACTGATCCACGATCCCTTGAATCTCATTCAAGTGGTCTGCTAAAGAAGTACCTTCCCAATATTTTATCTGAGTTAATTCTGTCAGATAAAATAGTTTGTTGTTGCCGTTTTTCGACACGTACAACTGCTCAAGCTTCTTCCATAATGTCTGAGCATGAGTCTCGTTACAAATGTGGTTGTACATATTATCCTCGACAAACTGTCGAATGTAACCACACACCTGCTCATGCTCTAACGCCCATTCTTCATCTGATTTTCCTTCGGGTTTACTTGTTGCAAACACCGGTAAATGCAGTTTCGTCACAAATAGGAGATCCTTCATTTTGTTTCTCCATATGTGGTAATTTGTGCCACTCAAACTGACCATCTTGCCAGTCTTTGCCTCTATATTTTTGACAAATGCCCAGCACTACCAGATAAGAGTATATAAATATATCTAACTTATTTTCTGATACGGAGGATCCACTATCTAGTGGCAACCACAGAGCATACGATAAGTAGATATATATATAAATACCCGAGATGACTCTGATACTAGTTGTTGGGCGCACAACGAAATTACTTTGTCGAAAATAAAATTAAGGACGACAGAAATAAAACAATAAATGACACCGAGAATTTTTAACGTGGTTCACACTTAATGTAGGATTACGTTCACGGGACAAAGTCCGAATAATTCTTTCACTATCAAATAGTAGGCTTACAAATAGAGCAATTTTACAGAGATCTCACCAAAATAATAACATTCAAGTGTTTCCCACACACCCGAAATATCTCATTATTTTTATCTCTCAATTCTCTCACCCCTCACCCTTTAGAGAAAACATTTATCTAGCTCGTCTTTAGCCCGAAACTAAAACCGTCACAAATTCAATTTAAAATTGTGGTGATATACTCCTTTCATGCACCTCCTTGCTATTTATAGGCAAGGAGGTGAGTGTTCTCCAAGCAAAATTTCTTTGGAGGCTACGGTTTACTGCTTGGAGTAGCCTCCAAGCAATTTGCTTGGAGGCTACTCCAAGTAATTGCTATTTTAATTTTTTTTAATAACATGTGGGGGCCACATATAGATGGGACCCACACGAACAGTACGTTAGTCATGTAAAAAAATTAAATTTTTTTATTTTCATAAATTTTCATTGGCTTGTTAAAATAACGCGGCGTAACGGTTGTATTGGATAAATACTCCCGACAGAATTCATTTACGAAAGATCAATTAAAATCATTTTTCATAATTGTAAACAATATTTTAAACTTGATATTTTAATTTTAGTTTTAATTTATTTTAACCCTCCAAATGAGGTGGTAAAATAATCGGAGTGTTATGTACAAATTAAAACTGATGTGACATATAAATATTAAATAATTTATAGTTGAAACGATAAACGAAACAATATTTTTTAATATCATAAATTCAGCTTTAATTGATACTTTTTACCAAGTCTAAGAGGCACAATTTACTTAAAAAAATTGGTTATTTTCAAGCCTCGCTTATTAATCATCCATCAACATCCCATATGTTCATTATTCTAAATATACTTGGCAAAATTTTTAGTTATTGAAAATATATCCTAAAACCTTTTTTTTATGGCGAGCTCTTCATGATGCTTCACCAACAAGAGAAGCCATTAACTTACGGTCTAATGCTTCTTTAACATGCGTTTATTGTGGTGCATATGAATCAGTAGTACATCTTTTGTTTACTTGACCGTTTGTCCATAAAATCCGGTTTGGCTCTCCTTTGGATTTGAATATTCATAATTTGTCTTCTTTACTTTTTTTTTATAATTAGGAAGGGGGAGTGAGGCTCGAACACGATACCTCTTACCAAGATGCCTGTGGCTATTACAACTGTGTTACAAGAGCACTTGCTCTTCTTTACCTTTTTATTTAGGCCAAAAATCCAAAAAAAGCTAAACTTTTCATGAAAATTCCATAAAAGTCAAAATTTTGCAATTTTATCCAATTTGTCCTGAAACGCATGATTTATTTTCAATAATGTCCAACTACGTGATTTTACTCATGCGGCGCTGATGTGGCATATGCCACACATCAGCGCCGTACAAGCAAAACTGTGTAGTCGGAGATAGTTGAAACGAAATCATGCGTTTCAGGACAAATTGGATAAAATTGAAAAGTTTTGACTTTTGTGAAACTTTTATAAAAAATTTGACCTTTTTTAATTATTTGGCTTTTACTTATTATGAAAATTTCTTGCTACAAGCTTACTTGAGCAGGATACATCAAATGCCTCTTTGAATTTATGTTGTTTTATTTGTTAGTTTATTTAGAAAAGCTGAAATAAACTATAGTTTGAAGGAAAGATTCAAAGCGAGTTGCACGTTTTATATGAAGTAATCAATGTGAATGACCAATTTTCTCAATATTTTCGACTTTTTGGTTCACTTATAATGAGTTTATAAGTATACCCACCGTCAATTCTTCATAATGTCATGTTCATACTGTTTTACCTACTCAGGATACATGGTCAGCACCACCACAAAGGCTCATCAAAATTAATTATGATGTTGCAACCAATGTTTTAAAACCCGGACCGGTCCAACCACTGGTCCAACCGGTTTGTATTAAATGAAGATATGCTTAAAATATAAAGAGCAGTAGAAATAAGTTCTATTTTTGAAATAAAAAAAAGATTAATTTATGTATTAGATCCATTTACTAGCCCATTATGTTTCTTTTCTTCAGTAAGTTGTGCCAATTTGTCAGAGTCCAATAAGTCCATCTCTTTTTCTTCAAAACTTTAAGAAGCTAAATGAACAACCCTAATACGAAACCCAGACGGCGCATTTCTTTTAAAGTTTCTATACCTCAAAATCAAGATCTTATTTTTTCTAATATTTTATCCTGAAGAAAGATAACTATAGTTATACCAGTGAAAATACTCTTTGATTTAATTTTTTACAAGTTCTTCGGCTATCTTTCTCATGTCAAAACTTTAGATCTCAAATTATCCAATAGCACTATACTTTTCAATGTTGTTAATTGGTTTTCTTCTCAGAGAAGGAAATAAAACCTTAAGTCGTTTTCATACGGAGATTTTCTTTTTCCAGCTTTTCCACTGTGATACTTGTAAGAACCGGTCAGTTTTAAAGGTTCAACCGGTTCTTGCGGTTTTCCGGTTACGAGCGGGTTTTTCGGTTCAAAGAGGTTGAACCGGAATTCCGGGTTTTAGGATAGAAACGGACCGGACTGGCCTCCGGTTCCCGGTTGAACCGGTCCAACCGGCCGGTCCGGTCCGGGTTTTAAAACACTGGTTGCAACCTCTCAACAATATCATCGTGGGTTTTATAGCGGTTGTAGCACGAAATTACACTAGATCTATTATTGGTCGTTTCCATCATTTTTCCGTCTTATTTAGGATCTGAGAATTTTGAAATTTTTGGCATTAAGGGTATCGCTAAATTGGGCATTTTTCCGATCATGACACATTGTAATAATGGAAGGTGACACACTTCAAGTTTCGCAAGTGATTAATACCAAAACAGTAAGGGATTTCATAGTTAGGGGAATTTGCCAAGATATACGTTGTCTTCGGAATCAGTTTGGACATTGTTCAGTTCAACATGTTAAGCGTCGGTTTAATAGTTTAACACATGATTTAACTTTTTTTGTTAAATCTTTGTTTCTACAGCAAAATTGAGTCCTCCTATACTTTACAGTTTATAATCTATCTAACTGTTGCTTCTGGTGAAAAAAGAAGGAAGAATTTAACTTTAACGTATAGTTGATACAATGTCCTTATATTATCATTTTTTATTCTTAATTTATTTTAAAATTTAATTTATATATTACATATGTTCTGTTTAAAAATATATTTTCTATATAAATTAAAAAATCATGTTTTTTTACTAGTGTTGGGCTTATCAGTTATGTTTAGAATTAGAGGAAATTACACCATTTACTAAAAAAAATGAAAATAATTACAAAACTGCATGTTGACTTTTTTCATTTATAAAAATGTTAATAATATTTACAAAAGTATAAAAAAAATAAAAAAAAATATTAAACATATGGTGTATACTGTGGGTATAATGTCAGTATACTAATAAACTAACATTATATCAACATTATACCAAAATTATACCAACATTATACATACTGAGATTTTATTAATATTAAATAAAAATTTACCAAAATTACATCAAATCGTATACTAAAAATTAATTAATAATATACCAACAGTATACCAAGAGTGTACACATCAAAATATACTGAAATTTTATTATTACATCAATATTACACCACATCGCATAATAAATATTAACCTAACAGTATACTAAAATTATAACAACAATATACAAATTCTCTAGTTCATTATCAACTATAGTTACAAATACATATAAAAAAATATACATGTTATCAACTAGAAAATATATATAAAAATTTATAATCGATATACCGAAAATATACTGAAATTATACCAATAATAAACCAAATATTATTTTTAAATTATCTGATTTATAGTTTTAATATTCCAAAAGTATACGATAATTATACCGACATTATACAAATCGTACTTTTGTAATTAATTTTTATTTTTTTGGTACTTTTGTAATTAATTTTAAACCAGTCGTATTTTTGTAAATAAAAAAAGTTTACATGTATTTTTGTAAATATTTTTAAAATTTTAGGTATTTTTGTCATCGTCCCTTAGAATTATTGCTATTAATTTTAAAAAGATAAAAAAAAGATGAAAGTTTATGTACTATGGCAATAAAAATATGAGGAAATTACACCATTTACCAAAAAAAATGAAAATAATTACAAAACTACATGTTGACTTTTTTCATTTACAAAAATATTAATAATATTTATAAAAGTACAAAAAAATAAAATATAATATCAAACATACAGTGTATACTGTGCGTATAATGTCAGTATACTAATAAACTAACATTATACCAAAATTATACCAACATTATACATACTGAGATTTTATTAATATTAAATAAAAATTTACCAAAATTACATCAAATCGTTTACTAAAAATTAAATTAATAATATACCAAAATTATACCAACAGTATACCAAGAGTGTACACATCAAAATATATTGAAATTTATTATTACATCAACATTACACCACATCGCATACTAAATATTAACCTAACGATATACTAATATTATACCAACAATATACAAATTATCTAGTTCATTACCAACTATAGTAAAAAATACATATAAAAAAAATATACATGTTATCAACTAGAAAATATATATAAAAATTTATAATTGATATACCGAAAATATGCTGAAATTATACCAATAATAGACCATATATTATTTTTAAATTATCTTATTTATAGTTTTAATATTCTAAAATTATACCATAATTATACCGACATTATACAAATCGTACTTTTGTAATTAATTTTCATTTTTTGGTACTTTTGTAATTAATTTTAAATCAGTCGTATTTTTGTAAATAAAAAAAGTTTACAGGTACTTTTGTAAATATTTTTAAAATTTTAGATAATTTTGTCATCGTCCCTAAAAATATAGGCAAAATGTCTCAAAAACCACTAACCTTTAAACTTCTTTTTCAATATCACTTTAACGTTATAATTTTTTCAATAGCACCCTAAGTAGAAAACTTTTAGTCGATTTTATTACTATAAGGATGAAAACATTTGAAACAACCAAATTTAAAGATAATGTCGTATTGTTTTTTTATTTGAAAAAATTTAAATAAGTTTTCTATCTTTTAAAAAAATCAAATGTATCCTAAATAAGAAATTAATTAAATATATGATCAATTTTTTTAAATTTTATTAAAAATAAAATAAATTAAAACCGACATTTTAACGCATTTGACTCCGCCACCTCCGACCCGGCCGCCGCCTTTGGGCCTACCATCGTTGTCGCTTTCGAGTCCAATCCATCTTCCATGGTGGAAGACGAGCAGCTCGTCTTCCCCAGGGAAGACGAGGTATGGAAGATTAGCACAAACAAATCTGATGGCGTGTCCAAGTGCGACGGCAGCGGGTTAGAGTACGGCAGCAACGATGTCGGAGGAATTTTAATTAATTTACATTATTATTTTTTGAATTTATGGAGAAAAACTTTTTTTTGCTATTATTTATAACATCAAAGAATGTTTAGAATGTATAATAAATATGAAAGATTTATTTTGAATATTATCTAAGTGAAAAGCGATTTGATATTTTAAGGTGTAATTGAAAGTTGAAAATGCAAAATAGAGTAAAATTGACGAAATTATAACAATGTGATACTATTGAAAAAAGTTTAAAGATTTGTGATTTTTGAGACCTTTTACCAAAAATATAATATAAACATCTGAAATATGATATACAAAAATGATGCCTAATTTTTCAATAGAAAAAATATCAATCATTTTTTTTAGTTTTTAATAGGCAAAACTTAACTAATGGCCGGAACTAATATTGAAAAAAGGTACCTGAAGATGAAAGCATTAGAAGCCGATTGGATGAAACTTTATCAGATATATGATGAACAAGTGTCGTTTTTTTATAGAAAATTATGGTCCTATATCGATAATTAGGTGTACCTGAGGGAAATATGAATATTTATAAAAATTAAATGACCCACTTAAAAAAAAATTGGATAAAAATTTACATTTATTATTGGGAATATAGAATTCGAAAAAATATAGTGGCACGCTGCGTTATTAAAAATGACAAAAATCGATGAAATATAACAATAGAAAAATAAAGGCTTAATGTTAAAAAAATTCCGACCTTTCATCCCCTTTCCAATCCTACCCTGATGTTAAAAATTTGTCAATTTTACCATATTTTGTATTTTTTTCATTTTATTTGTACCTTGAAATAAAAAAATTGACCTCTATTTATTTGACAAAAGTCAAAAAAATTCCTCAAAAATGGTCAATTTAATATTAAAAGGTAATCTAGTGCAAAAAGGGTTAATTTAGAGAATTTTTTTTGAACTTTTGCCAAATAAAAAAAGGTCAATTTTATGATTCAGGGTACAATTGAAATGGAAAAAAAATACAAAATAGGGTAAAATTAAATGATTTTCAATGTTAAAGTAGGATTGCAAAAGAGATTTTGTTTGGGATTTTTTAAGACATTAAGCCAAAAATAAAATATTAAAATTAAAATTTAAAAATACTTTAGGAAAAAAGACTATTATTCAGAGCCACTCGCCTATATTTTGCTGAGTTAGGTCGCATCAGTAATGTGTATTTTAAGCAAATCTAAATGAAACACGTAGCTTATTTCCTATCTACAGAAAAAACGTTTTTTTGTTCTTAGAAAGTTTCAGAATACTCCATTCGAGTGCCCAATTTAATATTTCAACCTTTTTAAAGTTCCATTCGAAAAGAAAGATAATTATATAACACAACCGTTTCGCCATATCATTGGTGCAACAAACCAATTGTGCGATAGTCATGTAAAAAATTGAATAATAAAAAAATAAATAGTAATTAATTTTTTTTATCGTAAATGCTCACTGGATTGATGTAAAAGTAATGTGACGCAACGGTTGCATAGAACAAATATTATAAAAAGAATAATGTTTTCAATCAAGGCCCTATTCACATGATATTGACACGTGTCCACTTGTGATATTGGTCCTGTGTACGCTGTTCTGACTTTTTGGAAAAAAATACTGTTTACACCGACCCAATTTAATGATGGTTTAGAGCATGGCATGGGCTTATTAAGAGAGATGAGTCCAACAAAAGCCTTTTCAGATTAGTTTTATGCTTCATTAGGAATTTGTAATTCAATAGGAGTATTTCTCTTTCTAGAGTTTTAGTTCTAGTTAGAATAGGAATCTTGGTTATAGAGAGTTATAAATAGCTCAGAGCTTCATATTTTTTGTATCAACAAATCAATCAATCAAAAACCAAGCCCAGTGCTTTTTATCCCGCAATCCCCAGATTATTTTAATTTAGGAGTAGTTTTCAGCATTAATCTCGTCTGAGTTCGTAGCTCCCAGATTATTACTATTAGATCACGTGGTTAAGTGTTTTTAACCAAAGAAGCTCTGTGAATAACTACATAGGTTCGTTGAAGTATCAAACCTCAAACCGATCCCGATTATAAATTCAAAGATTCGAGTCCGGAATATTTCCAGGCGAACATTTTTTGGCGACTCCACTAGAGAATTAGTTTATGGTTAGCACAAAAACGGACTTTAAGGACGATTCGAGGCATGCTCGGTCTATACGTCGACAACAACTGAAGGGAGGTGACAGAGTAGAAGAATCTGACTCGGACAAATCTGAAATCATGGCCAAGGACAAACAACAGGTGAACCAATCGAACAAAGTGCCGAATACTTCGGACACTGATGGGAACCTTCCGAAGGACAAGAATGATGATGCAACCGACGATGGGATGGATTGCTCACGCCAGCTTCCTCCATCTCGCCCATCTTTTATCACAGGCCGATTTTTCGGTATGAGGGGCGAGATTGCTCAGCAGAACAAGCAGATGTTCAACGGTGCTATGCACCAGATGTCTGAGGTGATGAGGAACATCATGGCCGATCAAACATCGGTCCAACGGCAGATCCAGGGTAATTTGGATGGCCTCAACAAGGCGATAGAAAACCTGGGACGACTCTTTTTTGGGCAGTCCACTGCCGATCAGGGTTACAGACGGGCCAAACAAAACCAGACACCGAATCGATTCGGATATCCAGGTGGTTCGGCCGAAACAACGCAGCAACCCAGTAAGTTAGGGTATACATATGGATCGGTCAAGCTCTTGACGAGGCATGAGGCCGAATCTGCTGGAAGGACCGATCACCCGGGGAAAGCACTTCGAACCCTGAAGGCGAGCCCAGACCACAGGGAGCTGCCACTGGAGCTAACACCCAAGAAACCAATATGGGCGAACGTTCGACTTCCGAAGGGGGCGAGCCAAATATTTATAACCAGGGGCAACTTATGGATATACTAGAGAGACTTGGGGTAGATCTGAGACCAATGCCTCGCCCGTCATACCTGAAGCCCTATCCAGACTGGATCGATAAGTTATACCCTTTCCCAAGGGGATACAAAGTACCCGAATTCAGTTTGTTCTCGGGCGAGGAAAAGGGGCAATCGACGGTCGAACATGTCGCCCGGTTTTCAGCCCAGTGTGGCGAAGCTGCGGCGCACGATTTTTGGAAACTTCGGCAGTTCGCCAGTTCTCTAACCAAGATGGCATTCACTTGGTACTCAAGGTTATCACCGAACTCGGTGGACACTTGGAAAGATCTCGAAATCCTCTTCCATTAGGAATTTTACAAAGCACTACCTGATGTCACCCTCGCTGATTTGGCTCGAATTTCTCAATTGCCGAGCGAATCGGCAGAAAAGTACATCGGCCGATTCAGGAATCTTAGAACAAGGTGCTCCACTAAGATGTCTGAGGCCGATTGTGTTCCTATGGTGGTAAGGGGAATGAGATTCGCCATGAGGGAGCACTTCGAAGGTCATCGATTCCGTGACTTATTTGAACTGACAAACAGGGTGATGAGTTACGAAAGACTTCTCCAAGAGAAGGAACAGAGGCGAGGCGCTTCTAAAGGAACCTACTACAAGGACCAACTGGACGTGGCCGTAGTATCGGACAGTGAAGATAGTAGCTCCGAAGATGAAGTCAACATAGCCGAATTCTTGGAGACTAAGCCTCTGAAATGTTCGGCCTTAAGAAAGCCAGGTTTCGTTAAGAAAAACAAAACCGCAGTGGTATAGAAGGAATACTCCGAGATCTTTGATGCCTTGTTTAAGGATTGACAGATCGCCCTCAGTGAGGGTCACATAATCCCACCGCCAGAGGAGCTGGTCGGAAAGGATTACTGTAAATACCATAATTCCTAGAGGCACAGCACGAATAATTGTGTGCACTTCAGAAATGTGATCCAGAAGGCGATCAATGAGGGGAAACTCTTGTTTCCAATGAAGAAAGAGGCCGATGCAAAGTACGTCTCCATTAATACCGTTCGGCCTCACTTCGACAGTTTCCTGGAGCAGGGACAGATCCAGAGTAAGTGGAATCTGAGAAAACCTAAACCTAGGGTGGAGACCGATGGTTCTAAATGGCGAGGAGAAAAAGGGCGATCTTAGCAACAAAAGAGGAAACTCCATGGCTCGCCTACTTTAGAGATAACTTGCCCATCATGTAGAGCTTGTTTCGAAGCTAAGAGGGCCGAAAGAGTAAGGGAGCATCCTAAGACATTCAAGCCTAAATCGCCCACGGAACAGTGGTAGAAGCATCAGCCACAGCAGGAGTCTAAGACAACCGTGTTCAAAAGGATTTTTTGGCCAACGGAGGAGACCCCTCGTATGATGAAAACCCAAAAGAGGCGTATGCAGAGGTTGAGGCAAGAGTCGAGGGCGAACCACAACACACGATTGGCACCAGAGGCCGAGCAGGGGGCAAAACCATAGCCGAGAGATTGGGCAATAGGGTTCGATTGAAACTACTGCCGAGCCACATGAACGAAGAACCTCTAAGGAAAGAAAGATATGGGTCCCAAAGCAAGTGGGTCGAACACAAGAGTTGACCAACGCGAATAAAAAGATAGAGGCCCATAAGAGCGAGGCAGATACTGGTGAGAAACAATCTTACAAAGACGTACTTGTTTCTCACCAAGATGGTCAGTTAAAAGCAAAATTACCCAGAGATCGTGAGGTAATTGTCTCATACAAAAAAGGGGTGTTGAAAGCTTGGGTCCTGGTTGTCAGGGACGAATACGAAGTGAAAGTGGTCACACTTCCTGATTCTTATAGAAGCAAGCCTGGGCAAAAGGCGACGTTGGAAGGCGATGTAATCGTCCCAGAAGGTGATAGTGCCGATAGCACGACAGTAGTATCACTTAGTAAATCCCAAATGAGGATGACAAGGCATATTCGGCCGCTATATATCAAGGCCGATTTAAACGGGGTATCAGTCAACAGGGTCCTTATTGATAACGGAGGTGGGGTAAATATACTACCGGCAAAGATGCTCAAGAAGCTCGGCATAAACCGGGATCAGCTAGACCTAACTGACGTTTACATGACCGATTTCGCCGGGGGCGAGACACCGGCTGAGGGATACATAACTCTCAGGATAAAAGTTGGGCGAGTAGTGACCGAAGAGGGATTCTTCGTGGTCAACGCCCGGAGCAACTACAACATATTGCTTGGCCGAGATTGGATACACTCCAATATGTGCATACCGTCCACCATGCATCAAATGATGTTCATATGGCGAGAGGACGGTGAAGCCGAAGTTGTACAGGGAGATCCCAACCCCTTCGGCGAAGACCATAATGTGCTTGAGGCACGTTTATATGAGGAAGAAGTGCGAAACATACAGTCCCTTAGTTCCAAAGGGGAGGAGAGCGTACCCCACTTATTAGTCAATTCGGATCGGCCAGTATCAATGACCCTTGGGGGCAACGGCCGATCCACCATCATCAAGCTTTTAGAATGATAGCACGACATAAGGAACTACAGGAAAAGATCAGACAACTGGTCTCTCTATATGAAGTAGCATCGGATGAATGCATTTACGAGGACCAAGATCAAGACCCAACAGGATCGCTCAAGATCGGGGATATACAGTTAGCAACAGGAAAACTGGAAGATGATCTCACCCAGGTACAAGATGACTTATTAGAAATAAACTTGGGCACGGTCGAACCGCCCAGACCTATATACATCAACGGTTGAGTCCAGAATATAAGGAACAGCTGATCGCTCTGCTAAGCGAATTCCGTGATTGTTTCGCATGGTCGTACGACAAAATGCCGGGTCTCGATCCAAACATCGCAGAACACAAGCTCCCTTTAAAAAGCGGTTTTCGGCCATTCCGATAACCCCCCAGACGAATATCTAGAGAGGTAGATACCCTCATTCAAGATGAAATTAAACGGTTGGAAGATGCAAAGTTTATTCGAGAGGCTCAGTACACTGAATAGTTGTTTAATATTGTACCCGTGATGAAAAAGAACGGAAAACTAAGGGTATGTGTCGATTTTCGAAACCTCAACCTGGCCACGCCTAAGGACGAATACCCAATGCCTGTGGCCGATATGCTGATAGATAGAGCAGCAGGGCACACAATGCTCAGTTTCCTTGATGCGCATTCTGGGTACAACCAAGTATCGATCAGCAAGGAAGACGTGTCTAAAACAGCTTTTAGATGACCTGGGCCGATCAGAGCTTACGAGTGGGTCGTTATGCCTTTCGCCTTGAAGAATGCGGGTGCGACCTACCAAAGGGCGATGAATAAGATGTTCAGAGGACTGGATTGCCTTGAAGTGTATATCGACGATGTGGTAGTAAAGTCAAACACCGAGGCAGTTCATTTGGCCGATCTGAGGAAGGGGTGCATACGAGCTAATAGATTAAAGATGAACCCTCTTAAGTGTGCATTCGGAGTATCGGCCGGGAACTTCTTGGGTTTTTTGGTTCACCAGCAGGGAGTAGAGATAGATAAAATCAATGATGAACCACCCAAAACCAAGAAGCAGCTTCAGAGACTCATCGGTCAAATAAATTTCCTAAGGCGATTTATAGCGAAACGGCAGGCCGACTTCGTAGCTGGAGTGTTATTCTACGAGGAAAAGAGATCGATCAATGGGTATGGACGAACGAGCAGCAGAAGGTGTTCGACGACTTAAAAGAGTACTCGGCTAAACCTCCAGTCATGACCCCTCCAAAGCCGAACAAGCCACTGTTGCTTTATTTATCGGCTGCACATGAATCTCTGGGATGCATGCTCGCCCAAGAGGATAACAGGATCGAAAGAGCGGTCTACTATCTGAGCCGTGGGCTGAACGATACGGAGATTCTCTATACCGACATAGAAAAGATGTGTCTGTGTCTGTACTTCACATGCTGCAAGCTACAATATTACATCCTGCTAGTAGTAGTGTACGTACTATCCCAGACCGATATCATTAAGTATATTATGTCAAAACCATACTTAAGAAATCGGATTGGGAAGTGGGCGATCGCAATGTCCGAGTTTACGTTGGTGTACGTTCCTCAGAGAGCAGTAAAAGGACAAGTGTTGACCGATTTCCTGGCCGATCATCCTGGTATCACCCTTAGGGAGGAAACAATTAATTGCTGCGACGTAGCCATATGGGAGATGTGGTTCGATGGGTTCAGGACTAGCCAGGGGGCAGGCACCGGAGTGCACATCGTCTCGCCCCTGGGGGCATCTTACCGACTATCGTTCAAACTCCAGTTTGAATGTACCAACAACTAAGCAGAATACGAAGCCCTGATATTCGGTCTCGAAATTTTGGCCGAACTGAGGGCAAAGGCAATTAACGTCAGAGGCGATTCTTTGTTGGTCATCAAACAAGTGATTGGGGAGTTTAAGTGCGAGTCCGAGCTACTAGTAAGGTATTGCAACAAGGCAAAACACCTGATCAAAGGCTTTCAAGATACAAGGTTAGAATACACCGAGAGGGCTGATAACGGTATCGCGAATGATCTGGCTCAACACGGCAGTTGGTACAAGATGAATCTCCAGTTCGACGCAATCGAAAGAGAAACGCCAAACCTCCATACTAGGGGCATCACCATCGACGAAAGGAAATTTTCGGCCTACCAATTGGATGTCACCCAGGATTGGAGGACTGAGATCTTAAGATGGTTTGAGGAACCGGACCAGACGAATAGGAGGTTAAGGACCCTGGCCCTAAACTACGTTGTCCTAGCGGGCGAATTATACAAAAAGGGTTTTGAAGGGCTACTCTTCAGATGCATCGGTCCAAAGGAAGCAATATTAGCAATGGCTGAAGTACATGAAGGGATAGCGGGCGCTCACCAGGCAGGCCCCAGAATGAGATGGCTGATCCATAAATACGGCTTCTATTGGCCGAAAATGGAACAAGACTACATAAGATATGCTAAAGTGTGTGAAGCATGTCAGAAATATGGCCTGATACAGCACGTCCTGGCCGAGGAACTCCATTCCATCATCAAGTCGTGGCCATTTAGAGGATGGGCGGTCGACCTCATAGGAAAAATATATCTTGGCTCGTCAGATGGCCATACTTTCGCCATCATCGCCACTTGCTATTTCACCAAGTGGGTCGAAGCAAAGCCTCTAAAATCGTCCACACAAGAGGCTATGATCAAGTTTTTTAAAGAGTACATCGTTCACCGACATGGCTTACCCGAATCAATAACCACTGATCAAGGGACGATGTTCACATGAGACGATATAGTTTGGTGGGCGTCTCAGATGAAGATCAAAATGCTGCACTCAACACCATACTATGCGCAAGCCAACGAACAGGACGAGGCGACGAACAAGGCTATTAAGCTTATCGTTCAGAAGATGATCGAAAAAAACCTAAGACAATGGCATGTGTTGTTGTCAGAAGCAGTTTGGGCGAATAGGACCAGCCAGAAGTCGGCCACAGGAACTTCACCTTTTCGGATGGTGTATGCGTATGATGCGATGTTGCCAATGGAGCTTACTGTAATGTCTACTCGCCGTTTATACCAGAATAAATTATCCAAGGACGATTACTTTGACAAAATGGTGATAGACTCCTTGGATCTCGACGAGGAGAGATTGGTAGCATTAGATCGCCTTGAAGCCCAGAAAAGAAGGGCTGAAAGGGCATACAATAAGCTGGTAAAACCAAAGTTATTTGCCATAAGCGATATGGTATGGAAGGCAATCCTACCTATTGGCCATAAAGACAAGCGACTTGGTACATGGAGTCTGAACTGGGAAGGCCCGTTTATCGTGACTACCAAGTTGACAGGCGGTGCATATGTCCTGGCAAATATTGACGGGGAGGAACACGACATGGCGATCAATGGTCAGTTTCTAAAAAAATATGTTCCCAGTTGTTGGGAAAACATTGACCGACGACTATTTGGAGCCGACGAAGAGTGACACTTATAACAGATATTTATCGGACGTTCAAGGCCAATAGTCATTTCACCAAGGGCGACATATGAAAAATGTATTCTTTTTATTTATTATTCGGCCAATTACGTTTACAAGCTTGCTTTAGCAAGGCCGATACATGTAAAAACCTTATGATTATGTTTGGCCACACATTATTACAATTGAGTTTTTTCAACGGGCACTCCGTTTTTCTCGACTATTTAATGTAACAATAATAAAAGTGCAAATTTGTGAATCGGACTATGCAAGACCGATAAAAGAGGTGTAAAAACACAACATATGAATTACGAAATATTCGGCCCCTTGGTCGTTTAAAAATAAATTGCATAACGGATACAAAGCAATAAAAGATTCGGCCACCAGGCCAAATCAAAAGATCAGTACGGTTTAAAAATTAAAAGGAAAATTGTTCTAGACTTGGAAAGTGCTACATGAAATTTAAAAATGGCGAAAACAGGTGCCCAGTTTGCTACAGACTTGATTAAATTCTGTTTTCGCCGTATCATACTTCAGATTGATCTTAGAAAGGTCCCCTTTGAGGAGGTTCCGCAGCTTCTTCACCTCTATCCCTTCCATCATCTCTTTGTCCAGTGAAGCCTCAAGATCGCCTATGCTTCGTTGTTTTGACCCCAGTTCGAGTTGCATGGCGGCGATCTTCTCTTCCAGCTCTTTTGTATGTGTTCGGCGATCTTGGAGAGTAGTGACAGCAGACTTCACATTTGTCTTAAGAGAATCCAGCTTTTCCCTTGCTTCACGCTCCTGGCGAATCAGCTCATCATGTTCAGACTGAATCGAGACCGATTCGTTGTACATTCTCTGAAAAGATTCGATAGAAGCCGAGAGCTTTGCCACAGCAGAACGGGCTTCATTGTTCAATATTTTAGCAGGAGCATCGGCCAGAGCTGTCGCGGCCTTTCTCAGTTTATCGACGCTTTCAGGCGACTTGAAAAGTTGTATGCCCTCGTTCTACATGCGTGCCATCACATCAAGATGATCTTCCCAGTTAGGAGCATGTCCGACCACCTCAATCACCTGCTTGGCTTCAGAGGTTGGAATGGGGTCTTCATTCTCACTGTCTGAGTCCAAGAAGGCAGCTGTCTTGGCCGCTACATCTTTTGCAGGAGATGGAGAAACTGGAATCTGCCAGGTTTGTCCACAGTAGAAAATTAGCTTCTAGGCGAAATGTTCTAAAAAGAAAATGCAAAGGACATACCTTAGAAGTTTGAGATTGGGGTTTGTCGGTTCCAAGATTGAGGTACTCAGAAGCTAAGGGCGACAACAACGCAGGGGTCTCCATCCTTCTTAAAATCTCCGAAACATTGGGAGTTTGGGAGCTAGTCTCCTTGGAACCTTGGTTGTTCCCTTCGGCGTCTTGAGAATCGCCCATGTTCTGCTGATCGCCGCCAGTATGGGTGTCCCCTTTCGATGAAGACTGACAGCTTTGAGAAGGCGTCGCTACGTTAGACAGATTGAACATGGCCGAACCTTGTAATTCGAGCCCTTTTCTCCCAGACTTCTTTTGTGTGTCTGTTCGCCCCTTTTTATCTTTTGACTCTTTCACAGATGCTTTAGCAGCCCTCTTCTTTTTTCCTTTCTTGGCTGCTGGGTTCTCTTCCTCGTCATCATTATCCCAGTTGTCTTCCTTATCAAAATGGGGAATACCAACTAAGGAAAGAACGTGAAGTTAGAATATAAACAGTCAATAAGCTGAAGTAACAAATGATCGCCCATACCTGGGATTTTTTGGTAACCGATGCGCACCAGTTCATTTATAGCCTCTTCATCAGGTGGACATCGGATGCCAGTATAAGTTACACCCAAATCGGTTAAATCTACCTTAGATTTTTTAGACTTCTTTTTCTTAGGTTTTTTAATAGGGGTGATTGTGGTCATATTACACTTGGGGACTATTGGTGACTTATGCTTAAATTTCGGCCAAACTTTTTCTAAAAAGAGTTGATAGGGTAGGTGTTTATATTTTTCCTCCCAGATTTTATCCCATTTAGCATAGAAGTTTTGTCGAGCTATTCTCCTATGATTTTGCATTTTAAGATTCATGCCTGGGTGATCCAATGGGTCGAATTTGAATTTATAAAAGCGTTCAAAGCGAGATATTTCAAAGTGAAAACCAATAATACCTGTGAAAGTTTGGCGTTTCGGAGCCTGCAAAAGAAATAAATCGGAATTAGTAGGTTTTCTGTTTAAAGGAGGCAAATCAAAATTATGAAGAGAAAGAATTTCTTTAGGTGACAGATCGAAAGAGGTTTGGACGATGGAGGTCCACCAGTTGGTGAATTCCTGAGTGCAAGAAGGGGTGACAATAGGGCGAGACAGCTCGGACAAAGGACGAAGGTAGGCTTTATTTAGGCGAATAATGTATTGGAGTTCGGAGTAATTTTCTATGGAAGTTCTATGGGCCCCGCGATTAGTGAAGGCGATCAATAAAGGAGAGGGAAGGCCTTGGCAGAAACCGAATTGACGAGACACATAGTTCGGACAATATGGTTCAACTCCACTGCGATCGTAATCAAGCCCGGCTATTAAATTTCTTGATTTAAAGGCGATTCCCCAATAAGGACCACCGAGTTCCAGTCTTGGATCGGCTTGCACAGCTTCTTCCATGTCCTCAATATTCCATCCGGCGAGTAACCAAGATGGTGGGTAAACCAGTTGCAGTGCAGGGCACATCAGCTCAGGCGATTTGATGGCATGGTTTTTAAAAACTTGGAGGACATCAAGAACGTGTGGAAGGCGGGTTCCTGCCGAGATCAATTGAAAGCCGCACAACTCGGCCTTAATAGGTGGACCGACTTCAAAGAGTTCAGAAAAATACATGGCGAGCCATAACTTAACAATCCAGAGGGGGCCGCCTGGGCACTTATAAACTCTTGGGTCTTTAGGAGGAGCAATATCGCCCAAGGAACGGTACAGGTGTGCCAAGATAAACTCGCCTAAGTTGCATCGGCGAGTGTTGTGGCCAAGAGGAAGCAATCTTCAGTCACTCAGAAGGAGGAGGTACACAGCACCTATTTGGCGATGAAAAATGCCAGGAAGGCGATGTGCTCCTTGCGGTCAGGCTTGTAAGGCTCCTCGCCCATAAATAATTTCACAAAAGAACCATAGCTTTTTTGTGCCTTGGTTAGATTGAACTTTGGGGCATCGGCACGAAGGTTGAGGTTGATACGATCGCCATTGATGAGAACATTAAGCATGAGTGCTAGGTCAAGAAGAGTAACTGTCATCGGCTCAGACTTGAAGCAGAAGCAGTTTATGGCGCTTGACCAAATAGTGATGCACCCATGATGTAGTGTTTGGCTATCGGTCGGCTCGCCTTGCATAGTTCAATGAGATCATAGATGCCGGTGTCGATCCATGATTGACGGAAGTGTGGTGTCAGCCTTATTACCCATTTGTAGAACCCAGCATGTTCAATTGGCCAGTTTCTGAAGGTAGTGCCGACCCAGACAGACGAATGGTGGGGTAAGGAAAATCTAGAAAGAGCAGCTTCATGGAAAGGAGAGGCTAAATCGCATAGATGGCTCGGGGAAGTAACAATGGGGCCGACGCATATTTGGTTATCACCCGCATCAGTAATTACCTTGAATTTCTTGTTCGGCGTGTTGGTTCGGACTTCGTCTATTTTTGCAGTTACTTGTTCAGCGAGGTTATTGTTGGGAGCAGCCATGGTGCCTGAAAAAATCGCCCAGGTTAGGCGAATAAAAGAAGAAGTGGGCGATATCTGAGGGGCGAGTGCTTACCAGGAGATACTTTGCGGAGAGCTTGAGATGCTGAGGAGAAAAAAAGCTTGTTGATTGCGGAGAAAGTAGGTAAATGAACAAATGAGATGATATTTTTCTTAAAAGTGCAAAACCGGAGGAAGCCGAAGGGTTCATGGTATTAAGACGTGGCATCGTGGAGGATAGCTGGTGGTGACGTGGCATGAAAAGGGGTACCGAACAGTCAATAGATGCACACCCCTTTATGTGACAATTGGGGCGTAGTGTTGGACTAAGAGGCATCAAAGATGGGCCTAAAAGGGGAACAAGCCCAAAATAAATGTTTCAGGCTTGTTGGGGGCATTGTTTACACCGGCCCAAAGTAATGATGGTTTAGAGAATGACATGGGCTTATTAAGGGAGATGAGCCCAACAAAAGCCTTTTCAGATTAGTTTTATCCTTCATTAGGAATTTGTAATTCAATAGGAGTATTTCTCTTTCTAGAGTTTTAGTTCTAGTTAGATTAGGAATCTTGGTTATAGAGAGCTATAAATAGCTCAGAGCTTCATTATTTTTGTATCAACAAATCAATTAATCAAAAACCAAGCCCAGTGTTTTTTATCCCGCAATCCCCATATTGTTTTAATTTAGGAGTAGTTTTCAGTATTAATCTCGCCTGAGTTCGTAGCTCCCAGATTATTACTATTAGATCACGTGGTTAAGTGTTTTTAACCAAAGAAGCCCTGTGAATATTTACATAGGTTCGTTAAAGTATCAAACCTCAAACCGATCCCGATTATAAATTCAAAGATTTGAGTCCGGAATATTTTCTGGCGAACAACTACTAGGCAAATGACAATATATATGTGGGAATGCGCCAGTGTTGTTCCTGTTTGTACATTAGATTTAGATGTATCATGTATGATTTTGAAAGATGAGCGACAAAATTATATCTTTTGGAACTGAAATTGAAAATTAATAGACCATAAAAACTACAAATGAAAAGCTAATCAGGCGAGTCATTTACGAGATTTGTCAGTAAAATTAATAAAAATATGAATGTCTAAAGGACTTGATCAAAATCAACAATGATCTTTTTGGCTAGCGACCAAGAATGAGGTCTAATATTAAATTTAAATTTAACAATAAAATAAAATTTCACCAAAAAAAATCAAATACCCCCAAAACAAAAATTACTTAAAAAAATAAAAAGTAATAACTAATTGGGAAACGAGAGATTATCAAACGTTAAGATTTATATGAGACCATCAAATGATACATGAGACATGTTATTAATGTCTTTCAATGCTAATAATCAACCACGACCATAATTTTTGAATTCTCAATCAACAAACCTCCTAAATTTTAATATCGTCAATAAACTCTTGAGTTATGATTTGATGGCCGGTAAATTCCATATCGTTATTTAAAAAAAAAATCCCTACCATTTATTTTAGAGAAAATTATAAGCAGCACTTGATTTTGAAAATTAATCCCAAAATCACGTGCTCTCTTAAAAATTTGCAGTAAAAATTAGGGTTAATTACATATAAAATCACCACTTTTACACAAAATTGCAAAAATAATAAGACCTTTAAAAACGTGGCAATTTCAAGACACCACCTTTCATTTCTTTTCAAAAATAACATGGGCACATTTTTAGTAGCGTTTTTGCTGACGTGGCATGACTCGTGGCACTTCTATCAGGTGTCCAAGTCAGCAAAATTTTATCTAAAAATGTGCCCATGTTGTTTTTGAAAAAAAATGAAAGATGATGTCCTGAATTGACACGTTTTAAAGATCGTGTTATTTTTGAAAATTCATGTAAAGATAGTGAGTTTATATGTAATTAACTCTAAAAATTATTAGCTTTGGTAAGTGGTGGACTATATTTATTTTCACCTAACACGTAATAGGGTATGTCACTTTTGTACTCAATATTTTCCAAATTTTTTGGCTCATTTCTTTTTGGAAACCATTCTCCTCTTTTCTCTTCATCTTGTGTCTCATTTAACCTAATTCAGATGAAAACCATTCTTTTCAGGTTTTATTATCAAAAATTCTTATCTTCTATATATCGTTAGTTCTTTGTCTTTCTTTTGGATAGATCTTGCTTCATGATTCATTTTTTCTACTTTTCTTTAGCGGGCGATGATGGTGGTTATGGCGGCGGCGGTGGTTGTTGGACTTCGGCGATCGTGCAGTACTACAAATAGGCTTAGGAACGAAAGCTATATTTGATTTAGAAAAAAATGATAAATCGGTTGATTAAACTTCTTTTGTTTTTGTTTTTTTTATTTTGTTTAATTTACAGAGCCAATTTCTTGTTAGTTTTGCAGAAGTGTGTAATGGTTTTTGAGTTTTGATATAAAATTATATTGACCTTTTACTATTTTTTTGTTGGATTCTCTTCTGGAGTTTAATAAAAATAAACTTTTAATTAATTTTAGTTGTTTGTTTGGTTGATATGTAGTTTGTTGAATGTTGTCAAGTTTATGGGGAATAATGACATTTGTGTCTTCTTTTTGTTAATAATTTCTCATTTTAGCCCATAAAATCACGATTTTCTTATTTTGTGTCTTGCAACTCGCGGAAGAGTTCCGCGAGTTGTATAACTCGCGGAACACTTCCGCGAGTTTTCCTACGTGGCTCAATCAGTGAGGAGCCACATGGATAAAGTAACTCGCGGAAGACTTCCGCGAGTTACTTTTGTCCTACGTGGACATGTAAAGTAACTCGCAGAAGTCTTCCGCGAGTTACTTTATCCATTTGGTTTCTTGCTGACTGGCCAGCTTGGAGCCACGTAGGACAACTCGCGGAACTGTTCTGCGAGTTGCATAAATTGCGGAACAGTTCCGCAAGTTGTAAAGCACAAAATCAGAAAATTGAAAAAATAAGGGCTAAAATGAGAAATAATTAATAAAATAGAGACAAAAGTGCCATTAACCCAGTTTATGGTTCATAATTTCTAACTAATATAGAGCAAATGATCAATACATGCGCAAAAAGTGTTTCCTTTTAAACTATTTTTCTTTCTATACAAACATTTGATTTGATTGTACCAATTTATAAAACAATGGATTGTTAGCGTAATTAATATGCTATTGTAGGATAGTAGTTTTTTTCTTTATTATTTAATTTTCCCTATATAAAGGCCTCTTATATTATTTTAGGGTTTAAGACTTTCTCTTCTATTATTAGCCTCTATTCCTTTGTATCTCATTCTTCCATTTAATCAATGATTTCAGATTCATCCATTAATGTTATCATGGTATCAAAACCAATTTTTCTCTCTTACCATTAATTTAATCTCATTCTTGGCGATTTTTGGGATTGTGCGGCTGATGCAGTTAGTGATTATTTGTTATTCGGAACTGTTGGTGATTTAATTTTGGGTGTCCGTCCTTTTGATTGCCCGTCTTCTCTGCTCGTCTCTTGGGTTTGTTCTCTCTGATTCGCTAATTCAATTTGTTAGTTTTCTGTTGATTTTTTTATATGGCTGAAACTAGAGATGATTCGCTTCAAGCAGTTTGTGTTCAGTTAGATGATAAAAATTATGCTTATTGGAGTTATGTGATGAAAAATTTTCTGAAAGGTAAATAAAAGTGGGGTTATATTTCAGGTGCTTTTGTCAAACCTGAGGATGGCACAGCTGGTGATTATGTGTCTTTGTTAGATAAGTGGGAAGCTGCTAATTCCAAGATTATTACTTGTATCAATAATTTAGTTAAACACTTGATAGGTACCCAATTAGCAAAATATGAGACAGCTGACATCATTTAGCTAGACTGTACACACAGTCTAATTTTGCAAAACTTGGAGTCTGATATTCGTTCCCTACAGCAGAAAAGCATGAGTATTCAGGAATTTTATGATGCTATGGTAGATTTGTCGGATCAGCTGGCTCTCATAGAATCTGTTGAATTACGAGCCTTTAGGCCTTATATTGCACGAAGAGAGGAGCAGAGATTGGTACAGTTTTTAATGGCTCTTCGTGATGAGTTTGAAGGACTTCGTGGGTCCATTCTGCATCGTCATCCGTTGCCTTCTTTTGATTCATTTGTTGGTGAACTTTTGGCTGAGAAAATTCGTCTTAAGCCTTCTGTTGCAAAGGAAGTTTCTACGGTCTCTACTCCATCAGTCTTCGCCATGCCTCCACGACCAAATTTCAATTTGCAAGTCATGCCTTATGGAACTGTTGCTCACGATGAATGTAGTTTTTGTAAACAGAAAGGTCACTGGAAATCACAATGTCCAAAGTTGGGTAAAGAAAAACAACAGTTTGCTCATCAACATACCCATCAACAGCATCAGAATGGAGCTACCGACCACCGGCTCCTTATAATGGACCTCCTCTTTTTCCTCGCCCTCACAATGCACTTACGACTTCTTCTTTAGATCCATCAATGATTAAGCAGTTTCAGCAGTTCCTTACATCTCAGCCGCATGCCATGTCAGCTTCATCTCAAATAGGTCTGTCATGAAGTTCGTCAGACATATCTTCTTCCTCCTTGATTTTAGATTCTAGTGCTTCGAATCATATGTCACCTAATTTGTCATCTTTTATTTCTTTGGCCCCTATAGCTTTTGTTTCTGTCATGAGTGCTAGTGGTACACATATGCCCTTGCAAGGTGTTGGTTCAGTTATTATACCTTCTTTGTCCTTATCTAATGTTTATCACATTCTTAGTCTTACTTTAAATCTTGCTTCTGTTGGTCATATTTGAGATAATGGTTGTTTAGTTTCCTTTTCTTCTTCTGTTTGTTATGTTCAGGATCCAAAGTCTCATGAAGTGATTGAGACCGGCCATAGGGAAGGAGGACTTTATATATTGGATCAGCTCAAAATTCCTAAGATTGCGGCTGTTATTCCCGGTGTGGATATTTCGTCTTTTCATTTGAGTCAGTCTTCTTCTGTGTTTTATTTGTGGCATTCTCGCCTTGGTCATGTCTATAGGTCTCGATTACAATTTTTAATGTCTAAATGAGTTTTAGGAGATTTGAAAACTCATGATATTTCTGATTGCAGTGGTTGTAAACTTGCAAAGTTCTCTGCTTTGCCTTTTCCTAATAGTAATACATTTTCTATTGCACCTTTTGATCTTATTCATTCCGATGTTTGGGGATCCTCTCCTGTTTCTACACAGGGAGGCTCTCGTTATTATGTCTCTTTTATTGACGAATGCACTCGTTGTTGTTGGATTTATCTTACGAAACGTTGCTCGGACTTTTTTGGCATCTATAATGAGTTTCGATCTCTTGTGAAAACTCAACATGCAGCTGTTATTAAATGTTTTAGATGTGATTTAGGGGACGAATATACTTCTCATACTTTTAAGAAACTTCTTGCTTTAGATGACACAATTTACCAAACTTCTTGCACTGATACTCCTGAACAAAATGAGGTTGCTGAAAGGAAACATATGCATATTCTTGAGACTGCCAGGTCATTTTTATTATCTGCTAGTATTCCTAGTCAATTTTGGGGGGAGGCAGCTCTTACTTCTGTTTATTTAATTAATAGAATTCCTACTTCTCATAATTCTGGCTTGTCTCCTTATGAGAGATTGTATGTTTGTCCACTAGATTATTCTTCTATTCGTGTTTTTGGTTCTACATGTTTTGTTCTTTTTCCTCATGTTCAACAGAGTAAGTTAACTTCACGGTCTGCTATATGTGCATTTTTTTGTTATGGTGCAGGACAAAATGGGTATTATTGTTTTGATCCAGTCAATCATAAGTTATATGTTTCTCTTCATGTTGTCTTTCTTGAACATATTCCTTCTTTTACAATTCCTGAATGCTCTCACAGTTATCTATGCCTGATCTTGTTTGCATTGATCCTTTTACTGCTGATGATGAACTACCTCCTGTTGAGAATCCTGACATCCTATTGGCCCCTCAACTACAGTCTTTACCCAATCATCTTCTGAGACGGCAGATACTACTGAACATCGATATCCTATCCGAAATCGTAAGTTTACTAGACAACCCGATTTTGATTATTCTTGTCTTTCCATTTCATTTTCTTCATACCATGCTTCGATTCATTGTCTTTATGAGCCTTCATCTTTCAAAGAGGCAGTTCTTGATCCTCTTTGGCAGCGTGCTATAGCTGAGGAGCTAACTGTTTTTTATCAAACCCATACTTGGAGGCTAGTCGCAGTATCTTTCAAATATTTTTTCAGAAGTCTAAAGTAAAAGTAAAACATTGCTTACATAATGAAATGATCCCTAATATATTATAAAATATTCAAAAACTTGTTGTAAACAACCGTCAATTTAAGTAGTATGTACCGTATTTAGAGGAACATCTATAACCTTGTGAAATATAAAATCTTCGATATAGGCACCTACGGTAGATGATGCGTCCTGCAAATAAAACATATAAAGAAAATATGAAGAAAATAATTTTTACAATAGAATCATTATTGGATATGTTTTATAAGACTATATTTTCAATTCATTAAAACCAACTTATATTGCTTGAGAAAAATATACCAAGAACTATATCTTCTTTAGGAGGCTACGTGAATAGTTGCACCATAAGTTAATGTAAATAGTTGTGCATTTTACACATAAATCACCAAATTTAAATCAAAATCAGTAAAACCTAATTCAAAAATCATGAAAAGAAAAAATAATTGAATTGGAAGAGAAAACTAATACTAATATCAAGTTACCACACTCAGTAATAATGATCTACTTTATTATTTCTAAAAATAAAATTAGAATTAAACTTTAACTAAAAAGAAATATCCGATATAGACATTAACCAAAAAGACATAATCATCCATTTTAATTAATCAAATCAAATAACAAATCAATAATCAATTAATAAAAAACTAAAAATCAGACCTATGAATTTATAAAATATAAAAAAAATTGATTCTCACCAACTCAATCCACCGGCAAAAGAAATTAGAGATTGAAACCAAACTTCGAATCAATGAATAAGAGCAAATTTTTTTATTTGATTTTTGAAATTAATTTGAGAAAAAAGAGAGAAACGTTTAGGGAAGGAGATCATGGTGAAGAAGAAGGCACGATATAAACGGATTGAAAAAAAACGTAAATCTGAAAAGAGAAAATTAAAAAAGGAGTACGCTTAAAAACCCAACTTTTGAGAAGGTGATTTTGTAAAAAGAATTGATAAATGGCGTACACCACATAATTGTCTCTTGAAATAAATAAAAAAAAACTTGAAAATTTGTCAAAAATACTCCCTTTTTAAAAATAGTAAAATACTTCATTTTTTTATATTTTTTTTCTGAAAGACATGTTTTTATTATTATAATACCTACTTTTTTTTTACTCTAAACATTTTTTTATTCCCAACCACCAATTGTTACTTTCAGTGTCACTTTCTCTCTCTCTCTCTCTCTCTCTCTCTCTCTCTCTCTCTCTCTCTCTCTCTCTCTCTCTCTTCTCCATATTTTTTTTCTCCATTTTATCTTCTTCTTTTCATTATTTTTCCGCCCTCGCTCCACCGTCGTTCTGTCATCGCTCCGCCGCCGTTCCGCAATCGTTCTGCTGTCGTTCCGCTAACGCTCCGCCGTTCTTTCATATTTAATTTTATCGATTTTTTAAGCTCGTGGTGATTTTTATGATTTATTTTAACTTACAGACCTACAAAAATTAATCTTAATTTTTCCAGCTTTTAGTTCAAAAAATTTGCATAAAAAACGAATTTCAGCTGAAAAAGATGAATTTCTACAAACAAATCGTATCATGTTGTCAATACTGCATTATCATGTTGTTATCATAACACTATAGAAACAAAAAATTTATGGAGAAATTAATGTTTGATTATCATGTCGTATCATGACATTATCATATGATACCGAGATGATAATGTTTTATGGTACCTATAGGATAATATTATGATAGCTAGATGATAATATCTATGATAATATTATGATAAAATAATTTCTGATTATCATGTCGGTATCACTATATTATCATATCTTATCATAACACTGCAATATGATAATGTTATGATAACCAGATGATAACAGAGTATGATAAGGTTATGATAATTGTATGATAACGCACGTAAAAAAATCACATAAGGATTCATGATAACAGTACGATAATTAGATGATAACAGAGTAAAATTATAATTATTTAAATATTCAGAGTAAAAACATAAATCTGAAAAAAACTTGAGGTATTTTTTTAATTGTTTTTGTTGAGATAAAAAATATAAGTATTTTTATTTTTAAGATAAATACGTAAACTTTTCTAAAAACTCGGCCATATCTATTTGGTCCAGAGCTTCTCAATATAGCCCATCTTAATATATATAGGCCATATTTTCCCATATATAAAGAAAGAAAAGAAAAATCCTTGTAGCAATTCGGCTCGTCACTTGTACTCAACACTCACCTCTACAGAAGCTAGTAGACGACATAAAATTTAGATAAGCAGCAACAACAGCAAACATAAGTTTTTTCACATCTTATATTATTTCATAGAACAATCTTTAAGGTAAGCCTGCATACCAATTCTCTCTTTGTCACTTCTTAAAGGCCACTTTTAGTTGTGTACCTATTTAACCAAGAATCTGAAGCAGAGTGTACTCCTCTGACTAGTTCTGTTTAGAGCATGAGTGCTTGATTTTTAGGTTTAGTGCTGTATAAGTTGTTAATAATATGGGTTTGATAGTTCATACTAATCATTCCCATGAAGGGTATTGCTCATATCAACAGTTACATAGACAAAATACAAGAAGAAATAACATTGGTTTTACTGCAGTTAGGGTTAGGGCTAGATTGAATTTGGTTTTACCTAGGTCATAGGAAGTTAATCATTAAGTTGATCTTCTATAATGAGGTTTAAATATATGGATCCAATACTTGGACTGATAGGTTCGAATTTCATCAATTCTCATGGATGAAAGAGCGAATGGATAATTTTCATTAAAAGGCTAATCATATTACCATTTCTAAATAAATTTTAATTATCAAAATAGAAACAATAAAAATCATCCATTTTCTTTTTCATTTTTATTTTATATTTTCACCAACTAAATTCCCTAAATATAAATGATCAACAAAGAAAGGATATACAGTTGACTTTTAAAATGAGGGAATGAAATAATTAATTTGATCAAATCTCAGGGGCCCCGAAGTAAGTAAATCAATCCACGACTTACAAAGCATGTTTAAGTGATCAATCCTAAGTTTTAATGATGATGAATGTCTACCACTTCATAATTCCAAGATATTTGTTAGTTAAAGTAGTCAAAAACTCTAAAGATTGCTAGACATTTAGTCAACATCCTCTACAATTTTAGGATTTTCTAAATCTTTTTGCACTCTCTGAAACCGTACATACCCTCCCTAAAATTTTCATAAAAGACTAAAAATTTTAATTTTTTAGTCCGAAATTCATGTTTAGCCAATCATTAGTCTTCTTTAATCACTACTACTACTTTATGTCTCTGTACTTTGGTGGCAATCAAATTCAACACTTTATATAATCAAATTAAATATTAAGAAACAAATTTATGCCCTAAATTGATGGCATGTTAAGGACAAAAGGCAGCTTCTACAGACGAAAGGTCGCTACAGTAATGTTCTTATGCTATATTTCAGTCATTTTGTGCAAATTCTGGGTTATTGATTATGGGGATTGCCAATTGTTTTTTCTTTTTCAGTTTTATTGTCAAACTTCAAAACACAACAAATTTATTGCCGTATTATAATTTTAGTGTCTCTAGCAGACTTTTGATAAAATTTGGTCAATTTATATATATGTGGCAGCCAGTCAGAGGTGTTAAAATAGGTCATGACACGATAGCACGATTTGCCTAACACGTACATTTAGCAAATCCGGATTGAGACTTAGCATGTTCGTGTTGAAAAAGTGTCAACCCGTTGACACAAGAAATGGGTCGTGTCACGGATGAACTCGCCAACCCATCCAACATGCCTAATCCATTTATAAATTATATTAATTATAATAATATGTAAATAAAATGGTTTTAATTTCATAACATTCAATATAATAATATTAATATATAGATAATATTAATTGTATTAAAATTTTATAATTTGGGTAATAAATGTTAAATTTGAGGTTAAGATTATATTTATATGTTTTAAATATTTTTAAATGTTAATTAAGTTGTGTTAGTCAAGTCGCGTTAGTCGTGTAATTGTGTTAATCGTGTTAGCCTTTTATCTTAACGTATTAATCGTGTCGTGCAGTGTCACTCATTTAAAACTTGTGTCATGTTGTGTTGGAAATTTTTACGCCATTAGTTAAATGGATCATGTTCGTGTTAATCCTAATCGTGTCAACAGAGGCGGTCAACACGACACAAACACAATTCGCCAATCCGTTTTGACACCCTTAAGTCAGTTTTTGTTTCCTTTTCACTCATCTTCACATCTATCATACAAACTGGAGTCTTCATATCCTTCATCATGTCACCCTATTCTTTTATATTTAAAATTTTAATGTGAAATAGTAGTATGGCCAAGCTTTACTTTGGCTTTCTAATTTTATTATCAAATAAATATTTAATATCATATAAATATTTCATTTTAGTAAAGTATGTTCAATAATAATTCCAATTTTTTTAATAATTACACATCATTAATTTTTAAAATTGTATCATTTTTTAAACTATAATTATATCTTAATAGAATTATATTAAGAAAAATTATATCAATATAAATTTATTTTATCAAAGTAAAAATAATAAAATAAATTAAAATACTAACACATACTATAAAATTACTTTAAAATTATCATATTTAAAATTACTGATTTAAATTAAATATTAAAAATTCAAAATAACTTTCTTATGAAGACAATTATAGATACAATTTTAACAATTATATTTTGAAAAACATTAATTAGTAAAATTATTAAAAAATAAAATTAAATATATTTTTTTGGCACAAAAAATATTAGTCTTTTATAATAAGTCCTTTATATTGTCATTCATCATAAACAATTATTGTATTCAATTTATTTATCTAATATGAGACAAAAACGTTAGTAGTAGAAAATAACATTTACATTTAATAGTAGTAAAGAAATAGTTTTATTATTTGTATATTTAAATTAATATTATATTTTGTAGAATAATATGCTATTGGCTATATTGGGTATAATTTTTCTTTTTAAATATTTAATTATGTAATAAATTTTCATTTTTTAAACAATCATATGACTATTTAAAAATTTGAAAGAAAGAAACTCACAAAAATAAAATGGATTCTAATTAATAGAAAAATCATATTTTTTTCTTATAGAAAAAGAGAAGATATTTTTATATTACGAACACTTAAAATTAAATATTTAATTTTACGTGTTTATTTCATTTATTTTTTTGTTAGCACGACCACTTCTATTGTAATCACTACTCATGTCATCATTTTTAGATATAAAAAAAACTAAATGTTATTATTTGTAAACAATAATTTTTTTATTGGTTAAATTTATATCATTCTATTGTATTGATCGAGATTATATTTGTGGTTGAAGATAGAAGATTCAAGTTATGAGCCCACTTATAACTTCATAAAATTTAAAATATAACATCATTTTATTTTCTATATATTATTGTATTTTTTTATCCCAATTAACAAAATAAAACAGTAGACTTTTTTATTAAATATATTTATTTTAGTATTAAATTAATAAGATTTCATCATTTAAATAATTAATTAATTTTACACAAATAATTAAATTGTTAAAATATAAAACTTAAGGTTTGAAGTGTAACGTTTATAGTTAGAAGGAGTAGAAATACTATTTTTCCACCTTATTTTAACTTATTAGACATTAGTATAATGTAAACCTATAAAACGTTGGCTCTGTACCTCACTACAATGTCGTTCTACCATTTTAAAAGTCCACCATGTGAATTTTGCTTCATTTTATTCTGTCGTTTATAATTGATGTCGTTTTCTTTCAGTTTTAATATATAGTATAATCAGGCAGCCAAATACGTATTAAATAGCCAAATTTTATAAAAAAAAAAACTTGCTAGAACCATTAATTGCATATTAGAATAACTATTTATTAATTTTTAAAGTTGGATTACTAAATTGCAAACTAAAAAACCGGCAAATTCATTGAATAAAATTATATTTCAGTTATATTGGAGAAATTTAGAGAAAGTGGGTCTTACAAGTTTATTCAATTCTTCTCAACTTTTATGAATTCCCACTACTTGAAAAATAAAGAACAAACATGGATTGCATTCGCTTTATTTTTCTGTCTCCTAATCATTCATTCACACATATTACCAGTCCAATTGCGAATTTATAAATATGATAAAAGATTTTTTTATAATGGACAAACAAATCATAATAGATTCAAATGCAAGACAGAAAATCTATTAAAAAATTAGAAATTTATATAAAAAAAATCACAAACTTTACATGTTTTTTCATTTTAGTCACGCAATTTAAATTTTGTCATTTTCATTCACGAACTACCATTTTTTTTTTCAAATACATACACGGCGTTTAGGTGGAACTCATTCATTTTTCAGGAGGAATTCGGCATGAATGGGGTAGTGTCTCCAAAACCGGAGGGCTTGAACAACGGCATAAAGCTCTAGATCATAAGTTGAGTACTTCTTCTTTGCTTCATTTAACTTTTCACTGAAAAAGCAATGCCCCCCCAACCTCAGCGAATTACACCAATGGAGCCGTGATAGTTCAGCACCGTGTATGAATTTGAAAAAAGTGGTAGTTCCTGCATGAAAATGACAAAATTTAAGCTGTGCGATTAAAATTAAAAAACATATAAAATTCGTGATGACACCTCAGAGTGATGACACCTCTCATCAACAAAGAGTTGCTCGAAATCACAATTTCTTTATCATTATAAAGATATGATGCATGATCTACATTTTGAAAATAATTCTTTTATGCATTCCCAACGTGATTATGACATGTTTCATGTGATGTCTGAGCACAATTGTACCTTTAAAATCATAAAATTCTCATATTTTTCGCTGAACGTAAGTTCAGTCCAGATTGTAAGCTCTGCGACAATTTAACGGCTTTTTTTTATCATTATTTGGTACATTATGATTTTTAATGTTGCCGTCACCTTCTATCGCTTACTTAAACATTTCTTCTGCTAAAATAACTTCTTCTTCATGTTTCCAGTAATCCAACTCAATTCAAAGTTCTTTATAATTGTAATTACTGCATCCGCTTCTTCATTGTACTTGTATCATGTCATATACAAGTACATGTATCGATTTTCCACATCGATTCCTTTTCAGTAATCTATTTCTTCCTTCACGACTTCTAGAACGTAATATAGGAATCACGTTTGCGATAGTATATTATGTATTGTTCATTATGTTATTATTTTTATAAATTATGTTTACATATTATTTTATTAGGCGCGTGTTCGTCGATACCGTTTCCTATAGGTATTAGCTACACAGGGCGCTATCCTATAGGCCTATCCTAATAGTGATACTCTATTATGCAATGCAGCAAACATATACATTTAGCAATGCAAACATATAAGGACAAATACACAAAACATATAAATTGCTAATACTTGGGGGTGCCTGATGTGGAACGTTAGGTTCCCTAATAAATATACCAGTGTGCCGTCCCCTAACTCTTCTACCTAAGTTGCCTCCACCCCTATGCAAAAATCTAGGGTTGGTTCAAATAGTAGAGGATCGACTAGTTTTGTCTGGGTAAAACTCGCGTCTGAAAAATTAGGGTCGAACAGGATTACCATCCCACTCGCAGTCACTCTCAATCCTGCGAGCCATCGCACTAAGCGTCCCATAATGTTCACCGACATAATCATACAGCTCTGCAAACTCGGGTCCCAAACCCCTAACATATCTACTGTTTATCGTCCTGTTATCTTTATTAAGGTCTGGGACTCCTTCAACCATACGCAGAAAATCAGAGGAATACAGTCCTACTGGTAACATTCTTCGGGAAAAGGAGCACATTTGCCTTCTAACTTGATCCAGAACATTCTGCGCCTGATTGTTTGCTATTTCTGCATCCTCTCTCAGGTTGCGGTATCTCCGCACATTGGACCAGAAACGTTCGCTCTGGTATTCCTAGACGTCTGACTCATGTGACAACTCGTCTTCTTCTCAATCCTCCTCCTAAGGATCCTCTTCTGAATCTTCCTCTGGATCCTCCTCTGGATCTTCCTCTGGTTCCTCCTCACTTTCCTCACTGTATTCTATCTCTAGTGAGTGAGTCCTGCCTCTAACCCTAGAAGAACTAGCATTCTTTGACCCTGACATAAAACCGTTCTGATAGATCTCCGGTGATCATCTAGTGTCTGTGTGGAATCCATTCTGGTGACTTCAGATGGTCTGCCTACTTCATAATGAAATCCATTCTGAAATATAGGAGGCACTTCCTCCTGTTCTTCTGCAGCATGTGACTGAGCTCCGTTCTGCCCAGACGTGCTGAAAAGAAACAATTTGAATGTAAGAGACCATCTGAGGCCATTTCCACACCAAATTCCAATATTATCTCATAAAATACGGCATATACTTAATCAATCCATATACAGATTTACAAACACTTAATTGCTTAAACACTCCTTGCGCAGATAATAAACTCTTATTCACTTAACAGTTTTGATACGCGCGCGTTATAGAACATACTAATAATGCACATATTAAACAAATGCAAGCAACTAAGGTTCAAATCTATCGATGTAGTAGTTTCTAGGTTCACTTATTGACAAAGTATCTAAACTCAATCAAACATCTCAAACAAACTAGCAGTGGTAACTGGATCAACTGCTCTGATACCATAATTGTCACGACCTAAATTATTGAGCCGAGACCGACGCTGGGGAATGGGAGTGGTAGCTCCGAAATCAAGCCTAAAATGACTAAAAACTTTTTCACATATAAACAATCAAATAATGACATCACAACGGAAGCAAACATATATATATATATATATACACACACAAACATTTACACTATATTTTCTGATATCCTCGCAGGCTCTAGTTACTGTACCGCGTACAAACTGGCCTCACAGGATTATATACATACTCACATATCGAAATCGTATCACCGGCATATGGTGCCGTGAACAAAACATATCATACGTAGCCTACAAAAATATATAAACAAAGACAGCAAGTAAAATATAAAAGCAACATATACTGCTCTCAAGGCTACGACTCTGTCGACACAGGATCACTACTGCAGCGCTACGGAAGTCAAAGAGCTATACATGTACGGCTGATTTCCGGATCCAAAAAATGACCTCTAGCTAGGTCCAGACACTAAATACCTGAAAATGTTTAAACAACAACGGGTCAGACTATGCTGAGTGAGTTTGCAATTTACTAACGGTATTATAAAATAACATCGCATTTCAAGAAGACAATAATAAGAAAATACATATAAGCAAGTACTTGATCCGTTCGAAACTAAAATCCTGAAACTTAACACGACTTAAGAAGATTCAAATCAAATTGATCCAAATGGTCCGACCCGGGAGTAATTCTAACTCAACCACGAGCCGCGACCAATCTCTTAATCCAAAGTGGTGGGTCCAACCCACTAGATACGGGGCTCAGGTTACTTTAACCGAGTTCTCGCTCGTATCGCATTCGTATTTTGACTTTCATAATCGTATCATGCATATTTCTGAAATCTTTTCATATAGTCTAAACACACTAGACTGACCCAGTACTGGTGATCACACAGCCTATTGACACCCAATAGGTAGCTAGTTTCTTCGCATCGCATACTAGTTTCTCGTATATAAACTTAATAGAAACATATAGCATTTCAACAAATCATATATATAATGCGATGTGTATAACAAATATATATCAAATATAATAAATAACTTTAATAAATAATACACGAAAGTAAAGTGCAACTCACTGTGACCGCTATCCAATCTATGACGTGGTCGATAAGATGATATCCTCGCACTAATCCACGTCTACTGACCTCACCGCTTGCTGACACGTCTGTTAAAACGTTTTATAGTTAGACGTGAATTTTATGTTTTATGCGCAATACTTTTGACTTCTAGGTTTTGATTTCATTTTAGTATTATTCATGTATTCGATAATCATTAGTCGTATTTACGACTTAGCGAATACCACTCCTCGTATTCGAGAATCATATAACTTTCTTAACGTTTTTTTTTATTACTAATCGCATAAAACGTCGAGCTAAAACTTTACTTTTTAAGTTGTCGGGGTCCTTAACTCGTCTTTAGAGTCTAATGTTCGAAAATATCGAAAATCTAAGCCAAAATACGGTTCACATGCACGCTCGTGCATTCGGGTGCACGTTCGTGCGCCTCAGCTGGTGCACGTTCGTGCACTCCAGCTGGTGCACGTTAGTGCACCCGTGTTGGTGCACGTTCGTGCACCAAGCGTGCACAGCCCCCGGAAATCGGATTTCCGGGGCTTTCCGACCATCTCGACATGCTAACAACACCCTTCTATACAAAACTCGTCATTTCGTTTTTCCAAAAACGCTAAAACCGAGCTAGTTACGTCGAATACGATATAAATACGATATAAACCATAAAACAGCCCCCTATTCTTTGAATTTAACATCAAATCTCGAAATATTACCTTGAAACGAAGCTTAGAATTGATAGAAAACGGAATTTTAAAGAGATCGACGCAAAAATCGCTCGAATCGGATGTCGAACGGAGAAACGGCGAGCGAACGAAGATGATCGATGGTTTTGATAGCTTCTGGACTCTTCTTCTCTTCATGATTCATTTCTTTCATATTCATTCTTATATATATCCTGGTTAAAAGCTCGTTTTGATCCTTCTTTTCTTTCTTTGTTACAAATTAACCTTTGAACTTTTCTTTTGTTCAATTTAGTCCATAACTAAATCAATTAATACTTTAATCGTAACGTATACGTATTATTTATATCCAATAAATAATACGACCCGAGAATTTATATTTTCCCGTCAAAAACTTATAATTTTCATTCTTGGGACGTAACTGGTTAAATTACCACTTTAGTCCCTAGACTTTATTTTGTAACTTTTCTTAACATTTTTCCTTTTAATTCCGTTCCCAACTTTAGAACTAAAATATAATATTAAATTTCTCGCAATGATCTTTCCGAAACTGACCTACTAAAATTTTATTTATCTTAATTTCTCGAAAAAAATTTCGATATCGCCACTCTGGCGACTCAAAACTGGACACGTGGCCCAATTAGATAATTTAATATTTTGTGGTATTACTTATTTGCAGCAGAAATTCTAATAGACTTTAACATAGGTGTTGTTGCAGGCTTGACCACAAGAAGACCAAATTCTGTCAATGAGTTCTAAGAATATATTCTTTGACATAAATTGATCCCAAAAGATGATCTTGAAACTTTAAAGCCTAAAAAAATGAACAAAGGATCAATTCACCCCCCTCAACTTGGCACGAAATATTAAAAAAGTCATTTTTGACGATTTTTGATCAAACAGACCCGAAACTTTGCAAAATCGAACAAATCGCACCCTCCCTTAGAGAGTGTGACACACTCTCTTGTTTTGAAGGATAAAAAGTTCAAAATAGTACTCAATATAGTTTAATACTTAATGTATTTTAAATTTCAATTTTGCCCTTTATATTTTAAAACTTTAAAAATCAATTTATTTTTTAAACTAAAATAGAGGGACTTTTTTTTATCCCTTTTCCACCTTATTCCTCGTTGGAAACTGAGGAGTAGAGCTCCTCGTTCTAGAGGAGCTGTTGCTCCTCGTTTTTTTCGGCGAGGAGCATCAGCTCCTCACTGGAAAAATGAGGAGCTATACTCCTTAGGAGCTGATATGCTCCTCCTCAGGTCTGCTCCGGAGCAAATCCAAAGCGGTGGAAGGGTGGGCGGTGGCGGTGGAAGGAAAGAAGAAGAAAAGGGTTAATTGTATTAGATTAGTGTTTAGTTTAAAATTTTAATTAGTGTTAATTAAGATCTATTAGGATTAATTTTTTTAATTAGAAAATTCACTCTCCTTTTTGTGTCAGGAGGGTGAAATTGATCGGTTTTGCTAAGTTGCGGGTTGAAATGATCCGATTTTGTTAAGTTGCGGGTTAAATTGTACCAAAATCGTTCAAAATGACTCATTTGATATTTCGTGCCAAGTTGAGGGGGTGAATTGATCCTTTGTTCCCTAAAAACTACTTTAGGTTCCCTAAAAACTACTTTAGGTTCCCCAAGTCTTTGATTGAAAATTGAGAAGTTTTGATAACTTGAACAATATGTAAATCATTGTTCGCAATGATAAAATCATCCATGTAGATTAATGGGGCTAAGAAACTAAAATATGAATGCTTGATGAATAATGAAGGATCTGCAGTAGCTGCAATAAACGTTTGACTGAGTAAATCTTGTGTTAACTTTTCATTATAGTTCCTACTAGCTTGCTTTATACCATACATAGATTTTTGAATCCTGGAAACCTGATTTGGTTTGGTAGTTTCAAAGCCAAGGGGAAGCTTCATAAATACCTCTTTTTGTAAGTCACTATGGAGAAAGACATTGTTTACATCTAATTTGAAACAAATGTGATTGATGAATAGAGGTTAAAGCAAGGAGGGATATGATTGTAGTCATCTTGGCAACATGGAAAAAAGTTTCAAAGTAATCAATCCCTTATAATTGAGAGAAATCTTTTGCAACTAATCTTGCCTTACATCTCTCCACATAACCATTTGCTTATACCTAGTTATAAAAACTCACTTAGAACCTATATTGTATTTATTTGGAGCTAAATCGGTAATAATCCAAGTTTTATTGAAATTCAAAGCAGTTATCACTCTTTACAAAGCTTCTTTCAAGCAATCATACTTGATTCTTTCATTATATGTAATTGGTTCTTTCAAATCAGTAATAGCATTAGTAAAAGCATGATGTGCAGAGGAAAGTTTTTTAGAAAATAATTAAGTCAAATGCATAAGGTGTGGTGGTGTGAGCAGTAAAAACATGTTTGGTTTGATTAATAAGAGGTTGATTAACAGTATACTCATTGAAATGAGATGGTAAGGTGGTTCTTCTAAAAGATCTTCTTAGTAAAGGAAAATCTTCCTCTTGAGATACTAATTCGGGAGCGTTAAGAATAGGGGAAAGAGGTGGAGTTATTGACATGGTAGACCAATAATTATTTATGAAAGGATTAAGTGCATTTGGATCTATTGGGGTTGTATGAGGGATAAAGGAATTAAAAAAATGCAAGTGAAAAGTCATGAACTTGCTGAGATGATAAATAGGTTATATCAAAAAGAGATTGAGCAAAAGGAAAGGACATTTTCATAAAACTGAACGTCTTTCAATTAAAAAATTTTTTGAATGGTAAGATTAAACAATTTGTAACCTTTTCCACCAGGAGAAAAGCGTAGAAAAATAGACCTTATGGCTCTAGAATCAAATTTTGATTTATGAGTTAAAATATTGTTGGTAAAAGCAACGCAACAAAACACTTTGAGGTTTAAATGAAGGGCATGTTTCTGATGTAAAATATAGGCCAAATGACCAAAAAAGGCCAAACGTTTTATGAAAATTTCATAAAAGTTCAAACCTTTTAATTTTATCAATTTGTCCTGAAACGCATGATTTTGTTTCAATAATGTCCAACTATGTAATTTTTTCTCATGTGACGCCTACGTGGCGCTGATGTGGCATGTCACACATCAGCGCAACATAAGTAAAATTATGTAGTTGGACATAATTAAAACGAAATCATGCGTTTCAGAACAAACTGGATAAAACTGAAAGGTTTGGACTTTTATGAAACTTTCATGAAAGTTTTGGCGTTTTGTAGTCATTTGGTCTAAAATATATAAAGGAGTTTGATTTGATAAGATTGGGGATGGTGTTCTATGTATTAGATAGATAAATGTAGAATACATTCTTATCAAAAGTATAAAGGTATTGTAGATTGAAAAAATAGAGCTTAAACCATATTTAGAATTTGTTGGTGTTTCTTTTCAACGATACTTTTTTTAGGAGTATAAGAAAAATATTTTTCATGTAAAATTCATGAGACTGATTAAAAAACAGACATTTCAAACTCTAAACTATTATCTCAAGTATCCATTCTTGATTTTTTGGTGAAATGTTCTATCATCCCGGTAGAGAATTCTTTGTGTTCCATTTGCAATGTGGTCAAAACGCAAGCGCATCTCTTTATTCATTGTGCTTTTACTAGAAATATTTGGTGTAGTGTGTTGTAGAAGTTGGTTGTTGGTTGGGTAGCTCACTCTTCGTTTGTAGACTTCCTGTTACAGTGGCAGAGTGTTATTCCGTTGATTCCCTATTGGAGGCTTTGCCAAGTTCTTGGTTATCTTATTGTGTGGGAGATTAGAAGTGCAGAAACAAAAAAGTTTTTTTTAAAGAATAGCTTCGTTAAAGAGGATGTGATCTTTAATTGTTTTATGAGGTATGTATTTCTCTTAATTAGCTTATGTAATAGGAATTTCCCTTCCTCTGGATTGGATTTCTTTCAAAATATATATTGTATTCTGTTCTTGGACAGGTGAGTTTGTTTTTTCTTTGCTCTTGCCTAAACTTTTAGTGTGCTTCTTTGTAAGTCATTTTTTTGTGCGAAAGCCTTGAGTGTCGGTTTTTTACCACTTTTTTGACTTTTTAATATACTTATTCTTCATAAAACAAAAGATATATCAATAATTCTAATATGAGTAACAAGAACTTGTTGTCCATTTGGTAACTTTACTTTCACTCCAGTGACATACTTACAACTTTTAAAAAGGAGCATGATATGTGATCATTTGCACCAGTGTCAACTATTCATTCGTTTGATAATATCTTTAGAGTATCAAGACAAGTATGAATGATCTTACTTGTATGAAACTCAAGTGTGAAGCTAGCAGATAAAAAGTTGATATGTGAATAAGTCTACTTTTGCTCTCTAGTGGATTTAGTCATTGCCATGATTTTGGCATACTGCTCAACTGTAAAAGAGAAAGAAATTTGACTATGTGCCATTTTGTTAGATTCTGCTCTAAGAGTATCATGATAAAAATAATGATTCTCTCTAGAATTAGAACTTTCAGTGAGTTCATCTTCCTGACTAATAAAATCACTATGCTGAATTCTAAATTAAAATGCAGGTGAATATCCATGCGTTGTATAGCATGTGTGAACTGTATGATTGGTGTAACTACAATGATAACACTTCTTCTGATTTGTATAACCAAATTTCTTATCGTAATTAGGTCCATTGTCTAAAATTCCTTTGTCTCTGACTAAAAGAGCATTTGAGTCACTAATGCTTGTTTAATTATCAACATGTTCATATGCTGTAGTGCGGCTATTGGTCTCCTATAAAGTTCCCTCTAGCTAGGAAAACATTGGTTTGCCATTCCAAAATGTCCCAACTATCTCTCATATTGAATAACCAATGAAAAAAATCTTGTTTACTACTGGTAAACCCTCCATCATATTCACTTGTGACTTCATTCGAGAGAAATTTGCATTCAATCCTTGAAGAAACTTAATCACATGATCATTATCACTATACTTGTTCATAGTGTCTGCAAAACCACATGAACACTTAAGCAAACAAGTGAAACTAGGTATATATTTCAAATTTGAGAACTCACCCTAAAGAGATTTAAGCAATGTGAAATATTCTATAATAGACAGATTGTTTTATTTTAGAGCATAGATTTCTTCAAACAAATCACCAATTCTCGCTGCATCTCCTGGAGAAAATATTTCCTTTAAATCATTCCATATATCCAATGCATTATAAAGGCATGAAATACTTTGAGCAAATGTATGGGAAACAACCTGTTAATCCATGAAACTACCACGGTGTTACAGCGCTCCCGTACTTCATACATTGGATCTGTTTGCACTGGAACAGATATTGAACCATTTACAAATTTGTACTTGTTCTTCAACAATAACGATATTCGCATGGATTTAAACCATATATGGTAATTTCCTCCAACTAATGGACTAGATATAAGCATTGATGATGGATTTTTATCCTAGATGAAGAAAATAAGGACTTGAAATACTTTTCTCAGGCCTTAGCTTTGTGACCCGCCATTGTGGCAACAAAAATAAGCTTTGATACAAGGAAGAAGAAGAAGATAAAAGATGCAGAAGAGTCGGAACTTATATCTGAGCTATGATACCATGAAGAGAAAGAAAATTATCTTCCTTAATCTCAAGAATTAAGAGTACAAAAAAAATTTAATAACTGCCATGCTTTTATAGCTCAACCATTTGACAGAAACTCAATAACCAAAATAGCAAAAACATATTCTATTAATATAACCACTATACTGATTGACAAAATCTATGACCCTCATGTTTCTTAGAGTTGGACTTTGCTTGTTGATGCAGAGCTTGCTGATGTGGAGTATTTGAAGCATCTTCATTATATTATTCTTCAACAATATATTTCGATACTGTCAAATTGAAGTTAAAAATTGACGGAGTCTGTCTGCTCAATGGGTTTGAATATGCAAAACAGAGGTTGGACTACTAATCGCACAGTGGTTTTCAAATGAGCACTCAGATGCATAAGTCAGTATTGAGTTTAAGAGAGTATTAATTGTAATTTGTCATTATTATGTGGGTAAGCATATCTCAAATCCTTTTATATTGAGCAGGGAGGAATACCTTATATAATCCAAATAGGAAAGGAATTCCCATTTGGCAGATGAATTCAAATTAGAAAAAGATTCCTATTTAGCATGAGTCATATTGAGGGATGAGTCCTAAATAGGAATATTCTCTTGAATAGGAATACAATTATGAGTAGGAAAATATCTCTTATACTTCTAGAATATTTATATCTTTTAGAACCTCCTTGAGTGTCAGTATGATAGTTGACGTGTATCTATATTCTATATTTTGGAGTATCTGTATCATATTTGTTTTCCAAACTCCGTGGAATTCGGTCGCTGCTCTTACGGCAAATCCATATGGATTCTATTCCAAGCGGGCGAGTCTCATAGGACTCGAACTCACTTGGCATCAAGATCTCATTAATTTACTAATCTCCAACGAGTCTCGAAATCCGCTTCTGTAATACCCCAAAATAATTAATTATCCAATTGGACCACGTGTTCAGTTTAGATTCGCCAGAGTGGCGAAATTGGAAAGATTTTGATAAAATTCAAATAAATAAATTTCAAGTAGGTTGGTTTCAGGAAATAAATTAGGAGAAAATTAAGGTTATATTTTGATTCTAAAGTTGGAATTGAAATTAGAAGGAAAAATGTTAAGAAAAGTCCAAAATAAGGTATAGGGACCAAAGTGGTAATTTAGCCACTTTGTGTCGAAAATAGAAATATTAGATTTTGACGGGAAAGTGTTAATATCGAGCTTCGTATTATTTATCGGATATAAATAATACGTATAAGTCGTAATAAAAGAGTTTAACGATTTAGCTATGGACTAAATCGTAAGAAAGAAAAGTTTAAAGAATAAATGATAAGAAACAAAAAGAACAAGGATCAAAGTGGGCTTTTAGCCAAAATATATAAGAAAGGAAATATGAATAAAAGATCAGAGAAGGATCGAGAGAATTAGAGAAACCATCGCCGATTCCGTCGTTCCGCCGCCGTTTCTCCGTCCGACGTCCGAATTGAGTGATTCAAGCGGCAATCTCTTTGGAATTGAAAGCTTTATCGATCTCTAGCTTCAAATCAAGACGTGTCAGCGAATAGTGGAGTCAGTAGAAGCGGACTAGCGAGGGCATACCATCAGATCGATCATATCATTTCTTGGATTGCGGTCACTGTGAGTTGTACTTTTACTTTCATGTATTATATATATTAAAATTATTTTATGAATATATATATATATATTGTTTTCATACATCGCATTATATACAATTGAATGGATGTTATATGTTTATTTAATTTCTATATGCGAGAACTAGTATGCGATCCGAAGGAACTAGCTACCTATTGGGTGTCAATAGGCTGTGTGATCACCAGTATCGAGTCAGTCTAGTATGTTTGCATTGAGAAATGATTTAACACAGCTGGGAGCTGTTGATGAATATGAAATTTACGATTAAGTATATGATTTCGATACGAGAGTGAACTCGGCTACGGTGTAGCCTGGAAGTCCCCGTATCTAGTGGCTGGGCCACCAGCGAGTTGGACTCGTAATTGATATTTACGATTGGGTTGAATGGTATATGATTATTCGAGAGATGTGTCGCATGCTAGGATATTAGTTTCACACGGATCAAATACATGTTTATATGTTTTATATTAATATTTTCTTGAGATGCGATGCTATGTTTTTATATTAATACTGTTAGTAAATGTCAACTCACTCAGTATTTCCCCAAATACTGACCCCTCACCTTTGATGTCTTTCAGGTGCTTAGCTTGTGGACTTAGCTAGAGGCCAAATTTTGAAGTCCAGAAGTCAGCTGTATATGTTAGTTTCTGACTTCTGTGAGTGCTGCAGTAGTGGTCCTGTGTCAACAGAATAGTAGCCTAGTCAGCAGTTTATTTTGATTGTATATATTAACTGCTGTCTTTGTTTTATATGCTTTTTGATAGGCTACGTGTTTAGTATATAATCCACGGCCCCAGATGCCGGTGAGATGTTTGAAATACTAACTGATGTATATAGTACCGCGAGGCCAGTTCGTACAGGGTACGGTACTAGAGCCCGCGAGGTTTTGAAACAGTTAGTGTAAATGTATGATTATATGTTATATATGTATATTTGCTTCCGTTGTTTGATATTGTTTGTTTATATTATATTTGTGAAAAAAATGTAATTGTGATTTTAGGCTTGCTACGGGTCCCGGAGCTACCACTCCCAATCCCTAGCGCCGGTTGCGGCTCAATAGTTTTGGGTCGTGACAGCTTCAATAGGCGAATCCCACATGACTCAGTTCATAATACTATGTGGAATTGAGTTTGCATCATTAGCTTCCTCGCAAGTAAGCTAATATATTGGGTATTAATGCCTTGATTTTTAGCTTTATTTTGGCTAGTCATTTTAGGTCCTCGGCAAGTCTCTTCAATTTCTCTTTTTATTTTATCATTCAACACGTGTTCATGATGGATCATGGATCTTCGACATGTGTCATTTCCACCGTCACATTTATTTTATCTTTGAAGTATCGCAGAGTTTCAACCTTTTAATTTCTTAACCACAATCATTGTTTTCTTGGAATTCGTGCATGTATATATTTTTCTTATTCTTTCTCTTCATTTCTAACTTTTATTCGAATTTTCTTCGAACTTTCCAACTCTTTGAAACCTATAGTCTTTTTTTTGCTTGTTTGGCTTTGATATCCAATATTTCTCGCTTTCGAGTTGCTTCTTATCTCTCCTTCGAACCATTGTATCTTATTTCTAGGTATCGCGTTTATTTATTTCTTATTGTTTTTATTTTTCCTTGCTTGATTCTCAATTTTGGTGTTCTTGGTGTTTTTGATATGTCCTTTCATTTTTCCATTACATTTGTGTTTTTCATTCATTTGATTCTAGAAACTTTCAACTTTTGCTGTTTCTTCCACTTATCCACCTTAATTTTTTTTAAAATGGCTGACAAGGAGGGGAAAAATCGAGGTGTTAGGGATGACATTAACCATACTGTCAGATCTCTTTCCTTTGAGAAAATTTTAGTAATTTATTCTGAGCATAATTTTCCATCCGAGTTTGAGCTTGAGAGACCTAACTCGCCTTTTAGGGCTAATCATTGTCCGAGTTCGTCCACTAAGTTAGTTAGTTTTTTTCAAAGATCATTTTATTGTTGGACTTCTCGATTTAGTTATTTCTCCTGGACAGCTGTCCATCCAAACGCTATCCAAGTCCTTATTTCATTTTTGGAAATATAGCAAGGCTCGTGGGCGAGCCGCTTCGTTAAATGTTTTTAGCTATTTTTACACTTTCTTGAAGCGTAAAGATGAGATGGTCATCTACGCTAGCGGTAGGCCTAATCATTCTTTATTTATTCTTCCTAGTTCATTGAAGAACTAGATTTCGAAAAAAATTCTAGTCAAGCATGCTCTTTTTTCAAAAAATTTCCATGTTTTTACCCTTTCTAAAGTTTCTCTTTCTTCCTCCATCTCAACTAGGGATGATTTTGATTTTGCTTTCGACCTTTTGTCGGAGTGTAAGGAAAATAAGCCTATATTTTCTGATTTAGTGGATAGTTATCTTAGTCATCAAGCTTTACTTTTGACAGATCCTCCCTGTGACTCTAGTGGTACTTTTTTTAATTATATTTGTTTTTATTTCTATTTGTAGGATGTTTACAAATCTTGACGATCTTCTTTCTAATTTTGAAGTGGACATGTCTATCCCGATGAGCGAGGTGGGTAACATTCCTCCAGCTCGAGTTGATCCATATAGCGAGGTTGCCGTTCAGAAGGCTCCACAAGTTTCAAGATAGACGGCTGAAGAAATTCCGGGGTCTAATTCTGACGGGTCTCTTCCTTCTAGTCGAAATTCTAGCTTAATTCACCCTGTTTTGATGATGTGGTAGACCGTCCTGCTCTAAAGAAGCAAAGAGAGCTTCTGAAGAAACTGCAGAAGCGGTTCGCTTCTTGGTGAATGCCGAATTTAGCTAGGTGGGCTGAGAAGATAGACCCGCCGAAGCTTTCTAATTGTGATGTCATCGGTACTTTCATGAAAAACCTGACCATAGCAGAGGACATAAAGAACATAGATCGGAAGCATGGAAATGATATGGTCTATACCACCTGCCTTAGTAGTCTATCAGTATGTTCTTTTTATTTTGCTGGCTTGTATATTTTAGTTTCTCTGAACTAACTTTTTTCTGTGTTATTTTAGTCAGCTCAAGCGATCTTGGTTTTGGAGAAGCGTTGCCAAACTACTACTACTGAATAAGCAAAATTGGAAACACCCATTGCTGCGTCTGAGTCCAAGAAGGCGGATCTCCAACTTTACTGTAACGAATGTGAAGCTGTTATTCTGCAACTGAAGGCAGCTGATTCAGAATGGGTGAGGGATGTTCAAACTTTGGTGGCTAGCACCAAAGCTCTCTCTAAAGAGATCGATTCGTTAAAGGCTTCTTCATCTCCAATCTCCTCGGAAAGAGATTTGTTGAAGTCCGAAGCTTCGAGACTTTGTCTTCAACTCTCAAATGTCGGATCGTTTTACTCCAAGTTGATGTCTGGATATTGTTGGGACATTGGGGCAAAGCTTCTGGAGCAGAATCCAAGTGTAGACCTTTCGGGCGTGAGTTAGTTGAATCCTAAGGATTTGGCCAAGACTCTGTTCGCCAAACTGGAGAAAAAGAAAGCCGACGCTCTCCCTGGATGAAATACTATCTCATAGTTTTAATTTTTTTTATTCTTATAGGCATAAGCTTTTTAGATTATCTTTGTGTTTTTCTTGGATTTAATGATTATATTTTTCTTTTATGTGTTCTTGTGAGTTAGTTTAAACTCTTCATTTTTTATTCTTAGCTTCGGAGTTAATCTAAACTCCTAATTTTTCTTCTTTTTGATCTTTTGGAGTTAATCTAAACTTATTTTTTTTATCAATTTTTAGATTTAATCTAAATTCTTAAGTTTTGCGAGGTTAATTTAAACATATTATTTGAAATCAATTTAGATTTCACATTTTGTTTCCTTGAATTTATGTCTTCAAATTCGGCGAGTCTATTTGTTTTGGATTTCGGCGAGTTTATTTTTGCAACTTGATCATGGGGCAAATAATCTTTTACTACTGATAAAAATGTGTACAAACCTATTTAAAAGGGTACAAAGATTATCTTAGAATGTCGACGTCTATTGATAGTATTTCCTCAAGTGTTTGACGTTTCAGTATCTTGGTCCTGGCGATCCTTCTATTTTTTTTTTTTTGAAGGCCCATTTTTCAGTCGTTTCTTCTATCACATAGGGTTCTTTCCAATTCGGTTGGAGTTTTTTGACCCTTGTATTTCCTCTTCCAATCTTGGTGTTTCTTAGAACTAGATCTTCAATTTCAAATTTTCTTGGTTTGACCTTTTTTTGATATCGAGCAACTTGTTGTTTGTAGGCTTCAACTCTTATTCCAACTTGATTTCTTCTTGGTTCAAGAAAATCAATGCAGGGCCTAATTTTTGCTTCGTTCGATGATTCCTCCATGTAGTTCACTCTTAGACTTAACATTCGATTTTTACTAGAATCACAGCCTCTGTTCCATATGCGAGTCTAAAACCTGTTTCTCCAGTTCTTTTTCTTGGTGTAGTTTTGTATGCCTAGAGGACACTATATAGTTCGTCCATCCAAGATCCTTTATCCTCGTAGAGCCTTCTTTTGATCCCTTGTACTAGGGTTCAGTTGGTTACTTCTGTCATTACATTAGTCTAAGGATGCGCCACAAATGTGAATTCCAGATTTATCATGAAATCTGAACATAATTTTCTAAATCGTTGAGAATCAAACTGCTTACCATTTCTGGTTACTAATATTTGAGGTATTACCGAATCTGCATATTACTTATTTTTTGAAGAATTCTTCTATTCTTGCTTCAGTTATTGTTGAGACTGCCTCTACCTCAACCGCTTAGTGAAGTGGTCGATTGTAACGATGAGGAATTTCTTCTAGTTCTTCACCATTAGGAAAGGTCCTACTATGTCCATCCCCCACATGGAGAATGGCCAAGGACTTTCCAGAATGCCTTGTTGTCTGACGGATTAACGGATAATATTGTCATGTCTTTGGCATTTGTAAAAATATTTCACCAATGTCTTGGTGTCTTCCTTTATCGTGGACCAATAATAGGCTTGCAACATTGTCTTTCATATTATGGTGCTCGCCCATTCGTGAGCTCTGCAAATTCCATCGTGAATTTCTAGTGAGATAAGCTTTCTATTTTTTGTCGATACGCACTTCTACCATGGATGAATTAATGAGGTTTGGTAAAGAACCTTGCCGTAGTAAGAGTAGTTGGCCGCTTTTCGGATGATCCAGACGGCTTCGTTTTTGTCTGATGGCAGTTCATCATTTTTTAAGTATTCTATGATTGAGATCATCCATATTTCTTCTTCGTCGATTGCCATGACCTCTGATTCTTTAGTGCTCGGCAAATCTAGTGTTTCTTTTTGTTGCGTCTTGCCGAATGAATTTCCTAATTCATAAGCAGATTTGGCATAAAATCAGCCTCTACGTTTTCTTCTCTTGGGATCTGGTGGATCTCCCATGGCCCTCCAAATTAGTCTTCCAATTTGTGAAGCAGCGTTTTGACTTTGGCTAAGTTTTTTTTCATTATATCTTCCTTAGTCTGGAATTCTCCTTTGACTTTATTTACCACTAGTTGCAAATAATTGTGTATCTTTAAGAATTCAGTTTTATCTCTAGTGCTAGGCCGAGCGCTATTACCAGGCCTTTATATTCAGTTGCATTGTTAATCACATCAAACTTGATGTTCACTCTATATTCTATTTTGATCTTTCCGGGTCTTTTCAGGATGACCCCAGCTCTAGCTCCCTTTTTGTTTGAGGCTCCATCAACGTATAGCTCCCAAAGGAGGTCTAGATCTAGCCTTTTGTTGATTTTGGCCACAAAATCCGCCAGGGCTTGATTTTTCAATGTTTGTCTTGGTTCGTAGTGAATGTAATGTTTGCCCAGCTGGATCGACCAATTTACAAGTCGTCTAGAGGTCTCCGATCTTTGTAGCGCCTTTTTTAGGGGCTGATTTGTCTTTGCCACCACTGTGTGTCTTTAGAATTATTAATATTTTAGTTTTTTCTTCGTGGTCACGACTGCTAGTGCCATTTTTTTGGTCTTTAGGTATCTTGATGTTGATCCTTTTATCATTCAGCTAATGTAGTAAATCAGTTTCATTTCTTGCCTTCTTCTCTTACTAGGACAGTTCCGATTGTTTTCTTTTTTGCATATATGTGCAAGTACAAAGTTTCTTCTGGTATTGATCGACTTAGGAGGGGAGAAAATTTAAAAATCTTTTAAACTACTCGAATGCTTCTTGAAATTCTTCATCCCATTTGAATTTATGAAATCCTTTAAGGGATTTGAAAATGGGAGGCGTCTCTTTTCCGAGCAGGACATGAATCTCCCAAGGGCAGTGACTCGCCCATTAAATTTTTGATTTTTTTTATCAAAGATGGTAACCGACTCTTTTGAAGCTCATTTGTTAGTTGTTAGTTACCTAGGCGTGGTTCGAACCCACAACCTCTTGATGCAAGAGGTTCCTTAACCATTCAAGCTTGGCCCACATTGGCAATATTTGAATTTCGTTAATGTTTTTTAGGGGTTTCATGACCAGTATTACTTTGAGTTTTTTCGGGTTCTCCTTGATTCTTCTTGGGATATCATGAAGCCCATAAACTTTCCTTTCTTAACTCCAAATGCGCATTTGTCCAGGTTGAGTTTCATCATGTACTTGTTCAGGATCTTGAATGTTTATTCCAAGTCTTTTGCATGATTTTCTGCCTTTTAACTTTTTTCTACCAAATCGTCCACGTACACTTGAACCCTTTTACCAATCTCATCTTTGAACATAAAGTTCATGAGTCTTTGATATGTTGCGTCTGCATTTTTCAGGCCGAAAGGCATAATGTTGTAACAGTATGTTCCTCCCTCAGTGATGAATGATGTTTTTCCTTGATCTTCCTGTTTTATTAGAATTTGGTGATAGCCTTGTGCTGCATCAGCCAAGCTATACATGGTGTGTCCTACAGTTAAGTCTACAAGTTGGTCTATGTCGAGAAGCAGATAGCTATCTTTTGGACATGCTTTATTAAGATAGATGTAGTCTACAGACATCCGATTTTTTCATTAGTTTTCTTTACGATCACCACACTGACTACCCATGCAGGGTAATGGACTTCTCTAAGAAATTCTATTTTCATCAATTTTTCTATTTCATCGGCAATTATCTTTTGTTTTTATGCTGAGAATTTTCTTTTCTTTTGCTTCACGAGAGTTGCAGTTTCATCTACATTGAGTTCATAGGTTATGATGTGTGGATCAATCCCAATGATTTTTAGGCTTTCGAGGCGAATGTTCCAACGTTCCTTTTTATGGCTGTTACAATTTGTTCTTCGAACTTCGGGTCTATGTCGTCCCCTATGTTCACTGTTTTCCCTTCTCCCAACTCCAACTGCAGCATCTGTCCTTTGGGTTCACGATCCTTATCTTCAATGTCATGATTTAGAATTTCTTCAATTGGCAGCGTTTTAAAGGATTCCTTTATTGATTTGTCATAGCATTTTTTGGCCATCTCTTAGTTTCCTCTTATCGTGATGATTCCTTTTTCAGTTGGAATTTTCATGGTGAGTGCTCTTACGCTAGTCATAACTACCGAATTGTGGAGAAAAGTCCTCCCTAGGATGGCATCATAAGGGAGATCAATATCCACTATGTTAAACAGTATGTAGATTTCTTTATTTTTTTCTTTCTTCTCTAATCTTCACAGCTAGGGCGATCATACTTAGAGGCCTAATGGGCAGTTCTCCGAATTTCATGAGTGGGATGGCGATCTGATTAAACTCCGTCGTCAATTTTCCGAGGACTTTATAGGCTTTCTTGGTCATTAAGTTTATTGTGTTTCCTTTGTCAATTAAGATTCTTTTTACATTCCAATGTTCAATAATTATCATCATTACCTAAGCATTATTGTGTAGGCCATTAATTTGTCCAAAATCTTCTTCGTTAAAGGTTATTGCTGGAAAGGGGAATTCCCTGATATTTGGTGTCTCCTTTTTTGTATCTTTTTTTTTTTCAATAATAGCTACTTGTTCCTTCGTTTATCATCTGGATTGTTCTTGATAGAAATCCTTTTATTTTTTCTTGGTTTTTTGTTCCTTTGCTCTCCATAAGAGTTTCTTCAAATAGGCATTTTTTGTCATCTTTTTGGTTTTTTCCATCTGCTGGATTTTCCCTCTTTTTCGAAGTTATTAGACCTAAAGTATTCACTCTTGTCGGTCGTTTGTTTTTTAGGTCATTGCCGTTGAAATTCATCCTTCAATATGTATTTATCTGGTTCAAAAAAGCTTCTTCAATTTGAAGTTTTTTCAAACTCTTCCCACAAACGACGCCAATTAATGGAGTCTGTCTTATCAACGGGTTTGAACCTGCAAAACAGAGAATAGATTGCTGATTGGAAGGTGGTTGTCTGATGAGAACTCCGATGCTCAAGTCAATATTGAGTTTAAAAGAGTATTTATTATAATTCGTCATTATTATGTGCATAGGCATACCGTAAGTTCTTTTGTAGTGAAAAATGGAGGAATGCCTTGTAGAATCCAAATAGAAAAAGGATTCCTATTTGGCAGATGAATCCAAATAGAAAAATGATTCCTATTTAGTAGGGGTGAGCAAAAACTGACCGAAACCGAAAAACCCAACCGAACCGAGCCGAAAATAAATTTCGGTTTGGTTTTTAGAAAATTTGGTTCGGTTTCAGTTTTGGGAATTGGAAAACCGAACTGTCCGAAATAACCGATATATATATAGTGTTGTGACTTAATACATAAATATTTAGTAGCCTGATGGCAAAATGCTCATATGGATCACACAGGGAACGGGTTCGAGTCCCATAGATGGAGTTTTAGTGTTTTATTATTCATTTTTAAGTTAAATTGTACAAAAGGCAACATAAGGATTCGAACCTGGGCGCTTTTCTCAACCACCAACGCGCAACACTACTGAGCTAGAAGCTATTTTAGTTATCATTTTACACTTTGTAATATATATCGGTTACTGACCGAACCGAACTGAATTTTAACCTTAATTTTGGTTCGGTTTTCTAATGAGCAAAAACCGATCGGTTTTGGGTAAAAGGGTTGGTTCGGTAACCAAACCGACCGATGCAGACCCCTACTATTTAGCATGAGTCCTATTTAGGAATGAGTCCTAAATAGGAATATTCTCTCAAATAGGAATACGATACTAAGTAGGAAAGTATCTCTTGTTTTCCTAGAAGATTTAGGTCTTCTAGAATCTCCTTGAATGTCGATATGATAGTTGACTTGTATCCGGACTTAGAGTATCCGTATCAGATCTGTTTTTGGGATTCGGTCGCTGCTCCTTATACTAATATGTAAGAATTCTATTCCAAGTGGGCAAATCTCGTAGGACTCGGACTCACTTGACTTCAAGATCTCTTTAATTTACTAATCTCCGGCGAGTCCCGAAGTTGGTTTAGTGGGCGAATATCACAGGACTCGGTTCATAATTCTATGTGAAATTGGATTTCCATGAGGAATTATTCAATATACGACATACTAAATATTTTATAATTTTTTGTCCATTCATTATTTTCATTTTTCTAGAATAATAAATCTCACATATAAAATTCTGCTTATGAATATAATAAACTTTTATGTATATTCTATTTGATCAGAGCTTAATATTGCATCGGTAAGTAAGGTCATTAATACGAGTTTAATTAACGCAGTTTACTTTAGAACAATTTATTTGTCTTCTGCAAGTTTTGGCAAATAGCACCATATTGATTTTCCTATTTCGAAATTAAATTATAATATGCCTCAATTTTAATTCCATCATTATTTTATTTTTAAACAGTTGGTCAAATTAATTAAATTATTAAAGAAAATTATTTTAATCGTTAAAAATATATTTAAGGATTAATGTAATCAAAGGCTTGCATAAAGAGTTATATCTAATAAGACTTTTGAGAAATATATAATATTATGTTTACGAATCGAACTTTAAGATGAATATGGATATAATAGAGTCCAGTCGAGTTAAAATATTTTCAAACTTGATTAAACTAAAATTTAAAGTTCGAACTATGATTCACATTCGGTCAAGTTTCATTTTAGAATTTTAAGTTCGAATTTGATGAAATAATTGAGGTTCGTGTTGAATGTGATTTAACTCGATTATTTGTGTAAATACTTAAAATTTTAATATGAAAATGAAAATATAATTGTAAATATATATATTTATAAATGAGTAAAAATGAAAATTAACTAAAAGTTGAATACACTTGCACGTTTATCGAACTGCATATTTTAACATATGAATTTGGTTCGGTAATTAATTCAAATAGTTTGACTATTAATTCGGTTTAATATTAATCGAGTTGATTTTAAATTTCTTTTTGAACTAATTTAAATAATTTGGAAATTGGCCGGATAAGATAACGCTCCTAAAAGACCAATAATAATGGGAACACATGACGACAAGATAAAAGAATTGTTGTGTGCTAAAAAGGAAGCCACTACACATATTTTGTCAAACTTCACTACAGATTTATATCATATTCCAGCTTTAGAGTACAACTATAAGCCATCTTGGCATCCATTAAGTAGCAAAAATAGGCCAAACGCATATTTGAGTCCCTACATCATCACTTTTTTCCAGATTGAGTCCTTATACTAAAAAAGTGTAATATTCTTCCCTACACTATCAGGAATATTTAATGCAAGTCCCTCCGTTAAATATCGTTAGCTCGTGTGTTACACGCATAGCTTGGTGAGAAAGGAAATAAAAAGCAGGTGATGACTAGGACATGCTAACTCAGCCAAATATATATTTGAGTCCCTATACTATAATTCTTTTCCAGATTGAGTTCCTGCATTATAAGTTTTTTTCAGATTGGGTTCATGCACTCAAAAACTTAAAATTCTTCCCTACATTATCAGGAATGTTAAATTTAAATCCCTATGTTATATTTCATTGGCCTATGTCTTACGCATATGGCCAAACACTACGTTAAAAATTTTATATTTTAAAAATAAATAGTTTGGATAAGTTCACGTGGTCCAAAATTCGAATATTTAACCATTTATGTTTAAAATGAGTCTAACTTAAAAAAATTATTTTAATTGAATATGTTTATTTTAATTATCATAAAATTATTCTAAATGAATGCTTATTATTTTAGTGTAATGAAATGAAAATTACAGTATATTAATAAAAAATAAAAAAAATTTAACAAGGTACAAAAGGATAAAAAAAAACACGAACTTTACATATTTTTTCATTTTAATCATATAGTTCATTTTTATGCATAAACTACCACTTTTTTTTTAAATTCATACACGGTGCTGAGATGTCACGGCTCTATTGGAGTAATTTGTTGAGTTGGATGTCATTTTACATCAATGAATGAGTGTCGCCTCAGCACCGCGTATGAATTTGAAAAAAATGGTAGTTTGTACATGAAAATGACAAAATTTAAACTGTGTGATTAAAATAAAAAAACATATAAAAGTTTGTGATTTTTTTTGACATTAAGCCAAGTATAAATAAACAACATACTAAATAACTTTAAATAAATTTTTAATAATAAAATAAATTTAAAAATAAAATAAAAATCGTCATTTGTTCTAATAATTTTATAATAACCAAACTTGTTCCATAATTGTAAATTTAATAATTTATTTTATCAAATAATTTTTTATCACCTTTCTATTGATTTAAATCATTTAATAATTTTTTTAAAATTTAAGCTTAATATATATAAATTCATACCCACAGTAATAATCATTAATTATGGTAACTTACAAATAAAAAAACTGTTAAATTCAAAGTAAAATATTGGCCAAACACATATTTGAGTCCTTACATTATAATTTTTTTAAAAATTGGGTCCCTACATTCAAAATTATAAAATTCTTCTCTATATTATCAAGAAAGTTTAATGTACGTCCCTATGTTACATTCCGTTAACTCGTAGTGTCTGAGGGACTTGCATTAAACAATCCTGATAGTGTAGGGAAGAAAATTATATTTTTTTATGTAGGGACCCAATCTGAAAAAAAGTGATAGTGCAGGAATCTAAATATGCGTTTAGCCGCAAAAATACAAGAAATAGCATCACATCATGTATCTCATCCCCAATATTTATTTTCTCTCTCTCTACAATTTTTGCTCTCACTTCTCTCTAAAAAAAAGTCTATTCTTCTTCATCTTTTAGAGGGTGGGAGAAGATGATTTTTCCGGTTAACCGGAAAAATCATCATCTCTCCCCATATTACTAATTATTATAGATCTATTTTTTTTTTCAATAAATCTTAGTTTAAAGTCTAATTTTTGATTTCGGTCTTGTTGATTCTCTTGTTGGAATAAAGTTAAAGTCTTTTATACCTCCGCTTAGATTTCTTAGGTCTCACAAGAAATTTTAGTGTTTGTTTGAGCTTTAATTTTAAAAGTCTTGTAGATCTAAGAAATTAAAAGGGTATGAATCTATCTTTTTAGAGTTTAAATGAAGATGAAGATCAAAGATCGGAAATATTAGGTTTCAAAGGATCAAGCGGATTGAATGGAAGATCGGAAAAGGAAAATATCGAAACACCCTCTCAACGGAATCGTTGTGTTAAAGTTTGGGAATTTATGTCTAGTCTTATTTTTTTTCGATTATTTTTGATTGTATCTTTATTGTTGCTTATTATTTTTATTTTAATCTTTGAAAGATCATATATAGGTCATTTGTTATATGACTTTCACGTTTTGTAAGTTGAATCTTCATAATCGACTCTATCGTTTGGGATAAAATAAAGATTGGATATGCTCTCCATGTCTCATCAAAAACTTGTAGCCATAACATGATATGTTTCCTATTTAAAACTCTTTCATATTGTATATGCATGTACCGATAGAGTTCTAATTAAACATATCTTAGTTAATAGTAAATTAATGTAGTATCTTAATCAGGGCCGGCCTTAGATGAAACGAGACCCTAGGCGAGATTTTAGTATTGTTTTTATAAAAATGTCTATTTTTATAAAATTATTTGTAAAAATAAGCTCGTTTTATTTTTCTCACAAATATGTGTTCCTTTTCACTTTATAAAGTACCTTTTCAGTAGATTATTGATAAAATTTTAGTAGATTTTTGGTAAATATTTAGTAGATTTTTATAACATTTTTATTAAAAAAACATATTTTTATATAAAACTATATATAATGCAATTTACTCTTTTTTCTATTAGAGATGAATAGATAAATTAGGCCTTAAACGATTAAATATATATAAAGATCATTTAATTTTGTTTGTATTACTAATTATTAATAAAGAGTCTGGTTTATTTTGTAAATATAAATTACAATATTCACCACCATAAAAGAGGCCCTTAAAAATTGATTTTCTAATTACTAAAAGACCTAATTAAATTTTAAAATAAAAATTATATCTATCATAAAAAAAAATCTTAAATAATAATATTTATTTTTTCCTATGGACCGCATTTAATTATGGAGCCCTCTAGTATTTGTGACCTAGGCATAGGGCTTAATGGCCTATGCCTAACGCCAGGCATGCTTAATTGCATTACAATGTTTTGCAATTTGCCTATGTATCTTGAATGAGCGGCCAAATTAAAATTAAAAAAAAAATAAGAAAAGAAATATAAAAAGGCCTAATTACTTAATAAACCACCACCTTATAACATTTTTTCATTTATACTCTCACGTAGGAAAAAGTTCATTTGTATCTTTTTTTTGATTTTTCGTTTTCATCTCTACCCTAAAATTTAAATTTTTGACAATTAAATTAATTAAAGGATGAAAACATTATAAATGATTAATAATATTAATGTTGAATTAGAACATAAGCTAAATATAGAGGATCATTTTGAATATTTTTCTAAATGAAAAGAGGTCAAATTAGCTTTTTAGGGTAGAGATGAAAATGAAAAATCAAAAAAAGGGTGCAAATGGATTTTTTCCTAGGTCAGGGTATAAACGAATAAAAGTTATAAGGTGGGGATTTTTTAAGTAATTAGACCTTTAAATAAAAATTGTATATTTTTTTTTATTTTTTTTTAACTGACAAAAAGTGTATAGTTTAAGAGTGTTAGAATGGATTAATCCTAATAAATATGATGTTAGTCAAAAGGGATTAAAAGTGAGAAACAAGGATATTTTGGTTTTTTGTTTTTACACGCATTGCATTAACACAAAGTTGACCCTTTACCCATTGATAATAAAGTGTGGGGCTTTCCAAGTTGTTTTTAAAAAGCCAAACTTCAGACAGACAAAACACAACAACACTCTCTGTTTCTTTGAATTCCACCAAACATCATCCGAATAAAAAACGGCTTAATTACTTAAAAAACACTCATTTTTAATTTTGTTTTCGTTTATACCCTGATCTAGGAAAATTGTTACATATACTCATGACCTTATCTTTATGTTTCACCTGTACCCCAAATTTCAAAAAAAAATGATTTATTAAAAACAACTAAATATAAGGGTTTTTTTATACCTTTTTCTACTAAAAAAAATACAAACAAATACTTAATCTTTAAAAACGTTCAAATAAGTCCTACAATTATTTAATTTTTTTAATTTAAAATAAATAAAATATTTTTATTAAGAGCAAATTACTCTAAAGCCCTCAGGTTTGTCATAATTCACAGTTTGGTACCTCTTATTTGAAAATCAAACGATTTGGTACCTCAGTTTTGATTTTTTAAACTATAAGGCCCTTCTGTTAGTTCCGTTAATAATTTGATATTTACTTTCAAACGATTTGGTACCTCAGTTTCAATTATGTAAACGATTTGGTACCTCACATTTAATCATTTTAACGATTTGGTACCTCATTCTCAAACGTTTTGCAAACGATTTGGTACCTCACATTTCATTCCGTTAACAATTTAGGCACTATATTTAACAGAAGGGCCTTATAGTTTACAAAATCAAAACTGAGGTACCAAATTGTTTGATTTTCAAACAAGGGGTACCAAACTGTGAATTATGACAAACGTGAGGGGCCTTAGAGTAATTTGCTCTTTTATTAATTACAACCTACAATTATACTCCATTTAAAAAACCGCTAATATTATTATTTTAAAAAAAAATCGATTTTCAGAACCACCGAATAATTAAATAATTATGATTAATTTATTTTATTAAAGAAGAAGGTGTTTTTGTATAATTAATAACATTGATGTGTAATTAGAATATATGCTAAAAATGAAGGACTATTTTAAACTTTTTTTCAAATGAAAAGAGGTAAATTTAATACCTCGAGGGTAGAGGTGATACATAACGACAAGGTCATGAGTATATGTGACAATTTTCCTAGGTCAGGGTATAAATGAAAAAAAAATTAAAGGTGAGGGTTTTTTAAGTAATTAAGCCAATAAAAAACTATTCTCAACAAGCAGACACAAAGAACCTCACTAAACAAAACCCCAAACCTCCATTTTTCTTACTATTATTTCTTCTCTGCTCCAATAACTACACTCACTCACTCTCCATTTTAATGAACAACAATGGAAGACTCTAAAGACTCGAATGCTAGCAAGAAATGCACCACCAAGACTAGAACTTTTAGAGGCAGAACAAATACCCATAAGCATCAGTATGAATATCAGTACCAGCATCGTCTCTTTCAATACTCTAACCATTTTGGTTTTCTGAATCACAACCAGTACTACCCAGCTCTACTTCCTCTTCCTCCTCCAATACCTCTTCAGCTGGCTTTAACTCCTTCTTTCCCTCAAAACCACAGCTTTTTGTCAAAAACCCACTTCCAGAAACCTTCATGCAAGCTTTTTAAGGCTCCTACTGTACCCACCTCTACTGATACTCAGCAGCCTGTTCTTGCTATCTCATCAGGTTAGTCTGTGTTTTCTTTGGTTACTTTTTAAATCTTTGCATGTGTACTTCTTTGGATGTTCTTGAATGGTTTTTGTGTTAAGATTTTTGATAAAGAATGGTTTTTTTTTAATCTTTGAGTTGTTGGGTAGTTTAGAAATAGTATTATCTTTATTTATTTCTGTATTTTCTTTTTGGTTTAGCTGTATGATATTCTGATGTTTGAACTGTGGATTTATCTGCAACAACAACAAAAATGTTGTTATTTTCCAAAAAGGAAATATAAAATTACAGAACATACATATTTTGTATTTTTTTTAGTGTTTAAGACTGGATATTTTAAGTTTTTGATTCAGTTGTAGCTGATGTCTTTTAACCATTCTTCAGTATTTTAGATTGAGAAAAGGAAAATGTGAGTAGGTTTGCTTCAAAATTGAACTTTTAAAAAAGTTCAAAAGTTTTTTTATTAAAGGAGATTTCAAAGATTGATGACCTAGTTGTTTGATCATCTGTAAGCAGCTCCGGAAGGGCTGCAAGGAAGAAAGAGTCTGCCTTTTAAAGGAAATGATAGAAGGAAAGGCATGGGTACCACTGCTCAAGCACTGGTTGTTGCGAAAAGACCCGATTCGGGTGGTGTAGAAGGATCAGTTATAACTCTCCTTGCCAACCATTTTCTTGTCCGATTGGATTCCTCGCAGCGAATTTTTCATTACAATGTCGAAATTTCTCCAAATCCTCCCAAGGAAGTTGCCAGACTGATAAAACAAAAACTGGTTGAAGAGAATTCAGCGGTGCTTTCTGGTGCTTTTCCAGCCTATGATGGTCGAAAGAATCTTTACAGCGCGGTTGAATTCCAAAATGATAGGCTTGAATTCTACGTTAGCCTCCCAATCCCATCTAGCAAACCACTTTTGCCTTATGGAGGACTTGATGACTTTCAAGAGAAGCATCAACAGCTCAAACTTTTTAGAATTAATATTAAACTCGTATCGAAATTGGACGGGAAAGATTTGAGCCGCTACTTAAGTAAGGAAACTGATGATTCGATTCCACTTCCTCAGGATTACCTACATGCTTTGGATGTTGTTCTGAGAGAAACCCCTATGGAGAAGTGTATAGCTGCAGGGAGATCATTCTATACAACTTCAATGGGCGGGACTAAAGAAATCGGAGGAGGAGCTGTCGGATTGAGAGGATTCTTCCAAAGTCTTAGACCTACACAACAAGGACTAGCTCTCAATGTGGATTTTTCTGTGACTGCTTTCCATGAAAGTATTGGAGTGATACCTTACCTGCAAAAGCGTCTCGAATTTCTTCGAGACCTTTCTCAAAACGAAACGAGGAGTTTGACTGGTGAAGAAAGGAAAGAAGTAGAGAAGGCTTTAAAGAACCTCAGGGTCTTTGTTTGTCACAGAGAAACTGTTCAGAAATACCGAGTTTATGGTCTAACGGAACAAGCTACAGAAAATCTTTGGTTTGCAGATAGGGATGGGAAGAATCTAAGATTATTAAGTTACTTCAAGGACCATTACAATTATGATGTAAAATTCAGGAATTTGCCATGCTTACAGATTAGCCGAAGCAAACCGTGTTATCTTCCTATGGAACTTTGTATGATTTGTGAAGGCCAGAAGTTTCTTGGGAAGCTCTCAGATGATCAAACTGCAAGAATACTTAAGATGGGCTGCCAAAGACCAAAAGAACGAAAAGCCATTATCGATGAAGTCATGAGAGGACCTGTTGGTCCAAGAAGGTGATTTTGAAAGTACCTTAATGAATTCTGCACTTAATTAGTACCTAGTATTATTTTAGAAACTTGATTTTAGTTAATAATTGCTTTTTTTCATGTTTCTTTGTGTACTTTATTGATTATGGTGTACTTCTAATTGTTTAAAGTTCTCACTTTCAGTGCCAACAAGGACGGAGAATTCAAACTCCACGTCTCAAGGGAAATGACAAAATTGAAGGGAAGAATCCTACAGCCTCCTAAACTGAAACTAGGTAATGGTGGTCTTATCCGAGATTTAATTCCATCTCGCCATGATCGCCAGTGGAACCTTCTAGACAGCCATGTGGCTGAAGGAACTAGAATAGAAAGGTGGGCACTGATGAGTTTTGGAGGCACCCTTGATCAGAAGTCCAACATTCCAAAATTCGTAAACCAGCTATCTCAAAGGTGTGAACAATTAGGTATCTTCCTTAGTAAAAATACTATAATTAGCCCTCAATATGAACCGACGCAAGTCCTCAACAATGTCCCCCTGCTAGAATCAAAACTTAATAAAATACACAAAGCTGCTTCAAATAATTTGCAGCTGCTTGTATGTTTAATGGAAAAGCGACACAAAGGATATGCAGATTTGAAGCGAATAGCAGAAACAAGTGTTGGTTTTGTAAGCCAGTGCTGCTTATTTCCAAATCTTAGCAAGTTGAGCTCGCAATTTCTGGCTAATTTGGCTCTCAAGATCAATGCCAAAGTTGGAGGATGCACAGTTGCTTTGTACAATTCATTACCGGCACAGATTCCACGCCTTCTTCATTCTGATGAAGCGGTGATCTTTATGGGAGCTGATGTTACTCATCCTCACCCTCTTGATGACTTTAGTCCATCTGTTGCTGCTGTTGTTGGTAGCATGAACTGGCCAGCAGCAAACAAGTATGTCTCGCGAATGAGGTCACAGACACATCGGCAAGAAATTATTCAGGACCTTGGAGCAATGGCGAAAGAGTTGCTTGACGAATTTTTCCAAGAAGTAGGCAAACTTCCCAAGAGGATAATATTCTTCAGAGATGGCGTAAGCGAAACCCAGTTTTATAAGGTTCTTCAAGTGGAATTGCAAGCGATCAAGGAAGCTTGTTCTGGATTCCCGGGCTATAGACCTCTCATTACCTTCGCTGTAGTCCAGAAGAGGCATCATACTAGATTGTTTCCTTGTGAAACTGATGTAGCTTCATTTCAGAACCAGTTCAATGATGAAAATATACCCCCAGGAACTGTCGTTGATTCTGTGATTACTCATCCGAGGGAATTTGACTTCTATTTATGCAGTCACTGGGGGGTGAAAGGAACAAGTAGGCCATCTCATTACCATATCTTATGGGATGAGAACCAATTCACTTCTGATGAATTGCAGAAATTGGTTTATTGTCTCTGCTTTACATTTGTAAGGTGCACCAAACCAGTCTCTTTGGTGCCTCCTGCTTACTATGCTCACTTAGCTGCATACAGGGGCAGGCTTTACCTCGAGCGATCCGAATCCGCAACTTGTCCGAGAAATGCTTCTGCTGTCTCAAGAGTAGGACCTCCCAAAGCAACACCTCTTCCAAAACTCAGTGAGAATGTAAAGAACCTCATGTTTTACTGTTGATAATTCTGCTTGCATATTGTAGTCCTTCTTGAGTTACAACTTTGAAGGAACTACTATAATTGATAGTGTTATTATTAACACATTACAGAATCATTATCACCTTATATTTAACAGGAAAAACAAGGACTTATGAGTTATTCTGTAAATTTTCATTAATTTAATAATTTCATTTCATTTCAAATTCTCTTGTTCTAAGCCTCGGTCATTTGGGTACTATAGTTGCGGGTTCAAACTGCAACTACATCCTTTTTAATAAAAAGAAAGTGGTTGGGACTGAGCTGCTAGCCATTATAGTCCTGACTTTGCTAAATATGTGGATTTGCAAGCAGTTCACATCCCGGGTTTAACAGAAATTTTCAGCTTCATATTCCAAAAAGATAATTCTCTAAGCAGAAATATAAATTTTTAACGCATATATGGGACAAGAAACAAAAACAAAGTGTAGGAGAAAAGGATTAAGACAAAAAGGATAAAAGAAAAAAGAGATTAATGTGTGTCAGTGGAGTTATAAAGAAGGGTATTTCCCATGCAAGCGTCAGCATACAAAAATGGCAGAGTTTGCAGAGAAGAAAAGAAAAGGCTGAAGGGGGGGCGTAGGACCCCCCAAAGGAAAAGCAAAAGCAGGTGATGAGTGAGATTTGAGTAAGTAATAAAATTAAAAACTCTGACTTTGGACTTCCCCTTTTGTCTCTTCATTATGAGTCTGTGGTTGACACTTTAAGTACTCTGCAATAAACGTGGGTGCTACTGCCAGATTGCTCTCTTTATTTATACTCACTTTGTTTTTGACCCATCCCTTCTTCTTTTTTGTACCTGTCTAAAGGACGTAATCATTTCTGCTATGTATTGCTATGCCCATTTTATTTAGGGAAAAGAGTTAAATAAACCCTTAACGTTTATCCCGTGGATCAAATAGGCCTTCAATGTTCAGAAAGAGTTAAAAAACCCTTAACGGTTTTAAATCGTACTATATAAGCCCTCCTTAGGTTTCTCAGAGAGAATCCTAACGTTTGTTAAGTTGTATCGACGAGGACCCCTAAGGATGATTTAAATGATATAATTTAAAAATGTTAGAGCTCTGTTATACCTTTTCGAACGTTAAGGGTTTATTTGATCCACAGACTGAACGTTAGGGGTTTTTTTAATTTTTTTTTCTTTTATTTATTATGATTATTTGTATTCTTTTGAGTTTACGAGCACATTTTTTAGCCAAATTTTATTTATTTGTGTTGAGACCAAATTAATATGCTTAATAGATTCAAAATCGTTTGGTAGTTATCTAATTCTGTAGTTGAGCTCTTAAAAATTATGAAAAGAGTTTCAACTCTAATGGTATGCGCTAAGAAAAACCCTAGCATGCACCTCTATAAAATCAACTTTGTCTCTGCTTATTCAAAAAGAATAAAATTAATTATATAAATTAATCAAGTTGATTATTGATAATCAACCAAGCTCACAAATCTCATAAATTTTCAGCCCTTAAACATATAAATGTCAACAATAATTTAGTTTTCAACTTGAATTATGACTTCTAATCGACACTGGATTCTTCCGCCAAATCAACAAAAAATGAGTCAAATAAGTGTTTTCTTTTGCTCTTTTTAATTAGATTCAAATTTAATTGATGTTTTCAGTATTTTATGTTTTTCGAGTTTTTGTACACATGTTTGTATATGTATTATATTGATGTTCTAGGTGTGTTAAATGTCATTAGAGGCGGCTGTAATTGTTTATAAACAGTTGTTCTCCAAATTATAAGCAAAACATATGACCGGTTTAAATTGCTGTTTGAGTATGCTGACCATGTTCAAATCGCTCCGAATGTATGAAATGTATTGCCAGATAAATTAACAATTTTCAATCTCATACCTTGCACTCATACTAATTTAACATATGATTTATAATAAAATTAATTTCAAACTAATAATGACATGGAAATCATAAAGTTGCCATAAAAATATAATTGTATATGTCCGTAATAAATAAATTTGATAATATTTAAAATCAATCTCACTTTTACATTCAGTATAGCCTTTTTGCATATAAATTAAAAAAAACAAATCCAAATTTTCACTCGTTTGCTTAAAATCCACAGCTAGATGTTTGTTTAGTACTCTTTGTTTTGTGTTGGCCATGATAACTAAACATTGAGTCATATGTCAGTTATGTCTTATTTTTATGGATTCCAATCTTACTTCTAGTCTTTATTATTAGTATTTTCTTTATTTTCAGTTTGTCATATTGATTTGAGACATATAATGAATATATGATATAGCATGATGGTATTGTAAATGATGGTATTTTGGTAAATTATATATTTAATAATAAAATATTAATTGAGCAAGCCATATTCCAAACGTAGAAATTTTTTTGTTCTGATGCAAGCTATCTCATGCATTCAAAATATGTATAAAAGTGAGTTCTAACACAACTAAGTGGAGACTCTCATCCAGTACTAGTCATTAGTTTTCCATAATCCTAAGTGCACAAGAGGGTTTGGACTACGCGGTGATTTTAACCAGTGGATTGGTATTAATTGCTAAAAGGTAACGGGTACGGCAACATTTTGGCCAACTAAGTGGTGATATTCATTTAAAGATAAACGAATGGATTTTTACAAAAGCTGCACCTATAAAATAAATTATTCAACAATAAAAATATAAACAACACTAGCTCCAAAAAGAATAGAAGAATCATTTTTTATAAATTACTGAAGCGTAGGGGTGAACTACAAAAGCTCTGGTACCTGAAAACAAAGAACACGGTCAGAAAAAACGCCAAAAAGGGGTTTTCAGTCGCTCACTCTAACGCTCAAGTAAGTATTTGATGAAGAAAAAGAGTAAAGAAAGAAGAGAAAGATTTTAAATCAAAAAAGAGTACCATTGAATAAAGTGGTTTATATAGTGAATTTCTTCTTCTTCGCTCGTGCTTCCTATGGTGAGTTGTCCATATATATTGTAGGATGAATTGGCCTTTTCAGTTATTTTTGTGTTCAGAGCGCGGATGGCATGGTTTGTGTATGTTCTCTTGTCAAAGAATCTTCATTAGTCCCCTTAACTAATGTGGCCTTTGTTTCTTTCTACACAAGTAATGTCCTTTATGCCTGAATCTCGGCAGCTTCTTTGATGATACTTGTTCGAGATAAGATAAAAAACAATCCCGAATAATGACTTCTTTATTCCGGGATTGAAATTCCCATGGGTCTATGAGCCTAGTCAATTATGTTTGCTAGAGTTGGTGATATATGTATGCTCGAAGGTTGTTTCGCCCCTACTTGACTATCACTAGTCCCCCCCCCCTGTATAGTCATGCGGATATTCATGTCCATGTTGATGTTTTCTTTTGATTGATTTTTTGTTTTTTTAGAGCAGGGGCTCGACGAATCCGGTGTTGGATCTTTGTTTCCTTAATTGGGGTTAAGGGCTACGCTGCATTTTGGTATGCTGGGTTAAAATATAAGAAAATAATCATTCCTTCTTTCCTTTTCGATTTATAGATACTTCATGGGTCTTTGTACTGAACTTAAGTTTCTTTTTGGGCCTCTTTTTCTTAGACCCTCATTTTAGGGTTAACACGTTTGTTCTTTCTTAATTACTGCTTTAATCAATTGAATTTCTTTTTAAATTTCTCATCATTATGTTCTTATTTATCACTATTCACCATAATTATCGTTTCCTTCCCGATGATGTCGCTTTAATTTTTCTTTAATTGTTTCGTCTTCTATTATTTTTCCTTTATAAAATGGTTGTTCTTGTTTTACCTTTCTTTGTTCCATTGCCTTTGAATTGTTATCACAAACTCTTAATCGAGAATGAATTTTTGACATAGTCAGTTATAAATTTTTCCTTGTCGAGTGTTTAATTCCTAAGACAAGGATGGAGAAGGGAGACTGTCCAGATTAGTCAATGTTCGGAGTCAGCCATTTTTCTCACATGATTCGGCTGATTATTATTGTACCTGTAATTGAAGGTCGATCACCTTGGTTCCAGGGGTGGGATGAGAGTTAAAAACTCTATGGGATCTTCTGTCTGGGATAAATTTTATTTCAGCAAAGCAACTTTAAAGTTTCTTTGTTATAACTTACTTTAGTATTGAGCCTTTCAAGTTCAAGGCATTTAATTGCTTTTTCTTTTTTATGAGGGTTTTTAATTGTTCTTTGTTTATATGTTTCCTTTGTAATTTATTAATTTTCGCAACTTGTGTAAGAGATTGGTTCATGGATTGAAGCTTTTGTATAATTTTTTCTCATATATGAAGTGGAATTGATATATCTTATCTTGTGAATATATGTTTTTTTCTCTGTATAAGACTGTAATTGTAAAATTGTATTTCCTATTGTGTTTGATTATGTTCCTCTAAATATTTTGGTGTTGCCTTTCTTAATCTTCGCCTTTGATGTTTATGAAAATCCTTCTTTCTAAAGAACTGTTGTTTATTTTAACTTTTTATTTGAGCATTGTTTTGAGGATTGCAACTTTCATGGTTTTTCTATTTGATCTGGGTTGTATTTTCTAGTGTTTTTGTTTCATTTTATTGTTTAATATTTTTCCATGCTTGTGTCTTTTATGATTTTCTTATACAACCTTGCTTACGCCTCTTGTGTTTTTTTCATTTGAATATGTTTTGAAGTTTCATAGTATGAGGTTGCTCGTCCCTAGCAAGGTTTTAACTTAAATTTAGTTCCCAATAAGAATTTTGTTTCTTACATTGTGGCCTAGTGTTGCGGCTTTCTCTTGTAATTTACGCCTTTTATAAGTTTACATTTCCATCTTCTATAAGCAAGGTTTCCACCCATTTTTGGTTTACACTGTTGTATTCCTTTTATGAAAATCTTTTTGTATTACTTAATTTGTTCTGATATAATTTGTTTCTTGTAAAGTGTATGCTTGTTTGGTTTTGGTATATGTTGTTAAATTATATCGGTCGGGATTACGGCTCTTATGCCTTGTCTTTATGGCTAGATGCCATTCCTGTTTGCACATGCTGGGCTTAGGCCTTCCATATTTTATTTCTAGGGCTCATAGCCATTCCTTTCTATAAGTATTGAGCTTATGCTTTTTATATTTTCTCACGCCGGGTTGTGCCACTTGTATTATTTCTGTCGGGATTACGCCACTTATTGTTTTTTTACGTCGGGCTCACGCCACTTACTCTTTTGATGTCGGGCTTACCAAACTTACACTTCCAATGTCGGGCTTACGCTACTTATGTTTCCATTATCGGGCTTACGCCGCTTACGTTTTCATTGTCGGGCTTATGCCCCTTGCGCTTCCAATTCCAGGTTTATGCCGCTTATGTTTCTAATGTCAGGCATACGCTGCTTACGCTTCCATTATCGGGCTTACGCCGCTTATGCTTCAATTATTAGGTAATGATGTTTTTCATAAAATAGATCCATATGTAAAGTATTGCAAAGTGTTTTAATTCTCATAAGATAGTAATATTTTTATATTCCATAAAATGGATGCATATTTCAGGCATGTACATTATAAACGTTTAGTTCTTGCTGATAATATTTTTTTAGAACCTGAGCATTCCATGATCTGGGTAGTTCTTTTCCTGACATATAAGCGATCTTGTAGGCACCGCCTTTTCTAACTTTTGTTAGTCTATAGGGTCTTTCCCAATTGTCCCCAAGTTTTTCTACCCCAACTTCACTTTTTTCAATGTCAAGCCTTCTTCTCACTAGGTCCCCTAGTTGGAAAACATTGGCTTGATGCTTTTGTTGTGGTAATTTTCCATTCTCTGATTGTAAGCATCAATTCTCAATTAATATTGTTCCTTTCTTTCCTATAATAGATCTAAACAAACTATTTGCATTTCCTCATATTGTACTTCTTTATCTTTTCGAAGACATCAGCTAAAATCTTAGCATGATCCTCCATCTTTATAGACTTCACCACTATGTCGTCAATGTAAACCTCCACTATTTTTCCAACAAATCAGCAAATACAAAGTTCATAATTCTACAGTAAGTTGCACCAGCATTCTTTAAACCAACAGGCATATCTGTGTAACATTATATTCCGAGATCACTTAAGAATGATATCTTCTCCTCATCATCTTTGTGCACTGGGATTTGATGAAATCCATGTGATGCATCTATAAATGCAAATAATTCATAACTAGTGCTGGAATCTACCAACTTATCAATACTCGATAAAGGATAGCTATCCTTGGTGTTGCTTTGTTCAAATCAGTAAAATCAATACATAATTTGAATTATCCACTCGACTTTGTCACCAGAACCACATTTGATAGCCAGTCGAGTTAAATACTTTCCTGATAAATCCTACTTCTAATAATTTCTCTACTTCATCATAAATTGTTATTTGTTTCTAAGCCGAGAAAACTCTTTTCTTTTGTCTGACAAGCTTATATGATAGATCAATATTCAACTTATGAGAATCCATTTTGAGATATACTCCTACTATCTCATATGGACGACTGGAAAATATCTCTTTGTTTTTCTCAAGTTTCGTTATAATTTCTACCATGTATTCATATGGTATGCCTGCCACAATTCCAGTTCTCCATGGGGTATGTATTTTGTATAAGTATCCTTTTATTCCATAAATTCAGGTGATTCCACCATGAAAGTATTCATTAATTTTCCAATCGAGACCAAATAATAAGATTTGGCCTGAAATCCCCTATACGGTATGGAAAACGTTTGGTGTTTGTGAATGTAAGATTGAAATTCTTTAGCAGAATTAAGAATTTAGAAAGAGATTAGAAATTAGAATATTGACACAAGAGGTTTAGATTGGTTCGAATCACAAACCGATTCTACATACATTACTCAATCAAAGATTGAGATTTAGAATCAACCAATCAAGATTCACAAAGAGTGTTTTAATCTAACTCCAAATTTAGTGATTTAGAGATAAACAACAACTATACATGAGTCTTGTTAAAGCTAAACTCTAACTTACAAGGAATGAAATTTTTAAAAACTAAACTCTAATTTACAATGATTAAGAGTTTATAAGCTTACTCTAAAACTGCAATAACCAAGGATTAATTTAAAGATGAGATTTTGTTGTTTCAAGGTTTGTAAATCATTAACCTTAAAACAATGCAAATGGGTTTATATTTATACCCATTGTAAAGCACAAACAAAAACAAAAGTTACTTTTCTGGAAACAATAATGTCGAGCCCATGACATTGCTTGTCGCGCCCGCGACCTAGCTAGAAAACAGGTACTTTCAACAGCTCTTGTCACATGTCATCGCTTCATTGGGGCTTCTGAAATATATCTGTTGAATCTTAAACAGTAACTAAAATCTGCGCACGTGATTTCATTGTCGCGCTCGTGATTCCTCAAACATAAGCTAGGGTTTTTACCCCTGGTCATGTGTAATAACCCATGTTTTCTGGTTGGTTTCTAGTGATTTTATGTCGTCGTGTTGACCGCTTTCATGTTTTGATTGTTCCGTTTGACCTTCGTTTTGACTCCGGGTTGGTCCTTCGTCGACGATTGGGCCTTGTGCAAGTTTTGCTTGTTCTCTGGCCCAACCCTGGTGGGGCGCGACAGAAGGCGCGATGAAGCCATCGAGCTCCACGTCGAGCCTGGGGCCTTCAAACAAGGCACGATAGGATGCTCGCGCCTCACGTCTTGCCTATCTGTCAGTTTTCGTGTGGAACCTATAAATAAACCCCTAAACTCACACATACACTCTCATTTTGATTCCTAAAATCATAGAGTGGCCATATACAATGACATACTCATTTTCTCTCAATCTCTTATATTTTTGGATCTCAGTAAGTGATTCGCACGTCCCATTCATCGTTATTCATTCGTTTAGCGTTTAGTTCGATTCGTAACCCATTCTCTCTTGTATTTCCAGCAATTGTAGAAGGGTTGTATCGCACTTAATCTGAATTCATTTCATTCCTTGATTTGTGAGGTGTTTGTATTTGTTCTACCTTCATTGGTACGTAGTTATTCTTGTATTTTGTCATTAATTAATATCTTGGTTGTTGTGATAATTAAACTACTAGAAATCAGCAAATTGGCGACCGAATTTAGCGACGGATAATGATTCCGTCGCTAATTCGATGCATTACCGACGGAATTGGAGACTGATAAGGAATCCGTCGCCAATTCTACAAAACAGCGTGGCGGGAACCTACCCGCCAATTTTTCCCACTGTAATTAGCGACGGATTTAAGAATCCGTCGCTAATTTACATAAAAAGATTGGTAGGAACTAACCCGCCAAATTTATACACTGAAATTAGCAACGGATTCCAAATATCCGTCGCTAATTTCATTGTGTCGTTTAAACGCATCGTTTCAAGGGCTGAAATTAGCGACGGATTTGCTAATTATAACCCTTGAAACACTGCATTTCATTTTTACTGAGGTTAACGACGGACATTAGTCCGTCGCTAATCTCAGTAAAATAAATCGGGCTGAAGCCCTTTCTTTTCTTTTCTTCTTCCTTTCTCTTTTCTTTCCCTTTCTATTTTCCCCCTTCTTCTTCCGCCGCCGTCCAGTTTAGACCCGCTGCCGCCGTCGTTGAATCGTCCTTTGCCCCCGCCGCCGTCGAGTTCAGACCCTAAACCCCTATCCTTCTTCTTACTTTTCTGCTGCCACCGCCGCCGTCTAGTTCAGACCCCCTGTCGCCGCCGTCCGCCTTCTTCCGCCTGCCGCTTCCGATCCAGGTATGTATTCTTCTCTATTTTTATTAGTTTGTTTTAATATAAAACAATATTAGGTTATTTGTTTTTTTATTTTGTTGGCTGCCCATTTCCAGCCCGCCACCGCCGCTGCTGCCGCCGCCGCTGTCTTCAGTTCCGGTCCAGGTATGTCGATTTAGGTTTGTTAATATAATTAGATTTGTTATTTAATTAGATTAGATTTGTTATTTAATTAGATTATATTGTTAATTTTTTTAATTAGGTTTAATATTTAATCTCTTGAACACACATTTAATTACATTTGTTAATAAAATTAAATTGTAATTTTAGGTTATTAATTTATAATTAGTTAATACATTAATGTTAATTTTATACCTAATTATTAAATTTAGGTTATTTTATATTAATTATGTAAATTTGGGTTATTTGATTAGGTTAATTAAATAGTTTAATTTTAAATTGATTAAATTGATTAAATTATAAATGATTAGGTTAATTACATTGTTTAATTTTAAGTTGATTAAATTTTGAATGATTAGGTTAATTCAATTATTTTTGAATTTAGGTTAAATTCAAAATATTTTAGGTTAAATATTTTATTAGATTAATTGTATTGTTTAATCTTGTTTAATTTTGTTAAATTAAGTTAGTTAATTAAAAATATAAGGCAACCTATAATTTTAATTTATGTTAATTAAATGAAATTAGCGTAATTTATTAACAGTATGCTTTATTGGAAAAACATTGAGATGAAATAATTTGTTGGTTATGTTGGAATATGTATTGTTTACTTACAGGCTTTTCCTGAAAAATGGGTGATGCTCATTTTTAGGGGAAATGCTGCCGGTATTTTTAAAATATTAAAAACTAATGAAAAACTTAAACCGTAGGATTTTGGCGCTGATAGCCGTAGACTGTTTTCGCACTAAACCAACGGTTCTCAGGAGTCCTCTCATTTGCGGTTCTGCTCTTCAACAAGTAAGTGTTATTGCATTTTTGTATTTCAATTTAATTAATTAGTTAGAATAATTTTAATAACAGACAAATTTAATTAACAAAGATTTTATTCCCACCGAATAAAATCTTACCTAGCCGTAGAAACTCGTCCCGTGTGTTCAAGAGATTGATCGACACGGGATTATACGTGTGTACAGTTCGTAAAACTGCCGTCGTCTGCGTAATTTGATCTCGAAAAAATATATATGTATGGATATGGTATAAAAATATTTGGTAGTTTTCTGGCGTATGTTCTCCGGGTGGCTATTTAATATAGGCTGTGTAACGCTTATTCCTTAGGGAATATATAATTAGCGTTACACACCCTATATTATATAATGCACCTGGGGAACGACGCCGGAAGGTTTCCGAATATTTTTTTTCCGTATTCATGCATATATCGTGATCAAATTATGGGGCGCCAGTTTTGCGAATGGGATAGGACCCTACCCTTTTAGCAGTCAATTACGGTGACTTTGCTACGTTGAGCTTATGAACCAGTACCTAATTGTACGTCCTCCAGAAATGAATCCAGACCGCAGTTGGATGTATACGAGGCATGACAGAGGCTTCCTGCCGGCAGATATTTTCCCTAATCTTGAAGAGTTTGTGAATTTTGCTATACAACATCCCGAGTGTATGAGTGGCGAAGACATAAAATGCCCATGTTCTAGGAGAAAATGTAGAAATACAAATTTTCGAGATGTAGAAGTTGTGAAACTACATGTCTTGCAGTCTGGGTTTGTTCCAGATTATTATGTCTGGATTCACCACGGTGAGGTGAATGTCCCTCTTGTTGTTCAGCAGCCGGCTAATGAATACGATTACTATAATGAGGGAGGGGGAGATTTAAACTCTGGTCAGAGAATGGTTATTGATGCTGCTGGTCCCGAAGTTTTTGAGGAAGAGACCCCGAATGAAGAAGCTCAGAAGTTTTTTGATATGATGAGTGCGGCAGAAGAAGAAATATGGCCTGGAAATAATAGACACTCACCCCTGTCCGCATCTGTTGAAATTTTGGATATTAAGTGTCGACATCAGGGGTCGATATCTTTGATTGATGACACCTGCCGTTTATAACAAGAACTGCTTCCAGAGAACAACAAAATGACGATTTTTTTTGCTAATATCAAGAAGCTGGTGAAAGGTCTCGGGTTGTCGGTCGAGGTTATTGATTGCTGTTTCCACAACTGTATGATTTACTGGGGGGCGGACGAGGATTTAACCCACTGTAAAGTTTGCACATTTCCTCGGTGGAAACCTGTTACGAAAAGAAATTCGGCCAAAAGAAGGGCTAACGTTCCGTACAAAAAAATGTTTTATTTCCCTTTAACTCCGAGGCTGCAAAGATTGTACGCTTGCAAAGCCACGGCTAAACATATGACATGGCACGCCGAACATGAAATGGAAGACGAGAAGATGTGTCATCCTTCTGACTCTTCGGCTTGGAAACGGTTCAGTGAGTTGCATACAGATTTTGCAGACGAAACAAGAAATATCAGGCTAGGCTTACGTACTGACGGGGTTCAACCATTTGGTAGTTTTGGGTCACAATATTCTTCCTGGCCAGTTATTGTGACGCCGTATAATCTGCCTCCTGGCATGTGCATGAAGGATGAGTTTATGTTTCTAACAATACTTGTCTCGGGACCCGGAAATCCAAAAAACCATATGGATATTTTCCTGCAGCCATTAATAGCAGAGTTGAATCAGTTGTGGGAATTTGGAATCCGGACGTATGACATTCAAAAACGGCAGAATTTTCAAATGAGGGCGGAGCTTATGTGGACAATTAATGACTTTCCCGCTTATTCAATGTTGTCTGGCTGGAGCACATCAGGAAGATTGGCATGTTCGCATTGTATGGAAAATACTGAGGCTTTCACGTTGCCCGAGAGTGGTAAACAATCCTGGTTTGACTGCCACAAAATTTTTTTACCTACAGGTCACCATTTCTGTCGGAACGTTACCGAATTCCGAAAAGGCAAACAAGTAAGGCAACAATTTGGAGGTGTGAGGACTGGAGATGAAGTGTTAGCAGAGGTGGACGGTCTGGGGTTTAAGAGGGCCTATGAGAATGATGCTAAGGCTACGAATGATGAACTATCTAAAGGCCGTGGTTGGAACCGAAAAAGTATATTTTGGGATTTACCGTATTGGAGGACAAATGTGATCCGGCATAATCTCGATGTCATGCATATTGAGAAAAATGTATTTGACAACGTTTTCAATACCGTGCTCAATGTACCTGGTAAGACGAAAGATACGACAAAATCTCGGGCAGAGTTAATAAAATTTGTGATCGTCCTGGCCTGGCACAAGATGAGGAAACCGGTAGATATCCAAAGGTTTTGTATGCTTTGGACAGAGATTTAAAAAAGATTTTGTTAAAATGGATTCAAAAGTTAAAGTTTTCGGATGGTTACGTGTCCAACTTGTCTAGGTGCGTTGATTTAAACAGTTTAAAGATGATGGGCATGAAAAGTCATGATTGTCATGTCTTCATGCAACGACTTTTGCCAATTGCTCTTCGGGAGCTTCTTCCGGCAGAAGTGTGGGAGTCTTTAACAGAGTTGAGTATATTCTTCAGAGAGTATATTCTTTAGAGAATTAGAGAGCACCATATTCTTTAGTTGATCCGAATGGCGAGGCGGACGAGGCTGCATTACACAACCCTCCAGTAGTAGAGACGGAAGATGATTATCCACCATCCTCATCAGACAATGATGGCATTGGAGCGGAAGATGATATAGAAATTGCATGATTTGTTTTAATGTTAAATCTGTAGAATTTTGACTTTTATTTACGTTTGTTGATGTAGTAACTTTATTTTGTTAAAAAATTATGTGTTATGGTTTTTATAATAGATGTGCTTATTTTTTTCTTGTCGAATATTGTTTTGTAATTTGTTTTTCAGATATGAGAGGTTCAGGTTCTTCTTCTGCCGGCCGAGGCAGGGTAGGGATACAGGTCAGGGACGCGGACGTGGCAACCCAGAGCAGGATCCACTTGAGGGCTCGGATCCCGGGGCTGAGCAGCAGGTGCTAGCAGGTAATTCCGCGCCGCGGAGAGCGGCGAGACATCCGCAGCCACAGGACCAGCCGCCAGCTACGGACAAGACTGGAGGGTTAGAGTTACACCTTATGCTGCAAGGTATGATTGATAACTGTTTTTTAACAAATATTATTTCAAAAATGTGAAAACTAAGTTTTTTTGTAATGTACAGAGAAAGGTTGCTAGATAGCAAGAACGACAGCGGGAACGCATCGAGGGCGATCTTGCCCATTTTCCGATCTAGCTGGTTCCCTGAGGGTTCCTCGTGGAAGAAGCTGACAGCAGAGCATAAGGGCTTCTACTTCGAGGAGTTCAAGGTTGTTAAATTAATATTTTAAATTTATGTTTTACTTTCTTTTTGATTTCTAATTGTTTTTATTAATTAATGGTTTGCATAAGGGTTTTTGCTGGGACTCGACCTACCCTGAGGACCTGATTAGAGAGGTCTTCTACCGACATGCGGCTAATCGGTATAAAGATACTCTCCACAACATGAAGCCGGATAAAAAAGAGGGCAGTGTTAGTGCTGATACTTGGGCGTCACGGAAGCGAGACTAGAATACTGTTGAGGCTAAGAAGAAGTCTGAGATAGCACGATCTAATCGGAAGAGTGAGCCGTCCGGAGCTGGCACCGGACCGGTTCGACATACCGCAGGATCGAGATCGGCTACGAGACATAAGACAGTTATGGTATGTTTTTAATATTAATAATCGTGTTATATATTCTGTTTATCTACTAATTAACTTTTTCATTTCATATGATAGACTGAGGAGTTCGGTCGAGAGCCCACTTTGGCTGAGTTGCATGTACGGTTGCACCTGACCAAAGCTGATCAGACTGTCTTCGTTGACAAGAGATCAAAGGATAAAAATGTAAGTTTATTTTAACCTTAAGTGACTGCTTAATATGATATAGATATAACTTTATATAGTTAGTTGTTTATAGGATGTTTACGTGTTTGTTGTGGGTGTTGTGATTGCTATTTCGTATTGTTGAACAGAGTTGTCTATAGTTTTTGCAGGATGTCCCTGAAAAATGGGTGATGATCAAATTTTAGAGAAAATGCTGCCGAATTTTAGTTAGAAATGTAGGTTTAAACTAATATTTGTGAAGTATTTTTACAAAGTTTCGGCTAATAATCATCAACGGTCCTCGACCTTTACCCCAAACTTCCCTAAACCCCCTATACTTTCAAAAGCTTCCCTAATCCCCCCAACCTTTGTGGCGGCGCTCATTCACGGTCCTTATGGACAAAAATACCCTTACAAAAAAAAAACGAAATGGCGGCTGGCGGCGCCACGTCATCTGACATGTCAGAAAAAATTCAAAAAAATTTAACAACCCAAAATACCCCTGAAATAAGCCAATCAAATCAAAACCTAACCAAATTAATCAAACCACGCTCAATTTAATCTAACCCTCAACCCGGTCAACCACCCACCGGCCGCCCGCCGCTGCCCGCCGCCTCCCTCTGTTGCCCGCCGGTCATCTTCCCCAAACAGATTTTTCGAAATCTGTTCTCAAGTACAGAATTGAATCTGTTCTTGAGAACAGATCGTTCTTGAGAACGATCTGTTCTCAAGAACAGATTTGTTCTTTCTTGTTCAAGAACAGATCTGTTCTCAAGAACAGATCTGTTCTTTCCTGAGCAGATCTGTTCTTGAGAACAGATCTGTTCTTGAGAACAGATCTGTTCTTGAGAACAGATCTGTTCTTGAAAACAGATTCGAAATCTGTTCTCAAGAATAGATTAGAAATCTGTTCTCAAGAACAGTTTTGGGGAGGATGACTGGTGGCGACCGATGGCGTTGGCGGGCGGCGGACGGTTGACCGGGTTGGGTTTAATTAAGTGTGGTTGGTTTGAATGAGAATGGTTCGATTTAATTAAGTGTGGTTTGGTCAGATTTGGTTTGATTGGCTTATTTTAGGGGTGTTTTGGGCTTTAAAATTTTTTTGAATTTTTTTCTGACATGTCAGATGACGTGGCGCCGCCAGCCGCCAATTTATTTTTTTTGTAAGGGTGTTTTTGTCCATAAGGGCCGTGAATGGCGCCGCCACAAAGGTTAGGGGGTTTAGGGAAGCTTTTGAAAGTATAGGGGGTTTAGGGAAGCTTGGGGTAAAGGTCGAGGACCGTTGATGATTATTAGCCCAAAGTTTCACTAAACAATAAATTTATATTTTTTAATCTCAGGACCGTTTCTAGGCAGAGCTTGTTGCAGCGACCCAGTCTCAGGCGGCTGCGGAAAAGAGTTCGTCGACTCTAGAGCCGATCGACGAGAACGAGCTATTTTTGTCTCTTGAGGCAATCAAGAAGCAGCGAGTCTACGGTATTGGTTCGGCTTCAGCATCCTATGTCGGCCGGAGCAGCCGATTGCGCCGCGGCGATCATCCCAGTCACAGCAGCAGGCGGTCGTTAGTGAGGAGATCGAGCAGCGCATTGCTAAAGAGGTTGAAGAGCGGCTCGAGCAGCGGATGCGTATTGTGGAGGCGGGTTTTGAAGAGCGGGTCGAGTAGCGGATCCGTAATGTGGAGGCGGGTTTCGACGAGCGGATCCGTACTGAGCTTGCACGGCTGATGACTACACTCCCACCAGAGTTACGACCTCAGTTTCCCCCACCTCCACCTCCACCGGCTGACGACACTACTAGTTTGGGGTAGTATAGTATTTGGACTTGGATTTTATAATACAGTTTGCATATTTTGACTTATTTAGTATTTATCGAATTTTATACTTTTTACCGTTTATTTATATATAACGGTTTCGGTTTATGGTTATTTGTGTTTCGCTTTATGTTTATTTGTTGTTGTCTATCGTGTCTGTGATTAGTGAGTCAACTGGTCTATTAAAAAACTGGGAAAATCGAAAAATGCCGAAAGAAAAAAGGGAATTTTCTGCCGAAAAAATAAAAAATTAGCGACCACACATGAGCTTTTAGCGATGGATTTTCCGTCGCTATATTGCTCTAAAAACGACAAAATTGGGCTATTTAGCGACTACAATTAGCGACGGATTCGTCCGTCGCTAAATTAGCGACGAAACAATCCATCGCTAATGTGTCGGTATTTGGTCGGCTAGCCCGACCAAAATACCGACTGAACCGGGCCAAATTACCGACGGACTGTCCGTCGGTAATTTGGCGACGGTTCTTTCTTTTGGGTCGCTAAATGATTAACGACCTAAAATGTACCGACGGATTACGTCCGTCGGTAATCCGTCGCTAAATAAGGTTAGCGACGGATTTTAGCCAATTAGCGACGGAAATATCCGTCGCTAAGTGGCTGATTTCTTGTAGTGTTATACCTACTGATTTGACATGATTAAATCCGGAAATGTGTGTTTGTGTTGATCTAGCATAATGGTGGTTGTACGTATATGTGAGATTATGTTTTTTGAGTGTATTAAAGTTTGGTGTTAATCCATGTATCGTTATTGACGATTGTTGCTACTATTTGGGCATGTTTTATGGCTGTTTATACATGTTATATGGCTGTTGTAGCATGTTTGGTTTAATAATACGTTTATTCGTTGGGTTACTAAATCAATGTTGGATTTATGACTTGAGTATGTGCTAGTTTGGTTTTGTTGGTTATTAAATCGCTTAGTTGCTGCCTATGCATGTTTTAGGGCTGTTTTTGATGTGTTAAACATGTTCATATTGTTTATGGTTAATGGCGTTTGAATTGAGTTTGTTTAAATGCAAATTAAGCATAATGGTGAAATGCAATATCATGCCTTGTTATTGATTGTTAATTACGTTGTTAGAGTTGTTGAGCATTGTTGGCATATATTGGAATGTTCTGTGCTATGTTGTTGTTGTGGCTTATGTTAGCCATTTGGGCATGTTGTCCTGTGGACTTTTATCGGACACCTTGTGTGCAAGGTGGTATTTTTGTTGTTTTGTTAAGCTATATTGAGTTATGTTGTTTTCAAAAGACTGTTTGGTTTATCTAAGGATTGTCCAGATTTTAAACTTTGGTTATACTTTGGTAATGTTGGGTCAGGTTAGACTTGGGTCGCACGGCATGTGAATTAAAGCTTGATAGTTGGTAACTTGGCTGACTCACTACTTTGGGATTTAAAACTTTGAAATTAAAATCAACAGACTTAATTGTTTGTTTAACTTTGGTTGTGTCATGGTTTAAGTATGTTTGAATTACTCTACTTGGATTATGCTTTGTCTTGTTGGTGGTACTAGTCCTATGTGGAGTCTAGTATTATTAGAGTTAGGAGTTGTGTTGATTTTAACTTTTTCCTTGTTTCTTAGACTCGTCGAATGCTGGTACTTCAGAGTCGAACCAGGCTTTTTGGCTTGCCAGACTAAGTTGGGGATTAGCAAGTAATGAGTTTATATTATTGTCTGTCGTTTTATTAAGTAAATTATATATTTTGGATATATTTTGTATACATAGTTTTGAAAAGGTTTTGAACATATTATGGATCTGGATTGAAATGAACTACTTGATGGGTATCATCGAGGTTGTGTACACTGGTAAGTACTTTGAGATCAGCAGACATTCGTCTAGCCTGCCTTGAGAATGATGGGGATTTGTTCCAGTCTACTTTGGGATTGGTGGAGATTCGTATCACCTACTCTGGGAATTGATTCAATACTTATTCCATAATGATTATATAATAGTAATTAAGGTTTTAATGTTTTAAAGGTTTTCACTTAATAAATATAAATGATAGTATGAACTCGTCTCAGTATATCTGACCCCGTTATTTCCCCATTTTCCAGGTTTATGATTTTGAGCGCGTTTGGTTGATCTCCTCTCTTTCATTCTTCGGAGGTTTATTTTGACTTCAACAAAACTAGTCAAACTGTTTTAAACTCTTAGACCGAAGTAATACTAGTACAGTCTTTTATTGCTTTTATAGATCTATTGATTTGTCGGATTGGTCCGACTGTTATTAAATTTCTATTGTTCTGTTTATTCTTTGGATTTGGTTATTTTTATATTCCATGTTGTTGGAGTCTTGGATTTGAGCCGAACTTTATTATAATGTTGTTGATTTATCTGTTAGACTTAGGTTGGAGTCTCGGTTGCCCCCGAGCATTGATAAGTGTTTGTATGTTTATCCGTGAGGCTAGCTACGGATTTTGAAGCTATCACTCCCATACCCTAGCGCCGGTCACGATATGTGAAATTGGGTCGTGACATCATGTCACGCCTATGACCTTGGTTTCACACCTGTGACACAACTGTTTCGCGGGTGCGAAAAACTTATTGGACTGCATGAAAATCAAAAACTTTATTTTCGCTAGAAGGCTCCAGATTGACTTCTGAGTGTTCCTAGACGTTCCTACACACTTGTAAATAATATTAGAACACTCATAATTGATTGTCAAAGTAAAAAAAGGAGTATAAAAAGACAAAGGTCTAACATTCTCCCCCTTTTTGAGTTTGACAATAAATATGCTAAAATGACTAAGTTAAGTAAAAGAAAAATTAATTTCGGATCCACCTCACTTTAACGAATTTAAGGCAAAAGCAAAAAAAATTAAAAAAATACTTGGCAATTTAAGCCATAGAGACTTCTACCCTTTTGTCAAAAACAATAAGAATAAGGGCATATGAAAAACATAGACAAATGAGTAAATTGAAAGAGATTTTAAAAATAAATAAAATTAAATATGAGTTTCTCATTTAATTGAGACGCAAGGCACTTAGGTGGTATGCATATTGGGACTGAAACTCAATTAATTGAATTTATTGATTTAAATGATAAAACATTAAGCACTAATTCATCAAGTAGAATTATACTAAAGCAAAGTCCAATCATTAAAAACGGTTTTAAAACATATCAAAACTTTAAGAGAATAAGATATGAAAAATTGATTCTCCCTTAAAAAGAACACATTTTGAAAACATGATATAAAAAGAAGGCTTAAATGCATAAAAAATCACCAACTTTTGCGTGTTTTTGGTATTTGACACGAACTTTTAATTTTGGCATATAAATACACGAACTATCAATTTTTTGCATATATGATCAAGTTTCCGTTTTACGTGAAAAACGGTGTCGTTTTAGGTATAAATCGTTGCCGTTTTAGGTCAAAAACGGTGTCGTTTTATGTTAAAAACGGTGCCCGTGTTATATATGCAAAAACTTGATAGTTCGTGTATTTATTTGCCAAAATTTAAAATTCGTGTTAAATACCAAAAACACGCGAAAGTTGGTGATTTTTGGAGCAATTAAGCCTAAAAAGAATCTATGTTTGAAAGCATTTTAAAGCACATAGAATATATGATACGGTTTTAAAAATATATATCATGTCATTTTTCAAAAACTTCCTTTGATGCTAATAGAATCCATCCTCGATCTTTGATCATCCACCATATGATTATGAATTTAGTTTAGTGGACATCAAATGTACCTACAAACCAAATCACTTAGGTGTAGGGGTGTGCAAAACCGACCCGAAACCGAAAAACCGAACTGAACTGACAAATTTGGTTCGGATCGGTTGAAAATTGTACATAAATTTTGGTTGGTCAGTTCGGTTTGCTTTTGAGTGTAAAAAAATTTCTGACTGTTTTACATGTAAATCAAACCGAAATAACTGAACCGAACCAAAATAACCGACCGAACCGACTAGTTTGGTTCGATTTGAAATATTTTTAATTTCTTTAAAATTTCGGTTTTGTTTGGTTTTTAAAAACTCAAAAATTCGGTTCGATTAGGTTCGGTTCAAACCGAATGCACACCCCTATTTAGGTGCCCAAACAACTTTGGGTCCTTGAAAGTTAATGTTTATATAGTCCACATGGATTAACTTTAATTGAACTTTTCTCACATAACAATAAATATTTTTATGACCATATTTCATACTATTAACATATTGAATTCTAACTATCTAAAAAACATATTGAATTCTATTGTTAACATGTGATTTCATTTGAGGTGGTTTGGATCTGTGAGTCTCATGTGAACAAGCATAAGCATGTGAACAAGTATGTGAGAATGCATGAACATGTGAGTTCCTATATGCTTTTTTATTTCACTTGTGACTATATTGAGAAACATAGCCATGTCTAAAACATCTTGTACCCTTGTTTCTCTTAGTCTTTTGAACCAAGAATGGTTTAAACTTTCTAGCATGCACATCAGCCTTTTTTGTCCCAATTAGTTTGACTAATTAACTTTTATGGAAAAAGTTTGAGGAGAAGATGTTTTGAAAAATGTAGTCATATTTGAACAGGAAAAATCTTGATTATAGCCACGTCCGAATTATATGGTTGGGCATCTTTGACATACAAAAATTATATCCAAAGCCTTCTTTCTTTTTTGAAATCTCGAAATTAAATCTTTTAAATCAAAAATTTTATTTTTTAGTTTATCATTTTCTTTAAGCAAGTCACCAACATTCAAATCTTATTTAGGGATAGATTCTAAAGGTAACTTGAGAGCTTCATTAGTCAATTTAAGCTTATGAAATTCTTTATTTAAAAATTAGTATTTAATTTGTAGCTTTTAAATCTTCATTTTGAAAATAAAGCATCTTGGCATTATAATTCCCACATTTAATTACTAGTTCATCAAGCATGTTATACACATCATCATCAATAATATCATTATCAACAACAATGTCATTTTTAATAGGGTTAATGTCAAAAAACATCATGAACTTTACACGTTTTCTCATTTTAATCACGCAGTTTAAATCTTCTCATTTTCATACACGAACTACCACTTTTTCTCAAATTCATGCACGGTGCTGAGGTGGCACTCATTCATTGGTGTAAAATGATCTCCACCTCAACGAATTACACCAATGGAGTCGTGACACCTCAGCACCGTGCATGAATGTGAGAAAAAGCGGTAGTTCGTGCATGAAAATGAGAAAATTTAAACTGCATGATTAAAATGAGAAAGCGTATAAATTTGGTGAATTTTTATGACATTAAACCTCTTTAATATTATTCAACACCAATATTATCCTAAGATAAGAAAGTTGTGGGGGTTACCATCCCAATAATATTATTTTTTAATGTGATGCCAAATGTCATAAAGCACAAGTTGGCATCATATAGGCTTTCATTGTCGAATTAAGAATCATCATCCTATGAAGCCTTAGATACCCTTTTCGCACCTTTTCTGGAGGAGGAGGAGGAAGATCTCCCATGATTGCCCTTTTTCTTTCCTTTTATGCTCTTGAGATCATTAACTCTTTTAGTGATCCTCGTGATTTCTTATCATTGTTTTCCTTCTTGGTTTTTTCATGATGAAGATCACATGTTGAGGTTTTGAAAACAATGCCACCTTCCTTTGACTTCTCCTTTTGGATGCTTTTGATGTAAGCCATCTCATGAAGGAGCAACTTGCCAATCATCTCATGGGTTCTCAAGGTAGACAAGTAATGAGCTTCTTCAATGGCGGAACCTTGGGCTGCCACAAAAGAAAAGGGAGGGATCTTAAAATTTTACTATTGATTTGCCTTTACTAGTAGAATTTTTCAAGAAACCTAAGGCTTGTAAAAAATTCAAGGAACCTTATAGTCATTATGGAAACTTTTTCATGAGGCAAGCATTAGAAGCCTTCATATTTTTCAAGAAGCAACTCAAGCTTCTTTGCCTTTACTTGGTTAGTACCTTCAATAGACTTTCTCCAAGGTCTCCCACATTTTCTTGGCACATATCAAATATTGAATTCTACTCACTTGTTCACTTGAGATTGAAGAGATGAGAGTTTTGATGGCTTTTTTATTTGAACGAAGGATCACTTTAACCCCTGAACTTGGCACAAAGTATCAAAAACGTCCCAATTAGCAAAATAGGATCACTTTTACCCTGAATTTGTCAAATTTAGTACAAAAACCCCCCTCTCCACTCTCACTTAAGAGAGTGAGACACACTCTCCGGTTTTGATGGTGGTTTTATTTTACCAAGGTGTTTTTTGATAGAAAAATGTTAAAAATGGTCCTAATTGTTTTTAAACATTTCAAATTAATACCTAATAATTAAAAAAAATTATTCCTTTATTTCAAAACTTAAAATAACAAATTAACCCTCCAATTTTAAAAAATTTTACAATTTTTTTAATTTTAATATATTGATAATTCTATAAAGTCAAAAACCGTAAAAAAAATTTATACTAAAAATTAATTCGACCCCTCAGAATGGACTCGGTGGGTCTGTTTATCATTTTTTCAAAATAAAAAATGATGAACAGACTCAGATTTGTTCATCATTTTTGTAAATAAAAAATGATGAACAGATCCAAGTTTGTTCATCACAAATGATGAACAGACCTTGGGTCTGTTCATCGTTCTCTTCCTTAATGGAAGAGATTTTTTCCATTAAGGAAGAGATGAACAGACCCAGATGAGTCTGTTCAAATCTGTTCTTCGAGGAGCAGATCTGCTCCTCGCCTGAGGATCAAATCGCTCCTAAAGCGAGGAGCAAGGATTCGAGGAGCTGTTGCTCCTCTGAGAAGAGGAGCAACAACTTCTCTTTCCCGGCGAGGAGACTCCTCCTCCTCGCCGGAATTTAAAAACAAATTGAATTTTTTTTTTGAAAAAAATGTTTAAAATATTCCCTAAATTAATTAGAGTTTAATTATGTTTAATTAGAATTTAAATATGATTAATTATAGTAAATTATGATTAATTAGAAATTCACTCTCCAATTAAGGTGCCACGTCAGCATAGGGGTGTTTTTAAGCCAGTTTTGACAAGTTGAGGGTAAAAGTGATCCGGTTTTTTCAATTTGGACGTTTTTGATACTTTGTGTCAAGTTGAGGGGGTAAAGTGATCCTTTGTTCTTTTTTATTTTGAGCATTCTCCTTCAATTGTTCTTTGGACCAATCATTTCTCTCCAAAAGGAACTCCATCTTTGTTGACCAGATACTTCCATTTTGACAAAAACATTTCAAAGATATACCCCTAGCTATCAAGAAAATTCTCCATTTGATTCTTCTAAATTTTGTAACTTAAACTATCAAGAAACGGTTTGACAGTGATGAAGAAATTTTATGCTGCTATTTTTGATCGAAAAACTCTTTCAATTAAGCACAAAGAAGAGCATTATGCTCTGATACCAATTTAAATCCCCTATATGGTATGGAAAATCTTTGGTGTTTGATTGTGAATTGAAATTCTTTTAAGCAGAATTTAAAAAGAGTTAGAGATTATAAGATTGACACAAGAGGTTTAGATTGGTTCGAATCACAAACCGATCATACATACACTACTCAATCAAAAATTGAGATTTAGAATCCACTAATCAAGATTCACAAAGAGTTTTCTAAGCTAACTTCAAACTTAGTGCTTTAGAGTTAAACACCGACTATACATGAGTTTTCTCAAAGCTAAACTCTAACTTACTAGGGATGAATTTTTTTCAAAACTAAACTCTAACTTACAATGATTGGGAGTTTACAAGCTTACTCCCAAACTACAACAACCAAAGATTAATTTAAAGATGCGAGTTTGTTGTTTCAAGGTTTGTAAGTCATTAACCTTAAAACAATGCAAATGGATTTATATTTATACCCATTGCAAACTCTAAATAAAGCACAAACAAACAAAATTTACTTTATTGAAAACAATAATGTCGCACCCGTGACATTGCTTGTCGCGCCCGTGACCTAATTAGAAGACAGATTCTTTCAGCGGATTTTGGGACATGTCATCGCTTCATTGGAGCTTTTGAAATATATTCGTTGAATCTTCAATGGTCACCAAAATTCGCGCTCGTGACCTTATTATACTCATGTGACTCCTCAAATAGCCTTGGTCATGTAGCGTCCATGACCTTGGTTTCGTGCTCATGACACTGTTGTTTCGCGGGTGCGAAAAACCTAATGGAAAGCATGAAAATCAAGAACTCATTTTTTCCTAGAAGGCACTTAATTGACTTCTTAGTGTTCCTAGATGTTCGTACACACTTTTAAATAATGTTAGAACACTCATAGTTAATTGTCAAAGTCAAAAGAATGGAGTATGAATAGATAAAGGTCCAACATGTCCTCTTCCTAGTTTCCTCTAATAACTAGAGTATCAAACTCTATTGGTATTTTCATTATCAAATATTTTATACAAATGACGGCTCCTGCCTCATATAGCATTGGTCTATCCAAAATGGCATTGTAGGATAAGTTTAAATCAATAATATTAAAAAGCAAATTTACCTTCCGTGTTGGTTCCATGAAAGTTTCGACTAGATTTTCTGGTAATTTTCATTCTTCTCCTAGCTCCACGTCCAGTTTCACCTAGCTCCACAACTAGTTTCCCCGTGTTCCTCTGATTTCCATATAGACCTTCCGATACAAAAGGTTTATTTATCTCCCTTGATCTACAAGAATATTTCGTACATAAAAGTTTCCCATCTTTACTGATGTTACCGAAGCATCTTGATGTGGTATATCTATTTCTTTTCTATCTTCAATTGTAAAAGTTATTATCCAATGTCATTGAATGCTAACTCTAGCCAACACTTCTATTTCTTCCTCCTAATCATTCGTGATTTGCCAAAATAGAGCTCTCCCGGATAGAGTAAATCTCCTGTGAATGGTTGTAGTATTTCCAGTTCCTCTTTATATTTATCAAACAAAAATAGCTTTTAATAAGATGGTTTTCAGATCTGTACCAGTTCTGATAAGCATTCAATCTATATATTTTCATGAGCTCTTGCTCGTTGGTAAAAATATGTGTTTTCAACCAGAAGAAGGTAAGTTTCCCACAGATGGCGCCAAGTGATAAATCATTTATAAATAGAGGGGGCGACCTACAAGATCTTTGGGACTTGAGAACAAATAATTTGGTTAGAAAAATGCTAGAAGGGTTTATTGGACGTTCACTCTCATGCTCAAGTAAGTATTTGGTGAAGAAGAAGTGTAAATAAAGAAGAGAAAGATTAGAGATCAAAAAGGAGTAACTTATGATTTTAGGATAAAATGGTGTATATTGTTTACTTCTTCTTCTCTTCATTCATGCTTCATGTTGTGAGGTGTCCCTCTAGATTGTAGGTTGAGCCGGTTTTTTCAGTTATTCTGGTATTCGGAGCGCGGATTGTGCAGTATGTGTATGTTCTCTTGTCAAAAACATCTTATGTGGTCCTCTTGGCTAACATAGCCTTCCTTTCTTTCTACATAAGTAATGTCCTTTATGCCTTAATCCCGAAAGCTTCCTTAATGATATTGGTTCGAGATAAGATATAAGGCAATCCTGGACAAAAACTTCATTAGTTTGGGATTGAAATTCTCTTAGGCCTATTGGCCTGGTTAACTTTGTTTTTCTAGAGTTGGTGATATATGTATACTCGGAGGTTGTTTCTTCCCTATTGGATTATCAATTTCCAAGTCAGAAGTCAGGAGACAAACCTTTGAAAAGTCCAAAATACTAGCACTATGTAAAAGTTTGAATAAGCACATACACGGCTAAACCAATTGCATAAGCCAACTTCAGATTCAATAGGTAACCTAATAGTTGATTGGCCACCATATATTTTGAATCATCTAGTTCCCCAGCAGAAAACTAATATCTTTAAAAAATGGCAAATTATTAAAAAAAAATAGCAAAAGAGGAATATTGGAAATAAATGAAATATTTTACAAAATCTGTATCGTTTTAAAACCTCAAATTGTATAAGTTCATACAAAACTCTAAATGTACAAACTACTCAGGATACATAACCAGTTAAATGAAACAATAATCAAGCCAATAAGGTAAGTATAGATTTCACATTCAGTTTAAATTATGATGTTTACTTTTTAGAAAATTCATGATAAGTCTCATCATAGTCCACTATCTTGCCAAAGACAAGAAAGAAGTCGCAAAAATCATATAACGATGAAGTTCTCTACAATCAAACTTCGCATAAATCATAGCCAAATCGTAAAAGGGATTGAATCTCGAATTCCTTAATAATCACCGAAGTGAGATTGCCAATGATTCACACATTCATCTCAATACCAAAAGCAATAATTTGTCCCCGGAAATACATTCTCATTTAAGTCAACTAGAGCATTCTTAAGAAGTCAAATAAGTAAGTGAAAATTTTAAGTACAATTTTGAAATTCAAAATGACACCTTAAAGGGAGGTGAATAACGTTTGTTTAAGAAAATAAAAAAATGTTTAAGGTGGATTCTGAAGTGTTGAGTTTGGAGATATAGAGACAAGAGATTTTTGAATTGTTCGTATAATAAACTGATCCTATGTTCACTACTCAATCAAGGATTGAGATTTTGTAACTACACCGAACTAATTACAAAAGAGTTTTTCTGGAGCTAAAATCAAACTCACAATAGATCAATTTTTCAAGACTAATCAAGAACCTATGTTAATGGTGAAATAATAAATGTTCACGACACAAAACAAAAGTAATCAATGTAAATTGATGCATAATAAATGAAGTAAGAAGAAATTGATTGCTTGTTGTTTGAGAGGTGTATTCACATGTGTGTAACCTCATCAATGAAGTGGTTGAGGGATATTTATAAGCCCCAAACAGGCGAAGTGTGGTCTGTTTGTCCATTCGAACCCAGCTGGATTCGAAGGAACGAACAGAGATGGTTGTAAAATGATAGCTGGCGGAGGCAAAAAGATATGATAAAGACGGTGGAGAACCGGCGAAAGAAATGAAAATAGATGAAGGGGAAAGATACAAAATGAAAAAAAGAGCCAAAAAAATCCCTTAAATTTTATTTAAAAAATTAAATAATTTTCTAAATTTAAAAATGAATAGGTTACGTGGAAATTTTTATTTGAGATATTAAATGACCCAGACATTCGACATAGGCAGTGAACAACGGTATAAAGTGTCTCGTTAACGCTATTAGACAGAGGAGATTGGATGAGCTAATTTTGAAACGTCTGAGGCTTAATCGAAATTAAAATTTCATAAAGGGTCTATTTGCTCCCATCCTAAATCATAGGGGTATATTTGTCCCTTTTGGCAATATGATTTTCTTTTTTCAGATACTAATGTAGGCAGAGAGTAACAATAACGAGAATTTCGTCAACACTGTTAGACATAGGAGATCGGATGAGCCAATTTTAAAACGCAAAGAGCTTAATTGAGATTAAAAGTTCACACAGAGTCTACTTGCTTCCCGCCCTAAACAATAGGGACACATTGGCCCCTTTTCCCTCTTATAAATGGTATCAATAAAGTATATGTTGAACATCATAATCAAAGTGGCATATTTTTACATAATTAGACATCATAGCAAAGTTAATTTTTTTCGAACAATACATATTCACTTGTTAATATTGATGCTGTAAAAGACATTAGTAAGCTAGGTGTTTTTAAGATGGTGAGGCGGACAAGGGAGGAAATGAAGTGTAGACTGCAAAGAACCTGGATTCCTTTTGTCGGCGAAATAAAACTGTTAGGGCACTGTCAATGACCCGTTATATCATGCACAGACCATAGCCCTTGACTCCTACAGCAGCATGAAATTGAAAATTTGAGACAATGGAAACAGCCTATAAAACAAAGAACTGATGATTTAAAATGGTCCCAATGAATTTCCATCTTGGTCAAACTTCAATCTCAATCACCATCTTAATGGTTGTCAATTTGTTTGATTGATCTGAGGGAGGGAATCATGACTGAACCAACTCCCACAGGCTAACACTTTGGGTGCTATTGTGTAGACCACCGAAATAAATAAATGGTCAGATAAGGACCACTCGAACAAATTGGACAGTTTTTACTGTGCTGTCTAATCCTAGAGTTACATCAGGTGACTTAAAGCATCTCAGGAGGAGGAATCATATTTAAAAAATACAACACAAAACCATAAAAAATATAAAATAATTAAATAACCTAGTTCTAGTGCAAGATGTGTATCGGTGATTTAACCCAATGGTGGATTTATCTCACTGCATAGAGCTATTTACTGGGCCTCAGACCTGCTCCATAAGTTTAAACTAGACATGAACATTTACATTTGAGAAAATTACACCATTTACCAAAAAAAATGAAAATAATTACAAAACTACATGTTGACTTTTTTCATTTACAAAAATATTAATAATATTTACAAAAGTACAAAAAAATAAAAAATAATATCAAACATACGGTGTATACTGTGGGTATACTGTCAGTATACTAATAAACTAACATTATATCAACATGATACCAAAATTATACCGACATTATACATACTGAGATTTTATTAATATTAAATAGAAATTTACCAAAATTACATCAAATCGTATACTAAAAATTAAATTAATAATATACTAAAATTATATCAACAGTATACCAAAAGTGTACACATCAAAATATACTGAAATTTTATTATTACATTAACATTACACCACATCGCATACTAAATATTAACCTAACAATATAATAAAATTATACCAACAATATACAAATTCTCTAGTTCATTTACCAACTATAGTGAAAAGTACATATAAAAAAAAATATACATGTTATCAACTAGAAAAAATCTATAAAAATTTATAATCGATATACCGAAAATATACATAAATTATACCAATAATAAACTAAATATTATTTTTAAATTATCTGATTTATAGTTTTAGTATTCCAAAATTATACCATAATTATACCGACATTATACAAATCGTACTTTTGTAATTAATTTTCATTTTTTGGTACTTTTGTAATTAATTTTAAATCAGTCGTATTTTTGTAAATAAAAAAAGTTTATTGGTACTTTTGTAAATATTTTTAAAATTTTAGGTATTTTTGTCATCGCCCCTTTACATTTTTATCAAGCTCAGCCTACAAATGAACTTGTATCAGATCCAATCTTTGTAATTTGGATTTAGACATCTAATTTGAGTTAAACTAGAAACCAAAAACAACACAGTTTGAATCAGTTAAATATAATTTAGAGGCCAGACTTGAATAATAACAAATACTAAACACGGACCAGACTCGGACTAAGCTTGGATTTCCATGTAAAAAAGTTAAGACTGGATTGGATGCTGCCTGAACCCATATGAGCCCGGCCCATGAACAGGCAACCGCATAAGGCAGCAGTAAGACCTCCAGAGTGTACAATAAAGATGTACAAAAATTGTTATCCTTAGGACTTTACATAAAGTAGTTGAATTTCCTTTTATCAACCATGTCTTCTCATGGACAATGCCGATATTGAATTAACCGAAGTAGTTGTGGCGTACATATAATTTTTTTAATGTTAAAAAACCCGCTCTGGTAAGGGTTTCTCAGCTGGAAGTTGGAGCAACTCCCGAATTCCTTCACAAACCTGCAAGCAATCAACAAAAAGGTTGTCCCTCAGAATCGTAGAAAGTAACTGAGGAATGCTTCTTATGTGAAGCATGAACCAAGAAGTATGACATGCCTAGATAATCAAAAATAAAATGCCTTTAGTTTAGAGTTTTCTCAATTTTTATAGAACGGAAATGTTGCTTTCTACATGTGCTTTCAATGCGGATGGAACGCCAAGTATACAAAGCAACCCTCTTTGCAAGAGAAATTTAATATATTCTCGCACAAGGATTGAACATGAAGTGGCTTAAGGAATTAGAAACAAGTCAAACATAAGATGATGTGCACAAGTAAGTTGGATTGTAGAATTTGTAGAGAAGGCAGGGAGAGAAAGGTTTCAACAAAATAAAACCATCATTTTAATACATACCAGCTTGATCTGAGCTTTAATTGATGCAATTTGGTTAGTGTACTCTTCTATTTGCCTGCAATGCCAATCCATCATTAGTTATAATAGAAGAATTCGAATGTGTATAATGAAGACTTGTGGGAAGACTGACATAAGCACCAGACAAACTGAAGGCCAGACCCAAGACATTTGAGATGATTGATGATTACTCCAGTGCCATTACATGAAAGTTAATATAGGAATTTTCTTTAGACCAGGAAGAAAATTAAAACATGATCTTGTGAAAACCTATTTTATTTGGTGGTACCTAAAACGCCGCCTCATTAAAGACAGAAGAAAGCTTGACCACTAATTGGATCAAGTCACCATACGATCAATCAAAGTAATGGTATGGGGTGAACAAAGTGACCGCACTAGGACTGGAGAAAGTTGTTGAAACAAAGAGAAAAAGAGCCCTAATTCATCATTAACTTGGTAATGCTATGGGGAGCCATTGTTGCTGATTTGCACCAATGTACCTAATTTCTAGGCGTTTATACAAGTCTCAGAATATGTGGAGTTTGATTCATGATAATAGTGAAAAAACAAGGAACCATTCCTTCTTTTTTCCTCTTACCAGACTGAACCATTAAATGGATGCAAAAAAAAATAAAATAAAACATGATGCAGACTAAACAGTAACCATCCTAACCTAACCTCTAACACCCGAAAATATTCTGGTGTAGTAATAAAAGATAGTCTTCTAGTATGTATAAAAGAATTTCTCATGACTAGTAACCAATTACCAGGCCAAACCATGTCATGAATTATGGGAGATCCTCAAATTCTATGCCCATTGTCATGCTCATTCACAGACCAACAAACTTCCAGAAACGAGAATAATTTTGACATGCCCGAACTATTATCTAACAGACTCTTTCAAATAACATAATATGCACTTTTCATTTTCTTTGAATTGAAATCTACAACTGAATAATGCAGAATTTGATTCCAGAAAAGATCATAGTCGCAACAATTACTGCTAGAAAACACAAACATTCCTCATTTATGTTGTAAGTAACATTGATTACCACATATATGATATCAAATGTTGAAGACCCTCGGCTAGATAAGACAAATATAAGATATTTAATATCGGAATTAATTTCAATGGCAATATTAAAATGCAAACCAACATGGCGTTAATTAGGTCCACCAATGCAACCTCATCATAGCATCAACAAAGACTTTAGATATGCCATTTTTGTTAAACAAAGAGAAGCTGCATACCTGGCTATCTTTTCCTCTCTTAATGATATATAATTCAATGCTTCAGACCAGGTAAATTCTACATGGAATCCTAGTCCGATGTCTACAAATATGCGCTGTGTATCTGGGCTGTTACATACATAAAGGAAGAGTCTTTTAAATACCTAAAATATTCACAAATACATACAGATATACATATATAAAACTAGAGTTTTTGTAAGTAAACTTATCACTCACACATCGGCTTGCATGTAGACTTCAGAGCCAATATTAACCAACGTCCTTAAACTGGTTACACTATTTTTCTCTAAATTCTCAATATTCCTTCGCAAGTCCGAGCTAGAAATAAAGAGTCAAGTAAAATGCTGATGCAGATGAAGAATTTACCTAACAACAAAGTAAGTTTCAAAAATTGAATTTAAAAAAACAAAAAACAACTTGGCTGTCTAAGTACACAATAAAGCCTTTAATCTCCAAAGTAAAGAACAAGATAGTCACTAAGCAATTTAAATCACCAGAAATACTACTGACATACAAGGATACAATACTTTTTGTTCTTCAAAGACCTTGTCCCTGAAAAATTAAAAAATGATCAATAATCCTTATTTAGTGATCATCTAAAGAATGACAACAAAAGCAATAAAATAGTACCTTTGAGCAATAGCTTGAACAAGACCAGGTTTCAAGCGGCCATCAACAAATTCTTCAAATTTCTGTATTTTATCCTGGCGGTGGCTATCCATTTATGATCGGGTAATTTTCCTTATCAAGCAACTGGTACTTAGTTTAGGTATTTCGTCGAGCAGCTTGAAGACACGGTGTTAAAGACAACTACAATAATACTCTATCAAGTAAAATTTATTTTAAAAAAATTCCTTAAGTACCTGAAACCAAGAGTCTTCTAAAATTGAGAAGCAAAATATCGGAATTCAGAACAACGAGAAAACAAAAACCAACAACTTTTGGGCGGAAAGAAAATTAGAGAAATGCTAGAAAATTTGAAGGAAAACTGCCTCTTCTGTTAAAAAATAAACGTCTTTACTACCATAGTATGGAACAGGAGTGGGTCATATTATAAGTCTCAGTTCGTAGGCTAAAGCTCTGGGCACAATATTCTGGTTTCTTTAAACCAAATCCAATCTGAAAAATTGAAAAGTCTCATAGTCACCGAGTGTACAAATACCACACATTGACTAATTCATCATTCTAAAATTTTGAAAATATGTTCGAGATAAAAAAAAAATTATTGATTCTTCGAGTTATACATTAGAGAGATATTAATGTTTGTCCACTTAAAATAAGCTTTATTTCAGACTTGCCAATCATGTGAACTCTGTTTATGCAAAAATCAATACTTTGATATCCATTTCACAAATCCATCAGGTACAAGAACAAGTGAATACAGATTCCTAGTTTCTTAAAACTGCACACATCACTGCTCCAGAGTCTAAAACACGTCCGCAATAGATAATTATATTGAAGTTAACTGTCAGGCATGTAATATAAATTAAAAAATAAATCAGATTAGATTACAAGCATTTCCAACTACTTTTTACTTACAATGTTCTGTGGTGAAATATCTAACATAATTTTCAAGTTCCACATAATAAAGATAAGGAATTTAAGTGAGATATTCTTATGTTCTGTCACGAGAAATATCCACTCGGTACTTTATTCTCAACAAATTTTGAAATCAATTAGTCATGCCTAGTTTTAATTACAATCCAGCATCAAACTTTTGATGACATTATTAAGTAATCAACATCCCTGGTGCGCACAGGCTGGAGATTGGCAAATCTTCGGAACTACCAAAAACCGGTTGGTTTCCAAAATTTTATTATTATTGTACAGTTCGGTACAGAAATTTGGTACTAACAGTTTGATAGTTGATACGGCTCTGTACGGAAATCACTAATACAGCAAATATTATTTTGCACATAAAATTGTGTAGATTTAGCAAATCAAGCAACTAAGAAACAAAGATTTACCACACTATTGTACTAACCATAAGACTAATCAAATGCAAATTTGGAAGGCAAGAGTTAAACCGGGTCCCAACAGCTAATACTCTGTTACCGCACTCACTAATAATTATCTACTCTCATATCAGACTTAACTAAAATAAATTAACCAAAAACCAATAATTATATCTGAAATTTGTTTAGCCAAAAACCAGTCTAATATCAAACTTGAAACAACAAGGCATAGTAGTTCATATTAATTAACCAAATACAGAGTATAATCATTCATTAATTAACAACTAAAAATCAGACCCTATAGTCAATATAACAACAAATGTATAATTCTCACCAAATCAAACCACCGGCAACAGCGAGTAGCAGCGACGGCGTAACACGGGCAGTAGCGACGGAAGAGGGCGGATAGGAAACGGTACTGAAGGCGACGGCGGTCGGAAAGACACGGGACTGATAAAGGGCTGGCGAAGGACACAGGACTTGCAGCTGTGGCGGGGGAAATGAGTTGGAAGAAGAAAATTGTTTTGTTTGTTTTTTAAATTTCTTTTATTTTTTGAATGAATCTAATTACTATATTGATTTTAAAATATATAATCCCTACATTTCAAAATAGTTGTCACTTTTCCTATTTTCACACAAATTAAAAAAATAATAAATATATCTATATTTATAAACATTTTTATTAAATTAGCCCTTTTTAAAATTTGTTGACATTTATTATTGTGACCCTTTATTTATATTTTTATATGTTTTCAATGAATTAATAAAGATTATATATAAAAAAATAACAATAAATGTTTTATTGATATTTTAAAGTGATAACTATTTTGAAACAATTTTTTTTTTACTAAAACGACAACTATTTCAAAACGGAGGGAGTAGTTCTTTGACAAAAAATAGTTCATATACATAAAAAATTAATAAAAATTAAAATTTAAAGTCGATAACATACATAACACACTCGCTAACTGATTTGCAGATTTACTTATAAAAATAAAAAATAAATTATCAATTATTTTACTAATCCTCGATCAAATTTTTCTAGCACCTGATTTTTTATTTAAAAAACTGCAATCATATTATCTGATTCAACCACCAGAAAATAATTTTTTTATTTATAAAGACAACAAATCTCCCACAAAAAAAAGATAACAAATTTTTCATTAAAAAAATAACAAACAATAGAATACAATATAATATATAAATTATTACAAAGTATTAACAATTTATTTTTGTCATTAGAAAAGAAAAACGCTTATGAAAAGAATTAAATCCAAAATTTTAGCAGGACCATCTTTATTATTGAAATGTTTTCAATTTATTTTTCATTATTGATTCGTGGTTAATTGAATTTGACATACGCTTTTTCGATAAATTTTAATCTATCTAGCATAAAAAAAAAGTTGACTATTGATTATATTTTATAGAATTATAAAAAAATGGCTATCGTCAACAGTAGAAATAAACAAAAAGTGATAGCCAAAAAAAAGATAAAAATACAAACAGCTAGAATATTTTAAAAAAATTAGTTGCTTTTGAAAAAGAAAAAAATTGTCTATTTGTTCATTTTTTTGAATTTATATTTTGTAAGAAAAGAAAGTTTGAAAGTATGTGTAGGTTTCATTTTTTTCCCTAAAACAAAATTCATTTAACATCTTAACTATCTTTGTTTTGTCTGCTCCGTATCAGGAATATATCAAGAGTGTTTTTTCAGATATTACATATATATGTATAATATTTTTTATAAATTAAAATAAAAGCATTTTGTTCGTTTGGTATCGATATATATTTTTGAGATATCAATATGCGTCTATAATGTACACTTTATAGGTAAAAGTAAAAGCGTAAAAGTGAAAAGAAAAAGATACAGGTTTAAATAAAGATGAAATTTTTTAAAGTACTTTTAAAAATTAAACGGTTTTTTGAATAGTTTCGTAATTTTCATAATTTATGTAGCTACTATATAGTTAAGTCAAAATTACATGATTTTACTTAAAACAAAAAGATATAAGTTTAATTATATAAGCACCTCTTTTTTGGATAGGGAAAATATGATAAAGGAGTAGAGCCTACAATGTTGATTTTTAAAGACATTTTTTAGGTGATGAGCTAGTGACCCGTTTGAAAAAATCTAAGTGGACTAGATCAACATATAAAGACAGATTTTGAAGGATTGAATCGCAGTTTGTTGCAAATAACTTATAAAAATTCAAAGGAATTATGAATAGAAGTTTAAACGGCAAAGCTAGTCTTTTTGCTATTTTTTTAATGGCACCTCTTAACTAATCCGAGTTTAGCATTTAATTACTAAATAAATCCAATTTAATATAATTTAACCTACACACTGCATAAACCTCTTTTTTTTTTTTTGATAATTGGGGAGGGAGAAATACTTGTGGGAGGAATCGAACCCACGACGTAGCAGTTTGCTGATTAGCGCTTATACCATTTGAGGTATAGCTCATTGGTACATAAACCTCATTTAAACTCTAATTGATGGTGGTAAAATTAAATGAAAAAACATACACCTAAAATTCCAGCAAAGATTGCCTAGAAACAACCACCTAAATCAATCAAATCAAATATCAAATTCTAATCAATCATCAAAATTTATCAATTACACGAAGAACTGCATTGCATTCTTCAACTAAAGCCCAAAAATAAACTAAGGACTCATAACGGTATTCTAATGACCTCAAACTAGTCTTTGCATCATATAAATAGCACTTATTTAATTATGGGGTAATGTCATAAAAATTCACCAACTTTACATGTTTTCTCAATTTAATCATGTTTTTTGAAATTTCTCATAAACATACACCAACTTTCAATTTTTTCCAGATTCATACATGGTGTTGACGTGGCACGCATTCATTGGTGCAATTTGCTGAGGTGTAAGTCATTTTCAACCAATGAATAGTGACACGTCAGCATCATGTATGAATTTGGGAAAAAATGAAAGTTGATGTATGTTTATGAGAAATTTTAAAGAACGTGATTAAATTGAGAAAACGTGTAAAGTTGGTGTATTTTTATGACATTAACCCTTTAATTATTTGCATTCAGATTCATTAGAATTGCATGATCTAGAGTTTTATGTTTTTATGCTTTTTTGTTATGTTCTCATAAGATCTGCCTTTGGATCCGTTATTAAGTTTGTTTCATGTGTTTTTTTATGTTTAGCGGTATTGGAATGATCCCAGAATCTTACCTTTTTTATTTTTGGTCTTTTTACATGTAACATCGAGTAAGAAAGTGAAAAAACGCTTATTGACGGTTGAGACGACACTGGTGTTATTTGTTCATCCTTATTGCCATCTGACGATGACGACGTGACCCCAAAATGCCAAGAAATCTGCCACCATCGGATATTGGAGCTCCCGCCAACATAAGCACCCAAGTCTAGATTTTTCGCCTCTCTAAACCCCAATTTGACTCTAAATCACACCTAGATCAAACTGGCGGTCTTGTATTGATGTTCAAAATATTTTTATGTATTTTCCTACCATTGTTTTTGTTTGTAATTATTTATTTCAGCCAAATAAATGTTAGACGCCTTAGAGGTTCAAATGTATTTCTAATCCTATATGTATAGCAATTGGTATGGGGTATGTTGGTTTTGTTTTATTAATTTGAATGTATGACAAATCTAGTATTAACAGATTAATTAAAATAATTATATTTACTTAGTTCCATATTAATTCAAACACCTATAGATTTTAAGTTTGTCTTGAAAATATAAGTAATGGTTGTATGTGCATTAAAGATGTTAATTCAATAAAATCAATCTCGCTTTTACACTTAGTAACTTATTCTATTTCTCAAATCAACTTCTTATTCTATCTCAACTTCTTTTGAGACTCTATCCCTCAAATCAGCTTCCAGAATATTCAATTTTAGGCCGGACTATTTATATTGCTTTGAAATGTTTATATTGGACCACCCATATTACTCGAATTGGGTCTATTTTGGGTCGGTGCAAATAATGTTTCCAAGAAACATATTATGATAATATTGGGCTTGTTATTTATTTGGTATATATCTTTTCAGTTCCACTTAGGCTTTTACTTAGCCCACTCGGTATGTAGTCATCTCATAAAACAATGGCTTTCCACTTTGGATAATATAAATACTTTATCACTTTTATTATTCATCCCATTTGTAACTTGAACTCTCAAAAGCTCTCAACTTCCTACGATCGAATCAACTCTCTAGGTAATCCAATATTTAAATAAATTTACTTAATCAGTCTGCTAACTAACTCGCCTCCTCTCTTAGTGCTAATGGCTCATCAAGATAAATAAATCGCCAAATCAGTCTAACATCGAATCAAAGAAGTCTGTGCTTTCAATACATCTGCCAGCTTTGAGGTAATCGTTCCCGCTGATTATGATCGCCACAGCCTAACACCCATCCTTAACTCGCCCTCCGAGCTTCCAAAAACTATTGTCCAATTTCACGACAAATGCCCATTAAGATTCACTTTCCCTCATCAATCATCCTACTAGGTGAAAGGATCTTTCATGAACTGGTCCCTATCTAGTGACTCCTTTAAAGCTTGGGTTACAAGACTCGACCCTTACTACAAAAACACATGGAAAAAAACATGCATCGTTTATTTATTTACATATGTCAGATCGGCCAACCAATCTCAAAGCCTTACTTGATGGGATCTGCCCTCTTTTGGTCGTCAGCTATCAACTGTTTCAGCTTCAAATTCGGCCTGATGTCTATAACTTTATTAGACATAACTTGTATGTTGAACGTGCCTATCACTGGCCAGTGTATATCACCCTTGCTGCAGGCCGACACTTCTTATATCCAACTCGGCCTAAAAAAGCACTAAGAAACTATGAGAACGTCTTAACTTACCATACATGTGATGATACAATCGTCCTGACCATGCCAAGCATGTTGCCTTATTAAGTTACTTCTTCGTGAAGTTTATTATGTGTTTATCCTCCTTTTGTATTACTATTGATTGCTTCACTATTTCTGCTACTTTTGCTGAAGGGTGACACCTAAATCACAGTAAATTCATGCTCGCTCAAGTATACCGTGATATGCATGACATCAGTCCTCCTAGCAACCTAGAGACATGTAAATGTTGTAACGTCCATTGTGGGTTCTGTAGATGTGGCTCGGCCTATACTTTCCAGAAATGATCAAAGTTGGTTCATACCAACAGGCTGATTGGTACGGCTATACAAATCTAAATGGCCTCACCTTTATCAAGAACGTTCTTCAGGTCATCAACTTCTTTAATGAGACAAAAACTTATTTAATAGAACTCTTTTTTGCTCTATGCTCCACTAGCCAGATCCACCTATCTGGTTGGCTTATGGCTGGGAAGATACTAGCAACAACTGATATGAGAATTACCAGTGTTGGAGCGACAATTGCACGAGATCCCTTCAATTCAGAGCTATAATAACTGGCCTTACTTTTAAATATAGTGGCTATGAAGGCTACTTTGCGAATAACTACACTCTCCAACTTGGATGAACTCAGGCACCCTATGTCCTTTACTGATTGATGAAAATGGACACGGCCGTATAAAACCGAAGATCAAATGAAAGAGGGTATTGACTTCCAAGTTTGTTTAGGCACCAGATACCTTTCCAAACCCCTTCATGTACCCAAGAGTTTGTGAATTGGTGGGTGGCGATCGTGGAACAGCACTTCTTGGCCACTTTTAGGGATATCTTGTCCTTAAATAATTTTACTCTTCTTAAATTAAATCGCAAATTCACTCATGTCATTCTCTTTCTTTTACAGGTGCCTAAGCGAACCAACTTCAAAGGTAATTCAACTATCTTTTATGAGTTGAAGAAATTAAAGAAATTCTTTAGATTTAAATTGGAAAAAGGTATTAAAAGGACCTCATTGTTTCTCTAAATGTACACATAAACCATTAAACATTTTTTAGGTACAATAAAGCCCTCGTTGTTTCAAAATTGAACATTTAAACTCTTTCATCCATCAATGTTATAAAGTGTTATTAATTGCTGACGTGACTATAGGAAAAAAGTTCAAAAATAATCTTAATGTTTAAAATATTTACCAATTTTAGATTTATAAATTTTTTAACACTTTTTCACCCCCTTCTTCTTAATTAGGTCTAATTAATTAAAATTCTTATTAAAATCAATTAAAACCCGCTAAAATATAACTAAACTAATCAAAACCCAATTAATCTAATTAAACCAATCAAAATTTAATCTAATTAAATCAACTAAAACTTAATTCAACCAATCAAAACCCAATTAATAAAACCTAAATAAATATAACTAAACCAATTAAATTATAATTAAACCTAATTATGTTGGGCGGCACAGCGGAAATTCAATTAATTATGCTTGTGAATAACGTATTGTGCGAAATAATTATACCGGAAAAATTCCCAGGAAAGATTGGAGGGTCACGAGCGGACCACTTAAGTACCAACCTCCTAGACGAAATTCAACACGATATAACTAACTTCACAATAGAGAATTCCAACTAGCCCTAATCGTTAGCGTCGAAAATAAATCAAGGACGGCAGAAACAAAATAAATGACACCGAGAATTTTTAACGTGGTTCACCCAAAATGCTGGATTACGTCCACGGGACAAAGTCCGAATAATTCTTCCACTATCAAAATAGCAGGCATACAAAGAGAGTAATTTTACAAAGAGATCTCACCAAAATAATGACACTCAAGTGTTTCCCACACACCCGTAAACTCACTATTTTTATCTCTCAATTCTCTCACCCCTCACCCTTTAGAGAAAATGTTTTTCTAGCTCGCCTATTAGTCTTGATGCTAATAACTCTCACAAAACCTTTGTGAAATTTGGTGATATACCTTCATTCACCTCCTTGCCTCTATTTATAGGCAAGGAAGTGAGTTGTCTCCAAGCAAAATTGCTTGGAGGCCACGGCAATTTGCTTGGAGTAGCCTTCAAGCAATTTGCTTGGAGGTTACTCCAAGTGATGTATTAATTTTTTTTTTTATATAATTACATCATGTGAGCCCACATGTTGGAGGGACCCACGCCAACAAATCTCCCCCTCCCGACTACATGGGAGGCACCACCATTCCAGCTGCTTGTCGACAATATTCAAATTTTCCCCACGGAAGAGCTTTAGTTAACATGTCAGATCCATTTTCATCAGTATGGATCTTTTCTAGATGTAGCAGCTTCATCTCCAATACATCTCGAATCCAGTGATATCTCACATCAATATGCTTATATCTTGAATGAAAGGAGGAATTCTTCCCGAGGTGAGTAGCGCTTTGACTATCACAAAACAGCTCGTACTTCGTTTGGTGGAAACTAAGCTCACTTAGGAACTTCTTCATCCATAGCAACTCCTTACATGCTTCAGTTGCTGCAATAAACTCTGCTTCTGTTGTTGAGAGCGCAACACATTTCTGTAGTCTCGACTGCCATGACACAGCTCCCCCTGCAAATGAAATCAGATAACCTGATGTAGACTTTCTCGAGTCAACATCGCCAGCCATATCTGCATCTGTGTAGCCAACTAGCACAGGTTTTCCATCTCCAAAAGATAGACACATTCTTGATGTACCTTGAAGGTACCTAAGAATCCATTTCACTGCAGCCCAATGTTCTTTTCCAGGATTTGAAAGGAACCGACTTACTACTCCAACCGAGTGAGCAATATCTGGACGTGTACATACCATGGCATACATCAAGCTCCCAACTGCTGAAGCATATGGAACTCTTTCCATCTCCTCCTTCTCTTTCTCAGTAGAAGGGCACTGTTCAGAACTCAGTCTAAAATGATTAGCAAGGGGGCAGCTAACCGCTTTAGCCTTATCCATGTTGAACCTTTGAAGTACTTTATGAATGTACTTCTCCTGTGATAACCATAGCTTCTTGGAGCCTCTATCTCTGGTTATCTTCATGCCTAGAATTTGCCTTGCCGAGCCCAAGTCTTTCATTGCAAAAGACTTGCTCAACTGCTTTTTCAAGTTGTTGATTCTTGAAATATTTTGGCCAACGATCAACATGTCATCCACATAGAGCAGAAGTATAATAAAATTCTCATCAGAGAATTTCTGCACGAACACACAATGGTCTAAAGTAGTCTTCTTGTACCCTTGCTCCCCCATAACAGACTCAAACTTCTTGTACCATTGTCTCGGTGCTTGTTTTAAGCCATATAGACTTTTCTTCAACTTGCAGACGTACTGCTCTTTCCCCTTTTCTTCGAAACCCTCTGGCTGCTCCATGTATATCTCTTCCTCCAAATCACCATGAAGGAAGGCAGTCTTTACATCCATCTGCTCGATCTCCAGGTCGAGGCTTGCTGCTAACCCTAGCACTGTACGAATGGATGTCATTTTCACCACTGGTGAAAAAATCTCATCAAAGTCAATTCCCTTTCTTTGGCCGAATCCCTTGACAACTAGTCTAGCTTTGAAACGTGGTTGGAGACCGTGTTCCTCATTCTTTATCCTGAACACCCACTTGTTCTTCAAAGCTCTCTTGCCTTTAGGCAACTTCACCAGCTTAAAAGTATCATTATCATGCAAGGATCTCATCTCATCTTGCATGGCTTCAATCCATTTCTGCTTGTGTTCATCATCCATAGCTTCTTCAAAGCTCTCAGGTTCTCCCCCGTCAGTTAATAACACATACTGATCTTCTAGATATCTGGTAGATTATTGTCGAACTCTATCAGATCTCCGTAGAACTGGAGAATCCACATCTGCTGGTGGTTAATGATGAGCACCATAGTCATCAGCATTACCTGGTTCATAATCAATAGGAGCATCTTGACCACCTATCCCCGGTTGGTCGCCTTCTTCATCTCCAACACGTCTATGAACCGTTGTTGGAGGAATCAATTCCAAGCCTGTTGAATCTCCATCGGATCCCTCAGAAACATTCTGAGCCTTTTTTATATCCTCAATGGTCTGACTTTCAACAAACACGACATCACGTCTTCTGATAAGCCTCTTATGGACTGGATCATAAAATCTATAGCCAAATTGATCTTGACCATAGCCCACAAACACGCACTCTCGTGTCTTAGCATCAAGCTTGGACCTCTCGTCTTTGGGAATATGCACAAATGCTTTGCACCCAAACACCCGCAGATGACCATAGGAAACTTCTTTTCCCGTCCACACTCTCTCTGGAGTATCAGACTGTAGAGGGATACACGTTGAAAGGCTAAGCACATACACTGCTGTCAGTAGAGCTTCACCCCAAAACATCTTAGGCAACTTTGCATGTGAGAGTAAACATCTAACTCTCTCCATCAAAGTCTCGTTCATCCTCTCAGCCAAACCATTCAACTGCGGCGTTTTAGGAGGTGTTGTTTGATGTCGAATACCATTATTTTTGCAATAAGCATCAAATGGTCCAATGTACTCTCCACCATTGTCTGTACGGATGCACTTCAGCTTCTTGCCGGTCTGTCTCTCCACCAGAGTTAAAAATTGCTTGAAAACTTCTAACACTTGGTCCTTCGTTTTCAAAAGGTACACCCATGTCTTCCTTGAATGATCATCAATGAAAGTCACAAAGTATTGAGCACCACCAAGTGACTTTGGCATTGGTCCACGCAAATCTGAGTGAATCAGATCTAAAACATTTTTCATTCGAGAAGGAGGGGAACTTTTGAAAGAAACTCTGTTCTGCTTCCCTGCCAGACAATCAGTACATTTCTCCAGATGGATTCGATCCAATCCATGCAACATATTTCTTTTGGCCAATATAGACATTCCTTTCTCACTCATGTGACCGAGTCGTCTATGCCACAACTCAACTATATCATCATTCTCCACTGTATTGACATCGTCATGGGAGAGCTTCGCCTGCATCATGTATAGTTTTGAATGTCGTTTTCCCCTGGCCACCACCAATGAACCTTTAGTAAGCTTCCATTGGCCATTGAAGAAGGTGCTGCAAAAACCTTCATCATCCAGATTTCCTGCTGAAATTAAATTCAGGCGCATATCTGGGACATGCCTGACATCCTTCAGGACTAATTGCGTACCATTCTCTGTTTCTAGAGAGACGTCACCTTTGCCTACGACTTTTGCAAAGTTCTCATTTCCCATTCTTACAGTGCCAAAATCGCCTGATGTGTAAGATGAGAAGAATTCCCTTCGAGATGAAGCATGAATGGTAGCTCCAGTGTCAATCAACCAACTCGTCTCGTGGATTGCAAGATTGACAATATCTTCATCATGGACTACGTTGAACTCCCCGACAACATTTTCTTGTTCATCATCATTGGTGTCATTTTTCCTCACATCTTTGCCTTTGTTCTTTTCTTGGTCTTGCTTCAACTTTCGACAGAACATTTTGATGTGGCCTTTCTTCTTGCAGTAATGGCACTCAGTATTGGCATATTTGTTTGACTTTCCTCTGCTTTTATATCTGGTTTTTGAACCCCTAGCTTCACTCCGCCCTCTAGATTCTGCAACAAAGACATCTGACTGTGATGAAGATGAACCTTGTGATCTTCGTCTACTCTCTTCATTCAGGGTGCCACTTTTAACAGCTTCCATATTGACTACTCCATTTGGTGCAGAATTTGTTAGTGAAATCTTCAAAGTCTCCCAAGACTCTGGTAGAGAGGCAAGCACGAGGAGAGCGAGCACCTCATCGTCAAACTTTATGCTCATACTTGATAACTGATCCACAATCCCTTGAATTGCATTCAGGTGACCAGCTATAGAAGTCATTTCTCGATATTTTATCTGAATTAATTTTGTCAGATAAAATAGTTTATTGTTGCCGATTTTCGACGCGTACAGCTCCTCAAGCTTCTTCCATAATGTCTGAGCATGAGTTTCATTACAAATGTGGTTGTACACATTATCCTCGACGAACTGTCGAATGTAACCACACACTTGATCATGCTCGAATGCCCATTCTTCATCCGTTTTTCCTTCGGGTTTATTCGTTGAAAACACCGGTAAATGCAGTTTCGTCACAAATAGGAGATCCTTCATCTTGTTTCTCCATATGTGGTAATTTGTGCCATTTAAACTGACCATCTTGCCAGTCTTTGCCTCCATATTTTCGACAAGTGCCCAGTATTATAAATATATCTAATTTATTTTCTGATGTGGAGGATCCACTATCTAGTGGCAACCACAGAGCATACGATAAATAGATATATAAAAATTCAAACCGGCTCCGATACCAGTTGTTGGGCGGCACAGCGGAAATTCAATTAATTATGCTAGTGAATAACGTATTGTGCGAAATAATTATACCGGAATAATTCCCAGGAAAGATTGGAGGGTCACGAGCGGACCACTTAAGTGCCAACCTCCTAGACAGAATTCAACACGATATAACTAGCTTCACAATAAGGAATTCAAACTAGCCTAATCGTTAGCGTCGAAAATAAATCAAGGACGGCAGAAACAAAATAAATGACACCGAGAATTTTTAACGTGGTTCACCCAAAATGCTGGATTACGTCCACGGGACAAAGTCCGAATAATTCTTCCACTATCAAAATACCAGGCATACAAAGAGAGTAATTTTACAAAGAGATCTCACCAAAATAATGACACTCAAGTGTTTCCCACACACCCATAAACTCACTATTTTTATCTCTCAATTCTCTCACCCCTCACCCTTTAGAGAAAATGTTTCTCTAGCTCGCCTATTAGCCTTGATGCTAATAACTCTCACAAAACCTTTGTGAAATTTGGTGATATACCTTCATTCACCTCCTTGCCTCTATTTATAGGCAAGGAAGTGAGTTGCCTCCAAGCAAAATTGCTTGAAGGCCACGGCAATTTGCTTGGAGTAGCCTCCAAGCAATTTGCTTGGAGGTTACTCCAAGTGATGTATTAATTTTATTTTATTTTAATAATTACATCATGTGAGCCCACATGTTGGAGGGACCCACGCCAATAAATTAAACAATTAAAATCCAATTAATTAAAACTAATTAGGCGTAATTAGATCAACTAAAATCTAATTAAACAAAATTTAATCTAATTGAAACGTATTCAGAAAATCGCAGGTTTTTTTTCAGAAACTATCGTAGGCCCTTGTCTGGAAACCACCGCCAAATCTATCTTTTCTTAGAGAATAGGCTAGAGGGTCTGTTTCCGTAAGTCAGAGAGAACTAGACACTCCCACGACTCTTTCTACTTTCAATAATCATATAAATATATTAGAAAAATTAAAAATCATTCGCTGGGAAATGTTTTCCGACTCGAATATCTATGAATTTATATTCTGATCTTTATGATTTGATGCTTTAACGAGATCGTATGCAAAGAACAATCAAGTGAAAAAAATATCAAAACTACTCTTAAATTATATTTTCAATCCGAAATTAGAGATAAAAAGCCTGACCTTATTGTTTATTTGATTAATAATGTGTCCTTCATATTATAATGCGTTAGCTATTTATAACAAGAGTGCAACTCTCTTATAATAGATAATAATAACAAGTTAACTAACATAATTTATCTCTCTTATCAGCTTCTAGAACACTCAACCTTGGCCTGGACCATCCATATTACTCTGAAATGTCTATATTGGGCCACCCATATTTCTTCGGACTGGACCTATTATATTTATATATATTTCCAACTTTCTATTTACTCGTGGAATCCGGGCGGTCCGAGGGAACCACCACGACTCCTCTCTTTTCGAGAATCCATACATCCTTTATAAATGTATGGACAACTATCTCTCGAGCATATGATTAGGTTCGGCCTCAATAGAAAAATAAAATGGAGCACCTAACAACGTATCTTCACAGAACAAGAACTATGAGATCGTCCCTTTCATTCTTGGGGCGACGGAGGGATCGTACCATTTGAGCCTTTTTTTTCATGCTTTTTCCCGAAGGTCTGGAGAAAATTGCAATCAATAGAATTTTCCTAACCCTCTCTTTCCGAAACAAAGGAGGTGAAATTCTTTTTCCTTTCCGCAGGGACCAGGAGATTATATCTAGCCGTAAAAAGAATGTTTGACTGATAAATAATTCACTTCTTGGTCTTCGACCCCCCTCAGTCACTACGAATGTAAAAGCAATGGAAACGACGGAACCTCTAAATACATAAGATTTTATTGAAAACAAACCTTAATGGTCTATTAGGGAGGATAGCGCAAGGAACCAGAGAATAATTCATTTTTTATATATTTTAAAGGATTGTGTATTATTTCTACAAATAAAAGAATAAAAAAAATATTAAAAAGTAAATATTCGCTCGCGAATTTTTTTAGACTATTGGATTTCTAAATTTTAGCGATCTGATATCATAATTATAATAGAAAAAATTCGTTATAATCCTATAATAAAAATAAGATTCTCTAAAATAAAATAGAAAAACTTATCTAATATATATATATAATTAAAATTAAATTATTTAATAGTAAGTTGTAATATTGAATAAAAATAAGAGTAAATTACTCTAACACTCCTTTACATTTATCATATTTACAGTTTTGTTTATCATGTTTAAAAAAATCAAACGATCTAGACCTCATCTTATATTTTTATGAATATTTTGGTCATTCCATTCATTTTTTATATTAGTCAACTAAGTTAAAAGACTTAATTTATATAATTAAATTTCAATTTAGTTGTTAAATGTACTCTTAATATAAGTATAAAGAGATTAAATTTTTTTGAAATTGAATGACTTAATGAATCCACTTTATTTGTTTATATTAATTCATATCTTAATTTTTTTTATTATAATTGTTATTATTTTTTTAGTATTAAAAAGTAAGAGAATTAAAAAAATTATATTAAAAATATAAAATTAAAAATATCAACCATTAAATAATATAAATTAAATTAACCAAACCATTAACTCTCATAAAATCTAATATTTATTTATATTTATATCAAAAATAAATTTAAAAATTAAAAGAAAATTTCATTTTTTTTAAATCAAGTCATTTGACTTTACTAACTAACACCCAAAAAAATGGAAAAAAATGACTAAAATGTTATTGAAGAAAAAATAAAAAAAAATTATATCGTTTGAATTTTAAATAAGAGGAATAAAACTGTGAATTACATGAATGTCAGAGTAATTGATTCTAAATAAAATTAAAATTATAAATTATAAAATGAAATGATATATAACTATGTTTTCATATATATATATATATATATATATATATATATATATATATATATATATGTAAATAAAAAATTTGTATATATGTTCTCAATTTGGATTTCTACCTAAATTTGAAAACAATACCAACTAAATTTTTGGTACGGTCTAGTTCCAAGAAAGTGGACGGATAATTTTAAATTTCAAAAACTTGGAATTCAGTTTTTTGCTCGGATTCGGGGTTCTCCAGAACTTGTAAAAGCCTAGACACTATGCAAAGTGAAAAAGTGTGAAAAACAAAAAAATTCTTTGATTTTTTTACCTTCAAGCATTACAACTTTTTATACGAGTTTGAACTCTACTTGATATACCCATATCCTTTTTGTTTCTTTTCCTGCATTTCTGGTCGCTAAGAATGTGAATGCAATACTTTTGCATTTGAGTGGCATTTCTACTGAAGACCAGGCTTTATCCTCATGTTATCAACCAGCAGAAACCTTTGAATGGCTGCGGAGTCTCAGTCCTTGGCTCGTTAGCGGTCAGGAGATGAAGCTACCACCGCAAATGATACAGAAGAAAGCTTTCGGAATTATATCATTTCACAGGATCATGTCATTGAATACCCACTGATTCATCAGAAATAGTGATTGTTTCTAAAATTGAACTTGATTCAGCATCAGAGGCTTCCATCCTATAAGATCTACAACTGAAGTAGAAAACTGCACTCATCATCAGATCAATCAGCACCACAAATGAGTACATAATCACCAAAAGAGGACCTTCCCAAATCCGTGAAGATCCATCTCCGTAGCTTAATGTTTTCACCCTATGCTCAAACAACCCTTCCACAAAAGCCAATCCAATTGTTGATCCAAGATACATTACAAGACCAACCTGTGTCTGTCCCCTGATCAAAATACTAGACCGAAGCAAAGCCTGCGGCCCTGAAACATCCTCCAACACCGTGATCACAATAGCAATGTTGCAAATGACGATTGCATTCGCAAACACTACTGAGAACACTAACCCTACTACTATTCCAGCGTACAAATTTAACTCAGGTTTGAACCCAATTATCGAAAACAAACTACAAACACCCAAAAGAAGAACGCAGAATAGCGTAATGCAGCCAACAATCATCATACATGCCCACCAGTACGTCGAAACCGCCCTTCTCCAAATCTTACTCATTGTCACAAAAAACTTCGAAACCTCTACATTCTTGCTACTATAAGTGCAATCTACGGAGTAAACTACGGCAACTTTCGACAACAAAGACAATGTGATAAACAAAGGGAAGTACATTGCAGAAGCAATAACCATCTCGGAGAAATGGTGACAAGACTGTTTGACAAAAGGCCTCAATGGGAGACCACTAGACTTTGCAACTAACAAAAGCTTAATAGTAAGTCTTTTAACAACAGATTGATCAACAAACACATTTGATAAAACAATAGCAGATACTGGACAAATAAGCAATGCTGCAACTAGCAAAAACGACGCAGCGTTACACCGGAGAATCCTCACTGTTTGTCTCAAGATCTCCAATGCACTCATTGACTGAAATTGATGATTACTATGCCTATGATCATGATCACTCAATTCCAGCTCGAAATTCTGGAACTGGGTATCCAAAGATCCCTCCTTTTGTAACTGATCTAAACCCCTTCTTGGAGAAGCAACACCAGTAACTTCCATTTTATTTCAATGTGTTCAAGAAATACAATTTAACTATACAGGAAATATAAATAACAACTGAATAACCAAGAATCAAGAATCAAGGACGCATAATGGTTTCATGATGCATTGAATTATGATAAAAATCAGATCTGAATTGGACAAATGAATGAAGAAAAAGAAACAAAATGCAGAAAAAAAAGACCTGGTTGGTTGTTATAGCCAAATGGGTATGATGCAGATTAAATATTTGAGATTGCTGCAGAGTCGGTGGATTCTTGGCTTGAATTCATACATTGGCTGGCGCTGCCAATTATTTTATAGTATTAACGGTGGTCAAGAAGTTGCCAGTGAATTAATAGTTTTATGTTAAAAGCTATGGTTGGGGGCAATTTTTTTATTTTGGGTCTATTGGGAATGAAATATGGTCAAATAAAATGCTTTGAGGAACATCTAATTCTTGTGCTCTTTTTTTTTGAAGGTAATCTAATTCTTTGCTTAAACAAAGAAAATCTGTTACCCTTTCAAAGTTATTTTAAAATTATTATATTTTATTTAAAACTTAAATCTTTTATTATTTTTATCTCGGTTGATTAAATGTATATATTTTTTCTTTAAATTATTGCTAATTTAGTTTAAGTTTTCGGGATATCTATGTTTTATGGTGTATTTCTGCCATTGTTTAGTATATCTATAGTGCATTTGCAGTGTTTATGATGTATTTGCAGTGTTTTTATGGTATACACCACAAAAATACTACAAAATATCATAAATACTATATATACACACACACTATTTTTACACTATAAAAATACCATGAATACACTATATATACACTATTGTTATACTATAAAAACACGATAAAAAATAATAAAATTCAGAAAAAAAAATCTTTAAAAAGTGAAAAAAATATTTGTAAAATTGAAAAAAATGTATTTTTCGTAAATACAAAAAATCATAAAAGAAAAATTAAAAACTGGCAGGTAAAGTTGTAAATAAATTAGCGAATAGTGTATTGTGGGAAATTACCACATTATGCAATAAATACTGAAAAAAATATAAATCTATACATATTAATAATAATTGTGTAAATTAAGTTTAAAATAGCATTAGTTATTTATAAACGATAAATTGAGGTCACTTTTTTTGGCAGGTTATAGCCATTAGATTCATCGTTGTCCGTTGTTCTCTATCGTCCAATCTTTTTTAGATTTACTGAATTGTAGGGCATGTTTAGTTCAACTGTTTCTTATAACTAGTAGATGTTAACTGTTGGCTGCTAACTGATAGCTGATAGACCATACGTGTTTGGTGAGATTTAATTAGTTGTTACTGTTTATATATAAAATGACCGTAAAAAACATAATTTTTGTTTTTATTTATTAAATTATAAATATATTATATTATATAATATTTAATAAAAGTATTAATAATTGTTTTTTATAATAAGCAATATTTAGCTTAAATTTATTTAGATACATTTTTGATAAATTTATGATTTATTTTTAAAAAATTATTAAATTATAGTTGTTTTATTATAAATAAAATAATTTATAAACAATTAGAGTATTTAAAAATTATTTAAATAATTTTATATATTAAAAAATGATATATTCTAGTAGAGGCTATTTTGTCTAAATAATTAAAAAAATGGAAACAACTATCAGTTGTTGGCAAAAATCTCCAAAATGGAGTTTTTCAAACAGAAGTTGTTGGAGGTTCAAAAAACTCCTAAAAAATCTCACCAAACGCTTTGGTGGAGCTTGTAGACACCTACTTTACGGACATGCATGTAAAAAGTGATAAGGAACTGAAGCGTCCAATGATGATTTTCAGAGAAATCTGTCCAGGTGACGAGCTTTTGATTTGCTTGCTGGAATCTATGCAGGCGTAATCTGTATACAGTTGTAAATTTGGAGGATTAAAACACAATTAGGTGTAAATATCCCATAAAAAGCCAAAGAAATAGTAATCTAAGTCTAGAAATAGGACTAATTGCCATATCTTAGAAGTTTATGGGCTAATTTGCAAGTTTGACGGACTAAAATTGACCATGACCAAACCTATAGGACCCAAGGAATTTTTTTTAACACTTTCGGCACCAAAATACACTTTTAGCACTCTTTTACTTAACCACAAGTTTTAATACGAATTTAATTAAAAAAATAGTGTTTTTAGCTAATCTTAATACCTAAAACCTTATCACTTCACACTATTTCAACCCTAGAAGATTCTAGAAAATTCTAGAAGATCCTAGGGAACCCTAGGTCACCCATTCCCTTATAAATACAGCCTTAAGCCAGCCTGGCTAAAGATGGCACACAAACCCGAGAAGTCAAACCACCATTAGAGTAGCCACAGGCGAAAATCACAACACACACACACAAAATCCAGTCCTGAAACACCCTAGAACGTGTTAATTCTCTAAGAACGCAGCGCAAGCACCAGATTCGAACCCGGATTCCGCATCCACTTCGTTGGCAAACGAGCCAAGGACCCTCTTATATGTTATTTTGATTTGCCATAAATATATGTATAATTGCCATGATTGCTGAATTTGTATGATTTAAAATGCATGTTTAGTCTTTTCATTACTTTTGCCATTAATATTGTCATATTAGCTAAATTCGATGCTTTTAATAATTGCCATGAAATTCGATGACAGACATGTTAAATTACTATAATTAATCATGTTTAAGCTTAAATATATAAATCTATTTAATCTAAAGCTCTTAGAATGCATGTTTCTAGGAGATTTTAGCTCTTTTTGCCATGAAAACTTAATTTTTGTACTTGCTGCCCAGGAAATAATTTCGTTTAAATGAGCTTTAAACACTCTGATTATGCCATCCGGTTTTAGGCTTTGTGCATGTAATCAATCCAGACCAGTCTGACTTTAGATGTATGCTTAGGAGTACCTGCTACTAGTCTCAATTGCCAGTAGTCATATGCGCGTCAAACATGTTTACTGCTTTCATACATGTTTATTTACAGCTTTCATATCATGGGAACTGTGTATACTGTTGAGATGAGATATAATACGAATATGTCGAGTAATTAAAGTCGGTAATAGATAAGCCAAGCACAAGAGTCTCGGGGAGGTCCACGAAACCTAGTCTTTCGTCCGATGCACGATAATCTTACCGGAGGCGAGTAAGACTATCTAGTAGGTTAAAAGGAATTTCCTAGTTTAACTAGGTGGCGACTCCATTTTCAAACCATTTTCAAATCGAGAAGTCAGCCATAAGCCTTGAGCGAGTGGCCCTCGAACCCCCCTCTGCTCACAGAGCTTTTTGAAAAGGAAAAGCTAAAAACTCCACCGAAAAGTTGAACCAAACACCCCCAAAAGTGGGAGGAGCAATATATAAACCGTGGCTTGATCCGCTCGGAATTATGGCAATCTGGTAATTGGAATAGAGTTATCCATTATCGTACTAGGGCTGTCTTGTATACTGACATACAATATTTGACTCGTTTGTGGACGCATAAAATATCTTCAATACAGAAGATTATTGATCCTGAAACACAATTAATCTAAGAAATCTTCCATTGTTAAATTTATTAATTATCAAAATACTTCAAATATTGATGATCATTTTATACATGCAATAACATATTTTGAGTGGAGCGAAGCTCGGGCTCGCCCAGGCTTATGGCAATCTTGGTGGTTTAGTTTGAAATATAGTCGTTGCCTAACTAAGCTAGAAAATGCTTTTTCTACCGACTAGACGTCTCATGCACCGATGGATCAGACGTCGTGCATCGGACCAAAAGACTAGAGTTCATGTACACAATTAACTTTTGCACTTAGCTTATTGATAATATCGATTTATCAGATATATCGAAAATAGAAATAATCATCTCATCAAAGGAAGAAGTCCAAAAATATAATACTGGAAAGTAAATGACTTGAAAATACATAGCTGGAAAGATGAGTGCAGTAATGTAAATATGTGTTACACTCATGACTCGCATATGACTCGATTAGGATTGGCATGGTGAACAAAAAACAAGTACTCCTAAATAAACATCTAACCCTGTGGTTTCTAACATATAACAGATAAAAGTGGATTTTATTCCAATTACATGCATAAATTCTAAACCGGATGTAAAAAGTGAAATTGATTTTATGTTTACCGTCTTGAATGCCTATGCAACCACTAATTACAGTTTTCATGGTTGTCCTAAGATTTTTATGTGATATGATTAGTTTGTAACTAAATTAATATGATTATCTGATTAAGCATGTTAATGATGGATCTGGACATACATTCAAAGCGGTAAACAATATTTACATGCTCAAATAGCAGCTGATATACATGTAAGATTAGGAGTATTTTTAAACTTTATTTTAGAGTATTTGATGATTGTCTGTCATTTGTCTATCAATACAATCAGATTCAGGATCTAGTCAAAACACAAACGTTGTTCCTCTAGTCAACATGAGTCCACTGGTCCAAACTAGACTCAATTCTAAGTCCAAATGAAGCAGGAATCGTCACTAAAAGTTGTTGGGCCGGAGATAGGGCTTCAAGGCCCATGATGACATGGAATATATTATTGTTGTTAACATGGCAAAGGCATGATGACTGGTACGGGCCCGAAAAATTACAAAAAATAAAACTATGACTAATTACATTACCAGCAGTTTAAATGGGGAGCGATTCTGCGTCCGAATGAGCCCGGAAACGTTAAAACAAGTTCTAAAATCATGATCTAAGATTTGGGAGGAGTTGAGGGACAACGAACACGACGCCAAAAAGACCGGCGGCGGCTCCAGATTGACCGGCGGCGGCACCTGGTTCGGGATCGAACCATGTTTCAGATTTTACCCGAAAAACATGGAAAAATGATTAAAAAAACACGTAACTGAACCTTTTGAAATTAAATATAATCAAAATAACATGTAAAACAATTAAAAACACCCTAATAATATGTATATAAGTGAAATCGAAGAAAATCATTATCATTGGATTGAAATTGAATATAAATACAAAAATAAATTGAAATTGAATGTAAATACAAGGCTAACACACTCAAAAACTACTAACCTTTATGTTATTATTTTTCAATAACACTCTGATCTTGTAATTTCGTTAGTTGCACCCTATTTCGTATTTTTACATTTCAACATCATCCTAAATTAAAAAATAGATGATTTTATTATTATAAGGATTAAAGTTTATAAAACAATCAAATTTAAGGGTCATTTTATACCTTTTTTTACTTGTACTTCCTTAACTTAAAATTTTTTCAAATAAATCCTGAATTAAAAAGAATAATTAAATACATGTATAATTGATTATTTAATTCAAAATTAAATAAATATTTAAAACGGAATCCACCATCTGCCTTTTCCACCACCACCCGCCGATCTCCGTCTCCGGTCTTCCACCGGAGATAAGCTGCTGGTCTTTCATGGAAGACGAACAGCTCGTCCTCCATGGAAGACCATCAGTAGTTGGTCTTCCATGGAAGACTAGATCTACTGGTCTTCAATGGAAGACCAGATCTACTAGTATTATTTGGGGAAGACCAGATCATCTTCCCCAAGGAAGACCAGCAGATTTGCTAGTCTTCCTTCAGTGCAGCTTGTCTCTGGTGGAAGACCGGTGACAGAAAGCGGAAGCGGCGTTCGAATAGAGGTGGTGACGGAGAGCGGCGGCTGGTCCCAAGGGAGGCGGTGACGTTTTATTTTATTTATTTATTTCTATATGTTTTGTTATGGAGAATAGGGTTTATATGTATAATTTAAAACATCATATGACATTTAGAATTTTTGAAAAATATGAAGGATTTATTTTGAACTTTATCCAAATTACAAGAGTTCAATTTAATACTTTAGGGTGCTATTGAAACGTAAAAATACGAAATAGGGTAATTGACGAAATTATAAAGTCAGGGTGTTATTGAAAAAAAAAGGCCGGTAGTATTTTGGGTATCAGCCTAAATACAAATATAAAGATATCATATGTATAAGGACTGATTATGGTCCTCATGAGTATCATTCTGATTTCTAAGGGCATTTTTTAGTGATCCAGATATAGAATTTAGTGTAGAACGTTGTGCAGTAGTTGATTTTTGAATGATTGAAGCGTAATAGTTTGATTTGATTGGCTTTTGGTGGCTAAATTTTGTGTTTATGGAGGTTATATATTTTGGCTAGGGCAGTATAAAATTAGGGTTTCTTTTGCAATCAGTGTTTGTGTGTAATCTAACTGCCTCCCCCTAAATTTTATATATAAGATGGTATTTATAGAGGTCAGATTAGGGTTAGGGTTAGATTTAGGTTAGGTTTAAATTGTATTTTAGGTTAATTCTTTTAATTTTTGGTTTAATTAGTTTCCATGAAAACAAAGTGGAAAAAGGTCTTTAAGGTTCCTAAGGTTAGGTTTTGGGCAATTAAATCCATCAAACTTACAAATTGGCACATAAATTTCTAAGGTATTGTTATTAGTCCAATTTCTTAGACTTTTATCACAATTCCTTTGAATTTTTATGGGTTATTTGCGAAAATTTCATTTTAGTCCTTCAAGATTGTCGTTACACAACGATCTAGTCCACTTGAATTCTAACAAGCGGATCGCTATCTCGTCACCCGAACGACTGTCTATGAAAATTATCATTAGACGCTTCGTCCTTTATCACTTTCTACCTATCCGGAAAAGAGGTGTCTACACATATACAACTCTAATCAAAGAAACTAAAAATAATTGGAAACAAACTGAAAAATATGCATTATAAAACTCTCTAATCAAACGTAAAATGGAAATAACTACAAACTGAAAAATATGAATTATAAAACTCTCTAGAAATAACAACTAGCCAATGACTCTCGGTGAGTAAATACAGTAAGCAATAAAAAAATTGTTTTAAGTAAACCTCTAATTTATAACAAATAACATGTAACTGGATTTCATGTTTTTTGCATGCACAAAGTCTAAACTAGATTTATAAGTGAGGTTAATTTTAATAATTATCATCTTTAATGTTTAAACACATATTGTGAGCGAAACAGGTTTCGGGGGCCGCTCGCCCAAGCTTATGGATGACTTTAGATCTGGTTAGGTTTTGAAAATAATGAAGTCGTCATCTAGCTAAGTTAGGAAATGCTTTTTCTACAGACTAGATAACCTCACTCGCTTATGGGTGAGATTATCAAACATTGAACCAAAAGACCGGGTTCGTGGATACTACCAAAAGTCTTGTACTTGGCTTATTGAACACTTTGAATATTTGCGTGACATATTCAGTTATCTCATCTTTACACTCATGCAGTCCACATAATATTGTACTGGAAACATAAACACGTCTGAAAGCAGTAAACAAGTAAGACACGCATATGACTCAATCTGGATTGGCATGTGAGACATGCACCATGTACTCCTAAACAACCATCTAATCCTAGTGGTTTCTATCATATAGCAAACAATGGTGTGTCTTTACCATGCACAAAGCCTAACATGGATGTATACGTGAGGTTGATTTTATTATGTCATCTTAAATGCCTCTAATTACAATTTCATGAAAATCATATGAATTCTAGGTGATTTCTTGGATTTGTCAGTTTTAACTAAGTTACCGTGGTTATGTTCATTAGCCTGTTAATATTAGACTTAGATATGCATTAGAAAGCAGTAAACACTTCAAGCATACACAGATGCAGTTGATATACATACAAGGTTAGAGATATTTTTTGACCGTGTAGAATCGGAATGTCATACACTCGTTTGCCGTCTATAAGTCTGTATGATCGGAATCTGAACTCAGTTAGAACATCGAAGTTCTTCGTCTTCTTGATACAGATGTATTGGTAAAACTGAGGTTGATAATGAGTTCAAACGAACCTGGAATTACTGCTGGAGTTTTCTGGTCATGGCGGGCATGGGCTTCGAGGCCCGATTGGCATGGCGGATTACAAATTTAGGATTCTAGGTCAGAAATAAATAGGTATTGACCCATTACAACATAAAAACAGATCCTACAACTAATTAGATATTTGTAGGCTCAAACGGGCCCTAATTCCGAGTTCAAACAAAACCGGAAACACAAAAAACAGTGCTACAACTATGAATCGAAGATCTGGGAGCGTCTACGACGAAGAACAATAGCGTTACTTATTGGTGTAGCGAGACGCGAGGGCTCAGATCATATATTTCAATTCAAAATCAAATTTCCAACAATCCAGAATCAGAAATTGACCATATCAATAACAAATGGATCGTCGTATCATCAAGTAATTAAAGCACGCATCTAGATATTGTAAGAAGAATACCTATGTCGATTCTCCAAAGATTCTTATAGTTCCGATAGTACAGCGACCTCAAGTTCGTCCACATGAGTATGCATCCAATTAGATCCTTGCCTTTAAGTAATCCGCAAGAGTTCCTTTTGCCGAGCAATCCTAAGCTCAAACTCTCGTCGCGATACTTGCTTACTCGGATGTATGAAAAACTTCACCAAACTTTTTCATGATTGGTGATTGCTTGAACTCCTTCAAGTGTTTGCTCTCCCTACAACTTGGTGTTGTAGTGAGTTGTGTGTTGTGTAGAATGAGCAAAGGAATCCTCTATTTATAGGTTAGAGTTTGCAGAAAACTCCAACATCTCACATGCTAGGTGTCACACACCAAGTAAAGGTGTTGTCACTATATGACACCTTACATGCTAGGTGTCACATACAAAGCATATGTGTTTCCACCATATGACACATATATACATATGTGTCATCACACCATGACATCACATATATGCCATCATCACATGATATCGTCACATGACATCATTACCATGACATCATCTAATCAGTGGCGGAACCAGAATTACTTTCCAGCCCGGGCTAATTAATATGTAAAAAAATATTTTCAACGTAAATATGCAAATAGTTATAATTTTAAAATAATTTCAATAAAAATATATTTTGCTCCTTTGGTGAAATTTACCAAAAAACAATTTCAATAAAAAAATATTTTTTTCCTCCTATTTAGAATAAAAAATTAGAAAATTTCAAACTCGTGATTTTAGATGAAAAAAAAAGACACACTCGTAACTTGTTAATTATGCTTCGTTTTACACTCTAATAATTTTTTTGTGAAAATATATAATTAATTTAAAAAATTAAGGAGCTAGATGGATTTTTGTTGATTGCTTTTTTTGTATAACTATAATGAATAAAAAATAATTAATTTTACTAGCTTTTAATAAAATGAAGGAATAAAAAGTGATAAATTTAACTGATTTTAAGTAAAATAAAGTAAAAAAGGGATAGTTAATAAAACAGCTAGGAGAATCGATCCTGGGAATTCGAAATGACAAATAACTTCCTCAACCGCTAAGCCAAAATGCTTATAAATGTTCATTATTACATAAATATATATTTATTTCAACCCGGGCTAACGCCTACTCTAGCCTAAGCGCGGTTCCGCCACTGCGTCTAATCACTAATCACATTAACTTAGATAAAATATACTCCCTCTGTCCCATTCTAATTGAGAAAATTTCAATTGCACATTATTTAAGAAATTTTAGTAACATTACTTTTATATCCTTATATTACATTAAATGCATCACAACTTTTCAAAATATGCTTTCTAAATGCATTAATTGAAGAGGGTATAAAGAGAAAAATAGTGTGAAAAGTACTTTATAAATAGAAAGTGTCAATTAGAATGGGACACCCAAAAAGGAAATAGTGTTCAATTAGAATGGGACGGAGGGAGTAATTAGTTTCCTACTATTTTATAACTTTTATAAATTAGTCCATTGTTTGTACTTGTTTTTCATCTGAAATTAATTTATGAGATATGCTAGTATCTATATGAAATCAATCTCTCGTAAATTCAATCGGTTGCACACCCTATTGTGTGTGACTAACTAGGTTTATATCTATATGGCAACGAGAGACATAAAAAATGTCTTTCTTATATTTAATAATTAAACCCCATTTGCCAAAACGGGTTATATTTGCAAATTTTGAAAGGTTTGGTCATAATTGATAAAAATCGCAAAGGTTTGGTATTTTTTGAGAGTTTGGCCTAATAAAATAGTCCAGGATATCAAATTGGACAATCAAAATATTAAATAATAAATATAATATTTTAAGGTACAATTATTAAGAAAACTATTCGTAAAAGATTATTTTAATTGTCAAAGGGTAATAGTCAAGTTTGACTAATTAAAGTTATTTATTTAAATCACAGGAAGTGATTTGATAAACCCGGGGTACGTAAATTAAATTTAAGTATAAATTAAATTTATAAGTGTCCCTAAAGGTTTATTATTATTATTGGAGTTTAAAATTTAAATTGAGAATTTAAATTTTAATAAATAGGATCAAAGAAAAGTTTATAAATTAAAATAAATAAAGTGTCTCTATAGCGATTCACGAATTCAGCCCAAGTCATAGTGTCCATGGTTGGCTGAATGTGCTGCTGGAACCAGTCTTTCGCGGGTCCTCGCATAGACATTTCCACCATGATGATGGTCTGCCTCTCATTAGCTTGCAGACGTCGAGCATTACGCTCTACTTCCTCCAGGAAGTCTAAAGCATCGTCAGAGCTGTCGAATTTAATTGGCTTAAGACGCATATAAGCCAAGACGATGTCTCGTTCAATAAAAGTAACATTGTGTAGCTGTTGCTGCTGTAGTTGTTCACGATGCATATTCTGCACCTCAGCCTGATTGGCTTGCATGGCCGCAATTCCCGTAAGGAACTGATTCAGGTCAAAACCCACAACATTAGGTTGCTGTGCTTGCGCTTGCACTCCAGGTGCCTGCGCCTGGGCCTCTTGGCCACCACCTCCTCCATGAACAGAAGACTCATCTTGAGCCTCCGGATGAATATCATGTGCCCCTTCTATAACATTTCGTGTTGCAGTGGTAGCTCGCCCTTCTTCTTGTCGTTGGTCAGACATCCTGACCAGGACAAACAACGTTACTTAGCCGCATAAACGCATATCATCGCAAATGTATACCGTAAACGCGCATCGCATCTTATGCGAACACACACACTTACGACAGACTCACACCCTAGAGGGAAAGCTGAAAGTTTGAAAATCAAATGAATACGTAACAAAGACAAGATTCGAATCCTATGTGCTGCAGTAGAATCCTAGAAAAATCAATCTCTCTTCTGACATAAGCAATGGTAACTGGACCATGCTCTGATACCAACATTGTCACGACCCAAATCTCATGTGCCGAGACCGGCGCTAGGGAATGGGAGTGGTTGCTCCGAAACCCGTAGCAAGCCTCAAAACGTAAAATAATTTTTCGCAAATATCAAACGTCATGCATGACAGACATAAACACGCTTCATGCTAAGCATATGCCAGGTATACATATCTTCTGGCAACCACAATCATTCAAAACGCAGCAAGCATAAAATATATATACTTTAAAAACATAAAGTTATATATACAGAAAATCATTTGATACAAGACATCTATCTACTGCAGCTCTAAGAGTAAAGTACTATTTCTTTACATACTTTAAAATACAAACTTTTGGAAGTAGGATAGAAGTCCGTTGCTTCAAAAGCGTCTTTCACCTGAAAGGAAATCTGTGAGGGGTCAGCATATGGGAATATACTGAGTGAGTTCATACATTTACTAAAAAGTATTCAAATAAAATATAAAACAATGCAATAGCATTCAAATCATATGCAGCCAAGTACATGATCCGATTGAAACCCTAATCCTCGAATGTATCATTCGTATATAATCAACTCGAATTGACCCAAATGGTCCGACCCGGGAGTGTTCACACTCTACCACGTTGATCGCGGCCATCTTCTTAATCCCACAGTGTGAGTCCAACTCACTAGATACGGGGCTCGGGTTACAATGTAACCGAGTTCTCACATTCATTGTCCAACTTCGAAGCTCATATTCATAACCATATTCATATTCATAATCATAATCGAATTTATAGATGTATCATATCAAAACTGGTGATCACACAGTCATATTGCCGCCCAATAGGTAGCACGTTCCATCAGTTTGATGCCGGTTTCAAATCAAACATATATGCATTTCAAGTAAAGAATTCGCATTGTAAACATTCGAATCAAACGTAAAGCAATATAAAATATTTGCTTGTGTAAATACTTCAAAAGTAAATCGTATAGACTCACTGAAAACGCTTATCCAAAAATACGTCGGGGATTAGAAACGTCAAACTTCCCGAGCTCCTGGTCCAGCTGCTTCTTGCCTCGCCGGATTTAAAACAATTTCAAAACATCTGACTCGTATTAGAATCCTATTCTATGATTGACTCTAGACTTGAGACACGACACATTACTCTTATTAATCGTCGTGCTTCTCACGCGTATACTCCGGTAAACGGTTTCTAACTCGTTTATGGATCAAGTATCATTTCATATTTAACCTCGTTAGGTTAACTATTCAAATTAATCAATCGAATACTATTCGATTTCAAATCTCGATATGCGAATACGAAAGGACATCAAAACCTCACGAGCGGGGGAAAAAGGGTCTGGTGCACGTTCGTGCCTTGGGGTGCACGATCGTGCACTTTGGTGGTGCACGTTCGTGCACCTTATGTGCACGATCACGAAATCGTTTTCCGAGGGCATTTCAACGTGCTATCGGCATAAAAACGCTCCAAACGCATGCAAAACGGTTAATCTATATTCAAAACATCCAAATTCAACCCTATAATCGATAAAATGATAAAATCGTTTCGTGGCTTAAAACTTTAACTCGATATATAATGAAATTCATGTATCTAAACGCTAAAACGTCAAGCTTACTGTGATTCGTCACTGAAATATGATCGTTTCGAGCTATAGAACGTTGGAAACGGACGAGAAACGAAATCGAGCGACGGAACCGTAAGAAATGAACGAGAGAAATGAAAGAACTGATTATGCCTTCTGGATGATTCCTTCATCCATTAGATTATATATATATATATATATATAACGGCTAAAGTACGTTTTGGTTCTTGAAACTTTTAAGTTTCAATTTAGTCCAAAATCTATCCGCGTCCAAATTTTAAAAGGTCTCCGATTGACTTGAGACTTTTACCATAAATACTATAAAATATTTCGCGGACTTTGGCGAAATAAATTCCATTATGGGATTTATTATTTATTTTATAATAATTTTTGAAGTTATTTCATTAATTCTCATGAAACCGCTTAATAGAAATTATTCCAAATTTCCGATATAATTAAATTAAATTCTTCTTAATTTAATTTATCGGAATTCACGATACGTAGCACAACTTAATTATCTTAAAATATTTGGGGTATTACAACCAAGATCTGTATTATGATTTGAACGGGAAGTTCAACATTGAGATTCATTTTTATGATTGTTTATAGAGTCATATATAAACAGCAATTGTATAGTCTATCGTTTATACGATAGGACTAAAGTTAGGAATTCGATGTCTGATATTGTTTTAACGTTTGAATTCTAACTAGATACGACGAGTATCAATTTGCCAATTCAAGACAACAGGGTGTTTGACTACTGGGTTATCAGGAGCATACGCTTTGGGGGATATCAGTTTTGTGAGTTTACTTTGTGATTTTTACTTTTGAATATTTATATTTAAACGGTTTAAATAATAAATTGCATTAGTATAACAGAACCAAGAAAGATCCATTGGAACAAGCTTCTTATTGGTTGTCAATAGGCTAATGTGATCACCATTAGTGTTCTAGGTATGAGCTTGTGTCTGAGTATGTAGAGGTGTTAAGTCATTGGGCGTTGGAAGTGCTGACAACCCTGACTTAACGGGTAATTCTGAGATGAAAGTAGCACGGTTACGGTCACAAGTAAAATTGTGATGGCAGTTTCATGGTTGCAGTCCAGATACCCCGGATAAGACGTGTAGACACCTATTTTTTTGGAAAGGTAAGGGACTGAAGCGTCCAATAATAATTTTCAGAGAAATCTGTCAGAGTGACGAGCTATCGAATTGCTTGCTGGAATCTAAACAGGCGTAATCTGTGCATAGCTGCAAACTTGGAGGATTAAAACGTAATTAGCCGCAAATAGTCTATAAAAATCCAAAGAGATTGTAATCTAAGGGGTCGTTTGGTTCAAAGTTGGGAATGAGAATCAGAATGAGAATCAAAATGAGAAGGAATGAGAATGGGAATGATTGTTTTCATTTTTTGTTTAGTTCCAAGTGTAGGAATGGGAATGAGAATGGGTAAATTTCAATAAAAAAATTATTTATTATTTATTAAAAATATTTTTTTAATTATTTTTTAAATAAAAAAAAAATATTTAAAAAAAAATATTTTTTAAAATAAATATTAAAAAATAAATATTAAAAAATATTTTTTTTATTTTAAGTATATTTTTAAAAATTTAAAAATAATTTTGTTAAATAATTATATATTTATTCTTTATCATTAAAATATTTTGTTAAATTTTGATTCCCATTTTCAAAAGTTCATTCCCATGGGGTAGGGGGGAATGAGTGATTCCTATTGAAGGGGTAATCACATTCCCATTCCCTAGTGTAATTTGACAAAACAAACACAAACAATGGGAATCATTCCCATTTCCATTCCCCCCCACCTTTTTTGGTGAACCAAACGGCCCCTAAATCTAGAAATTGGACTAATTGCAATGTTTTAGAAGTTAATGGGCCAGTTTGCAAATTTTACAGACTGAATTGACCATACCCAAATCCATAGGGTCTTAGAAGCCTTTTTTTTTTCAGACACCGAAATGGACTTTTAGCACCTTTTTAATTAGCTAGCAAGTTCAAATCTAAAAATTAAAAGTAAAAATCAAAAGTAAATAATTAAAAGCTAATCCTAATCACTTATCATTTAACGCTTCTTCAACTTCAACCTAAACTCTAACTAGGCAAAACAGTAATTAGACTTAAGTAAATCCTAAACCCTAATCACCCCTATATAAACAACCTTAAGACAGCTTAGTTAAAGGTCAAACCAGAAACACAAAAATCTTAGAGCTAGAGAATTTGACCGCCCCTTGAGCAAACCTAGCCGAATTTTACACCACGCACACACACCAAATCGCACTCGATTCAGTCCTAAAAACACTAAACACGCTTTAATTCTCAAAGAACACAATCATGCACAGCTTCGAAGCTGGATTCCGCATCCACTTGGCCAGCAAACGAACCAAGGACTTAGAACAGTACTTCTGAGGACCCTCTATTATTTCTTTATCACTTTATGTCATGCTAATTGTAAATTGCTGAGTTATTGGCCAATTAGGATGCATGTTAGGTTATTTTCATTATTTCTACCATAATTGCCAAATTATGTGTTTGATAAAATTGCCATGAAATTGAGGGGAAAACATGTTAATAGCTGGAATTAACTGTTTTGTATGCTCAATTCTAGAATCCCAGTAAATTAAAACACCTAGAGTGCATATTTAGGTTGTTTTAAGCTTATTTTCCATGAAAACTAGTTGCTCGCAGCTGCTATAAATTGGTGTTTTAGTGCTCAAAATCAGTTGAAAACATTCTTTAATTTCCATATTTGCATTCTTTGTTTCGATTTATGCATTTTAACTATTTTTGTACAAAAAACGGAGCTGAAACGAGTGAAAATAGAGCTGCAAATGATGAAAACGACATGTTGTCCCTACTGTCCAAAAGCCGTTGGCGCTCTCGCCATGGAAAACTGTCGGCGCATGCACTGAAGGCGGCGGCACCATGAGTTCATCCCTGCTCCTCAGAACTTGTTTTCCAGATTTCTAGACTTCGATCCAAAACTTAGATTTAAGTTTTCGGACTCGTTTGGGCTCGGAATTAGGCCCAGTTTAAACCCAGACGTAGGGAATTTCATGTACTTTAATTTTATGCACTGTAACAGGTCACACCCGATGTAATCCGGACCTTGAAGTCCACTAATGTAATATAAAGTAAAAATCGGGCCCATTAGCCCACAACTAGTGAACCTAGCCACATCCAGGCCGAGTTCAGGGACCACCCAAACTCGGAATCGACCCTAGTTTGAACCGATAAAGCCGTATTGACGAGACAAAAAACTTTCATGTTTTGACTGAGAACCAGTTCTGACCACATCAATGTTCAAACCCGCGCAAGTGCCAGTCACTTAAAAGTCAACGAGGTTTAAAAGTATTTTCTCACCTTATATGCATACCAACTGCTTGTGAGCATGTTTGTAATGTTTACCATTTTCCAAAAGCAAGCCGAATCCAGTATTAACAGGCTAAAGGACTAACCACATTAAATTTGCTAAATCAAATCAAATCCAACTAGTCACTTAGACATCCTAGGACTACCACAAAAAAGTAATAAATGGTTGTGTAGGATATTCAAGATCACCTAATAAAATCAGTCAAACTTAGACTCCCAATTTAGGCTTTGTGCATATATGCTTAGAAGTACCTTCTACTTGCTTTGCATGACCAGTCCAGATTGAGTCATATGCGAGTCTATCTGTTTATACGCTTTCAGACTTGTTTACATTTCCAATATTATATTATGTGGACTGTTAATTGTATGTTGAGATAAGAATAAAATGAATATGCCGGTAAATAAAGCCAGTAACTGATAAGCCAAGCACATGAGTCTCGATGAGATCCACGAATCCGTTCTTTTGTTCCGATGCATGATAATCTTACCAATAAGCGTGTAAGGTTATCTAGTCAGTATAAATGGCATTTCTTAGTTGAATTAGATGGCGAATCCATTTTCAAACCCTTTCCAGATCGAGAAGTCAGCCATAAGTCTGGGCGAACGGCCCCCAAACCCCACTCCGCTCACAAGACAACAGTGATTCAGTTCATAGTATATTTTTTAAGTTGTGTGAGTTGAGACCCATACAATAGTTTGCCTATTAGGGTTTCATCTGGATCGATTAGTTGGTAACATTTTGTATATATGCGATTTCAATATTCAACTGTAAAATTGTGGACTCACTCAGAAATATTTATATTTCTAACCCCCCAAATATTTACCCTTTTAGGTAATCAAGTTACAAGGTCGGGCTTCCATAATAATTTCGGAAGTCAATGTCAACCTTACCTCTGGAACTGCAAGTAGTTGGGTTCCGAGAAGTCTGTCTTTCTGTTTATAGCAGTTCATCATATTTTGATAAACTTTGATTTGAACTACTGTATTAAAAGATGCTTGTTTTCTAGAATGTTTTGACCAGTTGTTTGAGAGATACAATGTTTTATGTTTTTAGCTTTTGAGGATTGTATTGGAAGGTGCGTCATAAGAGATTGATGTTTGCGCTCTAATTTCTTGAAATAAAATCAAGGTTTTACGACCCAAATTTCATACATTGTTGGCATTGTATTCGGATAGGGCTAATATGTAAGATGACGATTACCCTCTAATGCCTAGAGATATAATCACAGATTATGATTGCGTTTTCAATGAAAGTTTTAAAGTACTTGTGAATCAAGTTGAAAACCTTTTTATGCTTTAAACGCAACAAATTTATAAAGGATTTTAGGCTTGCTACGGATTTCGGAGCAACCACTCCCATTCCCTAACGCTAGTCTCGGCTCGAGTTTCGGGCGGAAATCGGGTCGTGACAAATTTTGTGAATGAAATAAATATTAAGGACTATTTTAAGCTTTTAATCATCTAAAATCAGAGAGTGTGTCCACTCTCGTGGGTGAGAAGGGGGGATACGTTTTTGCCAAGTTCTAGGGTGATCTGATCCACTTTTGCAAAATTTGGCTTATTTGATACTTCGTGCTAAGTTCAGGGGTGAAATGATTCTTTGTTCCACAAATAATAGGGCCCACCTATCTTAGCCAGCAAATCAAATGAAAAACCGACGCAATACAAACATTTCATTCAACATCCGATCTATCTTCCTTTCATCTTTCTTACGCCATTGTCAAACAAAAACCCTTTTCTCCTCCATCTTCACCAATCGATCATTCAATAAATTCTACCCAATCACACCTCCAAATTCTTTCTCAATGGCTACAATAGCAACACCACCGTCACCACCGCCACCACCGCTCGATCTGCGCACAGTATTATCCGAATCAAAACGCATAATAAACGCCCACTCCCGCCATTTCTTGGCTCTCTCAGTCCTCTTTCTCCTCCCCATCTCCTTCTCCCTCACCGTCTTCCCCACTATCCACAATCTCCTCACCCAATCCTCCACTCTCAACTCCAAAATCTTCCTCTCCGCCGCCACTTACGACGTCGTTTTCAACCCAAACGACACTCCCACAATCACTCTACTTCTCTCAATCCTACTCTCTCTGTTCGTCTTTGTTTTCACTCTCCTTTCACTTGGCTCCATCACCTACAGTGTTCTCCACGGCTTTTATGGTAGACCCGTTAAGATTTTATCCGCTGTTAAATCTGCCTTCACTTCCTTCCTTCGCTTGTTGATCACTTCCATTTTAATACAAAGTTTTTTTCTTTCATTGGTTATATTATGTGGGTCTTGTTTATTTTTTGTGATGGAGTTTTCAAAACTTGATAGCTCATCTCCGTTTTTTATCGGGTTTTCTGTGATTGTACTGATTGTTTTGATGTTGGTTTTAGTTTATTTGCAGCTTAATTGGCTTTTGGTTAGTGTAATTGTAGTTGTTGAATCAAGTTGGGGGTTTCAGCCATTGAAAAGGAGTAGCTATTTGATTAAGGGAATGAGAGGTGTGGGTTTGGGTTTGTGGCTGTTTTTTGGTGCTTTAGCTTGTGTTTTGATGTTCATTAGCTCTGTTTCTGGTGTCACATTGGGTATTGGTACTAGTAATAGATGGAAAAGCTGTGCCTTTGTTTTGCAAATTGTGGTTACTTCTACTTTACTTATGCTTTTGCTTCTCTACAACGTCGCTGCGAATACTGTTATGTACATGTATTGCAAGGCGATTCGCGGTGAACTTGCTTTGGAGATTGCTGAAGAGTTTGCCAGAGAGTATGTTAGCTTGCCCTTTGATGATGGGAAAGTCCCTCACCTTGTCTCCGTCGCTTACGCTTGAGAAACTTCGCAGGTCAGCACAAGCAGATTTGTAATGGTTTCGCCTTTTGTTGGTTTTAGTCTGTTACACGTTACCTTGTGTATAAAACTTGTCTGCTATTTGGATTACTTGTAAATACCATCAGCTTTTGGTTGATGATTGTTGATAGCTACGACTGGAAATTGATCTGCTCTATTTTTGTTTTCCTGACTTTTGTGTGTTTCTTATGATGAATGAATGTGTCATTTTACTTTAACTGAGCTAACTTCACAGTTGAATCTTTTGAAACTTGATTGAATGTGCAATGAGTCTGTAGTTACTAAAAACATAACATGTAAATTTTTCAAAAAAGGGATGGAGTGCATAGTGGTTAGTAATATTTGTGACTATTATGTTTTTAATTTAGAACAATAAGGCCATTCAAATATGCAGCAACATTGTTCCTCGTACTGATATTAAGTATATGCCTATTTATGAGTTACCTAGCTTGGTATGCGCATTTTCTATTTTCAAGCTAGAAATTAGAGCCGCTTAACTATTTTTTGCGTAAATAACCTAGAAATTCTTCAAGGAAAAGAGGTTGATGAACAGTCAGTAGATTGTTTGAAGGTCTATTGCAGAGAACTTATATGTTCTGTAGATGATAGGGAAGTGAAACCATGCGAACAAATTGAGGCGTGTAAATATCATTAGCTTTAGGACATTTCTTGAGGTCAATACAAAGCCATCAAGTATTTTTCTGAAATTTACTTGTTTTAACTAATATCAATGATTATATGCTTAAACTATTAACAAGTGATTATTACTTGAAAGAAGAGTGCTTTGCAAGTACTAATCATTACACTTATCAATAATGAGCAGCAGTAGAGTGATAGTAGTGGGATTAGCTTAATGTATTTGCAAGTGCTGGGTCTTGAATTTGTAGTTTTGGCAATGGAATGACATTTTATTGCTTTGCTTTTAGAGTTTGGTTAGGAATGAGAGAGACGTTTATTCTTGTCACAACATATGATGAAAATTTTGCGAGCATTTGTGGGAATGAAAATGAGTAGTTTTTGTATGTTTGATTTAATAAATTAAATATAAAAATGAGAATGAGTAAGAGTACAAAAATCAAACAAGTTTGATCCTGTTTTATATTATAAAAATTTGATTTTTAAGTTCAATTCGGTTTTGGACAACTATTTAGTTAAATTTTAATAAACCGAATCAAAAATTCAGCCGCATTAATGGATCTAGTTCGGTATGAGCAAAATCAATCCTCAAAATTTTAATTTTGTCGGTTACTAAACAAAATAAAATATTTTGGTTTGCTTCTAAAAATAGAAAATTTTGATTTGGTTTCATTCGATTTGGTTTGATTTGATACTATAAAACAGCGACTTATTTTGATTTGGTTTCATTTGATTCGGTTTGGTTTGATATTATAAAATAGCGACTTATTTTGATTCGTTTTTGGACATAATTCTTTTCTCAGTTAAGTTCTAATAGTAATATAAGCAACATGAAATAATAAAATCAAGGTCTAATAATGTGCAAAATCTAAACCTTTTTGACTTATTGAAAATATATCCAAAACTTTCTAAAGTTGTAAATCTATTCAAATTTGACAAATTCCTTATAAATCTATCCATTTTATCAAAATTATTTTAATTATGCCTAAAATAGCAATTGAATATGCGAAGTTTTTCAAAATTGAAAAGAAAAATAATTGTCTATTGAGATACTACATGATTCAGATAAATCAATTTTAAAAAATATCAAATCAATTTTTTAAAAAATTAGATAGATTTCCAACGAATTTGATAAATAGGGATAAATTTACAACTTTTGAAATGATTGGATATATTTCAAAAAAGTCAAAAATGTTTGGTTTTTGATACCATTAGCCAAAAATCAAAGTAAAAAATCAAACTAAATTTAGTTTGGTTTATAATTATGAAAAATTGGATTTTTGGGTAAGTTTGGTTTTGAACATAAGACTCTAAAATAAATCGAACCAAAAATTTAATCGAACTGAAGGGTCTTAATAGATTTAGAAAATTTGCATCCTTAAAATGTTGGTTCAGCTTGATTTTGAAAAATTAGAAAAATATTTAAATGTGGTTTGATTCTATAATTATTTTTCTAGATTTTAAATGTAAATATGTGCAAGACTCACAGGTAAGTTACTAAATTATCTCAAATTTGATTAAAATCTTTTTTTATATATATTTCATATTAATTGTTTTATTATTATTATTATTATTATTATTATTATTATTGTTAGGCTTGAAGCCTTAAAGAAACTCCGACCTTTTGTCCCCTTTTCAATCCTACACTGACGTTGAAAATTTGTCAATTTTACCCTAATTTGCATTTTTTCATTTCAATTGCACCCTAAACCATAAAAATGTTATTTCTTTATTTAACAAAAGTTCAAAAAAATTCTTTAAAAATTATCAATTTAATATAAAATGTTAATCTAATGCAAAAAGGGTTATTTTAGAGAATTTTTTTGAATTTTTGTCAAATAAAAAAAAAGGTCAATTTTATGCTTCAGGGTACAATTGAAATGGAAAAAATACAAAATGGGGTAAAATTGACTGATTTGCAACGTCAGGGTAGGATTGAAAAGGGGGTGAAAGGTCGGGTTTTTTTTTAGGACATTAGGCCTTATTATTATTATTATTATTATTATTAAATCTAAGCATCATAGAACGCCTTTTTTAAATTTGTCAAATTTCATTACATTGAATTTGAAACATATAATACTATTTGCTCAGTCCACGAATGACGTAATGAACTGAGTCTACTTAAATTTTTTTGGGAAAAGGGTCAAATAAGCCCCTGTTTAGCCTATGTATCAAGTAGGACCTCAATGTTCGGAAAGAGTCAAATAAGCTCCTAACGTTTTTAAATTGTATCATCTAAACCCTTTTTAGGGGTCACCGAGGACCCTAACGTTTGTTAAATCGTATAACCGAGGACCCCTAGGAGGCTCAGATGATACAATTTAAACACGTTAGGGTCCTTGTTGCACCTTTCTGAATGCTAAGGGGTTACTTGACATATACGTTAAACGTTAGGGGTTTATTTGACCCTTTTCCCAAAAAATATACTATTTTTAAAAATTTAAAAATTTCTATTTGTTTTAGAATTTGGAATTAGTATAACTAATTACATGCAATCAAACCTTTAAACAAATTTTAAGACAAGGCTCAATTTATTCCCTCAACTTGGCGCAAAAAATCAATTAACAACTTTAGCCTCTTGGTTCAAAAATATACAATTTTCGGAAAGTATGCTTATCGGAAAGTTTATTACTGAGGAAGTTAGTGTGAAGAAAATTAAAATTTCCATTGCTTGGTTCACTTAATAATAACTTATCGGGAAGTTGCATTTTATTTTTAATTACTTAAAATTTAAAATCAATATTACCGTCAATAAATAAATTGGCTAATTAAATATAGAGATATAATAGTATTTTAATTAATTTAATTAAGAAAGTAGAACTTACCTAATTTTTGCTAAGAAAGTTATTTTCCTAGTAAAAGGAAAGTCAACTCCTTAACTTTACGGAAACTATTGGCAAATATGAATCAAGTGAGAGAAAAGTGTTATTTTCCGGAAAGTTATACTTTCTTAGTGAACTTATCCCCAACCCCAACCAAGTGAGGAATGTAATCTGCCTGGTTTTTCTTCCGCAAAATCTCTCATCTCCAACATTGATTGCCAAGCGGTTCCAAGTCAATCGCATCTTAATGTCGAGAGATTTTTAGGTAGACTTAATCTACCACGTCATCCGTGGACTGAACCTATCATATAATGACACGTCATTAAAATGATGGCAATCTTGTAAATTCGTTGATTACTTATATACACATTTGAATAGTAATATTACAAGATTACCATTATTTTAATGACGCGTCATTGTGTGATATGCTTAGTCCACGGATGACGTGGTGGACTGAGTCTATCTAAGAATTTCTCCTTAATGTCTCCTCTTCCCTTAGTCAAAAATAATCTAAGATCTTTATGAGATTAAGCACTTCAAAAGAAAAATCTATTCCCTTCTATATAGGGTCCTTTCTATACTTGAGAACGAGGAAATATGCAAGAATAGACAAGACTAACTTAATGATCATGAAATTTTAAAATTGACTTGTTACCAAAATGATCATGAAATTTTTTAGAAACCCGAAAAATGGCCGTCGGAATCATTTATAAACGAAAAATTAAGAAACAAAAGGCATCCAATAGCAAGGTAATCAATCTTCCAGAGAAAAAGTCCAACAAGGAATTAGAATTGAGTAATATAAACAACATCACCAATCTGTTATCATGTGAAGTCCCAAATGCAAGCAATGAGCTCATGCAAACTGCAGTTTGTGTGGTATCATTGTCATGCCCTCCGCAAGGAACCTGATTCCATGTTTCAATGGTGGGTGCGGTGAATGGCCAGTTAGTCCTTGAAATTTTGGCCCAAAAATGAAAGAATTTCCAGCCTTTTCTTCGGAGCGGATTACAAAATTAACCAATCTTCATTCATCAAATCTTTCTAGTGTTAGCCTGGCTTGATGAAGATGCTTTCAATCTAAAAACACCCTCATCCTCGTCAGGACGGAAAAGAAGGTTGCTCCAGTTAGTCGATCTCTGGACAAGCCTGGATGGGACCCGATCACTATCTTCACCACCTGAAGCTTCATATCCATCACTAGTAGACCTAGATAGTGGAATGCCACTGAGAGAAACATTACCTGCAGCTGAAAAACCAGTCAGCCGCCTTGAGTCTTCAGCTCCTGATGAGGAAATGCGGAACGGGTGGATATCTGGCGAGTCTAAACTGCTTTCTGGAGAAGAACCGACAATCCCAGCTGCACTTGACATTGCTCTGCTAGTTTGGAAAGCGCTTCTCGCTTCCATCTGAAGCGGAGCTAAACTTGTCGATGTCTCCATAAAACCTTTCTCAGCACTTATACCTGGAACCGTGGTAACAGGGTCCATTGGCTGGTCAGATAGAAGCCGTCCTCTCTTATTAACTCGCCTTTTATTGTTGTCAGGCCTTGGGACCATTCGACGTCCACTGCTACCAAAGCTACTATCTCCTTCCACCCCAAAGGGCGGTTCACGCCTCACTACAGGCTGCAGGATTCTGGACTTTTTCCTTGCCTCTGCTGCAGCTCTCGAAACCTCTTCGGCATTTAATCGGGCCAAAGTCCATGGGCTAATCTTTACGGCTGCAGGGTTCTTTTTCTTCATTGGCTCATCCGCAGCTGTCTTTTTTCCCCAGGAACTCACAGACCCAGTCTCGGGAGGAACAACATCGAACTGGAAGGATAATAGAAATTGTAGTAGCATTAGAAAGAAACATGATGTCTCTAAAATTGCATTACCCTTGAAGAGAGCAGCATGCAAAAACAAGTACTGCGAACTAGCTTAAAACAACTGCTGATAAAGGAAAAAGTAACTAAATTTTATTCAATTGAGCGTAAGATTGTAAATGTAGAGTTACAACCAACGGAAGAAAATTAAATCACAGCAGTGTTTGGGGTCATGTGCTATGCTTATGACAACAAATTTCCTTCTCTTCTTTTACATTACAACATCCTTGTACAAAAAAAGCTAAATTCATATATACTCGGCTGAAAATAGACTAGTTAATAAGCAGAAAAACTATAATTTCCAACTAGTGTCCTATGTAGCACAGACACAGATATGGACACTTGAAGACGGACTCAATGGACCGGTGATATTTTAAGGGTTTCTATGTTAAAAATGAAGTTTGTGTCTGAAACACCAAATTCCCACACGTTTCTAAAACGGAAAATATTGATTGAATGAAGTATCCGTGCTACTTAGGTAGTTACTTATGGTAGTTTTTTGAATAATAGCTGTTCACTAGAATATATAATACTTGTGCTTTTCATAGCTTTGCAAGCTGACAAATCATTAGATTGGTCAACTCCAACGCCAGCATAACACCTCTTCTCAAACATAGATCAATAGTTTTGGTTGTGTACAAAATTTTAGAACCAAAGTTCCAATAGTTTAGATCTTAGAACAGTTAAAATTAAACATATTCAACTTGTCATCTGAAGTTACATTTCATTGTATGATAAGATGAGGAAAGAAGGAAAAAAACCGGCACAACAACAATTTCCTACAAAAGAGAATGAGATGAATAAGTACCTGGTCTTCCAGAAACAAGCGAGGTGGTGTACACCATGCCCCCCGATGGAAGGTAGAAAAGGAGCTTGCACTGCTCAATCCAGTAAGAGAACTGGCAGGCGACATCTGTGGACTCTGCTGGCCTCCAAATCCTTGTTGCTCCTGTTCCTGCTCCTTTAGTGCTATTATATAATCGTACGTGCTGATTCCCTTTTCAAAAAAACACAAGAACACATTAATATAATGACTCTATACATAGAATGCATGAACAAAAACATGTACAAATGCATTTCAAAAAACAGACAAAAAATGCTGCCATTAAAATAATAAATATAAACAGCAGCTTCAAACATCAAAAACTAGGAAATAGATGAGTTGATTTAAAAGGTCTTGAAAATTATAACTCCAAAGAACTTATTCAACAATACCTTTTTGATTAGAAGAATGTGAAAGAAGAACAGTTGAGCAAGAGGTAAGGTGGCAATCATAGCCAAAATGGTGCAAACTGCCTGCATGATGGTAAGAATCGGATTAACAACTAATACAATTAGTACACTCGTTAGATTGCCAGCCAAAATATATATACTCACCACTACAATAACAAATGGAACCAAAGAGAAACTGCTTCCTAATTTGGTGGAGACATCTGCAGAGAATCGCTTCCGCTCAACAAAGCAGCATATAAGCACAAGAATTCCAGTCACCCATTGTAGTATAAGCTGCAATCTCAAGCCCAATGTGTACAAACCATGTATACCTGTCAATAATCAATTAAAATGAACATGACCAAAAAATTAAATATCTTACTCTGGGATATCTTCAGAGCCATGTCACGTGGGAAAGCATTAGAGAGTCGGTGTGCAAAAAATGTCTTTGAAGATTTTTTTGGGATTTCTTAGGATACGTAGAGAGTACCGAGAAATAGAAAAACCAGTAGTATTTTTAAAAAAGGGTAATATAATCATTCTCGAGTGACTTGAGGGGAAATCTTCGAATAATTTTACATACACAGTCAAAGATGGTGCACTTTTATCTAAACAGGGATCAACACAGGTATGTTGCAGGATGGAAAGATTTGAGGCACGGTGGATCTTAAAAGACGATTTACAGATGATCGTGACATGACCATTTGAAGATTCCAGGTAAGGCAGAATTTGGGGATCTATGCTTACCAAGAGAAGAGAAGAAACCATAAGGGTAAAAAACTTTCTGTAGTTTCTTTTTCCGATACAGTTGTTAAGCCACTGCAAGAATCAATAACCAAAGATGCATTACAGGAATGTCAGGCAATTTTAAAATGGAATGGTAATATCCAGCAAGCAAGATCCTTCATACCCTGCAGTGATGATCAAATTGGTCCACACATTTGTCACAAACTCTACAGTGCTTGCTGTACTTGAAAACCTGACCAAAATTGCATGTGATAAGCATTAAGACTTCAAAAATATTATTCTAGAAGCAATTTTACTAAAACAATGTGTAAAAGGACAGCATGTCAACTTAGTCTTAACACTTCGAAATCTGGAAGAGTGGACAAAATGCAAATGCATCCAAATACCAACCTCAACTTCACACAAGCTGCAATAGAACATGCCATCTTCACTCATCTGCTGTGATGAAGATTCGTCCCTTGAACTGCATCCATTGCAGATAAGAGCACAAGGAAAGAGAGCCAATTGCAAGCAAGAACTACCTGTTACATTTTTCTGCTCCAAATCTGTATCAGGGTCTTTTGAAGTTGGATCTGCACCTGCCGACCCTTTATCCAGAGATTTCCCCCCAACAGTAGAAGCATTTGCATCATGCAAAGATGAAGCTGAGCCCCCACCTAGCTTAGAACCCTTTTGAGAGGATTGTTTGCTATCATGTGGAATGTTGAGATATTTTTTGGACCTAAAAACTCCTGGATCTGCAGGATCAGATGCTGCGCACCATATATATAGGCCAAAGACAAATGTAATCTGAAAAGAGAGAGAGAGAGAGAGATTCTGAAGGTTCAATACAGAGGTAGGCATAATCAATATAACAAAAAAGGAAACACAATTATTGAACAAATACATTTACATGCATACCATGTTGTATAATTATAATCTTTTGGGGAAAATGATCATGGCCTAACACAAGTGCCTTTATTTATAGAATCTCTACATTAAAATTGAAGCCTATTACTTAGCATCTGATAAATGAACTAAGAACAGCTATCAAGTCATGGCTAACAAAACTTTCAAACTACATCATAGAGACCAAGAAACTCTAAACCAGAGACACGAAATTCAACATCCATTTATGAATCCATTAGCATTCGCTGGCAATAATAACCGTTAACTTCTGGCTCGATGAATGTAGATATACTGGGACCATGCAATTAAGCATATTATGAGGCAGAATCAAAAATTCTACTAGGACAACTCTCTTGATTGTCCACTGGGAAACCACAATCAAAATATAGCTTCATCGAGCGACTTAACGTTATTTAACCCGAAAGGCCAATTGTCACTACTAATATCAAGGAGAAATTAATAGTGAGAAGCCTTTATCTAGAGAATTGACAATTTTGATTTTCAAATGTCAAAAAACTCAAATCATCTGGTAAAAGGAGACAGAAAATTTTCACACATTTGAAAGGATCTAAGGGTTCAATTGCCAACAAATAAACAAAAGGAATCAAACGGGCAACGAAAATCAAATTAGTAAAAGCACAACTTAAGTGAATAGACAAGCACAGAAGCACAGATCTCAGTTCTTAAACCCACAGAGACACAGTTCAACTACATGAAAATAATGTAAAGAAACTTACCAAAGGAGTGTAGAGTCCCACAGCAATATACTGAAAAACTTTCCTCCCAACAAAAGGAGCAAAGAACACATAAAAAGCAAACCCCAATGCAAGAAACACAGCAACAGCCACCACCTTCAACAACAAAAAAACACTCAAATTCAGAATTTTAACTAAAAAAAAGATATTACCAACAATAAATAACATCACCTGAAGTGGGTGATATGGAAGCTGCCATCCATTTTTCCTCATTGTTAGTCCAAAGTACAGCAAACCCAGAAAATACAAATAAATGTAAGGGATAAGAAACAAAAGGGTTAGAAGAAAAACTGAAGAAAAGACTTGGGTTTTACTTAAATTCTTTAACTTTCCTCATTTGGGTATCAGAAAAAACCATTCTTTGAAGCCATGGAAGGAGAATAAAGAAAACTTTGTCTGGTTCACTCAAACATAGCCAAAGGTTATGGGAGACAAACAAGAGAGACTCAATAAAAAAATCTGAACTTTTGAATTAGGATTTAGTTTTGTTGTTTAGTGTGTTGGGCATTGGAAGCAAAACAAAGATCTAGAGAGAGAGAGCTTTTGATGGCCATAATTAGGATTGGTAGGAGTGATAGCTTCAGCTTTATTTTCTTGTTTGTAGCGTTACCTTTTGGCCTGGGGAAATCATGTGTCACAACAGGCTAGGCCACACTGCAACCAGACATTTCATTAGTTTCTCTTTTCTTTCTTTTTCTCTTTTATTTCCACCACCTACCTCTCCCTCCCTCTCTTTTAAAGCTACTTATTACATCTCCAACATATACTCTTTATACTAAACGTAAAAACTCAAACTAACATTTTATAAGTACTAGATTTTTTGAGCAAAGAATCAATTCATCCCTCAATTTGGCACAAAATATTAAAAAAATCATTTTAAATATTTTTAGATCAAACAGATTCGCAAGTATGTTAGAGTGCATCAAATCGGCCCTTTTTTCATCCTCGTCCACTCTCAACCTGTGTTTGAAACACTCTCCTAGTTAAAAGATTGATATAGTCCTTATTATTTTAAAAAATTTACAAAATAACACCTAAAACTTAAAAAAATTATTTAAAATTTAAAATAGCTCCTCCTTAGGGGAGGAGCACTACTCCTCCGGCAAGAGGCGGATCTACTCTTCACCTAAGGAGCAGATCTGCTCCTCACTCAACGAAGAGCTGGTGCTCCTCAGGCGAGGACCATTTGTTCCTCGTTGAGGAGCAGGTGCTCCTCGTCGGAGGAGAATTGCCCCTCCGAGAGAGCATATGCATCTAGGTCTGCTCTTTTTTGTCTGGATTTGCTCCTTCAACAAAAAAAAATTGGTTTAAAAAAATCTGGTTAAAAAAATATCCGACGGCGGTTTTCGGTGGTGCGGTGGTTTCCGGTAGAATAGAGCGGTTTTCCGGTGAAAATGAAGCGGTTTCCGGTGAAAATGAAGCGGTTTCCGGTGTGAGTGGAGAGTTAAATTGATTCGGTTTTACATAGTTTAGGGGAGGGATATCCCACTTTCTTTCGGTGTTTTTGATACAAACATGCAAGTTGCGGGTTAGTTTGACCTAAAAGCCTCCAAAATTACTCTTTTGATATTGCATGCCAAATTTAGGGGGTGAATTGATCCTTTGTTCTAGTTTTTTTATTGGTCTAATTACTTAAAAACCATTTACGTTGAATTATATTTCATTTATACCTTAACATAAGAAAAAAGCCAATTCTATTTTTTTTGATTTTTTTGTCAATCATCAAAAGGGGAGCCATTTTATTATTATAGAGGTACACCAATACAACTACTGGGAGAACTGGGAGCTAAGAGACTACTTACTACATCTAGCCTCAAGAAGCGGGGTAGAGGAATTGGTCGACTCAAAAACAATGTTTTTAATACTACTAAAAATTTGATCAACAGTCTTTAGATTCAGGTTGAAAACAAATTTTTATGTTTCAACTCTACCCAAAAAAAAATGACAATTTAATTAATGGCCTAATTATTTAAAAACCACCCACCTTATAACTTTTTTACATTTATACCATGACCTACAAAAAATTTCAATTGCACCCTATTTTCGATTTTTATGTTTCATTTGTACCCAAAATTAAAAAATTTAATAATTTAATTAATTTAAGGATGAAAATATTAAAAACAAGATATATAAATGATTAATATTATGGTTTTATTAGAATATAGGTTAAAAATGAAGGACTAATTTAAACTCTTTTTCAAAAGAAAATAGGTCAATTCAACTTATTAGGGTAGAGATGAAACATAAAAATCAAAAATAGGGTACAATTGAAAATTTTCCTAGGTCATGGTATAAATAAAAAAAATTACAAGGTGGGTGGTTTTTAAGTAATTAGGCCTTAATTAATCTAAGGATGAAAACATTAAAAACAACTAAATAAAAGGATTATGTCATACTTTTTTCTATTTTGTGGTGTTGATACCTGATGGAGTCTGCCTTCTGAACCAGTGAGTAAGACCTGCAAAACAAGGTAGAAGCTAACCGGACGGTGGTTGTCCGATTAACTCTCCGATGCTAAAGTCAGTTTAGAGCTTTGAGCAGCGTTTTGTGTATATGAATGTAATTGTGATTCTAGGCATACCTCGTGCTCCTTTTATAGTAGTCGAATATACCTAGTAGAGTTGTATTAGGCAGGTGAATCCTACTTTGTAGGGATTCGACGATATCGTAGGGATTCTCCTGATTTGTCGTGATCTACCTTAATCTGATAAGAGTCCTATTTAGGAACGTCTTCCTAAATAGTCTTATCTTCCTAAAGTAGAGTTTATCCTTCCATATATAGTGTTTGTGTCCAAATAGGACAATACTTCCATTCTTAGTCGATTACACGAATCCCAGACCTAACGCGCTTTGGGCGGATCATGTGGGATTCGGTCTTTACTGGCATATCTCCGAATCTCTAAGGATTCGGTCTTTATTAGCATATCACCGAATCTTAAGGGATTAGGCGTCTCCTTCATATCTTCGGATCTTCAGAGGGAGTCCGGTATCACCTGAGAGTGGATCTCCTGTGACTCGGCTCCATTATATTTACAATAGGATTCGGTATCCATCATTAGCCCCCCCGCAAGTGAGCGAAAGCAGTCGGTATTCATGCCTTAGTGGATTTTAGCTCTTTTGGAGCTGAGTCCCCTTATACGGGCGAGTCGCTTTGTATTCCGGGCGAGTCGTTTCATATGTCTGTGGGCGACGTTTCTTCTTTAGTAAGATTCCGCGTTTGCCACGCGTCGTCTATCAGTAGAGGGTTGTGGCTGGATGAAGGACAAGTGTCTTCGTGTGCTATTAGTTGGTCCTTATTTGTAATTATGGGATCCCGTCTTTTCAGTTTCTTCGGTTTAAGCTATATAATTGCTCATTTTCCTTCTTCTTCCATCTTTGCTCTTTCTGCAACTGCTAAAACAAATGTCTTCAAGCTTTCTGCGGGTTTCCTTTTGCTTTCAAGATTCCTCGTTTTCAAGTTGCTCCTTATCTTTCTTTCGATCCTGCGTATTTGCTTGCGAGGTATTTTACCTTTTCGCTAATTTGATTTCTTGGTAGTTCTTTGCAGTTTTGATTTTGTTCTTCTTGTTCTTCTTGTTCTTCTTGTTCTTCGTCTTTTTCTCTCTTTTGATCTTTTAGAATTTTAATTTCACTATCATTCCGTGTTTCCCCCCCATTTTAATTTTTTTTAAAATGTCAGAAGTAACCGAGGGGGCGAAGGGTGCTCGTGACGAGCTAGAATATACCCGGAGCTCCTTGTCAAGAGAACAGATACTTGGCTATGCCGAGGAATTTAGTTTTCCTGGGTCATATGTTATTCTAAGGCCTGGAAAACTGTATCGGGCGAATCATAGCACCGATTCGTCTTCCAAGATAGTAATTTTTCATGAGCAGCTTTTAGCGGGTCTTAGGTTTCCTTTAGAATCTTTGATCGTAGAGGTCTGTCATAATTTAGGTATTCCTTTGGGTCAACTTCATCCGAACGCGATTCGCCTTCTTTGTTCTTTTATGGAATCGTGTAGGGTTCGGATGCAGGAGCCTTCGCTTGCTCTTTTTAATTATTTTTATGTTTTCTCCCGCCGAAAGGGAGAGGAATTTATTTTTGCTGGTGGTCGACCGAATCGGTCTCTTTTTAGTCTTCCGTCTTCTTTGAAAGGTTGGACCCCTAAGTTTTTCTTGGTTCAACATTCCTCTTTTTCTACTTTTCCGCGGAGTTTTACTTCTAGTAAGGTTTCGCTTTCTGATGTACCCGATCTGACTGATGGAGAAAGGGACTTCGCCGTGTCCTTGTTGTCTGATTGTCGCTTTGATAAGCCCAAGTACAACATTCTTTTAGAACGATATTTAAGTCGCCGTGAAATACTTTTGGCAGGTCTTCCCTTAGAAGGTATTTTTCTAACTTTTGCTGTTATGTTTTTGTTTTGTAGGATGTCGACTTCTCTTGAACATTTGCTTGACAATTTTCATGTCGATATGACTGTAGATATGGGCGAGGTCACTAGCGGCGTTCCTAACCCTTCTACGATTGCCGTGCCGAATCCGTCGCCTGATTCGGTGGGTCTTGATCCTGCTTATGGCGATCAGGTTCCTGCTGCGACTCCTGAGTCGCCTCTGCATCCTTCGAAGGATTCAGTTCCTTCTCTGAAGGAGTTGCCTACCGCCGGCAAAAAACGTCCTGCTGAGGACCAAGCTGGAGCTTCTTCCAAGCGTCCCAAGAAGAAGAAATCTTCTGGGGTGTCTGTCGATGAGGCACCTCGGTTTGCAGCTTGGGCGGACGCACAAAATCCGCCTCGACTTTCAAACGTCGCTATTCTTCATGCTTGCATGGAGAATATTATGATAAAAGAGGACATCGAGTCCATTGATCGCGAACATGGCGATAGTTTGGCTGAGTTCGCCTGTCTTGGCGGTTTTTCGGTATGTTTTTCTTCTTTTATTTTATATTATGATTTGCTTCTATATTTTTCTTATTTGTTGCTTTCTTTCGCAGGTGGTCCAGTCCATCGCTGTTTTGGAGCGCCGCCGAAGGGATGCGGTGGATCAACTGAAGAAGCTTCAGAAGGATTCTGAATCCTGGCTCTCCGAAAAGCAAAAGATGGAGGAGGAAGCTGGCGAGGCGACTGGTCTGATCCAACAGCTGAGGTCCTCCGTATCTGCCAAGACTCGGGAGATTTCCGCCTTAGAGTCTCGGGTTCGAACTTTATCCGATGAAGTCGAGTCTCTAAAGTCTTCTTCAGATGCTCTCTCTAAGGAAAGGGATGATCTGAAGAAAGAAGAGGGGCGTCTCCGCCAGCGCTTGGGTGACTCTGGGAGCTTTTATTCCCAAGTCATGACTCAATACCGGCTGGCGATCGGGGCAAAGCTGCGGGAGCAGAATCCTGGCGTCGATCTTTCTGGAGTCAATCAGTTGGATCCTGCTTCTTTGGCGAAGGAGGTGAAGGCGAAGCTTGATAAGCAGAAACAAGATGCTTTGAAGAAAGCTTAGTTTTTATTTTCTTCTTTTTGTATTTTTTGCTTTTTGTATTTTTTGCTTTTGTATTGGATCGTAGGCGGATCCTTTGTAATTTTCCTTTGTGAATATAATGATCTTTTGACCATTGCTTTTCTTTAGCTGTAGAGTTAATCGAAACTCGTTTGTTATTTTGAGAAGTTAATCTAAACTTCTGTTGGTGTGATTTATTTGTAGGTCCGAATGGATCCTTTTATTTATTTGACTCAGACGAGTCCAAATTGTTTTTAACTAAGATTCGAACGATTCTTGTTAAATTGTATATATTAGGTCTCGAGCGAGCCTGTAAAATTTACTTCTTATCGCCAAATCGCCCTTTTATTTCAAAAATAGAAATAAGTACATGCCATGAATTAATCTATTGATAATACTTTCTCAGGTGCTCTACATTTCAATATCTGGGTACCATGGACCCAGTTATTGTCTTTAGTTTATATGCGCCCTTGCCAGTAGCTTCTTCTACAATGTAGGGGCCTTCCCAATTAGCTTGCATTTTCTTTACTCCTGCGTTTCCTCTGCCAACTTCCGCGTTTCGTAAGACCAGATCGCCTTTTTGAAATTCTCTTGAATTCATTCTCTTGTTATGGTATCTTGCAGCTTGCTTCTTGTATGTGGCGGCTCGGACCGCCGCTTCATCCCTCCTTTCCTCTAGTAGGTCTAGACACAGCCTTGTTCTAGCCTCGTTAGTTTCTTCTTCTAGATAGTTCACTCTGATACTGGGTATGCCAATTTCTACCGGAATTACCGCTTCAGTGCCGTAGGCGAGTCTGAAGGGTGTTTCGCCAGTTCCTTTTCTAGGAGTTGTTCTGTATGCCCACAGAACGCTGTATAATTCTTCTGCCCAGTTCTCCTTATACTGAGAAAGCCTCTTTTTTATTCCTTGTGCTATGGTTCGGTTGGTGACTTCCGTCATTCCGTTTGTTTGAGGGTGCGCCACCGAAGTAAATTTCAAATTGATCATCAGTCCTTTGCAAAATGCCTTGAACCGCTTGCAATTGAATTGTTTGCCGTTGTCTGCTATTACAGTGTGGGGTATGCCAAATCGGCATATTACTTCGTTCTTGAAGAATTCCTCTACTTTGGCTGCAGTGATGGTTGCGACTGGCGCTACCTCTACCCATTTTGTGAAGTGCTCTATTGCGACGATTAGGAATTTCAATTGATGTTTTCCCGTTTCAAACGGTCCAACTATATCAATCCCCCATGTGGCGAACGGCCAAGGGCTCTCCATTGATCCTTGAGGTACTGCTGGTACACGACTGATATTGTCGTGTCTTTGGCATTTATCACATTTCTTGACTAATGTTTTCGCATCTTCTTTGATGGTCGGCCAGTAGTATCCTTGGAGTATTGTTTTTCTTGCTATGGTGACTTCTCCTTCGTGTGCTCCGCATATTCCTTCGTGGATTTCTTTTAAGATGGATTCTCCTGTCTGGGGCGAGACGCACCTAGACCATGGATGAGTCAAGGAGGTTCGGTAAAGAACTCCGTTGTGAAATGAGTAGTTGGCAGATTTTCTAATGGTGCGGATGGCTTCGATTTTGTCTGTTGGTAATTCGCCGTGGTCTAGATATTTGATCAATGGGGTCATCCAGGAGTCGGCCTCTTCGATTGTCATGACTTCTGCTTTTCTGGTGCTTGGTGATTCGAGAATTTCTTTTAACTGCATTTTAGTGAATAGATCTCCGAGTTCTGATGCTGATTTGGCGATGGCGTCGGCTTCGGTGTTTTCCTCTCTTGGGATTTGAATGATTTCCCATTGTCCTCCTTGTGCTTCCAGCTGTTGGAGCTGTGTCATGACTTGTCCCAGATATTCGATCATCCCTGTTTCTTTGGCTTGATACTCTCCCTTGACCTGATTTACCACCAGCTGGGAGTCGCTATAGATCTTTAGGATTTCCGTTCTTATTTCTAATGCGAGGCCGAGGCCTGCGATTAAGGCTTCGTACTCAGCTACATTGTTGCTGGCGGTGAATTGGATGTTTACTCCATATTCGATTCTGATTTTTTCGGGTCCTTTGAGGATGGCTCCTGCTCCGGCTCCTTTTTCATTCGACGCTCCATCTACGTGAAGTTCCCATACTAAGGCTGGTTTGGGCTGACCAGTCTCGGTTGGAGTTATTTCTGCTACAAAGTCCGCCAAAGCTTGTGCTTTTAGAGTCGGGCGAGGTTCGTATCTTATGTCGTGTTCGCTGAGTTGGATGGACCAGTGGACTAATCTTCCGGACGTTTCTGGTCGTTGGATCGCCTTTCGCAATGGTTGATTTGTTCTTACCACAACGTTGTGACTTTGGAAGTAGTATCTCAGCTTTTTAGCTGTGGTTAATACGGCCAGTGCCATTTTTTCGATCTCTGGGTATCGTGTCTCCGCGCCTTTCAAGACTCGACTAATGTAGTAGATTGGCTTCATCTCGTTGTCTTCTTCCCTCACCAGTACTGTTCCGATAGTCTCGTATGTGGTGCTGATATATAGATATAGCGTCTCCCCTTTCAGCGGTCTGCTGAGCAATGGGGGGGGGTGACGAGGAACTTCTTTATTTCTTCAAAAGCATTCTCACAGTCTTTATTCCATTCAAATTTTTGTGTTCCTTTGAGGGCTTTGAAGAAAGGCAAGCATCTTTTTGCTGAGCAAGACATGAATCTACCGAGTGCTGTGATTCGCCCGTTGAGTTTTTGAACTTCGTTTACGTTTCTTGGTGCCTTCATGTCCATAATTGCTTTGATCTTCTCGGGGTTCGCCTCTATTCCTCTTTGAGATATCATAAATCCCAGGAATTTCCCGCCTTATACACCGAACGTGCATTTGTCAGGATTCAGCTTCATTCCGAACTTATTCAGTATGTTGAATGTTTCTTCAAGATCTTTTGCATGGGTTTCCTCGTTCTCGCTTTTGATGATTAGGTCGTCTACATACACCTGGACTCGTTTTCCTATCTCGTCTTTGAACATGAAATTCATAAGCCTTTGGTATGTCGCTTCGGCGTTTTTCAAACCGAAAGGCATCGCCGTGTAGCAGTAAGTTCCTCCCTCCGTGATGAATGAGGTTTTTTCCTGGTCTTGCTCCTTCATCTGGATTTGGTGGTAGCCTTGAGCTGCGTCGGCTAGGCTATACATCGCGTGTCCAGCAGTAGAGTCCACAAGTTGATCGATGTCTGGGATAGGGTAGCTATCTTTAGGACACGCTTTGTTTAGATCGGAGTAATCTACACACATTCTATTTTTTCCGTTGGCTTTCTTTACGATAACTACGTTAGCTACCCACTCGGGGTAGTGGAATTCTCGTATGAATCCCGCTTTCTCCAATTTTTCTACTTCTTCAGCGATTATTTTCTGTTTTTCTTCCGAGAACTTCCTTTTCTTTTGCTTCACAGGGTTCGCCGCTTCCGCTACATTTAGATCATGAGTAATGACTTGGGGGTCTATCCCGACTATTTCTGACGCGTTAGCAGCGAAGGTTTTGACGTTGTTTTTCAGCATGGCCGTGATTTCGTTTTCGATCTTTGGGTTCATGTTTGCGCCGAGATTTACTCTTTTCTCCTTGTCGAGTTGGAGTTTCTTTGTTTCGCCTTCGGGTGCTGTTTCTTTTTCTTCGATGTCGTGATTAAGGATTTCTTCTATTGCCATTGTTTCGCCTGATTCTTTTATTGCTCGTTCGTAGCACTTTTTTGCCTCGGCTCGGTTTCCTTGTATCGTGATAATTCCTTGTTTCGTTGGTAACTTCATGGTTAGTGCCTTTACGCTCGTCACGGCGGTTGAGTCGTGGAGGAAAGGTCTCCCCAGTATCGCGTTGTACGACAAGTCGATTTCTACGACACTAAACCATGTAGGTAATTCCTCGCTTTTCCTTGTCCTTCCTAGCTTGACATCAAGTGTAATTGTTCCGTTGGGCTTAATTGGCGAGCCCCCAAATCCTACCACAGGTGTGGCATTTCTTTTTAGTTCTGCTAGTTCTCTTCCTAGGCTTTCGTAAGCCTTTCTTGTTATTAGGTTTATTGCGCTTCCTTCATCGATCAGGATTCTCTCAACGTTCCAGTGTTCGATGATCATGGCTACCACTAGAGCTTCGTTATGCTCTTCAGCTATTCTCCCGAAGTCTTCCCCGTCAAAAGTTACTGGAGGAGGAGTTGAGAGTTCTGTTGCTTTCCGTTTTCTCTGTGACGTTTGATTCTTCAGGTTTACTCTTTCAGAAGTCATCTTCTTCAATGAGATTTGTTTTTGAGTTCAGAAAAGCTCCTTCTTTTTGAAGTTTAGTTAAGCTTTTCCCACAGACGGCGCCAATTGATGGAGTCTGCCTTCTGAACCAGTGAGTAAGACCTGCAAAACAAGGTAGAAGCTAACCGGACGGTGGTTGTCCGATTAACTCTCCGATGCTAAAGTTAGTTTAGAGCTTTGAGCAGCGTTTTGTGTATATGAATGTAATTGTGATTCTAGGCATACCTCGTGCTCCTTTTATAGTAGTCGAATATACCTAGTAGAGTTGTATTAGGCAGGTGAATCCTACTTTGTAGGGATTCGGCGATATCGTAGGGATTCTCCTGATTTGTCGTGATCTACCTTAATCTGATAAGAGTCCTATTTAGGAACGTCTTCCTAAATAGTCTTATCTTCCTAAAGTAGAGTTTATCCTTCCATATATAGTGTTTGTGTCCAAATAGGACAATACTTCCATTCTTAGTCGATTACCCGAATCCCAGACCTAACGCGCTTTGGGCGGATCATGTGGGATTCGGTCTTTACTGGCATATCTCCGAATCTCTAAGGATTCGGTCTTTATTAGCATATCACCGAATCTTAAGGGATTCGGCGTCTCCTTCATATCTTCGGATCTTCAGGGGGAGTCCGGTATCACCTGAGAGTGGATCTCCTGTGACTCGGCTCCATTATATTTACAATAGGATTCGGTATCCATCAATACCTTTAATTTTAAAAATGTTTAAATAAGTCATAACAATTAATTAATTTTTAATATTTTATTAAAAAAATTAATAAACTTAAAAAAGAAATTGAAGAACATATTTGAAGATTTGTTCTTTATGAAAAGAAATTGAAGAACAAATTTGAGGATCGATATGTTCTCCATGAAGAACAGACTTGGCGATGGTCCAGACCTGCAATGGTCCAGATCTTATGGGGATTGTTTCGGAAGAAAAAATTTGCAGTAACATTTTCAATTTTTTTTCGTAAATCGACTTTATTTTGTATAAAGGGCATATGTTTTATGTTTTTTAATTTTAAAAAACTATTAATAATTGGCTGAATACATCTGTACGTCCCTACACTTTCATTATTTTTTACTTTAAGTCCCTCCACTTTCAATTGTCTATACTGCATCCTTGCACTATGATATCTTTTTATCCTAGGTCCTTTTTCTTTTAATCAGATTTTCAAACTTTTTCAATTATTTCAGTTTTAGTCATTCAACTTTTATTTTTTCAAAACAGTTCAGAAATATTCAGAAATCTACTAGGCTCTGATACCATCAATTGTGAGCCTACTCATACAAAGGCGGAACTAAAAAGTTACTCAAAGATCCTTAAAATTTGTGTTTGTTATTTCTGAACTCCTTCAGCTTCTCATATTCATGAAAGTATCGAGAGCTTGCAACAAAACCTAATGGTTCTCTATTTTTAAGAAAATAATTTTCAAATTCACTTTGTTTAAGAGTCAACTCTTCTAAATGTTTAGAAAAACTTTCTACAGATTTATTTAAAGTTTCTAAAGTCACACTTAGAGAATTAAGACAATCAACAACAGAATTTAACAATCCTATTACTGGTTCCTTACCTACTCATTTGTCAGGGCCAAAATTATTGAGCCGAGACTGGCGCTAGGGAACGGGAGCGGTAGCTCCGGAACCTGTAGCAAGCCTAAAACCACTATGAATTTTTTCGCGAATTAAATATATTATTCTATATCAAACGTTTCGGAAAACCTTTTTAAACATTACCATTATACTTATCAAAATATCTGAATTACTTTTCGAAAACCATTACAAATGATTCTTAGAAATTAGGGTCTTACCGAGCGATATCTCAGATCTAGCACTGCCCTGTTTCTAGTCATAATCGTGACTAATTTCACTCATGCCAATTGGTTAAAGAAATCAAACGGGAGAAAACATCATTCTTTAAAATTAATTATATATATACCGTTTGACTTCAATATTATTCACAAATAGACGCCTACCGACTACTGCAGCGCTATGAAGTGATACTTCCTTTGACACATACTTCAACCACTGTGAACTTCCAGAACAAGAAATGGAAGTCCATCCTTTAAAATGCTTTCATCTGAAAGGAAAGACTGTGAGGGGTCAATATATGGGAATATACTGAGTGAGTTCATACATTTACTAATAAGTATTCAAATAAAATATAAAGCAATGCAGTAGTATTCAAACCATATGCAGCCAAGTACTGGATCCGATTGAAACCCTAATCCTCGAACATATCATTCGTGTATAATCAACTCGAATTGATCCAAATGGTCCGACCCGGGAGTGTTGACACTCCACCTCGTCGATCGCGACCAACTTCTTAGTTCCACAGTGTGAGTCCAACTCACTAGATAATGGGCTCAGGTTACACTGTAACCGAGTTCTCGCTCGTATCGAATTCATTATCCAACTTCAAAATTCATACTCATAATCGAATTTACAACTATATCCAATCAACACTGGTGATCACACAGTCCTATTGCCGCCCAATAGGTAGCATGTTCCATCGGATCGATACCGGTTTCAAATCTACTATATGTACAGTTCAAGTAACGAATTTGCATTTCAAACATTCAAATCAAATATAAAGCAATATAAAATATTTTACTTGTATAAATAATTTAAAAGTAAATCGTATAAACTCACAGTGACCGCTTATCCAAAAATACTCTGGTGCTCAGAAACGTCTAGCTTCCCGAGCTCCTGGTCCAGCGGCTCCTTGCCTTGCCGAATCTAAAACTATTTCAAAACAATGGACTCACATCATAATCATATTCTATGATTCTAGACTCAAGACACGACGCATTACTCTTATCGATTATCGTGCTTCTCACGTGCATCCCAATAAGCGGTTTCTAACTCGTTTACGAATCGAATATCACTTTTAAATAAATTCTCTTTTAACCTCGTTTGGTTAATTAACTCAAATACATTGTTATTCAATCGGTTTCAATCTCGATACGCGAGTATTTACAAATTTCCAAAATGTAACGATTGGCTGAAACACTGTGCGAGCGCACGTCTCACTGTGCGTTTGCACACAGGACTATGCGTTCGCACAGTCCCTCAAGACTGTGCGTTCGCACAGTTTGCTGTGCGTTCGCACAGTTGGACCGTGCGGCGTACAGCCGCGGGTTTTCACCCTGGCTCCATTTCCGACGTGCTTTCGATGTAAAAACGATCCTAACGCATCCAAAACGCTTAATCTATATTCAAAACGCTATAATTATATTCTAATATCGTTAAAAACGATATAATCGTTTCGTGGCCTAAAACTTTAACTCGATATATCAAGAAATTCATCCATCCAAACGAGAAAACGTCGAGCTTACCGTGATTCGCCGTTGAAATACGATCAATTCAAGCTATGGAACATCGGAAACTGACGAGAAACGGAGATCGAGCGACGAACCGTAATTTAGCGTCGAAGAAATAAGAAAAGAAAATGAATCTGAGAGTGAAGGATTCTGGATCCTTTATTCACTTCATTCTTTTTTTATATATTTGGCTAATGTACTCTTTTAATCCTTCATCTCTTTAACTTAAACCAATTCTCTTTTAAACTTTCTATTTTAACTTAACGATTAATTATTTCCTTTAACTCAATTACGTACATATTATTTACATCCAAATAAATAATACGATTCCAAAATTATTACTTTTCATCAATAATCTTTTAATCGCTATTCTCGGGGCTTAATTAGCTAATTTACGTTTTGATCCTTGAACTTTTCAAAAGTTGCACTTTAGTCCAAAACGCATCCGTGTCCAAATTTTGAACAGTCTCCGATTGACTTGAAACTTTTTACCATAAATATTATAAAATATTTCGCGGACCTTGGTGAAATAATTATCACCTCGGGATTTATAATTTATTTTATATTAATTTTCTAAGTTTTTTCCTTCAATCCCGCTAATCCGCTCAATAAAAATTATTTTAAATTCCCGATATCATTAAATTAAATCCATCTTAACTTAATTTATCGGAATTTACATTATTCTAAAATATTTGGGGTATTACATCTGTGATCTAAATGGAAAAATCAGGAGGGCAATTATCATTCATCAAACTTCAAGCTAAAACTTCAATCCTAAATTTTATCAATCCTAAAAGTGTGGTGGTTTAGGTGTGAAACCTATTCATGCTTGGAATGTGGCAGCAGTGGCTAAGCATGTCTGGAATATTGTCACTTTGAAAGCTACTTTATGGGCTAGATGGGTCATAGACAATAAGCTCAAGAGAATGAGTTTTTGGGGGATCTGCAAGCCTACAGATTGCTCCTGGTCCTGGAACAACTTATTGAAGATCAGAGGAGACATTATTGATTATTTTGAGTATAACCTGGGATGTGGTGATAGGTTTTCCTTTTGGCATGATCCATGGCCTGATGGAAAAGCTTTGAAGAATAGATTTCCATCTGTTAACATCCAAGACTCAGAGATCCCCAAGGATGCTAAAGTCAATAGTCTGTGGAGAAATGGGGATTGGAAGCTCCCTGATCCAATAGATGAAGAAACACAGAATGCTTGGGATTTTGTGACTAAGAACTTTAAAGTTAAAGATAATGAAGAAGATAGAGTAAGATGGAAGATTTGCAGGAATGGGAAGTTTTATGTGAAGAGTCTGTTTGAGAAAATGAATGGGGCTCATAACTCAGTAATCTGGCACAATCTGATCTGGTTCCCTGGGCATATTCCTAAATTCTCCTTCATTGCTTGGCTTTGTTTAAAGAGAAGAATTCTGACTAAAGATAAACTTGTGAAGTGGAAAGTTATAGACTCAGATACTTGTAGTCTTTGTGGGTGTGAACCTGAAAACATTGATCATCTGTTTTTCAAGTGCTGTTTCTTTGAAAGAATCTGGAGTACTGTGCTTGATATTATGGGATACAGAAGGAAAGGGATGAGTTGGAGCAGGGAGATTAGCTTTCTTATAAGAAGAACCTCAGGAAGATCTAAAGAGTCCAGGATCAAAAAGCTCTGGTTCACTACTGCAGTCTATTATATCTGGATCTCCAGGAATGATGCCATTTTTAATCATAAAGTTACCAATCCTGATTTGGTCTTTAAGCAGATGAAAAGTGTAGTTGAAATGAGGAAAATGTGATGATAGATGGAGGCTGAGCTTCTGTAGTTTTGTTTATCTTTGGCCAGTCTGAGTTTTGTTCTCTGGCTTTAGTTTTTGTTGTTTTCTGTTCTGTTTTGTAGCCTGCTAGCCTGTTAGCAGTGGCTTTCTCTGTTTTTGGGTGTATCTCGTTTTTCTTCAGCATTAATATAATTTGCTGCCTTTTGGTTGATTGACCAAAAAAAAAATTTCAAATTTCAACTTGAGATAAATAAAATAATTTATTGATCTAAAAATATATACCTTCAATGAGCAGGGTCCACTAAGCTTCCGCAAATAGCTTCCACTTCCTTTACGCTCGTCACCAGCAGCTAGAAGGTTCTTTTGTGTTATGAATGCCCGCCTTACTTCAATTGGTTATGGGACTTATGAAACACTCCTTCACTAAAACAAACCGTCGTAAAATAGACAAGGTATATAGTAGCAAAAACTCTTCAGAAAATGATATGAAAGAAACTCTAATTTATTTATGCTCCCTTCGTTCATAGAACTTCAGGGTATTTATAGGAAAATACACGAGTAGTTGGTGCCTCTAGTGCTGTTTGCCAACTCAAAAGCAACAATAATTACAAGCACTAACAAAAAGTAGTGCGCAATAATAAAACAAGACAGCTGGTGTCTCTGGTACTGTTGTCCAGCTGGTGCACACAAATTTACAATAATTAGATTCATATACAACACTAAAGTTGTCTCCACTAACTAATGTAGTAGGGGCCAATTCACATGTAGTGCTTTGGGAAGGGTGTCCGCCTCAATTATGTATTGAAGCATTCGTCACACATGACGTTTTTGTCATGCCACCTGTGAGTGAGTGACAGGCAGGTCCCAATTCATTTCGTCTAGCTCATGCCTTGCTTTTTCAAAGAGCTGTTCTCTATACCCAGCTACTTTCTTCCAAATCTCAAAGGTTTCTGATTTGAAATTCAAGCTATCATCTCTATTAACTAGCTTCAAGAGTAATTCTTTTGCCTCTTCTCGTCCAGAGATAAATTTTTCATTATCGACTACTTCAAGATCTTTGGACCAGATAGTTATGAACATTCTTCCATCTCCGATAATGATATAGTTAGAATTATTAAATATACTCTCCAGAACAGACTTGAGGAATTCAATATGAAGAGCTTTGTTTGCGAGCTTTGATTCTTCATACATTTTCCACCTTAACTTTTGATTTTGACTATTAATTTTCTGGGTTTCCACAAGTTCTCTATTGGTAACAGGACGAAGATCCCAATTTTGATAAGGATATCGGACCTTGCCATCTTCTTCATATTCCATCATTGTACTTACAATTTGGAATGTAACAAATTTAGATGTTTGTTTAGCATAACTTAAAGCTGTTTGCACAATTCCTGGAAATATTGACCAGGGTGTTTCTAAATCCACTTCTAAAAATTGAAGTTAGACCTGCTTCTGTGAATTTTAGACTTTCCACCAGCATATCCGCTTCAACTTGCAAACTAGACCATCCATGTGACTGCCAATAGATATAAGGTTGTAACATAGAACATTCTTTGAGAGAACGATCTATCGAATCAACTATTTTCTTCTTGATGGTGTATCTTACATCTGGGGGCAAATATTGATTCATTCTTTCAAGAAGTTTTTTCCTCTCAGAAATATGGTTAAGGAAATCTTCTTCTCTTGCTGAGCGGAGTCCAAGTTGATATTTGCTGAAAATCTTTATTTTGGATTCCTCCTTTTAAACCTGCACACAAATTAGATCCGTCTTTTGAAAGACCAAGACTTTCGTCTTCATTATAATTCCAGGTTTGTTCAACCTCAAGATTTTCTAATGATGCAAGAAATCCTCCAAGATCAATATCTTCAGATTCGTTTTTTGAATCTTTTTCTTCTTGAGAATGTGCTGGTTTTTCCACAGAATATTTGACTTTAAAGTCATATTTTTCAGAGGGTTCTCCCAATGTATCCCATTCAGGACCATCGTCAAGAAGATCATCACTGTCTGAATAGTCATCTTCAAAATCACTGAACACTGGTATCTGATGATACTTTCTGATCGGATTTTTAACCTGTTTGCTGGTTCTTGCCTCATGACTTTTACCAGAGCTGTTTTTTAAAGAAGGTTGGTCATAACAGTCTTCTCTCCTATGCATTTCTTCAATAATTTTTGCAGCCCGTTCTTTTGATAGGCCATGCTTGGCAGCTCCTTCAGCTAAATAGTCTCTTCCTGTTGTTTGAGACTCTTGCAGCTTCTCGTTCTTTTGAACCAAGGATTTTTCTTTTTGTTCCTTTTGGGGAACCAAAGGTTTTTCTTTAACCTTTTCATAAACCCTTTTAGGGTTTATCAGTTCTTTTGAACTCACAACTTTATTTCCTTTTGGGCATTCTGAAGTAAAATGACCAAGTTGCTTGCACCGCCAACAAAGATTATCTTTTGAAGCCTTTGTTCTCTTGTTCGTCCTTTTAGGACCAGAGCTAACGCTCTCGTTCTCTTCATTTCCTCGCTTCATAAGGCACTTCTTTCTTGTATGCCCTTCCTTCTTGCAAATCCAACATTGCTTGTTCTTGGCAGTAGGATCCATCTGCAATATTAGAAAGTTCACGAGAAAGAGAATCAGCTATTACATTTTTATCAGATGCAATGTATTCAATATCAAACCTATTATAACTAAACCATTCTTGCAACCTCAAGAGTCTAGTTTGTCTAGCTTCTTTGAAATTCAGATTCCTAAACCTTTTAACATAAGTAGAATATGTTCTAAGAATAAACCTTTTCGGTGCTAAGAAGAGATAAAAAGCTTTCATACTGTTTTTTGCCGCTAATACTTCTTTTTCATGAATTGGATAATTTAATTCTGCACCTTTAAAGGTTCCAGACCAATACTTACAAATCGGTTCAGGTTTTCATCCTTTGATTCTAAGGACTGCACCCAAACACTTTTCTGAAGCATTTGTCTCTAAGACTAACTCATCTGTATCAGAGGGTAAATTTAAACATGGAAAATTTTTCATTTTTTCTTTTACCTATTGTATAGCTAGAGTGTCTTCTTCATCCCAATACCAAGGAGTGTTATCAGAAGATTTCTTAGATATTCTTCCTAAGAATTTGGACAAATCTTTCACGAATTGTCTAGCATAGTTAGCAAGTCCACAAAATCTTTGTACTTGCTTCCTATCTTCCAATTCATCAAGAAAATTGATAAGTTTTTCAGAGATATGACTTTGTAGCCATATTTTTCCTTTTGCTATTTCTATCTCTAGAAATTCTATCTTTTCCTTAAACCATTCTATCTTTCTTTCAGATAGAATCATACCTTCCTTTTGAAGGATATCAGTCACTTGTTCAAGGTGACTCATGTGTTCAGCTTCATTATTGCAAAAAACTAACACATCGTCTATATAGACCACACAAAACTTCTTTAATGCTTTAAAAGCATTATCCATTTTGCGTTGAAATATGCCTGGAACATTTTTTTAAACCGAATGGCATTACTAACCATTCATACATTCCTTGAGGAGCATTGAAGGCTGTTAATGGTATAGAGTTTTCTTCCATTTTTACCTGCTAATAACCGCTCTTTAAATCAAATTTAGAAAAATAGACGGTCGTTTAAGACTTAACCTATCAATTACATCTCCGGCTGTAGGAATCTTATAGCCATCATCTTTAGTCATTTGATTTACCTGATGATAGTCTATAACCATCTTTTCCACGCACTTGCTCTGCATGATTAATTACCATAAAAGCTGGACTAGAATGTGGACTTTCACTATTTCTAATCAACCCTTTTTCGAGCAATTCAGGAATTTGTTTATCAAATTCTTCTATCATTTCTTCAGAATATGTTATATTTTTTGATCTGATGATAGTATCAGGATTTTTCAGTTCTAGTTTGGTTTTTATACCATTTAGAACCCATAACTTTAATGGATCTTCACTAAAGTTATCAGTTAACTTGTTTAGAAACTTATCCCATTTATTTCCTGCAAGTTGTATGCTTTTTGTAATAGGTTTTTCTACTACATCTTGTGTTTGACACAAATTTTCATACCAATTGGTATCATTTGGAATTTCTAATCCAAATAAACAATCTATCCATGACTCACCACGCTGTGCTTGCACTCTGTATGCTGGTTCGCAAGGTATAGATCCACACAACTCAGAAACTTTTACCGAATAAAAACCAAATTTTAACTTTAATTGCAGACTTGCAAGAGTTATGATTCTGACACCTGCAATTGAGATAAATACATCATCTTGCACAAAAGGACGGTTTTCTTTTTGCCCTTTTAGGAAAGCATTTCCTAAAATAATATCTGCATCTAGTTCAGGAAAGGCTAAAATCTTATCAATAATGAATTGTTTTTCATTAATGATAGCAGGAATCTTTTTCAGCATAATGTGTTACTAGATTTACCTCACCTCCTGCCATGCGTAAAACAATAGGGTCGACCAATGGTTTCCACCATTCATCTGGTAATGCATTTGGTCTTGCACTACTGATTGTTGCTCCTGTGTCAATTAACGCATCTAAACAATAATCATAATAACTTGAAAATTTGAATGTTAGTGAAATATAAGTGCTCAAATTGATTTTTTCCAGGCTAAAGATCTTTTGTGATGTCATTGGAATAGGTGATATCATATTCCAAATATCTTAAAAAGGCATTGAACGTTGTTGTAAAATTGTTTGGATTTTTTGAACAACCTCAGAAAGTATTATTGCTTGTCTCATTAATCTTACACTTTCCTGACCTTCTTCTTCATCTGCATAGATAGGTAGACGTATTTCTTTGTAGCCTATAATCCTCCTATTATCAGATGACTGTCCATCTTCTTCTCTTATTGATGTTCTAGGAATTTCTATCCTATTTTCAGTTGCACTAGACACTGATCTTCTGGGTAGTTGGTCTACAATCGTAGAATTAAACATGTTCCTAGAGGATAATGATCTTCTGAGAATAGGATCAGAGATTCTAAAAGTTCTCATTGGCTCTTCGAGATTCAGAATAATTTATTTTCCTCTTTGGGTTATTTGAGAAGATCCTATTTGTCTTGAAGACTCAGCTGGTTTTGTAAGCACCCAACTCTTGGGCCAACTAAGTTCTACAGGATTTATCTCTTTCCTATTGAATTGCTTATAGTTATCTGAACATTCTTCGAACAATTCTGTTACTTTATAAATGTTCCTCACTCCTGGATTTTTCGTGTTGATAAGTTTAAAGACAATCCTAGTGTAATACGCCAAATACTTGGCCTGAGAACTCATTCTATTCATCTTAGAGGATTTTATCCTAAGAGTTAATGAATTTCCCAAACATTTATCGCTTAAAGTCATCAAATAATCTGGATATTTCTAGGTTAGTCTGAACTCCTGATATTAGCTGGTCTTTAAATTCCTTCCATCTTTTATCTAAGAATGTTGCTATCACAGGACTGTCCGCTGGGAGATTAAACAAAGGGACTAATCCTACTTAGACTAAACCAACATGGATATATTTGTATTCACCTTTGGATTTGTTCATCATATCTCTAATTTTTGTAAGTGTGATCAGAGATACATCCAACGTTTTTAATTCTGTGCTAGAAACCTGAGCTGTGGATTCAGATTGGGAGACATCGACTATTGATTTGAAGCTAAATCTAGACTTACTATAAATAGAATTGATGTCTACCTTAGGCAGTTTCCATTCTAGACAGTTTCTAGATGTATCCTCGTACTGAAAGGACTCTTCATGTAACAGAGTAGTATCCAATGGTACTAACTCGTCATCCATGTCAGCTCCTGAAGTGTTCATCATGAATAATTGAGATGTCCATAAACTAGATTCATCATTATCAATTTCATATTCAGAAACTACTTTATAAATTGAATCTACTTCAGAGTCTATACCAGAAAATTCTTCTTCATCTATTGGCTCATATGCTAGGCTCTCATTTTCAAAAAATACTCTCCTAAAATTTTCTCTTCGTTTATTGTTTTGAGGACATGTATCGGCTTTATGACTCTTAGAGCCACACACCCAGCAACAAGAACAGTTGCTCAAAGGTTTTCCCTTTGGACATTTTGGTTCTCTACCATATTTTTTTTTGAACGCATCTATCCTATCTTTGTCTCTAAGGTTACTTCTTTTTCTAATAAACCTACCTGGCCTATCAGACTTTCTCTTGTCCTCTCTATCCTTTCTCGATATTCTTCTCTTCCTATATCCTTTGAAATTTTTATTCTTTCAAGAATACCCTGTTCTAGGTTTTTCTTTTGTTCCAGAAGAACATCCTCACCTTCCTGGAACATACTCAATTTGAGAACAACAACTCTTGTTTAAATAAGGAAGACGTTTTGCGTCTTGCCTTACTTGGAGTTCTGTGCATGCTTTTCTCATAGCATATCTCACTGCTTGTATCCTTCCTCCTAAACCATTGATCACTTTGTCTTCATTTAAGAGAAGTTGAAATGCAGTCTTTGCTACTTCCGGCCAAGGATCCGGGAGTTTAGCAAAAAATAATTCTGACATGTAATTTTGGGCTGTCAAGTCTAAATTATAATAATATTTTTGAAATTCACAGGCAAAGTTATACGAAATAGCACATGTCACAAATTTGTAGTTTCATTAAAGCCATTAAAGATTGTTCTTTTTCTAATGACTCTGTGGACAACGAGAAACCACAAAATTCTCTTTTCAAGGCATCTACCACTATAGCTAGATCTCCATAAGCAAACACTTCTCTATCAATTTCTTCTTTTATTGGAGTGTGAGCTATTAATGATTCCCAGTATTTTTGAGCATTGCCAACCATGGTGGCTTTGCACAATTCGTAGGCACCTCCAGGAGTGTAACCACCTGATTTGACCGTAAATCTAATCATAGTAATCCACTCATCTATTTTTTCAGACGCATGTTTTTCACAATCTATGTTGAGAAATGCCGCCGGGCTAATTACCAGTCTCAAAGGATTATTCCTAGGTACAAATTCTTCTTTTGTCCTATGAAGATAGTTGAGTTTGTACATTGTTCTTTTCGTAGAGACTAGCTCATTAAAAGTTCTATCATCTATATGCAGAGGAGCTTCTTCTACCAATCCTAAAGATTTTCTAAGGTCTTGTGCCAAATTATTATTATTCATGCTGGCTGCTTTAGTTGCCGGATGTGCAATAAAAGGAACAATTTTTTCTTTTCTTAGTTGAAGAATTTCTTTTTCATTTATTGGTCCTTTTATCTTTTTTAACCCTTTTTCCCTTTCGATTGCGTCTAATCTTTCATTTACCAGTTTCCCTACTTCATTTGCTAAAATAGATCTTTTTTCTGGTGAATCACCTAAAATTCCTTTTGTATGAAAATATTCAAGAAGTTGGTGCACTTCGCTTTGCACGTTGTGTAGCGAAGTCAATTCTGATGGATTACTAGAGTCTGTTCTCTCGGCTGGATTTTCCATTAAACTGGCTTAATTAAACCTAATTTAATTAATTATTCAAATAGTATTATGTGTACTATTTCAGAAGTTTATTCCCTTCTTATTTAAAAATTATAAAAATATATGGACTTATTTGAAACCATTTTTTCTTTTTCTACTTGTCAGTGCTGTTGCCTAAAAAGTCTAGGAACCGAATTTGCCTTCTTTTGATAGTTAAAATTCTGATCTGTTTTCGCTGGGACCTATGCTAAACGCGCTATGAAAGTGCAGGGACCTGTGTGCAATATTCAAAGTGCAGGAATTTAAGATCAAAAATGATAAAAGTGCAGGGAATTGGAGATGAGTTATCTCTTAATAATTAATAAAATTAAATAAAAAAATTTATTATTTGTTAAATTTTTTGAGGAAGAATGTGTTTTTGTACAATTAATAACATTAATGTTTAATTAAAATATAAGCTAAAATAAAGGATTGTTTTGAATTTTTTTTAAATAAAAATAGGTCAATTTAACTCTTTGGGTAAAGGTGAAACATGAAAACCTAAAAAAGGGTACAATTGGTTTTTTTTCCTACGTCAGGTTATAAATGAAAAAACGTTTTAAGGTGGGTGGTTTTAAGTAATTAGGCCTTTTTCATTATAGATATGCTTAGCGGAAATTAACAGAGTTAGTTGTTAATATTATCGTTAAACTTATGATATATTTTAAAGCAGCCGAACCAATTGGCTGCCGAGGTTTGGGTCGAACCCGCGATTTCGAGATGCAATAGAAGTAACCTGGCCATCATAATAGATCTTCACATGCATAAGTAGCTTATTCAACTCTTAATTCATTTATACAAAGTATAAATAAAATAGTTCGAAATTAGTATTCTCTTAACCTCACTCCAACTTCAAGGGTCATATTAATGATTATATACCGTTCATTATAAAATAAATTGTGTTGATTAATTTAGTTAAAATTAAACCATTAATCTACACCATTCATTTTATAATAAACAGTGTAGATTTATGGGACATGACGCTCAAGTTAAAATGTTCATTTTATAATAAACAGTGTACATTTATGGGACATTGACGCTCAAGTTAAAATGAATTTGACGGAATGTTAATCCAATAGTTTATTATTTCATTGGGTTTGTTGAAGAGGTTGTAATGATTTTTATAAATAAAAGTTATCTATTAATTTTTTTTAAATAAATGCATTTATTATTATAATTCAGAGGGAAAATTAAATTAAATATTTCATGAAATATTATGATATTTCTATTATTTAAATTTGTCCACAGAAACATAAAATGTAGTTTTTAAAAAATACTCGGAACTAGGTCGCTCTATAGTTCTGGACCAGTTTAATGATATCTAAAGCCATATATCTTGACGGAAAAATAAGACAAAAATAATTTACTATTTGATATATATGTTAAAGAAAAAAGTAATTATGTGTCACGACCCAAATCTATGAGTTGAAACCGGCGGGTGCTAGGGAATGGGAGTGTTTGCTCCGAAACCCGTAACAATCTTAAAATCACTATAAATGTTTCACTAGTCAAAGCATATAATCATATGAAGTACATTTTCAAAAAAAACTCTTTATCATATACATAGAAAACATAATAGAAAACAGTTATTATAAACATGAAAATTAGGGTCTTATTCAAACATTGCATATCTCGTGCATTCCCCTGTTTCACGCATATAAAACATATCGAATAAACCAGTTCAAACACAGATAACTGGTAAAACATACAAATGGTTATCAAGTGCATTACTCAAAACTGTACATATATACTAATATATATGGGTTGAAACAAAACATATAAAAACTGTTTGATATAAACTGGATCTACCACTATTGACTACTGCAGCTCTAGATAGGAACAAAAACTTTCTGTAAATACATACACTAAGACTTTCAAAACAAAGGATGGAAGTTCGACCACTTCATAACAATGTAAACCTAAATGGAAAAACACCAGGGGGGGGGGTTAGTCAACACTGAGTGAGTTCACAAATTATTAAAGGTATTATAAGATGAGATCACATACTTACTTATAAATGTAATCCAAATATTAGATCCGATCAAAAACTTAATACCAAACTTATATCCGAGCTATTTGTACTATACCCACGTCTAACCATATCAAACAACTTAGTCATTATTGTACGGTCCCGATGACATTCAATTGAGTTACCGATACCATGTGGCAAAGTCCTGAGAAATTCCACCAAGGTACTGATACTACTGCTTAATCCAAAATTATGAGTCACGAGAATATCAATCGAGTTACTCACTAGATACAGGTCCCGAGAACATTAATCGAGTTAGCTCGTATCTAACATAAGTTGTCCTCCTTTACTAATCACAATTAGTCAAGACAGACACTTTCGATTTACCCCGACACCGTGTGATCACACAGTCCTATTGACGCCCAATAGGTAGCATGTTTTCTCGGATCATACATTGGTTTTTATACTAACAAGTAAACTATGATATATTGAACATAATAATAAAATCATAAAATAACCCAAACCTATTTTCACAAACATAATGAATCAAATCATACGATATATGCAATGCATTGATTATAATATTAATATAATAAATAACTTTTGGTAATAACACACAAAAGTAAATTGCAAACTCACAGTGAGCGCTAATTTTCCAAAATAAACTCATATTCATTAACCCCGTCAAGCTCTTTGGTTTGGCAAATCCGTAGCTCGATAATTCATCAAATCTAATATAAGATTCTATCATTAAAACATATAACATAAAGAATACTATTCTAGAGATAACTCTAGACAGTAAACATAAACGTTTAATATATAAATGTAGCTTGTCGTACTCATATCGTATTATTTTTGATATAATCTTAATACATCCTTTTCGTTATTCTGAATATTAATAAAAACCTCATTTGATTAACTCATTAGAAACCCTTTTTATAAGCTTAACTCCTTTTAATTTAGGCTTATATGCATAAAAAATCACCAACTTTCACGTGTCTTTTGGTATTTGACACCAACTTTTAATTTTGACATATAAATACATGAACTATCAATTTTTGCATATATGGCCAAGTTTCTGTTTTAGGTGAAAAACGGTGTCGTTTTAGGTATAAAACGTTGCCGTTTTAGGTCAAAAACGGTGTCGTTTTATGTCAAAAACGGAGCCCGTGTTATATATGTAAAAAATTGATAGTTCGTGTATTTATATGCCAAAATTAAAAGTTCGTGTCAAATACCAAAAACACGCGAAAGTTGGTGATTTTTGAAGCAATTAAGCCTTTAATTTATCCCTTTTAACATTTGAATCAGTCCATTTTTAATAGCTTATATCTTATAAAACTCTTACATTCAAACCTTTATTACTCTGTCATGCCATGTTGATTAACTCAAGTGAAATACGTCACACGTTTAGGTTCGATATGAGTCAAAAACAACCCATTTGGATGGTTAGGGACTGCTCATGTAGCCCCCTCGTTAAACCTTCCAACTCTGCTCGTCGAGTAGAGTTGGCCTTGCTCGTCGAGCAGACTGCTTCTACTCGTCGAGCATAAGCAGTTGTGCTTTCTTGAGCATAATTGAACTTGTCAGTTCCTAATCTGACATGCTCACGTCCTTTCCTTATCAAATCCGTGGTCAAAATCCAAAGATAAATGATTAAATCCATATATTTTGAGGTTTAAACGTTCTAAACGATAACCCGTAACTAAAACTTAACAAAACTGAATAAATATATAACCGAAATCAAATCTGAGCATATTACCTTGTTTGTACGTGAGTTAGCTAGTCGACCGAAGTTGAAATCATGAAATTGGTTGCCAGATTATGAAGTCGTAGCTTCCACCGTTCATGCCGCTCAAAGAAGAAAATAGAAGAAGATGGAATTGATGTACTGTAACCTTAATATATGTATGATTCATGGGAAAATTATATATAGTGATGGCTAAATTCCACTTTGGCTCAAGCAGCTCAAACACGTACTTTAACCCATATTTCTAATTATCGTCCGCAATCAATTATGAAACGAATTCACAATTTCGCGAAATTTTACCCAAAAATCCAATTAAATGTAAAACGAATATAAATATAATATTATCCGCACGGGACTTGTACTTTTTCTATTTCAATTTGTAGAGATATTTGAGGTCTCGCTCAGTCCTACTTGATTAAATAAACTACGTCCAAATTTTATGATAGCTTTTTAAAATTATTTTACGAACTTCGACATATAAATTATTAGCTTGTGACTTAAAAATTTATTTTATTTTAATTTATGAGCTTTTCCTTAGTCCCGTTCGAACCTGCTTTAACGAATAATAATTTCAAAAGTTAATTATTATCTCGTGTTAATAGACCCTTTTCGGTCCTAATCCATAATACTTTAATCTATTTTAGACCTCCTCGACTTTAATTATCGCAAATTTGGAAACGTGGCATAACTTTAATACTTTAAAAGTTCGGGGTAATATATTCTTCCCCCTAATAAAAATTTGTCCTTGAATTTTAAAATTTATAGCGACGTAACTCTGATAACCCATAATGCTATTTATAAGAGGTTTATGCTTTATCCTTAAAGCATGCTGCTTATTGGTAAATTTCACTTGTCGGTTGCATCTTTATGCAATTTTCTATACGATACGATTCATCGCGACTTAAACTTAAAATTTTATCCTGTTATGCCTTATCCAAAATATATGGCTCTCGTTTGTGGACATTGTGCGACTCATGATATCATTTAACTGTATTAGCTTTGTAGTCAAACTATTTTCTTAAATCGTATATAGCTTGCGAATTCTAAAATCTTTTATAGACTTGAGATGCATACTCTTATTGCTTGGTCTTCTTCCTTTAACCATCTGTTACTTATGGCTAACAAACAATGCTTCATTCTTTAATTGTGTACCTAAATTTTTTACAAATTTTAGTCGTCCATTAATTTCACTTTATCGTCTAAACTCTCGGCCATATATTATATACGCAAAATATTGAGAATATAGGATGTATATCACACTATCCATAATCACCTAATTAAGCTAGAATCCTTTTTGAGTTATAGGTAACCGTCCATATAAATTTCATCACAATCAGTTGCTATCCTTATCAAATTTCATTCTGCACTAATAATCGTTGCAGAAATCTATATGATCATTGATACTCCAGTTTGGCTTGCTGGTCTTTCAGATACTTTTCTACGAACTCTATTGTTGACACCTGTTGACGAGCTATCGATTCGTTTGTTTGAATTCGAATAGGCGTGATTAGTGCATAGCTGCAAATAGGGCTGTGCAAAAACCAAATTGAATCGAAAAATTAAACCAAACCAAACCAAACCAAAATTTTAACATTGGTTCATTTTTTGGTTAAAATGGTTTGATTTGATTTCTGTCAATATAAAAATTTGATATTCGGTTTTCAATTTGGTTTTAGCTTTTTATAAACCGAACCGACCGAAAAACCGAATAACAAATTAATTATTATTATTTTTGAAAAAAAATTAAAATTAATATATTTTTAGTCTTTATTCTTTAATTATATCTAATATATAAGTTAAAATATTTTTGTAATGAATTAAATTTACTAATAACATATTTTTAGCCTTTATTTTTGTGTTTCCTGGCTCATTTGAGCTCGGCATTGGGCACCGTTTGAGCCCACTTGTACTATTTTAGATGTAGTTTTATAAAACCTGTTGTAAAGGGCTTGTGCCTGTTTATTTTCGGACCTTGAAGACTTTCCTTATAACCCCGCTAAGCCAATCGAGCCCTAAAGCCCATTACTACCAAGACAACCAGTTTCAGAAAGGACTCCAGGTTCGTTTGAACTCGGAATCAATTGCATTTAAAACCAGTGGATCCTTATCGACAAGACGAAGCACTTCCATGCTCTGCCCGAAACCCGGGTTCGACAACGCCGACAGTCAAATCGCATCGCGTGACAAACACTCTGGTCGACGAGGTTAAAAAGTATTGCTAACCTTGCATGTTTACCACCTGCCCATGTCCACGTTGAAGTTGTTTAAACGCTTTCTAAAAGCATGCCAAATCCAATATTAACAGGATAAAGAACCAACCACGCTAAATAAATAATCAAATTAAATAAATCTACCAAATCACCTAGACATCTTAGGAATACCATGTAAAATGTAATTAAAGGTTGTATAGGCTTTCAAGATGACTTAAAATAAAATCAATATCACTTAGACATCTCGTTTTAAGCTTTATGCATGTAAATTGATCCAAACCAGCCATTATTCAATTACTTGATAGAAACTGCTAGGTTTAGATGTATGCATAGGAGTATTTGCTACTTGCCTCAAATCCCAGATCGACTCATTTGTGCGTCTTATATGGATCCCTTTAACGCTTTCATACGTGTTTAATTTCCACAAATTATACCGTGAACTGCATGAATGTTGAGATGAGATAACCAAATATGTTCGGTAAATAAAACAGTAACTGATAAGCCAAGTACATGAGTCTCAAGGAGGTCCACTGATGTAATAAGACTAAAATACTACAAAGCACGCAAATCCCACATCGCCCAAAGGAAACAATAAGCACACGCTTGCCTATAAAAGGCCAGTCCCAAGCCACCAATGATGACCGTATCTGAAGCTCACACCTTCAATCCAAATCTGTTCTAGAAACCAAATAATATCCTTTGTAAAATCCCCACATCTATCATTTGACGGCGTCTGTGGGAACTCAGTTCTCAAAACAAAATTCTATTGGTAGAAGCGAGAACAAAACAGTGATAGCCCAATAAACCCATAAATCCAACCTGAAGCACATCTTAGATGGATGCGCCAGAGAAATGCTAAGCTAGTAAAAGGACGAGAGCGGCGAGCACGGATGATCGAAGACAAGGTTACGAATGAGGCAGAACTGCCTTGCCAACGACTGAATGCAATGTAACTCCAAATCCACAACAAGAGGGACAAGAAGGATCCCTCATAGTGAAGGACAAAGTTGGAGACGTGAGGTCCGGAGGATATCGGTAGACCCAGGAGCGCGTGCCAACATAATCTCGGAAGAAGCTTACAGACTGTAGGACGAAGCTTGATCCGAATAAGAAATCAACCCAAAGATCTCCAAGGGATAGGGAGAGCATGGTTACGGCCATATGGACGACAAATATCTGGATGGTCTTCAAAGATTTGGAGGGACGGGGAAAAAACGATTGCATCCCCCTTCTGGATAGTGAAAAGAAGACTCCCGTACGACCTGATATTGGGACGACAATTTCTTTACAATTCAGGAGCGGCCATCGACATCAAGAACAGAAGAATGATGGTTCCCACGGAAAAGGGAACCATGGTGGTTACCGGAAGCCAAAAGGAGGAAGAAGCATGTTACCTTTTGGCACTAGCAGAGTTGCTACCCATAAACAAAATACTCGAACTCCTATGTGAAGAATCAACAGCGGAACCGGTCAGAGAAACGAAGCTTTAGGAAATCCACCCGGGAAAGAATGTAAAAATTGACAGCTAGGTGAGAAGTTTTACGGAAAACAAAATCAAAAAGGTGCTCCAAGAGTTCCTAAGAACCTTTGTCACCAAGGCTTCAGAGATCATGGGAGTGGACCCAGGAGTAGCGTGGCAAGAATTAAACGTCAGACCGACTATGATGCCGGTCCGACAAAAGAAGCGAAGACATTAGGAGTAATAAGTACTTGGGCATGGATTTGGAAACCTCCTATTTTCCAATAGAAATGCTGGCCTACTTTCACACGTCTATGTGTTTATATAGATCCTGTTCGTGGGTTAACGAAAATGTGCAAAAGCTCTATTTGCCTCTGCCATTCTATGAGTCTCTGTCCACCTTTGATGGCATTCATTGTTGACGAAAGGAGTGGTGGATTATACTATTTTTTAAGAATATGATTAGACCTATCTAATCTTTATTTCTGGGTAGAGTAGTATGATTCTACTAATTCCGAGAAGAGAGATATGCGAGTCTACCCGGGTGAAGTTAACAACAAAAAGCAATAGTAGTGGAAGTAGGGAAGCTTCTTGGGGCATGTTTCATTAGGGAGGTCAAATACCCGGAATGGTTAAGCAACACGGTCTTGGTAAAAAAGGCGAACGGCAAATACTGCATGTGTGTTGACTTCACAGACCTTAACAAAGCATGCCTGGAAGATTGTTTCCCCCTACCCAGCATCGACCAACTGGTTGACTCTACCGCAGGCTATAAGTTGTACATCCTGGTAGACATGGTGTAAGGATACAATCAGATCCCGATGAAGAAATAAGACTATAACAAAACAAGCTTCGTCACCGATGAAGGTACTTACTGTTACACAATGATGTTTTTTGGGTTAAAAAATGCAGGTGCAACATACCAGCGGCTAATGAAGTACATATTCAAGAATCAAATTGGTAAAACAATGGAAGTATATATCAACGACGTAATTGTGAAAAGCAAAAGCAAGGAAGATCACCCAAAAGACCTACGAGCAATGATGGAATTGCTTGACAAGTTCAATATGAAGATCAATCTGGAGAACTGCACATGTGGAGTGGAAGCAAGGAAGTTTCTCGAATATATTATGTCTCAAAGAGGAGTATAAGCAAACCCAGAGAAAATCAAGGCAATCCTAGAAATGAGCCCGCCAAAACACCAACGAGAAGTTCAAATCCTCAATGGCAGAGTAACGACGCTGGGAAGGTTCATCTCGCCATCACAAAAAAGATGTCTACTGTTCTACAAAACGTTGAAAACAAAAACATTCAAGTGGGGTGAAGAATGCGACCAAGCCTTCGATGACTTGAAGAAATTCCTGCTCAAATCGCCACTACTAAGCCGGCCGCTGGACGCAAAAACCCTTTACCTATACATTTCGGTATGCAGAGACACCATAGCAATAGTTCTAGTAAGAGAAGAGGAAGTACAACAACTCCCTGTGTACTACGTAAGCTGGACCCTGAAGGACGCGGAATACAGATACCCCAAAATTAAAAAGATGGCGCTAGCCCTAATAACGACAACAAAGAAGCTGAAACCATATTTCCAATCACATCCAATTGTCATACAAACTGACCAATTGCTACGACAAGCGCTTCAAAGGCCTGAACTCTCAAGAAGACTAGTCAAATGGTCGATACAGCTGGGAGAGCACGGCATTAGATAGAAGCCAAGACAAGCGATGAAAGCGCAGGCCCCAGCTGACTTCGTGGCGGAACTTACTAATTATTCCAAGCTAGAAACAGAAGGGAATATGCGGTCCACTTGAGCTTTAAAGCAAAGAATAACGTGGCCGAGTATGAAGCACTGATAGACGGATTAGCGCTAGTGGTTGAGGTATGAACTGGGGACTTGAAGATCTATTGCGATTCACAGTTGGTGGTCGGACAAATCGAGAGAACATTCTCCACAAAGGAGGAAAACCTGGTAAAATATCATAAAAAGGCAAAGGAACTGCTACAAGACATTGAAAAAAGGAGGACACTGGAAAATAAAGAAAATCGGGAGGGAAGAATACACAGAAGCAGACTTGATGGCAAAAGTTGCCTCAGAGAAAAATAACAAATTCCAACATATGGAGCTCAATGAGGAAATACAAACACCAACGGCCGACACACCAACTAGCTACCACATATAAGAGATAGACCCATTGAGGGAACCAATATGAAAATACCACGAGAAGGGAGAATCTTCCAAAGATAAAGAAGAAGCTAAGAAAGTTAGAAGGACAGCAAGCCAGTATGCATTCTACTAGGAAACTATGTACCGGACGTCAACAAGCCTCCCATGATTCAAAAGCGTATCAAAAAGAGAAGAGTAGTTCACCCAGCTCACGAAAGACCAACCTCCATGGTCAGAAAAGTATCCCTGCAAGGATACTACTGGCCAACCATACGGTTAGACGCAAAGGAGCTGGTTTGAAAATGCGACAAATGCTAGAAGCACGAAAATAGATCACACATACCTGACCAGGAGACAAAGCCAGCATACTTTCCCTAGCCGTTTGCGAAATGGGGAATAGGCATCCTGGGACCATTCCAACGTCGAAGACCAAAAAAAAATTCATCTTTGTAGCATTCGATCAGTCTACCAAATGGGTGGAAGTAAAGGCCATTTCTACGATAACTGCAGCCAAAGATGAGGAGTTCTTTTGGAGAGAAGTGGTGTGTCTATTCGGTATTACCTAATACACCGATAAAAGATAACGGGAAGCAGTTCGATAGTGCTACATTCTGAGGCTTCTGCGAGAACGTGGGAATAATCCTATAATTCACATCGGTAGCGCACCCACAAACCAACGGAATGATGAAGGTTACAAACAGAACAATCTGCAAAGGGCTTAAGAAAAGGTTAGACAAAGCAAAAGGCAACTGGGCAGAGGAGCTATAAAGTGTAATTTGGGCATACAGAATGACACTAAGGAAAGGAATAGGAGAAACGCCCTTCCGGCTGACATACGGAGTAGAAGCAGTCATCCTAGTAGAAATCAGAATGCACACGATGAGAATAAAACACTACAACAAAGAAATAAATGAAGAAGAACTATGTTTATCAAAAGACAACTTAGAAGAAATAAGAAATTCAGCAAACATTCAAGCGGAAGCATAATGAAGTCAGGCAGAAAAATATCACAATAAGAGAGTACAAGCCAGGGAATTCAAGGTGGGAGACCCTTGGTTCTAAGAGATGCCGAGATAGGCAAGGGCAACACTAGAGTAGGTAAGCTGGAAAGCAATTGGGAAGGACCACACCGAGTAACCAAGACAACCGAAAGGGGAGACTACCATTTAGAAACAATAGAGGGACAAGAAGTACCCAGATTCTGGAATGTAGAACATCTCAAAAGGTATCATGAATGAATAAATCTCATAAAGAAATGTTTGTCAGAAGCAAAAAAATTCGCAAACAAACAATACAAACGGAGGCAACGACCACCACATTTGAGATTTTTTTTTCATAAGGCAACAACCAACATTTGAGAGGCATCTCTCAAAAGGCAACGGCCAAATTTGAGGAACATTTCTCATGAAGAAAAAAAACAACAATAAAACTAAACAAATAAGGCAACGATAAAAAAGCGAGCAACAATAGACAAAATAAAATAGTGGGAAACATCCCACCAAGAAAGCACAAATGAAACACATAAACAATAGCAAGAGACAAGCAGAGAAACAAAAACAAAATATAGGAAAAAAGAGAACAAACAAAAATTCATTAAGATAACAGTAATGGCCAAAAAGAGTCTACAAGCAAAATATTCTACAAAGTTATCCCCCATTGGGAGAGGGAAAGCACAACGATAGCGGAGGAAGGCTTGGATGGATAACAGGAATAGAAGGATCGGAAGGAGCAGACACATGCACACTACTAGGAAGCGGCACAGTTTGACCATGCTTATGCTCCGCCAACAAACGTTGAGCCTCTTCCTTCAGCGCACGAGCGTTGAGAGTCAAGAAAGAGGTATCGCCACCAGGATGAAGAGCCAAATAGTTATCATGAATAGCCCTTCGGTGCAACCTCAACATCCGGGAGATGAGGAAATAAGAATCCTCTAAACTCTCCACCATCATAGCATGGTCAGTCTTAACCCGACTCAATTCAACATGCACACCATCGGCAATATTGAGGAAACCTCAACAAATGGAGTCATAAAGGTCGTTGTCCTCCAGGCGATGGTAAATAGAAGGAGGTTCCATCATCCTAATGAAATCACGCACCTGGTGAAGAACGCCCAATTCATTATGACTACAACTGTATGGGAGGTTCAGATAAGAACCCGGATGAATAATATTTCCAGAAAATGCGACTACCTCCTCCTCAATATCCTGAGAAGAAGAAGAAGCTGAAGCAGCCAAAGGACCCATAGCTCCCCTAGAGATACCAATTCGGGAAGGAGGAGAAGATGACGATACCAAAGGAACCGACGCTACCTCAGCACGAGAAGTCGGTGATGGCACAATGATAGATGGACACCCGGAAAAAGCGGGAATAGAAATACCGGTCACCCCCAATGGGGTGGTGGAAGGAACAAAAATAGGTGGAGGAGGCACAGTGGGAGGCTTCTTTGTAGGTGGAATCTCCGAGTCATCATTACGAATACGCTTTGAAAGAGGAGTGACAGATTCAATAAGAAGCGGAGCGGAAGGAGTAGTGGATCAACCTACAAAAACTAACATAAAATTAGCAGCACAAAAAGAAAAAAAGAACACCACACAAAGCGTACCAGCGGAAGGAACAACGACCGATAGAATGTCGGCCATAGGGGTGGCATGCCTCCACAAATATTCGTTGATAAAGTCAGCATATGTCCGGAACCCCTCGACATAAGTGGTATTGATACGCTCTATCAAAGCATGTTCTTCCGTCGATATCGGCAGTGGATCTCGGGGGTTGACATGCGAACGCAGGGCGCTGGACCAATGGAACGGGAAGGGTGAGAAATGATATAAAAAAATTGCCCTTCAACCTCTTCAAAGAATTCGGGATGTCACCAAACATCTGAAACCCGGAACGGGAACCCAAGGTAATGAAGGGTCATTCCTTACAGCGGTAGGGAGAGTTCATCCAGTAATGTATACGAGCAAGGGACAACCGCTCACGATGAAGATAGTAAAGCGACTTGAGGCATATGAAATGGCAATGACATTGAGATGCAATTGAGACAAAGCAATGCCCTAATTTTCCAAAAAGAGGAGCAGCAGTCCATCCAATGGAAAACGGAGACCAGCCAACAGTTGCTCCTCAAAGACAAACGATTGAACAAGAGGAAGACGATAATTTGCAAACTGACCATTGTTTGGAAGATCCAGAAGATAGTCTCTTAGGATGCCATAGGTCTCCCGCAGAGAAACTAGTGACTCTTGAGTAAGCAACCAAGGCCACTTCTTTAAAGAAGCGACAACCTTTGAGTAACCTTCAGCCATAGTCAAAGAAGAAAGAAGGAAATTCAACAAAAGAGCAGGAAACGAGACAAAGAGGATAAAAATAGAAAGACAATGAGAATAAAAAAAAAAGTGGCCAAGTACAAGAGTCTCGAGGAGGTCCACGAACCCAGTCTTTTGGCCCGGCGTACTATATTATTACCCATAAGCGATTCAGGTTATCTAATCGGTATATAAGGCATTTTCTAGTTAAATTAGGTGGAGACTCAATTATTTAAAATCTTTCCAGATCCAAAGGCAGCCATAAGCCTGGGCGAGCGGCCTCCAAACCGTGCTCCGCTCACAGTGGTGACTCCACTGGGGATGACAAAACCAATTGTTTTTAAAACATAAAAATGTGTTCATAATTGTTTTCAAAAATGGTTACCATAGACCTAAACCGCACGGCTTGCGCCTTATCAGTCACTAAATTATTTACCAGACATATTCGCACCTGTTGCATTACATTAGACAAAATTTATCTTCTCACCTATTTTCTAGGAGACTCTATATCAGCCCAAATGCTCATAGCCGCTTTCACGTCCTGGCGTTGCACTCCAATATCTGGAATGTCTTATATGGAGCAGCATCACTCACAGCCTAGTACCTCAGTCGTTTGTACTCGTGATTAAAGAGACCCATCAAAGGTATATCAGTTTATGAGAGCCTTAAGCCGATTACTACCAGTACCAAATGACTCAGCCTACACGCATTACAACTTAGTTATTACCCTTTAGAAAAACACCCAACATAATGTGTGTATTTGAGGCATAAATGTTAATGTAAGGATTCCGAGTCCATTTTACAAAAACTACCATTTTCAAACTCAGTCTTAGGTCAGGCCTAACAACATTTTCTAGTCTTCAAAACCAGATTTTCAAAAGATCCTGTTAGGCCAGACCTAAATACCAATGATCAAGTGAAACTCCTTCACTTGGTTAAACCCTCTAATACCCAGGCCAGTCAAGTGTCTGTCCATGCACTTGACCAGCCGTCAGGCTCAGTTACTTCCCAGATTTTCTTGCAGTGAAATTTTTGGTCCACCTTGTCTATATGTTTGCACACCTTCAAAGGGGACAAACAATTCTTACATTGACTATTGCAGCTTGTCTGTTTAGAACCGCTAAAGAGAGCTTGCAGGCATACATCAACCTTTGCATTGCGATGCAGAGTTGTCACGACCTAAATTATTGAGCCGAGACCGACGCTAGGCAATGTGAGTGGTAGCTCCAAAACCCGTAGTAAGCCTAGAATCACTGTAAATTTTTCGCAAAAACGTGTACAAATAAACACACATTTAGGAAACAACACAATACCATATATAACCACATCATCGATGCCAAATACAAACAATACTAGTGGGCGTTCAACTTCCGTAATATTATACGTACTAGCCCATCTATCGATCTATAAATAAATGCTGTAAACATAAACAGCATCAGAGACGATCATACGACCTAGCGTAGCCTAACAAATGACATATATCAAATAGCAGGTTTAAAAGTATACAATACATGAAAGGACCCTGTTACACTAAGCCATACTAGTCTCCATGTACTACTGCAGCTCTAATGGAAGTTGTGCTTTGAACAAGTCAAAAGAACTTCTGGCACATAAGTGGATGTCTGTCTGATCCGACACTAATCACCTCAAAGGGGGTAAACATCAACGTGGTCAGACAATGCCGAGTGAGTACACATTACTAATTGTACTACTCAAGATAACATCGCATTTAAAAACAAAACGTGTATATATATGAGCACATATTATAATTCAAGCATATGATTTGATCGAAACCCTAATCCAAACCAACCTGTACTAGGATAGAATTCCTAATCATAACAAGCAAATACGATATCTTACTCATGATGGTTTGGTTACAGGATAGTTCAACCAAGTCAACCAATACCATCTAGTACAGTCCCGGGATAGTTCAACCAAGGCGACTCGTTCCATCACTCAAATCAAACGATCGATATGAGTCCCTGGATAGTTCAACCATGGTGACTCAGTAGATATAGACCGCGAGATAGTTCCACCAAGCTGGCCTCGAATCTAACAAACGATAAGAGTATTCTTCAAAGCTATCGAGACTAATTCTATGACTTACTCGGACACTGGTGATCACACAACCTATTGACGCCCAATAGGTAGCTTGTTTCCCACAGATCATATACTAGTTTTCACAATGCAATATAATCGATACACAAACTCATATATATATATATATATATATATATATATATATATATATATATATATATATATCGAGAAAATAATATATCATGCGATGCATTTTAATACTAATGTATAGTATATCATAAAATAATTATATCGTATAATATGCAAGAGTAGTGTATATTGAACCAGATCGCTAATTATCCAGAATTAATAAAATATATACGCCAATCCCCGTCAAGCTTTCTTGGTGTTCTAATTCCATTTCTCGAGTTTTGTCGTTTCTAACGTATAATTCTATTGTTAGAACATTTAACAACAAAAACTTATTCTAGAGATAATTCTAGACACTAAACATAAAACGCATAATCCATAACCCGTCGTACTTGTATCGTACTCGTCTCGATATTTAATCGACAACCTTTAAATATAGAAATGCATTCTTTAAATAACATTAATCCAAATGCTATTTAATTAGCTATCCAAATTGTTGGACCAAGTTCTTTTGATCTCTTCAATTTTGACTTTTGACAATCAATTTAAAGGTTCTAATTGTTTATTAGTGTGTAGGAACCTTTTAAAACCATCGTGGAGTGATTTGAAAGTTTCTAGCGAAAATCAAAAAATTTAATAATTGGACTTACAAAAGCTTTTCACGCCCGCTACCTTCAGCTAGGCCGCGGGCGCGACATATTAGTAGCGGGCGCTACTCAGATCCTCAGTGGCGCGACCTTTTCAACCGTTGCTTCCCTTAACAGTCATATTTGAATGGCCCAATGAAGAGGTGCCAAGTGGCACTTGACCGCTGGATTTTCAGAAGACACCAGAGGTCACGGGCGCGACCCCTAAGGGTAGCGGGCGCTAGCCAGTTCTTTTCAGCACAATTTTTGAGCTTCTTCTAGAAGACTCAAAGGCTTGTTGTTGGGGATATATAAATACCCTTTGTCTACCATATTTATTTTGTTAGACACTTTATCAACAACCAAAGATTAGAAGCATTCAGTTCTCGTATCTTAACATTTATTGTGCATCAATTTGTATTAATTGCTTTTCATTTTTTTGTTGATTATCAATTCTTAATTAATCATTTAGTGTTTGTAGATTTGTAATTAGTCTTGAAAAATCACTTTGTGAGTTTGTGTTGAGCTATAGAAAAACACTTATTGTAAAAATTAAAAGGTGATTACTGTTTGGTTTAGAGTTTGGGAGGTAGAAGAAAAAACACAAGCAATTTAGAGTGGTTTGAATCACAAACCGATTCTACTTCAATACTCAATCAAAGATTGAGATCTGTAATAAATTCACTAATGGGTGTTTTAAGCTTAACACCTAACTATTACAATAAGTGTTCTCTAGAGCTCAACACAAACTCACAAAGTGATTTTTCAAGGCTATTCACAAACCTACAAACACTAAATGATTAATCAAGAATTGATAATCAATAAAGAAATGAAAAGCAATCAATACAAATTGATGCACAATAAATGTTTAGATAAGAGAATTGAATGCTTGTAATCTTTGGTTGTTGATAAAGTGTCTAACCAAATAAATGTGGCAGACAAGGGGTATTTATATTCCCAACAACGAGACTTTGCGCCTTCTAGAAGAAGCTCAGCAATTATGCTGAAAAGAACCGGGTAGCGCCCGCTACCGTTAGGAGTCGCGCCCGCGACCTCTAGCGTCTTCTGTGCCACTTGGCACCTCTTCATTGGGCGATTCAAATATGGCCGTTTAGGGAAGCAACAATTGAAAAGGTCACGCCCGCTAAGGATCTGAGTAGCGCCAGCTACTAATATCTCGCGCCCGCGACTAGCTGAAGGTAGTGGGCGTGAAAAGCTTCTCTAAGTTCAATAATTAAATTTTTCGATTCTCGCTAATAACTTCCGAATCACTCCACGATGGATGTAATAGGTTCCTACACACTAATAAATAATATTGGAATCTTTAAATTGATTGTCAAAAGTCAAAATTGAAGAGATCAAAAGTACATGGTCCAATAATCTCTCCCTTTTTGATTTTGACAATCAATTTACCAAAATGGGTAAGTTTGTGAGAGTTCAAATGATCTTTGGCTCTTCCTCACTTTATGCACTAAGAATGAAAAACAATTTAAAAGCATAAAGTAATACAAAGAGTTTAAACACTTAGTCATTTAGGAAAATTTGCAATTTTGTGATAAATGTGAACCAAACCAAATATTTCTCCCCTTTTGGCAAAAGCAAAAAGGAAATACCATGTAGAGAAAAAATAAGAAGAGAAACTTAACATAGTAGGATCAACTTGCATAAAAAAATTAAAGATAAAAGGACAAGTACAAGGCATTTCATAAAATAAACACAAGACATACATGTTTCCTTTGACATGAATAAATACAAGGCATTTTTGGTATGGTTAAAAGTGCAAAAAGTAAAAAAATGCAATAAAAAAAATATGAAATGCAAATGATATGAATGGGCATTAATCGCTCTCGCTCACAATGTCATCATCAGCGTCGCCATCATCATCATTATCATCGTCATTCTTTAAATAACATTAGTCCAAATGTTATTTAATTAGCTATCCAAACCAGCTAAATTGAATTAATTACTAAGCTAAAGTATTAGATTAACTTTTAATCACACTTTACTCTTTTATTTAAATAACCTTAGCTCAATGACATTTGATTAACTTATCAAATAACAATCTTACGAAATCCTTAGCTTAAAACTCAACTTTTCAAGCATATATAAGTCTTAGTTCTTACCATATTAATTGATGGAGTCTGCCTTCTGATCCGGTGAATTAGACTTGCAAAACAGGGTAGAAGCTAACCGGACGGTGGTTGTCCGATTAACTCTTCGATGCTAAAGTCAGTTTAGAGCTTTGAGCAGCGTTTTGAGTATATGAATGTAATTGTGTGTTTAGACATACCTCATGCTCCTTTTATAGTAGATGATTGCATACCTAGTAGAGCTGTAATAGGAAAGTGAATCCTACTTTGTAGGGCTTGACTGATTAGAAGTAATCTTCCTTATTCAGACATGAGTCCTATTTAGGAACGTCTTCCTAAATAGTCTCATACTCCTAAGTTAGAGCTTATCTTCCTAAGTTGGAGTTTGTATCCAAATAGGTAAGATACTCGAGAATATTCAGTAGATCTGGTAATCCGTCCGAATCCCAGGGTCGACGCGCTTTGTCTGGGTCCTCGGGGATTCAGCATTATTCCTGTCGGATAGGTCGTGGCAGATCCTGTGGATTCGACCACCTGTTTCGTATGTTTTGTTCCTTCGGTTAGGAGTCCGGTATCGTCTGAGAATGGATCTCCTACGACTCGGCTCCATTGTAGTTAAGATAGGATTCGGTATCCTTCGTTAATAAACTAAAACTATGATTAAACATATAATTTTAACACATAAAATCATAACCAATTCTTCATATAAAATTATCAAAATCCCCATCTACATTTCTTATGAAATTTCCGGTTTCTATTTAAAAATTAAATCTTTAATTTTCCTTTAAGAACTCAAAAATCATAAAAATCTTATCCAAATTATTTTTCATAATTTTTGGTTTCCATAGAAAAATTAAATATTTTAGATTTTTTTTTCTCAAAATATTAAAAATATTAAAATCTTTATTTTCTTTGAAAAGTAAACACTTTTCACAGCTTAAAATTTAAAAATATTTTATACCCATATTTTCTTCAATTTTCTGTTTTAATTGAAAAATAAAACCTTCAATCCCTTTTAAAAATTTATCTTCTTTAAAATTTAAACCTTAAAATTGCAAATACTATATTTTTCTTTGAATTTTCGGATTCAAGAAGAAATTAAACATTTTCTTGAATTTCTCCCTTTAATTAACAACTTTAAGAAAATTTTCATATTTTTCAAAAATAACTTCAACCCTTATTTTTTTTTATGATCATCTTTAATTATATTTTGAAATAAAAATCAAACTTTCTAACTTTAGAATACCACCCACACAAACCACCAAAAACATACAAATTCCATAGAAAGAAGCTCAATCCATGTATTTTATTAGTAAATGAAGGTATATGTACCTTTTGCAAGCTTGAATATGGAAGATCAAAAGAGAAAAATGAATACTTCAACTTAGATGAGGTATACGGTTTTTGTAATACCCCAAAATAATTAATTATCCAATTGGACCACGTGTCCAGTTTAGATTAGCCGGAATGGCGAAATCGGAAAGTTTTTGATAAAAATCGAGATAAATTAATTTTAGTAGGTCGGTTTTAAGGAAAACAATTAGGTGGAAATTAAGGTTATATTTCAATTCTATAATTAGAATTGGAACTTAAAGGAAAAATGGCAAGAAAAGTCCAAAAATAAGTACAGGGACCAAAGTGGTAATTTAGCCGCTTTGTATCGAAATAGAAATATTGGATTTTGACGGGAAGGTACTAATATCGAGCTTTGTATTATTTATCGGATATAAATAATGCTTATAAGTCGTAATAAAAGAGTTTAACGATTTAGCTATGGACTAAATCGTAAGAAAGAAAAGTTTAAGGGATAAATGAAAAGAAACAAAAAGAACAAGGATCAAAGTGGACTTTTAGCCAAAATATATAAGAAAGGAAATATGAATTGAAGAGCAGAGAGAAGGATCGAGAGAATTGGAGAATCATCGCCGATTATCGTCATTTCGCCGCCGTTTCGCCGTCCGACGTCCGAATTGAGTGATTCAAGCGGCAATCTCTTCGGAATTGAAAGCTTTATCGATCTCTAGCTTCAAATCAAGGTAAGATTTCGAGAATTGGTGCCGAATTTGAGTTATATAGGCTGTTTTAGTTTAGGAATTGAAATTATCGATTTAAACTCGATTTTAGCGTTTTTGGAGAAACAAAGTTACGGGTTTTGTTGAAAACGGAGTGTTTGGCGTGTATGGGGAGTGATAGCACGACGGGAAGCCCGGAAACAACATTTCCGGGGCTGTGCGTGAACTGCACTCGGTGTGCGATCGCACACCGAAGTGTGCGAACGCACACTTGCAGTGTGCGGACGCACACTTGAACAAGTGTGCGAACGCACACTTGTGGTGTGCGAACGCACACTCCCAAGTGTGCGGACGCACACTGAAGTGTGCGAGCGCACACAGTGGGTCCGCAGGGACCTAATTGAGCTTTTGGCCCTAATTGAATGGGATTTCAACATTTTGGAATATTAGACCCTAAAAACGATTAAGGACCCCGATAAATTGAAAAGTAAAGTTTTAGCTCGACGTTTTACGTAAGCTATGATAATGAAAAATGTCAAGGATATTATACGTTTCTTGAATACGAGAAACAGAGTTCGAGATATCGCAACTATGATAAAAGAAGAATGCGATCATAAATAAAGTTAAAAATAAAACTAAATCCTAGAACTTAAAAGTGTTATACGTATTAAAGTATGAAGTGCACGTCTAATCATAAACAATTTATCAGACGTGTCAGCGAATAGTGGAGTCAGTAGAAGCGGACTAGCGAGGGCATACCATCAGATCGATCATATCATTTCTTGGATTGCGGTCATTGTGAGTTGTGCTTTTACTTTCATGTATTAAAACTATTTGATATATATATATATACTGTTTTCACGCATCGCATTATATATAGTTGACTGAAATGTTATATGTTTATTTAAATTCTATATATGAGAACTAGTATGCGATCTGAAGAAACTAGCTACCTATTGGGTGTCAATAGGCTGTGTGATCACCAGTATCGAGTCAGTCTAGTATGTTTGCATTTGAGAAATGACTTAACACAGCTGGGAGCTGTTGATGAATATGATATTTACGATTGGGTTTTGATACGAGTGAGTACTCGGCTACGGTGTAGTCTGGAGTCCCCGTATCCAGTGGCTGGGCCACCAGCGAGTTGGACTCGCAAATGATATTTACGATTGGGTTGATTGATAATGATTATTCGAGAAATGTGTCGCATGCTAGGATATTAGTTTCGTACGGATCAAATACGTGTTTATATATTTCATATTATTGTTTCCTTGAAATGTGATGCTATGTTTTTATATATTAATACTGTTAGTAAATGACAACTCACTCAGTATTTTCCCAAATACTGACCCCTCACCTTTACTGTCTTACAGGTGCTTAGTTTGTGGACCTAGCTAGAAGCCAATTTTGGAGTGCAGAAGTCATCTGTATATGTTAGTTTATGACTTCTGTGAATGCTGCAGTAGTGGTCCTGTGTCGGTAGAATAGTAGTCTAGACAACAGTTTATTTTATTGTATATATTAACTGCTGTTATTGTTTTATATGCTTTTTGATAGGCTATGTGTTTTGTATATAATCCACGGCCCCAGATGCCGGTGTGATATTTTGAGACACTAACTGATGTATATAGTACCGCGAGGCCAGTTCGTACAGGGTACGGTAACTAGAGCCCGCGAGGTTTTGAAACAGTTAGTGTAAATGTATGATTACATGTTATATATATGTACATTTGCTTCCGTTGTTTGATATTGTTTATTTTATATTATATTTGCGAAAAATTAATTGTGATTTTAGGCTTGCTACGGGTTCCGGAGCTACCACTCCCGTTCCCTAGCGCCGGTTGCGGCTCAATAGTTTTGGGTCGTGACAATGTTGGTATCAGAGCAGTTGGTCCAGTTACCACTGCAAGTTTGTTTCAGTGTTTGTTTGAGAGCAGTTGGTCTAGTTACCACTGCCAGTTATGTTTGAATGTCTGTTTGATTTTGAATACTCTGTCAGTAAGTAAACCTAGGAACTACTGCAGCAGAGAGTCGGACCTTAGTTGTTTGCATTCATTTGATCTGTGCATTAATAGTTTATGGCATAATGCGCGCGAACCAGGAGTATTAAGCTAGTAAGTGAATAGTATCTGTTTATGTGAACGACTAAGGTAACTAAGTATTTGTTACTTACGTTAAGAGATAGGAAGTGGTTATATATTTGCAAATTATGAACGATTGAGGTAATTACGTGATTATTACTTGCGCTGAGATTATTAAATGTTTATTTGCTTGCGAATTACATGCGGCTGGATTAAATGCTAAATGTTTACAGTATTTATAAATTGATGATTGGGATTGCGTGTGAAATGGGCTCAGATGGTCGCTTACGTTCGAAATTGTTTCTTTTCAGCATGTCTGGGCAAAATGGAGCTCAGTCTCATGCTGAGGAAGAACGGGAGGAAGCGCCTCCTATATTTCAAAACGGGTTTCATAACGAAGTAGGCGAACCATCTGGGGTCCATCAGAATGGATTCCACGCAAACACTAGAGTATCACCAGAAATATATCAAAATGGCTATACGTCTGTGTCGGAGATAGGTAGTTCTTCTGGAAACAGAGTTAGAGTGCATTCACCGGAAATAGAGTACAGCGAAGAAGAGGAAGAGGAACCGGAGGAAGATCCGGAAGAGGATCCTGAAGAAGACCCTGAGGAGGATCCAGAAGAAGAATTAGAAGAAGAAGCAGAAGAGGAAAATCCTCAGGAAGAAGAGCATGAAGAAGAAGAGTTAGATGAGTTAGATGTCGAGGAATATAGAAATGACTATTTCTGGTCAAGTGTGCGGAGATACCGCAATTTGAGGGAAGATGCGGACATAGCTAACGGTCAGGCGCAGATAGCCCTAAATCAGGTTAGGAGGCAAATGCGTTCTTTTTCTAGAGGAATGTTGACTGTAGGAGCGTACTCTACTGATTTTCTGCGGATGGCAGAGGGAGTCCCTAATCTGAACGAAAGCAATAGAACCATTAATCGTAGATATGTCAGGGGTTTAGGACCTCAGTTCGATAAGCTATATGAGCACGTGGACGAACATTTTAGCACGCTCACTACAATGGCCCGTAGAATTGAAACAAAGCATGAGTGGGCGGGTGATCCGGTACGACCTTATTACTTTAGACGTGAGTACCACCCATATTACGTCAGTACGTCCTCCAGAACTACAACTAATCCTTACTTTGTGCAAAAAGGTGGAAGAAACTCTGGTAGAACAGTTAGGGGCCGACATACAGGCGTAGTTATTAGGGAACCTAATGTTCCGCATCAGGCACCCCCAGGTATTAGTGATTTACATACTTTAAGTAATTGTGTTTATGTGTTTGCATTATTGTGTTTATATAATTACTGCATTGCATAGTAGAATATTAGTAATAGGTTTTGCCTTTAGGATAATACCTCGGAAAGTGAGAACCTATAGGAAGCGCTGTTATTAAATACGTGCCTAATGAAAGAATATATATATAAATATAACTTACAGAAACAATAATACAATAAACGTCACAATATATAATTATCGCAAACGTAATTCCTATATTACGTTTTAGAACTTGAAGAAAGAAATGGATTGCTTACAGGAAGTCGATGTGAAACATCGGTACCTGCGTCTGTATATGACGTAGAATAGAATGTTGCAGAAACGGATGTGGTAAGTACAACAGTAGGAAATTTTGAATTTAATTGAGTTGTCAGAGATATGGAGAGAAAAGGGATGTGACAGACGAACAGTCTGTAAATGACAGAAAAATGACAGCAGTACAAAAATTTGAAACATACCCAATAAGTATAAAGAAAGCCGTTAATAGTCGCAGAGCGTATAATCTAGAGTAAGACTTACGATTTTATGAAGATTTTGAAAGTTTTTATGATTTTTCAAGGTACAATGGTGCTCAGACATCGCATGTGACATTGCATAATCATGATAGGAATGCATAAAAGAATGATTTTCAAAATTTTAGATCTCATATCTTTACAATGATAAAGAAAAATGCGATTTTGAGCAACTCTTTAGTGATGAGAGGTGTCATCACTCTGAGCAACAATTGTACTAACGATTTTAAATGATTGATGAAAAGTAGTTTAGAAAGAGCTGCGCAGCCAAAAGAAGTTTTAAAATCGTGTTGTTCAGTAAGTAAACTCGGATGTAAAGCCCTGCGACAAATAATAAAAGATTCTTAACAAATAAGAATAAATTGTGAAAGAAACTCCAATAAAAGAATAAAGCCATGTTAACAATTATTGCTATTAGGCTAATAAAGCCAAGGGAGAATATGGACAAGGAATTATCGTCGGGAAGCATACGCAGCTGAGTTGCGATGCACTGGCAATATTTAAGGATATAGTATTTATCCTTATAACAAAATAAAGGATGAAATGACAAAGGAGATGATCTTGTAAGACATGGAAGCTTAAAACTTGATAGATCGAAAGAGATAATGATGCTATATGACTGATATTGAGTAAAATATCAGCATTAAGAGTTATAAGTTGCGTTAACAGAAAGAAGAAAAGCACATATATAGACGTACGTGTCAGTAAATGTAAGAATGGTGAATGATGTGAAGAAAAGTGTAAGGGTAAAATTCAAATGCCCTCAGAACTTAGTAAGGTGATTAGAGAAGTGAAAGTTTCAGAAATACGTCATAAGGATTGTCAGAATAGAACAGCAGCAATACCAGAGCTGTTATAGATGAAGGAAAGATACAGTGAATACAGTAAGTAAAGAATAAAGTGATACTTTATTGCTTTTGAACAGGAAGGAGTGAATTGCAGCTAAGAAGTCACGATGTCATAAGGACAAGAGATGATGCTAGTACGGAGAAACCAAGTTATTTAAAAGGACAATTAGAATCACGATATAAGTGCTAAGAAAACACTTCGAGAAGAAGAAGAAGGAAGGAATAAGGACAAACTAATAAATAATTGTAACTAGTATTAAGATGATACCTTGAAGAATGAGAATAAAGTTATGAAGCTATTCGAAAGTAAGAAAAAGAAGTATAAGTCGAAAGAGGAAGTAGATTATATAGTAAGAAGGAATGACGATTAAGGAAATAAATAAGTTATTAAAGATCTACTGAATCCGTTAAGGACAAAGGTTAAAGATGAGAAAGAAGTTAAGTAAAAGTTAGTTAACGAGAAAGATTTTTGAAATAGATAAACGTGAAATGAAACGTTTAAGACAATGGTAAGTGAGTGAAGGATCATGATCAATAAACGACGTGAAGTTCACGATAGCTTAAGGAAGCAAAAGAATAAGAAATGGAAGATAGTGAAAGATGTATCAAGTTTAGCTATGTTAAGAAACAACAGATGTGTTAGACAAGGTATAAGTCGAAAAAGATTAATTGATGAGGAATGAAGTGTCAGACAATGATAGCAAGAAGTGAGAAATGACAAGAACCAGATAACAAAGAAAAGTGATAACTACAGACGAAAGTAAAAATCATAACTGCAGGTTATGATTATGAGAGAAAATATTCATAGGAATACGCATAAAGTAAATACGTTATTAAGACGAAATTGACACGTCGTGACCATTCACGTATAAAGGAGACGAGTAGTAACCCTATGGCTACTAAGAATGAAATGATGAATTGAGAAAACATTAGATTATGATTAGTGCCAACCAGGTAGCAATGATGCAAGAACTACAGTATCGAGAATGCGTCCAAGGATCGTACTGTTTTGGAAAAGATAATAGATAAGGTGAAAGTACCAATAAGAGAATTTTCAACAATGTGACAGCAAGCAGCTATACAAAGACAGAAAGTTATGAGAAAAGAAGTAAAAGTACAAGAAAAGATACAACTAATATGTATTAATGGACGCTAAGAAGGCAATAAAGATAAGTTAAGATCCCAACAAGATTTATGAAAATTCGAGGACGAATTTTTATAAGGGGGGAAGAATGTAATACCCCAAAATAATTAATTATCCAATTGGACCACGTGTCCAGTTTAGATTCGCCGGAATGGCGAAATCGGAAAGTTTTTGATAAAAATCGAGATAAATTAATTTTAGTAGGTCGGTTTTAAGGAAAACAATTAGGTGGAAACTAAGGTTATATTTCAATTCTATAATTAGAATTGGAACTTAAAGGAAAAATGGCAAGAAAAGTCCAAAAATAAGTACAGGGACCAAAGTGGTAATTTAGCCGCTTTGTATCGAAAATAGAAATATTGGATTTTGACGGGAAGGTACTAATATCGAGCTTTGTATTATTTATCGGATATAAATAATGCTTATAAGTCGTAATAAAAGAGTTTAACGATTTAGCTATGGACTAAATCGTAAGAAAGAAAAGTTTAAGGGATAAATGAAAAGAAACAAAAAGAACAAGGATCAAAGTGGGCTTTTAGCCAAAATATATAAGAAAGGAAATATGAATTGAAGAGCAGAGAGAAGGATCGAGAGAATTGGAGAATCATCGCCGATTATCGTCATTTCGCCGCCGTTTCGCCGTCCGACGTCCGAATTGAGTGATTCAAGCGAAAATCTCTTCGGAATTGAAAGCTTTATCGATCTCTAGCTTCAAATCAAGGTAAGATTTCGAGAATTGGTTCCGAATTTGAGTTATATGGGCTGTTTTAGTTTAGGAATTGAAATTATCGATTTAAACTCGATTTTAGCGTTTTTGGAGAAACAAAGTTACGGGTTTTGTTGGAAACGGAGTGTTTGGCGTGTATGGGGAGTGATAGCACGACGGGAAGCCCGGAAACGACGTTTCCGGGGCTGTGCGTGAACTGCACTCGGTGTGCGATCGCACACCGAAGTGTGCGAACGCACACTTGCAGTGTGCCGACGCACACTTGTGGTGTGCGAACGCACATTCCCAAGTGTGCGGACGCACACTGAAGTGTGCGAGCGCACACAGTGGGTCCGCAGGGACCTAATTGAGCTTTTGGCCCTAATTGAATGGGATTTCAACATTTTGGAATATTAGACCCTAAAAACGATTAAGGACCCCGATAAATTGAAAAGTAAAGTTTTAGCTCGACGTTTTACGTAAGCTATGATAATGAAAAATGTCAAGGATATTATACGTTTCTTGAATACGAGAAACAGAGTTCGAGATATCGCAACTATGATAAAGGAAGAATGCGATCATAAATAAAGTTAAAAATAAAACTAAATCCTAGAACTTAAAAGTGTTATACGTATTAAAGTATGAAGTGCACGTCTAATCATAAACAATTTATCAGATGTGTCAGCGAATAGTGGAGTCAGTAGAAGCGGACTAGCGAGGGCATACCATCAGATCGATCATATCATTTCTTGGATTGCGGTCACTGTGAGTTGTGCTTTTACTTTCATGTATTAAAACTATTTGATATATATATATATATATATATATATATATATATATATATATATATATATATATACTGTTTTCACGCATCGCATTATATATAGTTGACTGAAATGTTATATGTTTATTTAAATTCTATATATGAGAACTAGTATGCGATCCGAAGAAACTAGCTACCTATTGGGTGTCAATAGGCTGTGTGATCACCAGTATCGAGTCAGTCTAGTATGTTTGCATTTGAGAAATGACTTAACACAGCTGGGAGCTGTTGATGAATATGATATTTACGATTGGGTTTTGATACGAGTGAGTACTCGGCTACGGTGTAGTCTGGAGTCCCCGTATCCAGTGGTTGGGCCACCAGCGAGTTGGACTCGCAAATGATATTTACGATTGGGTTGATTGATAATGATTATTCGAGAAATGTGTCGCATGCTAGGATATTAGTTTCGTACGGATCAAATACGTGTTTATATATTTCATATTATTGTTTCCTTGAAATGCGATGCTATGTTTTTATATATTAATACTGTTAGTAAATGACAACTCACTCAGTATTTTCCCAAATACTGACCCCTCACCTTTACTGTCTTGCAGGTGCTTAGTTTGTGGACCTAGCTAGAAGCCAATTTTGGAGTGCAGAAGTCATCTGTATATGTTAGTTTATGACTTCTGTGAATGCTGCAGTAGTGGTCCTGTGTCGGTAGAATAGTAGTCTAGACAGCAGTTTATTTTATTGTATATATTAACTGCTGTTATTGTTTTATATGCTTTTTGATAGGCTATGTGTTTTGTATGTAATCCACGGCCCCAGATGCCGGTGTGATATTTTGAGACACTAACTGATGTATATAGTACCGCGAGGCCAGTTCGTACAGGGTACGGTAACTAGAGCCCGCGAGGTTTTGAAACAGTTAGTGTAAATGTATGATTACATGTTATATATATGTACATTTGCTTCCGTTGTTTGATATTGTTTATTTTATATTATATTTGCGAAAAATTAATTGTGATTTTAGGCTTGCTACGGGTTCCGGAGCTACCACTCCCGTTCCCTAGCGCCGGTTGCGGCTCAATAGTTTTGGGTCGTGACAGTTTTCTTGAGAAAGTTGGGAGAAAATATAAACTTTCTGCTTTGATTTAGAAAATGAAAAGACTTTTCATTTATTTTTGATAAAAAAAAATTGTTGATTTGGCTTGGAGTAAGCTCACTCTCCCAGTTTAATCCTTTTCATCACACATGTTTTTACATGTGTTAGCCCCACTAAATTCTTTTTTTAATTAATAATATTTTGACGGTTTTCGAAATTATAAAAATATTTTCTCGAAAACTACTTTGATTATTCTTATATCTTTATTTTGACTCTTAAAGTCAAATTCCACATTTTATCAATCTCGATTATAACCATAAATAAACCAATTGACTTTTCTATTCCCATCTCTTAAGTTAGCGGGACTAACTCTGACCGTCCGATCATAAAATTTACTCCCGTAAGTTTTGGGGTATTACAGGGGTCCGGACCAAAAAAATCATGGGAATGAAACCTTGACCGGAATACGTGTGTGTGAGAAATAAGGTTTAAAGGAACAAATTGTCTCTATGATATCCAACTGTTCTATGTGCTATACGCTACGTGTTATGTGCTACGTGTTATGCTACGTGTTAACTAACCTTGCATATCATGCATCTCACGCATATCAATAGTAACCTCTTGTGGATGCAGCCGTATATATGCATCATGCACTAAATAGTTGTCTTGCAGACATTCTACTGACTGCTCTACTGGTACCTAACCAACATCTAGAATGACAAGCGACCAACCCAACGAATCAGAAAAAGGATTCTATCACAACTCCAACATCGACAATCTAGACAGCCGAAGAATCAGAAAACGGTTTTACCACAAAATATAGAATGTCAAGCAACCAGACCAACGTATTAGATAAAGGGTTCTATTACAACTCCAACATCAGCAATCCAGACAGCCGAAGAATCAAAAAACGGTTCCACCACAACATCCAGAATGTCAAGCAACCAGCCTAACATATCAAAAAAGGGTTTCAACCAAGTCTTCCACAACTCCAACATCGGCGATCCAGACATCCGACGAATCAAAAAAGGGTTCCTACCAGCATCGACGATCTAGACGGCCGGCAAATTAGAAAGTCTTCCACAACTCATTCATTAGTGATTCAGATGGCCGACGAACCATAAATGGGTTCCCATCAGCATCGGCGATCCACACAGCGATAAATTAAAAGTCTTCCACGACTTTTGCATCGAAGATTAAGACAGCCGACGAATTAGAAAAAAGTTCATACCAAGTCTTTCATGACTCTGACATCTACGATCTAGACAGCCGACGAATCAGAAAAGAGTTCCTACCATGTCTTCCACGACTCCAACATCAGCGATCCAGACAGTCGACGAATTAGATTAGCATTCATACCAGGTCTTCCACGACTCCAACATTGACAATCCAAACAGCCCGATAAATCAACTTAGTCCGACCAGAAGAAAGTCTCATATGACTCCAACATCATTAACACAAATAATCAAACGAATTAGCGAACAACTGAGTAATTTTGCCTCCGGAAAATCTTCATATGGTAGAAGCTTCTAATAAATCAATTCAGCATGAGTCAGAATCAACTTAGGAAGTGCCAACCGTAGTTCAACAAAAGAGATACCATTTGCGGTCATGATCAATATGGATCATCCAAGTAATGCATTTCAAAATGAACCTAAAAAAGGGTTATCAATGTCTTCACAAGCTTTCAAAAATGAACTTGTCGAAGCCAGTTGACAAGCAACGATCTCACCATTTTTAATTCCACACATTCTGCCAAGCTCGAGGCATGATTTCAATCAATGCAATATACTCAGAGAAAAAGTCTAGAAGTTGATCAATCACGAGATATCCATCAAGCATCGTGATACAACATCCAAATTTAAAGATGGAATCAAGAATTCCGAGAACGATACATGGAAGTTCAATCCGATGATTTTCAAAATAATCAAGTGGAATAATGAAGGTTCCGGTTTTGAGTAGACGTTTCGATGACACTCCGAAAAAACGAAGATTCCATCCATCTAGAACAATCAAGCTCTCAGCTATCTAGAGCAGTCAAATGGATAGATAGAGACTCCAACTACATAGAAAAACCAAGTGAAGTAGCTATCCAAAATAATCAAATGGACCAGCAGAGGTCCCAGAATAATAAAGTGGACCAACAGAAGTTCCATGCTATCCTAAACAACCGAATGGAGCAGCAAGGATTTCAACCATTCAAAACGCGTCTATCGGTGACTCGATCACATTATAGAGAGACATTCTACTACGTATTCAGTATCCTCTGTAGATCTCAAAATCCATGACACCCCCAACAAGATAGAAAGGATAACCGAGCCCATGCTTGGAGTTCTCAGAGATCCTCTCTCATACAAGTGGAGACTATTTGCAATTTTCATCTTTGCATTTGAATATTTTCGAACGATTTATTTATTCGATAGGTTTAACTTTCCAGAGTCAATGATATAACCAGTAATTATGCGCATTTGTGCGATGTCCTGCTGATGGGAATGCTATTTTCAATCATTTTCATATGCATGTGTGATAAAATCGACCTATTTGGCTAATCCATCCAATAATTGGTATAAGAATGTGAACAACTTCTAGAGATAATTCTATATCAATGGGTCCTACTCCTGACAAAATGTGAGTCAATCTAATTGTCTCAAAAGGACAACGGCGTGCTAGTGGGTTTCGCCCTACTAGCCAAAAAGATTTGGCCATAAAAAGTTTTACGAAGAGGAGGCACACATCAAAACGTACCTTCTTGCCCGAATAGGAACCGGAGAGGAGAAGTTCCACATCATTACCGAAGTACACCGCCCAACAACCTGTCTTGGAGCGGGACAATATAAGTAGTGAGAGATGAAGTTCACTGGAACTCCTCCCTAGGATTATCGGTCAATGATTAAGTAAATAACTCATATAAAAAATAGTCAATTACAGTAGACGTTTCGATGACACTCCGAAAAAACGAAGATTCCATCCATCTAGAACAATCAAGCTCTCAGCTATCTAGAGCAGCCAAATGGATAGATAGAGACTCCAACTACATAGAAAAACCAAGTGAAGTAGCTATCCAAAATAATCAAATGGACCAGCAGAGGTCCCATAATAATAAAGTGGAACAACAGAAGTTCCATGCTATCCTAAACAACCGAATGGAGCAGCAAGGATTTAGCAAAAAGCCAACTCGTAGTACTCGACAAGTCGAGGTCGAACCCACAAGGACTAGAGGTTTAATGTGAGTGAAATCGATTGTGAAATTCAATTCGGAAAGCAACGAAGATGGATTTGTTTTGAGTATCAATTTAACACTAACGATTCAACTAACAACGAACTTGCAATTAACAACTAGAATTGACAACTAAATTAACAATCGTAAAAGGCTAAAAACGGTTAACAATAAACGAGAATCCAAATGATAAAAGAGGTTTGGAGGTCAACAATCCACCTAGGTCATGCATTATCGGGGTTCGGGTCTAGGATCATAAAACGAGGGCCGAGCGTTTCTAAATCGCAACTCCCGCTCTCTCGAGCTACAAAACCACAACTAATCAAGCTTAACCTACTCTCGTAGCACTAAACACAATTAGAGCAATTACAATAAATCACAACACAAAGGCCACTTAATTACTAACCCACTCTCATGGTGTCACTAATTAAGCATCTAATCAATTCTTTCCAATTAACAAACCCTCTCTCAAGGCGAGTCTTAATCTAACAACAATACTTAGGTAGCTAATCTAAGCAAGCCTTAGGAGCATTAATTAGAACATCAACACAACCCCTAACCCTAACCCTAACCCAAATCATGCATTAACTAGGATTCATATCAACCCCCAAACAAGGGGGTTTAGCCACTCATGTTTAAAGCAACACAAGCAAATAATAAACAAGAACAATAGAGCATTAGAGAGTAAAGAAAGCTTACCTCTATTAAATGAGTAGAGCAATAAACCATAAGAGATAATGAAGACTCAATAAGAAATAAACTTGAATTCACTATGAAGATCTTGTTCTTACAACTAAAATAAAAGCTTCCAGGCATTCAACAATGGTGGAAGCTATGGAGCATCAAATTCAAAAAGGATCCTACTCTATTCTAAGAGAAGCAATAATCAAAAGAAATAAAAGTGAGTAATAATGTTATGACCTAAAATAGAGATAATGTTGTTTTTATAGTACCCACAAAAGAGGAAAGGAAAACATCAACTACAAATGTGTTGGACCTAAAATGGCAAAGAGAATCAAGCCTTGTTGTGTTTGAAATCAGAAATCCCCCTTTTTTCAAGTCTAAGCTCGAACCAAGACACTTAGGATGGAGGAGTGTCTCGGTTCGAGACACTATATTCTGCCTCCAGGCACATTTGTCTCGAATCGAGACACATTTCACACCTTGATGTCTTGGTTCGAGACACCCTTTGCTCTGCAGAACCGCGATCTTCTAAACTTCGTAACTTGGTGTAGAAATGTCCGATTGAGTCGATTCTTGAACCCTTGGAAAGCTTGGGATGTCTACTTCATCTTTTATGAAGAACTCAAACTCATTAGAGATCTCTAACCGGTTCCAATTTGCCAATTAGTGAAGCGGGGTTGGCTTTTCAGACTTGTAAATGAGCTTTCGCCTCTTTTCCTTCGACTTTTCCATCTTTTATATCAAAATGCTTCCGCAATGCTCCCAAGTACTTGAACAACTAAAACATGTAATAAGGCACTCGGAATACCATAAAACCGTGATAAAACATAATAAAAGCATGCGGAAACGGCACCCTAAATAGGAGTAAAATACTCCTATCAGTTTCGGCCTACTAGCCAAAAAGATTTGGCCATAAAAAGTTTTACAAAGGGGAGGCACACATCAAAACGTACCTTCTTGCCCGAATAGGAACCGGAGAGGAGAAGTTCCACATCATTACCGAAGTACACCGCCCAAGAACCTGTCTTGGAGCGGGACAATATAAGTAGTGAGAGATGAAGTTCACTGGAAGTCCTCCCTAGGATTATCGGTCAATGATTAAGTAAATAACTCGTATAAAAAATAGTCAATTACAAAAATCCGAATGCACTAATTGATAACAGGGGTACGACCATTTAAAATAAAAAACATCTCAACTGTATTAGCTATTGAATGAATTAGTCGAATATATCTTTAATCATACATGCATATTCCGATTATTGACTAGCACATATACCTAAAAGTATGGACAAACGAACATAAATCTTAGAGGCATAAACTATGAGACAATGGAACAAAAAATTTATCGATAAATTCTGCATTCAAAAATATTCTTATACATTTTCCAGTTGCGCCATGTAAACGTTGAAATACACATGCACTACTAGAAACAAACAGACAGGACCCATTAGAAGATATAACAAGATTTGGAATAGATAAAGAAGGCCAACCAGACTCTTCATTGAATCATCCAGTTACCTTACCAAAAAACTGAATGATTCAGTGAGGGAGCCATATAAAGTATAGAATAGACCGACATAAAATTGATTCCAACAAGAAAATGAAAGTTGGGGCCAATTTTTGCAAATTTCAACACTCCGAACAGGCAACAAACCTCCATAGTCAAGATATACGTCTAGAATCAGAACAGGCTTCGTTCGAGCCTCTAGTTCCAAAATCTAAACTAAGGGCATTGGATCTCCATCAACCAGAAACAGGGGCCATAAGATCTCCATCAACCAAAAATAATGGGGCATCGGATCTCAATCAACCAAATAGCAGGGGACATCAAAGTCCTCATCGACCGGATAGTAATGGGGGGGCATCAGATCTCCACAAAGAGAACATCATAGGACTACGGGTTCCTAACTACAACACCAGAAAAAGCTAGGCTGAATATAGCAGAAAAGAAAAAACCTGACTACTTCTCACAATGTAGAAATACAAACGAGGAATCTAGAATGCAAGACAACCATAGAGTTCAATAAATGAAGTATCCATAATGCAAAATATATGGAATAGTGTACTGACATACAAAAGGTCATTATCAAAGTAGGACAATATTTAAAATATCAAGTAAATACAAGGGGCATGATCCACTCGTCAGAATCCCAGTCTTGGACCAACGACTCTATATCGTCACTATCACTCTCGGAGATCATGGTGTCACCGCCGCGCTCAGTCTACGCACAAGTAGAAGAAGAAATATGGTTTCCACGACTACCACGGCCTCCAAGACCCCAACCACTACGACCGCCAAAGTCACAACCTCTACCGCTAGGGAATCCGGGAGGAACATCAGCTGCACTGCCAGTAGGACCCTGCTCAGTCTGCCGCAAGCTCTCCTCTAGATCATCAATACAATACTGCAAGAAACCAGAGAGAAGTCAGAGCTATAGTTTCATACATGCATACATGTAGAATAAATCATAGGCACATTGCATTTTTACCCTCATCTGTGCAGATATACTACACATTTGGTCCCTCCAACAAAAGGCCGCATCAGCTAGTTGAATGACAGATACCAGCACATGCAAAGTAGAAATGAGCACTCAGTTAAACGGACAAGAAGTCCTAGTAAAAACAAAAGCACTAACCCAACATGTAGACTCACATGGGTACAATTAGTAGGCACAAAGGAGTGCGTAAAATAAGAAGTAGGAACAGAATTCCGCATGGGTCCACGTGCACCATTGTAACGGGCAGACCTCTTCAACATTTGACATAAAGAGTCAGTAATGATCCCAGAAGATCTCGAAGCGTCTCATCTACTAGCCGGACCTCGACTAGGAGATCCAGGCTCATCTATCCTAGCACGAACAGCACGCGCTCCGCGCCTACTTCTTCCTTGAGAAGACATCAGAAAAAAGAATTAAAAGAATATCGAAAATAAGTCTAGAAACGTAAAAGACAAAAGAATTGGTATATACATGTGGCCCTACAACCGGAGCATCTCGAATGATGGGCACCTGACGCATTGGCACCTATACAAGAGGCAATGTACCTAGAAGACAATACCTCATAAGATCATCCAGATAACTTAATTGAGGAGCAGAACGAAGAGCGGGCGATACAATCTTTCTACAACGCATCATCGACAGAGGCGGATCCCTGAAAGATAAGCGGTCATACGCTGAGGTTGCTTCGCCAAACAATATTAATAAAGGTTTTACTACAGATCATATAATTAAATTGCCATTCAATCATGAGGAGGCGATTAAATCTAATAGTGAATGGCTTTCTCGTTCTGTTATAGGAAGAATTATCTCGGTTTAATCTGTGTTGAAGATAGGAAAGTTCATAGCTACTATTAATATGGCTTTTGATAAGATTTCGATTATAGGAGGGAATTTGGTGCTATTGATGTTTGATTCAACCGTTGATTATATTGATTTTATAGAGAATATTTCACCTAATCGCATGGATTTCTTTCAAGCATTCATGTTACCAAAGGATTTTGGACAAAATTTTTAAAGATTAATATGGATTTCTATATTGGGTTCTTTTCTTATGGTCTCGAGAAATACTTACAAAAATCGGTAATTCAATCGGTGAAACTATTATGGTACATCCGCTTGTTGGTTTAAAAGATCGTTTTGATTCAGGGTCGGTTTTTATCTCAAACATGTCTTGCTCTATTAATATTTCAGTCAAAGTTATTTTTAAAGGGCAATCTTTTATGGTGTATATGAATGAATTTGAAAGATCCGTGGTGTTTGATGGTTATGACCAAGATACGGATTAGAGTTTGGATGATGAAGACTCAGATATAGAAGAGAGTTTAGATGATGATAATGTGGATGGGCAGAATGCAAATGTTACTGTTGAGGAACAATTTGTTAAAGAAAACATTGCCCAGGAGGGTGTTCCAGCATCAGAGTCTATTTCTTTTGTGAAGGAGAATGCATCTGCAGTTTCTTTAGATATGAACACAGATGAGAAGATAGTGTCGAAGGCCGTTGTGGTTTTTGCAAGGGTCTCCAGTATCACTTATTTTTCCTATCTACAACATGTTGATTACTGTAAGAAATAAATCTACAGCTCCATTATTTAAAAAGATTGATAACACAGGTTGTGTTAATTTTTTTGCATAACCATCAAACACCACGGATTTATCAAATTCTTGCATAATATCGGCTTCAAATACTGCAGATCTGTATGCTATTTTTGCATAATATCGGTTTTACAACTCTTCTCTCTTTAATCTGTTTGCTATTTTGAATGGTGTTCAATTTATTTGCATGGATTTTATGAGTTCATGTTATCTTATTCGCCATTTGTTAGTTTATGCTAGTAACTTGGGTTCAGAGAGATCCTCACTTTGGGGTAAATTACCCCCATTTTGTCAATTTCATGAAGTGGTTATCAGTAGAGGAGATTTTAATGAAACCCTTCATCCTACGAAGAGATTAAATTGGAATGGGTATTCACCTTCTACAGTCACTTTCAATGATTTCTTAAATGATGCTGAGCTTCTTGCTATTCCTTTGCAAGATTGTTATTTCACGTGGCAAAATTATTTTTCTAAGTCGAGGATAGATTATTGCTTCACTTTGGTAAACACAACAGTTATTTGGTCTTTCCTCTCTTTTACAGCTTTAATGAAAGGTACTTCAGATCACTGTTCTAAAAATATTGACTAGAGTCCAAAACCATTTTGATCCATTGATCCATGGTGGCATCATGATATATAACTTTGCTCAAATAGTTTCCTCAGCTTGGTTATCCATAGGCAGCTAACACTCTTCTTTTTTGCTTATTCAGAAGCTGCATGATCTTTCAAAAACTAAGAGTTGGAATGATAATGAGTAAGGTGAGCAAAATATGAATTCTCATGAAATTTCTCAACTGATGTTGAATTAGGAGTTGGCTGCCTATACAAGGTTGTTGTCTTAAGCCGAATATGAACTGTTAATTTCCCTTAAATCAATTTTGTGGGAAGTAGAAAAAAGCATCGAGTCGATTTGGTTACAAAAATACCGAGCCAAATGGACGTTGAAGGGAGATAAAAATACTAAGTATTTTCATAGTTTTTCTTTGACTCACTACATAAACAATCATGTTCCTTGTATGCAAATGACGAGCGAGATTTTTACAGAGCCAAAGAACATTAGATTACATATTCGTTCCTGATCGAATGAGATTACAAATCCAACAAAGCACACAAATCCTACATTGCCTAAAAGAAAGAATCAACGCACGCTCGCCCATAAATGAGTCAGTCCTAAGCCACCAAAGGGGACCCAGATTTGATGAGGACATCTAGCTATACAGCATAATCACGTAACTAGATCCGAAGCTCATACCTTCGATCTGATTCAGTACTAGAAACCCCATAATGAACCCTTTGTAAAATCCCCACATCTATCATTTCGCGCCGTATATGGGAACTCAGTTCTCTAAACAAATTCTATTGTTGAAAGCGGGGATAAACGACGAGAATCCAACAAACCCACAGACACACCCTAAAGCATAGCCGAGATGGATGTCTCAGAGAAACGCCAAGCTATTATGAGGAGGAGTGCAATAAGTATGGATGACCGTAAACAATGTTACAAGCGGAACTGGACCACCTTATCGATGATTGAATGCAATATAAAGTCGGGGCCGCAACAGGAGGAGCGGGAAGGATCTCTTATAGTGGCGGCCGAAGTTGGAGGACGTGAGGTTCGGAGGATATCTATGGATCCAGGAGCGCACTCTATTATAATAACAGAAAAAGTTTACAAGACCATAAGAGGGAGCTTGATCCGGATAAGAAAGCAACCTGAAGATCTCCGAGGAATAAAAGGGGCAAGGCTCCCGGCGATAGGGACGACAAAGATCCAATTGACCTTTAAATCTTTATAGGGACTGAAAAGGATGATCACTTCCCCATTCTTGATAGTGCCCATAGACGAAATACATAAACTTCCATGCAAAGAATCAATGGCGGAAATGGTCCGAGAAATAAAGCTTTGGAAAATCCACCAAGGAAAGAACGTAAAAATCGGCACCAACATTAGGGGTTCGATGGGAAGAGAAATCAAAAAGGTGCTTTGCGAGTTCTGAGGAACCTTCGCCACCAAGGCTTTAGAAATCAGGGGAGTCAACCCAGGGGTAGCATGTCACGAGCTAAATGTCAGCTTGACTATGAAGCTTGTACGACAAAAGAAGCGGAGCCATTCGGATGAACCACAAAAAGCAATAGCGGAGGAAGTATAGAAGCTGCTTGACATTGAGAAGGTCAAATACGAGAATGGTTAAGTAACGCGGTCTTGGTGACAAAGGCGAACGGAAAATTTTGCATTTGCGTCGACTTCACGGATCTAAACAAAGCGTTCCCAAAAGATTGCTTCCCCCTACCCAACATCGACCAACTGGTCGACTCTACCGCAGGCTATAAGTTGTACAGTTTGGTGGACATGGTGCAAGGATACAATCAGATCCCGATGAAGAAAAAAGATTAGACTAAAACAAGCTTTATTATCGATGAAGGTACTTACTGTTACACAATGATGCTATTTGGGTTAAAAAAATGCAGGTGTGACATACCAGCGGCAGATGAAGTACATGTTCATAGATCGAATTGGTAAGACAATGGAAGTATACGTCGACGACGTGATTGTCAAAAGAAAAAGCGAGGAAGACCACCTAAAAGACCTGTAGGCAATGATGGAAGTGCTCGACAAGTTCAACATGAAAATGAACCCGTAGAAATGCAGATTTGGCGTAGAATGAGGAAAATTTCTCGGATACATGGTGTCGCAAAGGGGAGTAGAAACAAACCCGGAGAAAATTAAAGTCATCCCGGAAATGAGCCTGCCAAAGAACCAATGGGAAGTGCAAATCCTCAATGGCAGAGTAACGGCGTTGGGAAGGTTCATATCGTCATCAGTAAAAAGATGCTTCTTGTTCTACAATACGTTGGAAATAAAAACATTCAACTGGGGCAAAGAATGCGACAAATCCTTCGATGACTTGGAGAAATACCTACTTAAACCACCACTACTGAGAAGGCATTTAAACGCGGAAACCCTTTACCTTTCGGTGTACAGAGACACCTAGCATCGGTTCTAGTAAGGGAAGAGGAAGGCCATAAACTCCATGTGTACTACGTAAGCCGGACCCTGAAGGATGCGGAATATAGATACCCGGAAATCGAAAAAATGGCGCTAGCCCTGACAACGACAGTGAAGAAGCTGAGACCATATTTCCAAGCACATCCGATAGTCGTACGAACCGACCAACCATCAAGGCAAACGCTCCAAAGACCTGAATTCTCAGAAAGACTAGTCAAATGGTCGGTACAAATGGGGGAGCACAACATCATATATGAGCTAAGACAAGCGGAGAAAGCTCAAACCCTAGCTGATTTCATGGCGGAACCCACTGGCTATTCTAATCCAGAAGCAGACGTAAAAGAGCAATTAGAACTATACGTTGACGGGGTAAATAATGAAAAGAGAGCAAGAGCAGGGGTCATCCTAAAAGATCCACACAAGGTGCGAATCGAGTACGCGGTCCACTTTTGCTTCACATCAACAAACAATGTAGCCGAGTATGAAGCACTGATAGCCGGATTAGAGTTAGCGGTTGAGGTAAGGACTGGGAACTTGATGATCTACTGTGATTCACAACTGTTGGTTGGACAAATCGATGGAACATTCACCTTGAAGGAAGAAAACCTGATAAAATATCATAAAAGGGCAAAGGAATTGCTGCAAGAAATCGAAAAAAGAGGACAATGGCAAATAAAGAAAATCGAGAGAGAAGAAAATGCAGAAGCGGACTTGATAGAAAAAGCTTTCTCAGAGAAAAATGACAATTTCCAACATATGGAGCTCAAAGAGGAAATACTAGCAAGTTACCGCATACAATAGATAGACCCGTGGATGGAACCTATCTGGAAATACCTCGAGAAAGGAAAAACTCCAGGAGATAGAGGAGAAGCTGAGAAGGTTAGAAGAGCAGCCAGCTGGTACGCAATCTACCAAGGAACGATGTACCGAACATCAACAAGCCACACCCATGGTCTAGGTGCGTATAGCAAAAAAAGGGACAATACATCTTGAGCGAATTACATGATGGAATTTGCAGAGCTCAGAAGGGACCAAACACCATGGTCAGAAAGCATCCTTGCAAGGATACTATTGGCTAACCATGGAGTTAGACGGCAAAGAGTTCGTCAGAAGTTGCGACAAATGCCAAAAGCATAGAGAGAGATCGCACATACCCGCCCAAGAGATAAAGCCAACACACAGCCCCTGGCCGTTTGTGAAATGGGGAATATACATCCTGGGATCATTCCCAACGGCGAAGAACCAAAAGAAATTCATCATAGTAGCAGCCGACATTCTACCAAATGAGTGGAAATGGAGGCTGTTTCTATGATAACTACAGCTAGAACTGAGGAGTTCTTCTAGAGAGAAGTGGTATGCTAGTTCGGCATACCTAAGATGTTGGTAACAAATAACGAGAAGCAGTTCGATAGCGCTGTATGTTGGATTTTCTAGGTTCATGCAGCGGAATTTCAAAATATTCATGAAAAACCCAAAACAAGATTCATGTAATTTGAAGAAACAGGCTAATTGCATAGTAAAAACTTACTCGAATGTCAAATTCAAAAAGAATTATAGGAAGGAAAGAGGTGGTTCACTTTGGTGATACCTTGCCTTGGATTAAAAACACCTCCCAAAAAAATGCGTTCTCTACAAGTATCCACACGAACAGACCTTTGCCAAAACGAGTGCTTATGTGCTAGCACTATTGTTTGACAAAGCAATTAAAAATTATTTAGTGATTATATATTGTGTTTATTTCGAAAAACACATGTCTAAAACCCTAGCATTAAGAGTGTATTTATAGGAAAATAACAAATCTAAGGTTTATTAAAAAAACGTGTTATATATATATATATATAAAATAATAATAATCTATTAATCACTTTATTCTATTGGGCTTGTACAACTCATAACTGTTTTGAGCCTGTTCTTAGTGTGCGACCCTGTAGGTTCATATAACATTGGCAGTGGGCTAAAAATCTCTATTTTGGCCCACAAGTCATAAGTGGCCTCTAGCAAGACATTATGACTACCCAAGCCATATGAATATCGATTATCCGATTTAACCTTATATATAATATTTTAATCCATTTGTCTCGCGATATCCATATTAAATACAAGGCATAGTACTGTCATCGTTATAATAATTTTTCAAGTAGACTGAAAATGATAATTCTTTATCAATACATTTAGCATGACCATACATTTCCTTCAGTCTATCTTTTCAAGGGACCCATAGGTATCTTACTCAAATAATTGAGGGACAAATTCCTTTTCAATCACTCACATTTCTCACATAGTTACTTTCATATCCAACGACAATCTATTCCATTATCCTATTAAAGATAATGTAAGACTGTGTCAAAATATGAAATAGCTATGTAGAAATCCATGTGATTTCAAGGTTAAAGGATTGCTTTAATATTACTATAATTAGAGATACTTATAACAATGATCTATGTAGTATTATCATAATGGGTCATCCAGTGCGTCATTTCTTAAATAGCACATATGATTTGACTTAATACTCATATACATGATTAGTAAAACATAATCATCAGTCAACAGCATACTAGTCTTAATGTAATATTTAAGATAGGAATAATTTGAATATAATTCTTTATTAATTCTAAGGGTTTTACTATCAAGTCACATACTTGATGACCTTAAGAGAATTAACCATTCAAGCATTTAATCATAACATATAATGATAAGAAAAGTGCCAACTAATAAATAACAAAAGATAAAGTTAATACATGGTCAAACATGATTGACCTAGTGCATATCACTAACACTACATTCAGAGGTTTCTGTGAGAACTTCGAGCAAAAGGCAACTGGCAAAGGAGCTACACATTATAGTTTGGGCATACCGAACGACACCAAGGAAAGGAACAGGAGAAACACCCTTCCGGATGACATACAGGGTACAAGCGGTCATCCTAGTGGAAATCAGAATGCCCATAAAGAGAATAAAACACTACAACGAGGAACCAAATGAAGAAGAATTGCGGCTATTGAAAAGCATACCGAAGTCAAGCGGCGAGATACCATAACAAGAGGGTAAGGGCACGAGAATTCAAGGTGGGGGACCTGGTCCTAAAAGATACTGAAGGCAAGGGCAACGTTGAAGTAGGCAAGCTGGAAAGCAACTGGAAAGGACCATACCGAGTAACAAAGACAACTGGAAGAGGAGCTTACCGCCTAGAAACTATAGAGGGAGAAGAAGTACCTAGATTCTGAAATGTAGAACATCTCAAAATGTATCATGAGTGAATAAATCTCACAAAGAAATATTTACCAGAAGCTACAAAAATTCAAAACAAACAAAACATATGGGAAACAATTCCCAAAAGGCAACGACCGCGACATTTGAGTAACATTTCTCAAAAGGCAACAACCAAAACATATGAGGAACATTCCTAAAGGAAAAAAAATAAGGCAACGGCCAAAACATCTGGAGAACAGTCCTCACAAAAAAATAATAAGGCAATGACCAACAAAATAAAATGATCGGAAACATTCCACCACGAGAGCACAAACGAAATGCATAAATAAAAACAAGAAGCAAGCAGAGAGATGGAAACAAAATAAAGAGATAAAAGAAATATGACAATCCATTAAGATAAAAGTAATGGCCACTAGAGCCTACAAAAAAATGTTCTACAAAGCTATCCCCCATTGGGAGTATCTAAGAAGCCAAAACCCTCTGAAAGAAAAGGCATGCTGGAGTCCGACAAGGAATAAGACTGAGAAGCAAACGGAGATGGAAAGCCCAAAGATAATGGAGGAAGGCTTGGATGAATAATGGGAACGGAAGGAGCAGGAGGAGCCGACACAGTCACACTAATAGGAGGCGGCACGACTTGCCCCCGCTTATGTTCTGCCAACAAACGCGGACCTCCTCCTTCAACGCACGAGTGACAACAGCCAAGAAAGAGGTGTCCTCACAAGGATGAAGAGTCAAACAATTATCACGAATTGCCTTACGGCGCAACCTCAGCATCCTGGAAACGAGGAAACAGGAATCCTCTAAGCTCTCCTCCATCGCAGCATGGTCAGCCTTAACCTGGCTTAGCTCAGCCCGCAAAGTGATATTGTCTTTCCGCTGAAGGTCTTATTTGATCAGAGCTTCCTTCACTTGTACAGTAGCAAACTTGAGGTCCGCCTGCTCATCTACCAATTCACACTCCTTAGAAATATACCTCTGCTGAGCAACGCGTACACCATCGACAACGTTGAGGAAACCTTGGCAAATCGAGTCATAAAGGTCGTTATCCTCCAGGCGATGATAGATAGAGGGAGGCTCCATTATCCCACTAAAATCACGAACTTAGTGAAGAATGCCCAAGTCATTACGACTACAACCATACGGGAGGATCAGGTGAGAACCAGTGTTAATAACAACATTAGGAAAAGCAACTACATCTTCCTCAACAACCTGGGAAGAAGAAGAGGAAGCTGAAGTAGCCAAAGGATCAAGGGAAGCCCTAGAAACAGTGGTCCAGGAAGGAGGACGAGACAACGATACCAAAGGAACCGACGCTACCTTAATATGAGAAGCCGACAAAGGCACAAATGGCAGGCGGACCTCCGTAAAAAATGGGAATAACAAAACTTATTAACCTTAAAGAGGTGGAAGAAGGAATCGAAGCAGGTGGAGGAGGCACAGTTGGAGGCTTCTTCCTAGGAGGAATCTCCGAGTCATCATCTCGGACACGCTTCCGAGGAACAACGACATACTCAGTAGGAAAAGGGGCGGAAAGAGCAATGGAGCGACCTATCGAAGCCCCAACATAAGAAACATTAGTAACACAACAAAAGGGGGGGGGGAATCAAGAGAGAACAACAAAAAAGCACAAAACGTACCAGCAGAAGGAACAACGACTAGCAGAGCATCGTTCACCGGAGTGGCGCGCCTTCATAGATACTCGCTGATAAAATCAGCATGGGATCGGGACCCCTCAGCATAAGCGGTACCAATATGTTCAATCAAAGCCTGTTCTTCCGCCGGTATCGCTAGCGGATCTTGGGGGTTCATATGCGAACGCCAAGGTGCGGGCCCAAAGGAGCGAGAAGGGTGAGAGATAAGAAAAAACTTGCCCTTCCAATTCTTCAAAGAATCTGGAATGTCACTAAATATCTTTAATCCTGAACGGGAGACTAAGGTAATGAACGGCCAGTCTCTACGGCGGTAAGGAGAGTTCATCCAATAATAGATGCGAACAAGGGTCAACCGCTCACCGTGGAGATGATAGAGTGACCTGAGACATATGAAATGACAAATAGCGTTGGGGTTCTGTTTATACAAAACAATACCCCACTTATCTAGAAAGCAGAGCATCAGTACATCCAAAGGAAAACTAAAACCAGCCAGCAATTGTTCTTCAAAAATAAACGATTGACCAGGAGGAAGGCGATAGTTTGCAAATTGACCATCGCTTGAAAGATCCAGAAGAAAATCGTCGAGGATGCCATAGGTCTCCCGCAGAGAAACCAGTGACTCTTGAGTCAAAGAGCAAGGCCACTTTACCTTTGAGTAACCTTCATCCATGATCAGGGAAGAAAAAAGGAAGAAAATTCAACAAGAGAGTAAGGAAGGAGAAGAAGAAGACGAAAGTAGAAAGACAATGAGAATAAAGAGAGAAGAATAGAAAATTTAGGCAGAGTTTGAAACTAAAAGGGAAACAAAACGGCGACAGGGCCCAAAAAGGTGCAAAACGCATTAATTACAACATAGCAGGTTGTCAAAAAGGCAAATAAAAAGAGAAAAGGAGAAAGCCGAACCGACGACCCGGGCCACTAAAGCCCTGTTCGTAATATAACCGTAAATATCTATACAAAACAGGGATGGAGGGGGGATTAATGATGGAATAAGATTACAAAGCCCACAAAGCATGCAAATCCCACATAGCCCAAAAACAATAATAAACGCATGCTCGTATATAAATATGTCAGTCCCAGGCCATCAAAGGGGACCCGGATTTGATATGGACATCTAGCTATACCGCATAATCACGTAACTGGATCTGAAGCTCATACCTTCAATCCAATCTTGTACTAGAAACCCCACTGAACCCTTTATAAAATCCTCACACTTATCAATTCTTTTTCATGTCTTTGCAACGTTAACATTCGTATTGTGCTTATGATTTTTTTGGGTTGATTTTTCAAAAGCTCTCGTCGAACCAAATTACCTCAATTTCACCTCCTTTCATGGAGAATGAGATTTTAGCTGCGTTAACCTCTAGTAATGAAAGGAAAGCGCTTGGGCCGTATGTGTTTACTTTATAATTTTATAAGAGAGCTTGGAAGTTTCTACAGTCTCATATTATGGTGGTGTTTTTCGATTTTTATGAGTACAACACCTTACCTAATGAATTAACTCGTCTTTTATAGTTTTGATTCAAAAAATTACAGGATCCTTTGATTTGAAGGCATACATGCCAATAAGCTTAGTAAATGGATTTATAAGCTTATGTCTAAAGTTCTTTCTATCATATTAGTACTTTTCTTTTTAGGTCAATTTCAGAAAATCAAGAAGTATTCTTGACTGCTCCATGATTGCCAATGAGTTTCTTCATTTAGTTGCGCGCAGTAAAGATAAGTTGTTGCTTTTAATATTTGATTTCCATAAAGCTTTTAATAGTATTGACTGAAAATATTTGATGCATATATTAGATCAATCAAATGCCTTTTCCTGATTGTTGGCTTTGTTGGATGCATTATTGTCTTTATGCTGCCTTTAGTTTAGTTTTAGTTAATGGGAGTCCAATTGAATCTTTCAAGTTAAATCGTGTTGTCCGTCAAGGTGACCCTATACCTCCCTTTTTGTTTGTGTTTGCAGTGGAAAGTTAAAAGCAATTTTGCAAAAGACTATTTTGTGTGGTCATATTGACGTGTTTAATTATTTTGATGTTTTTGAAGCTATTTCTTTGCTCCAATATGCGGATGACACCCTTATTTTTTTGCCTTATGATTAACAATTGCATAAAAAATTAATTTGGATACTTCGTTGTTTTAAGTTAATATTAGGATTAAAAATTATCTTCCATAAAAGCTTATTGATTGGGATGAATATTGAGCAGGCTGAGCTTTTAATAGCTTCTCAGTTGGTTGTCCTTTAGAATCCTTCCCAGTTAAATACCTTGGTTTTCCGTTGGCTAATCAAAGTCTTTTATCAGGTACTTGAGATCATGTAGTGTATAGATTTAATTCTAAACTTGCATTGTGGAAAAGGAATATATTAACTCCGGCTCGCTGTTTTGTGCTTGTGAAATCTGTTTTGCAAAATATTCCAGTTTACTACATGTCTTGATTTTGCATTCAAACCTGTATTCAGAATAAACTGGAATCCAATGTGAAAAGATTCATTTGGAAAGGAGATTATTCTTCAACAGCTCTTCACCAGATTTATTGAAAAATTATTTGCCAGTCTTTTGATGAGGTTAGTTCTTTAATAAGTGTATTTTTTAACGAAAAAAACTTTGAGTTCAGACATTATTACAAAAGCTTCTCGAGGGCAGTTCTTTTTTATTTAAAGCTTGTAATAATTTTTTCTTCTTATTCAGGTTTATATTTTTTTAGAAACCCAGATAGTATTCTCTTGTATTGCTCTTATTTGCTTTGCTTTAGTGTGCAACTTGGTGTGGATGTTTTGGATACAGTGGTTTTTTCCTCTATTTGTAGCTTTTAATATATTTTATTCATAAAAAGCCATCATAAAAATGAACCTCCATCCTTAATAATAACAAGTCCCCTTTAAAATAAAAAATATTTAGAAATATTGGAGATTTGAGAGAAATAACTAAAAAATATTGAGAGAAAAAAGAAACGGTCATTAAAGAAGATTTATATGGAAAAGGAACATAAATTTGAGGAAATACTGGTACAAAAAAGTAAAAAATAAAGGTTTATTATTTTGTAGTGTAAGCCGTGTCTCTCTTTAAAAAAACCTTTCAAAATCTAGTAAGTTTTTTCTTCTTATTCATTTGTAAGGTGGTTTTTGCCCATTCTTGCCTAGAATTACCTCCACAATCTCTCAAATTCGGTTTTTTTTTTAGTTTTTTCATAGTTTTTGTCTTTAGTTTTGAATAAAAATTCTTTCTTGGCCAATTTTAATCTAGATCTTGAAATTATTTTCCACCCTATTATCTTAATTGGATTAGATCTGATCTAATTGAAATTAAGAATAGTTTATTTTTCATCTATGGAGATGAAATTGTTATTTTTTTTACGGTGCCAGTGACTTGGATCTCTAAAACAATTAGATTCACCATTTTACGACGAATTTCACCAAATATAGGTATGTTTTGTGTAAATATCGATGATGTCTTTAATGTTAAAGAGAAGAGATGTATCACATAAGATGTGATTAGAGACTTTAATGATGAAGTTATAGCTTGTAGCTGTAGTAGTCGTGCAATTAAAGTTAGTGTTATCATGACAAGTGAAGTTAATCTAATTCGCTTTATTTTAAAGGCTGTAATGGATGTTTTCAACAACAATTTTTTGCTTTATAATAGTATCAGTTTAATTGTATACTACAAGAAATACTAAAATTAACAGCAAATATTTTTACTGTTAATAGTGCTAAAATTGTTACTATTAACATATAGAAACAAAAAAATATTGTGGCATGTTGCTGCTAATAAAACGTTGTTTTAAGTAATTGGTAACAAAAATTACTGTAAAATGCTGCTATAACTTAACTAATGGTAGCAACTTTCAAAATTACTGTTGCAAAAATTTTCTTTTAGTAACAAAAAAAATTAGCTGCAAAATTATTGTTACTAAATACATAATTTCTTATAGTGATAGCACATGACTACTTTAACTTATTTGAGATGCATAAATGTTGTTTTAATTACCATAGAAAATCTCCTGTGGTAGCATATGACAATTTTAGTTTATCTAATTAATTGGGGTCCCTTCGATTATCAAATTATATATACGAGCTAATCAATCAACTTTCAATTAATAGAACTTTTTATTTCAAAAAAAAAACAAAAAAATATTAGTGTATTAATAGAAAACATTTAGGTATTAAATAAGAATTTTTTTTTCGAATAAACCAAACAATTATAAGAATATTGAGTTTTTTTTACGTAATTATTAACAAATATTTTATGTAGTACCTCTAAATATAAATGAACAATTAAACTTTATATCTTCAATGATGACAGGAGAAATTCAGGTATGCTGGTAAAGACTATCCTCCAATCAGTTAATTCCACCATCAGAGTCAAGCAATTCGCTGAGCTGGAAAATCCTGGCCTTCTGCAAAAAATAGAAGTTCTCGTTGGGTGAGATCCCGCTCCTCTAGGCTGGCTGAAGATTAATACGGATGGTGCAGTTCGTTTGTCAGCAAACCGTGCTACTTGTGATGGTCTAGCCAGGAATAGCATCGGTGTTTGGGCCTTTGATTTTAGTAGAAACATTGGTAGATGCTCGGTCATCCAAGCTGAGCTTTGGGGCGGTATTGATGGATTGGAAGCTGCTTGGAGTCGCGGATTTCGTCATGTAATTCTGGAAATTGGAAAGCAAGTTAGATGTGGACAGTTTAAACAACAATGAAATCAGAGTCAATGCTTCTGCAAATATTCTAGGTGCCATCAAGAGTTTACTTAAGAAAGATTGGTGTGTTTTGATTCATCATGTTCATAGGGAGGGAAATCGTTGTGCGGACCGTTTGGCTAATCTCGGATTCCAACATGATGTTGGTTTGCTCTACTATGATACTATACCTAAAGATGTTTATAGTTGCTTCATCGACGACCTAGCTGGAGTTTTGATTCCTCGCATGTGTCGAAGGCCTTAGGGTCTCAACGATACCCCTTTTGTCCTGCACCATAACCAAGAAAAACACATATAGCAGACCGTGAAGTTAACTTACTTTGCTGAACATGAGGAAGAAGAACAAAACAGGTAGAACCAAAAACACGAAGAGAAGAATAATCTGGAAGGCAACCATACAATCTCTCATAAGGAGATAAGCCAGAATTATGAGAAGTAGGAATTCTATTAATCAAATAAACAGAAGTAAGAATTGCCTCCCCCCAAAATTCACTGGGAACGCTAGAAGACAATAAAAGTGAACTAGCAGTCTCAAGAATATGCCTATGTTTTCTTTCAGCAACCCCATTTTGTTCAGGAGTATCAGTGCAAGAAGTTTGGTAAATTGTGCAATCTAAAGCAAAAAAGTTCCTTGAAAGCATGAGAAGTATATTCGCCCCCGAAATCACATCTAAAACATTTAATAACAGTTGCATGTTGAGTTTTTACAAGAGAGCGAAACTCATTATAAATGCCAAAAAAGTCTGAGCGACGTTTCATAAGATAAATCCAATAATAACGAGTGCAGTCATCAATAAAAGAGACATAATAACGAGAGCCCCCCTTTGTAGGAACAGGAGAGGGTCCCCAAACATCAGAATGAATGAGATCAAAAGGTGCAACAAAAAAAGAATTACTTTTAGGAAAAGGCAAAGCAGAAAACTTTGCAAGTTTACAACCACTGCAATCAGAAATAGCATGAGTTTTCAAATCTCCTAAAACTTCTGTAGACGCTAAAAATTGTAATCGAGATCTAGAGACATGACCAAGGCGAGAATGCCACAAATAAAACACAGAAGAAGACTGACTCAAACGAAAAGACGAAACATCCACACTAGGAACAGCAGCCGCAATCTTAGGAGTTTTGAACTGATCCAGTATATAAAGTCCTCCTTCCCTATGGCCGATCCCAATCACTTCCTGAGACTTTGGATCCTGAACATAACAAGCAGAAGAAGAAAAGGAAACTAAACAACCATTATCACAAATTTGACCAACAGAAGCAAGATTTAAAGTAAGACTAGGAATGTGATAAACATTAGATAAGGACAAAAAAGGTGTAGTAACTGAACCAACACCTTGCAAGGGCATAGGTGTACCACTAGCACTCATGACAGGAACAGAAAATTTAGGAGTCAAAGAAGTAAAGGATGACAAATTAGGTGACATATGATTCAAAGCACCAGAATCTAAAATCCAACAGGAAGGAGATATACCTGACGAACTAGATGACAAACCTATTTGAGATGAAGCTGCCATGGCATGCGACTGAGATGCAAGGAACTGCTGAAATTGCTCAACCATTGATGCATCTAAAGAAGAAGTCATCAATGCATTGTGAGGGCGAGGAAGAAGAGGAGGTCCATTATGAGGAGCTGGTGGTCGGTAACTCCATTGCTGAGACTGCTGATGGGGCTGTTGCTGAGTATACTGCTGCTTTCCTTCCCAACTTTGGACATTGTGATTTCCAATGACCTTTCTGTTTACAAAAACTACATTCATCACGAGCAACAGTTCCATACGGCCTGACTTAAGAATAAAAGTTTGGTCGTGGAGGCATGGCGAAGACTGATGGAGTAGAGACCGTAGAAACTTCCTTTACAACAGAAGGCTTAAGACGAATTTCCTCAGCCAAAAGTTCACTAACAACAGAATCAACAGAAGGCAACGGATGACAATGCAAAATGGACCCACGAAGTTCTTCAAACTCATCACGAAGAGCCATTAAGAACTGTACCAATCTCTACTCCTCTCTTCGTGCAATATAAGGCCCAAAGCCTCGTAATTCAGCAGATTTTGTGAGAGCCAGCTGATCCCACAAATCTGTCATAGCATCATAAAATTCCTGAATACTCATGCTTTTCTGCTGCAGAGCACGAATATCAGACTCCAACTGGTACTGTTTTGCAAAGTTAGACTGTGTGTACAGTCTAGCTAGATGATCCCAAACCTCCTTAGATGTCTCATATTTTGCTAATTGGGTACCTATCGAGTGCTTAACGGAATTATTGATCCAAGTAATAATCTTGGAATTAGCAACTTCCAACTTATCTAACAAAGACACATAATCAGCAGTTCTGTCATCCTCAGGCTTGACAAAATCACCCGAAATATCACCCCACTTTTGTTTACCCTTCAAGAAATTCTTCATCACATAACTCCAATATGCAAAATTTTTACCATCTAACTGAACACTAACTGCTTGAAGCGAATCGTCTCTAGTTTCAGCCATATTAAAAAGAAATCAACAGAAAACTAACAAATTAAATCAACGAATTAGAGAGGACAAAATCAAAAGAGGAGTAGAAAAGACTAACAACCAGACGAATAATTTGGCTCTGATACCATGATAATATTAATGGAGATATACAAAACCATTGATTGAATAGATGAATAAGATACAAAGAAATAGAGGCTAACAATAGAACAGAAAAGCCTAAAAACTAGAATAGCATAGGAGACTTTTATATAGGCAAAGCTAAGAAATAATAAAGGAAAGTATCTTATACTTGACCACTACTCCAAGTCTTATACTTGGCCACTACTCCAAGTCTTATACTTGGCCATTACTCCAATAGCATATTAATTATGCTAATAAGTCTCTCCCTTAAAAAAAATATATAAAAAATTCTTGAGAGAAATAGATAAAATGAATAATAGGATAGTTAATACTCCCTCCTTTCATTTAACGAAAATTGTTCATATTAAAAAAGATGACGCCGATTTGGGGAGACAGGAACAATATTGTTTTTTAGAACAAAAGGATGCTGATTTTTGTGATGTTCATGTGCATTCCTAGAATGCCCCTGCAGTCTTCTCGTCCCCAAGGAAGCATTAGAATTGGAAAGATCCTCCTCTGCTTGCTCTTAAATTGAATACGGATGTCTCAGTTCAGCCCGCTAAGAATTTGTCAATTGTTAGTGCAGTCATTATAGATTCTTCCGGCTCAGTCATTAGTAGCGAAGTCTCCTTCCTTCATGGCGTCATGGATGTCGAGATTGCAGAAACTGCTGCAATTCGGTTTGGTTTCCAGATGTCTTCTTCCATCCCAAGTTCAGTTTTGCTTGTTGAATCTGACTGTGCAAGTGTTATTAAAAGACTTCAGAATCCTGCAGATATTATCAATCCAGTTCAGATTGTTGTGGATGATTGTTTGGTGTTAGTTGAAGATCGTTCTATTTGCTTTCAACATATTAGTAGGGTCTGTAAGTAAGTTGCCCAAGCCCTCGCTAAATGGGTGTGTTTTTTGGTCGTGATTGTTAATATACCAGTGAAGTTCCCTTCCCGGTTGAATTCAATGACTCTATTGGCTGATTAATAAAGCAATTTTGATTCTAAAAAAGAGAGAGGACGTTTCGTCTTAAATTATAGGAGTAAATACTAATATAATCCTAATAGTTAATAAATGCTTTGTAAACTGCGTTATAGAATCATTTATTAAGAAGAGATAAATTTAAAAAATAATAGTTAAATCATCTTAAAATTCTAAATGGTCAGATAATTATAAACAACTTTTATTTGGTTAAATGGATAATTAAAAAAAAACAGAGAGAGTATTAATTAGGCAAAAATACTGAAAACTCCCCCACCTTTGAACTTTTTTTTCAATTCCACCACCACCTAGGAGAATTCTCAATTGCACCTTATTTAGGATTTTCAGTTTTCATCTGTACCCCAAAATAAAAAAAATTGATAATTTAATTAATTTAATGATAAAATTATTAAAACCAACTAAATAGAGGGATTGTATCATTATTTTTTCCATTTGAAAAAAACAAGTAAATTAGTATATGAAGGATTAATTTAAACTTTTTTCTAAATAAAAAGAGGTCATTTTAGTCAATTGGGGTACAGACGAAAACTAAAAACCCAAAATAGGGTGTAATTGAAAATTCTCCTACGTGGTGGTGCAATTGAAAACAAAGTCAAAGGTGGGGGATTTTTAAGTATTTTTGCCTAATAATTAAAATATATTTGAAAGATCGAAGTACAATATAATAAAAAGATTATTTTTAAAAAGTTGATATTTTGAGTGAATTTATCTTAGACAAAAATACCACCAATATTCAATGTCCTTTTCTAGAAAAATTACTATGGAACTTCCACATATATCATAATTAACAGTTTGATAATTATTATTTAAAAAATATATTTAATGATCTCTCACTTTCAATTCTATTACTTATAAGACCCTTCTGTAAATTTGAGATACCAAATCGTTAACGGAATTGAAAATGAGGTATCAAATCGTTTGAAAAGTAACGTGCCAAATTACTAATAAAATTAAAAGTGAAGAACCAAATCGTTAAAAAAATTGAAAGTGGGTATTAAATTATTTGAAAGTAAGTGGCGAAATATATACTATATATAAAAGCACGGATGGGGAGGGGGAGACAGACAAATTTACTGAATAATCCTTTTCAATTTATTACTAAATAAAGGTTTTATAGTCATTAACTAATTAGATATATAATTAATTACTATTATGATTAAAGTCCTAATTAGAATAGGTAGCTAAATTATGTCCAATTTAGTTTTTAATATGTAAAAAATAGCTAAATTGTTTCCAAATTAGTAGGAATACCTATCTTTTAGTTTGATTTAATTACAAAATTAAAATACTGTATTTGGTCAATATATTATTATTTAAATTTCTATCTTATTATTTTTAAAGATATTACTAATAAAATTAAATTAATTATTAAATTATGGTTATTATAAAACCGAAAGAAGAATAAATTCAGTATGAAACAAATTTAATAACCGAATATATTATATTTACTTTACAAAAATTCTTAACTAATTTAATATTAATTATAAATAAAAAATTGATATAATTATAATAAATTTACTAATATGTACATTGACGAGTTACGTTACGAGCCACGTGCATAACACGTAATGCGAAATTAGTTAATAAAAGAGCTTAATAGTTAATGAAATTATAGAATTTTAAAACAGGAAATATGGTACTGTTAATTATGGTATAACTGGAGGCTTAGAATAATTTACTCACCTTTTTATCAGTATGAACTCTTTGAATTTACTAATTCATTGTATAAACAATTTCTTTTGAATCAATCCTTGATTTTTAAAAAAATATATCAACTATCGGCATAATCTCTTTGTCGATTAGATTTCACTAGAATATTGACAGTATAAAATTAAGTTTCAAAGCATCATAATCGAGTTTCTACATGTGCAAACTGCATCAATCAAATTTGTAAATTAATATTTTAGGCTAGTATTTCCGTAAGATGATTTGAAACCAATTTTGCACAATAAAAAACAAAAATATATTCTTCAAAATTCAATTTTACACGATAAGCATTTTAATATGATTAAATTGATCAATAGTATGAAAATTTCATGGATTGATTTGATAAACAAAATCAAAGCAATAAATGAATAGATTTCAAAGAATTGAGATGCACCTAATAATTAAAAATTAGAAAAGGGAGTGGTTAGTACCTAGAGAAGATGAGTTTTGAAGCTATTGCTCCCACCATTACCCACTCCTATTTAGCATCTATATGACTATATTTGATGCTCCCAATTGTACCATATAGGTCTAACAACTTCCAATCCACTTTTTTTGGCTTAATCACTCAAAAGCCCCTCATATTTTTTTCAATTGTATTCTAACGTAAAAAAATTCTCACAAAACCGTTTCACCTTTAGATTTTTTTTAATTGTACCCCAAATATTTAATTGACATTTTTTCATATAAAAAAAATTAAAATAATCTTTCATTTTTAATCCATATTCTAATTAAACACTAATATTATTAATAATGTAAAAAATCATTCTTTTTAAAATTATATCCAATAACTTTTTAAAATCAAAACTATAAAAAATTTCAATTTAGGATATAAATTGAAAAAAAATCTTAAGATGAAGGGATTTTGAGAGGATTTTCCTACGTCAGGGTGCACTTGGAATATAATTTAAAGGTGGGAGATTTTTGAGAGAGTTTTACGTCAGGATGCAATTGAAAAAAAATTAAAGGTGGAGAGTTTTTGAGTGATTAGGCATTTTTTTTATTATTATTCTTTCCTCTTTTGTTAATTTTACCATCCCAATAATCAATTATGATAAGAGATGAAGTAAAATAAATTTTGCAATTTAGGACATGGTGAAAATAAATATTTATATTTCATCCTCAATTCCACACACTTAGTTAAAATATTTCTTTATAGAATACGTTTTAGTTTCAACAAGCAAGTTAATTAGTACTTTAATAATCGATTTAGTTACAAATCTTACTATAAAAAAGTGGACTACTATTTAACGCCCAAAATTATTACTCACCGCTCAATTTTTTTATCAAAATACCCCTAAGCCATTTTCAGTTTTTTTCTTCAAAAAATTCAATTCTCTCAATTCAATTAAAAACCCAACGAATATCTGAGTGAATTTACAATAAAAATGTCAAAATCGACTAAAAATATAAGACGGAACCTCCGACAAATAATCGGTTTTTATTTATTTAATTTTTATTATTTTTTTAATGGGCCATCGCCCTCATATGGCGATGGCCCATAGAGGCCATCGCCAAATCGAGGCGATAGCCCATAGGATCTATCGCCAAATCAAGGCGATGACCCATTAAATTTTTTTAAAAAAAAATTAAAAAAATTTTAAAACAAAAAAATTAAAAACCAATTAATTATTAGAGGTTACTGTTCTCTATTTTTAGGTGATTTTGATAATTTTAATATAAAATTTGCTCGGTTATTTGTCGGGTTTTTAGTTTAGTTGAGAGAATTGAGTTTTTTTTAGCTGAAAATGACTTAGAAATATTTTAGTAAAAAGTTGGGCGGTGGGTAATAATTTTAGGCGGGAAATAGTAAAACCCAAAAAAAATGATACAAATGTGCTGTAAAAAAGAAACAAATTTGGTAGGGTTCCCTATAAAAAAAATGTTACAAATGTTCTGTAGCGAAACAAATTTGGTAGGGTTCCCTACATGAAATGGCAAAGAAAGTGATATTACAATTGCATGGAATTTTCTATAATTTTATTTAAAATGGTTTTTCTCTTTTCTCCATTGGTTGGGCCTTGGGGAGCGCGATGATGCATTTGGCATTTTCTTATCAGATATTGGACTTGATGAGGTGAAAACATATAATTAAATAAAGAGAAAAATTGAGAAATATCTAACTTATACAACAATAATTAGACAATTACGGGGCTATCTTTCAAAATTGAAAATTATAATGTCCATCTTTTATTTTTCAAAATTAACTTTTTAAAATTAGCAAAATACGGAATTATTAAACAAGGTAAGTTTCACTTGATAATCAAATCTTCTCCTACAATCTCTATGAAAATCAAATTTTAAGATTACAATTAAAATCTTTCAAAAAGCTGAAGAATCCAGATTTTGCTGCCAAAGACGAATTTCTGCCGACGCACAAATCACCACCGGTTGAACAGATTTGTCTCCGTTTTTTTGGAAGCCATCATTGCCGCTGCCGCTAAGAGAAACACTATTAACGATGAAGAAAAAAACCAGTGCCGCCATGAGTGAAATACAGAGCCGCCATTATTGGAGATCCTGATTTAATTTTATGTTGTCTGTATGGCTGCCAAAGATTTTAGATCTGAAGATGAATGAAACGATAATGTTTTGGCTAATGATTCTAATTTTCAAAGGCTCCATAATTGTCATGTACATCTTAAAAAGCATTCTTTCATAGAAAAAGGGTATTACTATTCACCGCCCCTTTTTACTTAGCACCGCACAGGCGAAAGACATTCCGGCGTCCCCTCCGGAAGGGGGGACGCCGGACGCCCACGTCCCCTCCGGAAGGGGGGACGCCGTTTCCGGCGTCCCCTCTTCCGGAGGGGACGTCGCACGTTCCCTCCGGAAGAGGGAACGTGGGAAATCCACGTTCCCTCTTCCGGAGGGAACGTGGGATTTCACGTCCCCTCCGGAAGAGGGGACGCCGGTTTCCGGCGTCTCCTCCTCCGGAGGGGACGTAAAATCCCAACGTCTCTTTTTTTAATTGTTTTTTAAAAAAAAAATCGAAATTAATAAAAAAAAAAACTTACCGGAGGTTGTCGATTTCTATCTCGTTCCGAATCCGACATTTTCGTAAAATATGAATTTGTGAAAAGTTGAATGAGTTGAGAGGATTTAGGTTTTTTTTTATGAATTGGTTTTCTATTGAAAAAGTGAAAAGGGCAAATATGTAATGTGGCTGTGCGGTACTAAGTAAAAAGGGGCGGTGTTTAGCAATCCAGTAGAAAAATGAGTTACTGAGGTGTTTGAAGAAAGCATTGTCGGTAGTGGTCTGATTTTGATATTGCACTCTTGATGTTTGAAGAAATGCCTATGAGAATTTGTATTGTTTCTGGTGTTGGTCAACCAATGGTTAATATTGAGTAAACTGTTGGTTAACTTGTTGGTAAACTTGAATTGTGTATTGTGAATATATCGTTAGTAAATTGTTGGTAAACTTGAATTGTGTATTTAAAACAAATTGTACCTTTTAAAAAATTATTAATTTTACTTTTAATCGCTAATAAATATATAGTTTATTAACTAGTTACCTAATGGTCGACCGAACGATGACCAATTATATACTGAATTAGTAGATTGTTAATAAACTTGAATTTTATATTTTAAACATACCTTTTAAATAAATTATTAATTTTATTTTTTACTCCATTAATGAACTGTGAGTAAAACACTAATAAAATTATAGTCTATTAATTAGTTATCTAATGGTCAACCAATCGATGACCAACTATAAGCTGAATTAAACTAGTTCATTAGTATTTTAAAAGTTAACCAAAAGCTGATCAAATGTTATACATACTAACAAAACGATTTATTTATTGATTTACCAATATAATACCAATTGTACAATTAATAGTATATAAAATATTTAATTTAATAAAATATAATATAATAAAAAAAACAAAATTCATCAACACTTTATTATACCAAACAATAACCAACTATGTGCTAAAAAATTGTGAATTAATTAATTAACACACAATTTAACTAATTGAAGTTCTCATTCTATCTATGATAAAGACGTATAGCTAATAAACTCATAATACATTACAATCTGAACTCAACACTATATTGCAAACTATGGTATAGTGGTTAACTAGCAACAAAATAAATTCAGCATCAGTTTATAACGATTGTATTAATGATATATTCAAAATAAAATTTATTACAAGTTAACCAACAGTTTACCCAATGTTAACCATTAATTAAAGTTCTCATTTTATGCTAAAAACATATAGCTAACAAAATCAAAATATATTACAATCTGAAATCATACACTGTATTGCAATTATGGTATAATGGTTAACTAGTAACAAAAAAAAATTCAGCAACAGTTTACTAACCATTTTATTAATGATATACTTAAAATAAAATTTATTACAAGTTAACCAACGGTTTATCTAATATTAACCATTGGTTAACCAATATCTAATATATTGCAAACATAAATAGATATTCTCATAAACATTTCTTCAAACAGCAAAAGTGCAGGCTGTGCAACACGAAAAAATCGAACCACCACCACATCACCATCGTCGTTCACAAAAGAAAAATAGAAAATGACCGCAACACCAAAAAATGTATTACAAATTAACTAGCAGTTAACCTAATGTTAACCATTAGTTAACTAACACCTAAAACATTACACATATATAACGTCCTATTCTCATAAGCATTTTTTCATCTTGATTCAGTAAAAACTTTGCTGGTAATACACAAAGCACCTGCCCAAAAAATAATTATCTACATTAAATAAACACTAAATTTAACCTTGAAATCAGGACATACTGTTGCACACTAAGACAAAGTTTAAGTTAGAGTTCAAAACTCAAGAACCCAACAAAACTCAAGACCACCATCAGAGAAAATTTAAATGGTTTTTTTCAAAAATTAAAATTATTGGTTAACCATTAGTAAACCATTGGTTAACCAAAATCTCCCTTCGCATTGATTTCCAAGTACCAGGTCTTTCTCTTCCACTCGCAGCTACTTTTCCACCACTGCTGGAAATTCATCAGCTCTGGCGAAGCAACAGCCTACACAAAGCAAACAAATCAAACAATAAACATGCCATAATTTTCAACTAACTTGAAAATTAATATTCCAATACTTTAAAAGTAATGACACACACTATAGACTAGAGATGAAATGCATCAGATCTAGCATAATACAAATCAAAAACAGCAAACTACAAACCATAAGAACGGAGCTACGGAAAATCAAACAATAAGTAGGCAATAATATTAAAAATTAAAGATAAACTAAAAGAAAAATGATCGAACCTGAGCAATAAACAGAGAGAAGCCGCTGGATTATTGATGCAGGAAGACAAAGTGAAGCTCCGGCGAAGCAACGAAGTGTCGATTTCTTAATTTTTTGCAGGGGGATTTTAGGAGGCTGACCTAGTTGAAACCATTCTGAATTCAAATTATGAAAAACTACTGAAATGGGAGGTTTGAAAGAAATGGAAACTGGAGTTTGAATGGAGAAAAGGAAGGTGAAAATCTCGCAAGAATCACGACATACAATCTCTCAGATTTTGGAACCGTATTTTTCTCATTTTGAAAGTATAAAAATTGAATTTAGAAAGGTTAAAAATCGAATAATAAGAGATGAAATGACAAATCTCAAATTTCAAACTTAGGGTGGTAATTATCTAATTAATTTGGGCTAATCCCGTAATCCCTCTAAAAAAGTCTTAAATAAAGGGTTATTGTCTTATTTAAAAAAAATTAACATATTAAATGTTAATTTTATCGCATTTATAATAATTTAATCATATTATTTAAAATATTATCTCATACATTTTAAAATTTGAAATTTCATATTATGATTTTTGTTTTTTGTTTTTATGAAATTGAGAAAGGGGAGCACCTATGGTAAAATTTGAGCCCACGACTTAGCAGTTTGATATCCAACGCTTATAACATTTGAATTAGCTCACTGGTACAATTTCTGTTTTTATAAAATATACGGCTATGCAATGTGCACTAAAACGGCACAGGTTTATATAAAACGACATCAAAAGAAAATACACTATTCCTCTATTCCAAAATAATAATCTTAAATATATACATAGTAAAAAATATAGCTATTAAACATTATAGTTTTTTTTATTAAAATCTTAATTGTTCTAAAAATATAATTATTAAAAAAATAAAATTTTATAAAATAATAAAAATTATTATATGAAGATTTGAAAGTATAAGAATATATAAATAATTGTCAAACTTAACAATTTATAGCTATTTTTACAGTAAAACAAATCAACAAATAGATTTTTTGAATATTTTATTTGATGAAATTAGTTTTTTAAAAATATTTATTTAATACAATGATTTTTTTAAGTATTACACTTAATACCATTTAAAAGAAATTGTCATGAATAAGAATAATTTAATAAAAAGTACAGAAAAAGGGAAATGAACTAATTATTTTGAGACATATAAAAATGGCGACTGTGACTATTATTTTAAAACAAAAAAATATAGAATAGAATATGTGATGCAAGGTTTTAAAAAATATGCTTAAATTTCTATAAACATAAAAAAATCAAAATTTAATATGTAAATAATTCTTATTTAAATAAATACAGCTATTATAACAAAAAAAAAATCATAAAAAAATATGAGCATAATATGTATCAGTAGTATCTTACTGAGCTTTCCTGAAAAAAGTATCTTACTTAGCTTCAATCAGAAAAAAAACAAATAGCTTACTAGATAGTATTCACAAATTAAAACCAGTGACGATAGTGGTTGATCAATTGCTGCATTATTCTGTATGGATCTCAATTTCTCATTCCTCAGAACACTCTCTCTAGCTCACGAATATCGCAACTTATCCATGCAGTTTATAATTGGCATCAATAATCTTCAATGAAAATGGGCAGATTTGAGGCAGTTTTGGAATGCAGTTTTGGAATTTTCATCTATGTTATTTAAAAGATTGGTCCATTTCGAGGTATGAATATAGCGAGGTCGGAATTTTTTTTTGTTGAATAAAAGTTTTATTAAAAGCCATAAGGGGTGGCAAAACTCCAAAAATTAAAACTTACGCCACTTAAGACTACGACTCCGATAAGAAGAAAATAAGCTATAAGAAAATAGACAAGTCTAACCCGAAATAAACAAATGAAGGGTGATTACATTTGTAAAAGAAAACCGCACTATGAAAACATCTAAAAACCACATCCGTCGTTGAAGAATCCTTCCGATCAAAAATTCTTTTATTACGACACTTTCATATTTCCTAAATAAAGATTATCCAAATTGTAGTCCAAAGCTTTGAACAACCTCCATTAGGAACTATAGCGATCCATTGGAAAAAGAATTCTTCTTTTGAAGAAGGCATCACCCAATATAAACCAGTTTTTTGAAAACTTCATGTCATATTTTCCTTTTAAAAATACAATGCAAAAAAAATAAGATTTTGCCTTTCTTCGTCACCACAAATACCACACCTTACATTACCATCCACAATGATTCTTCGAGAAGCAAGAAAAAAGAGTGTTGGAATACTATTGTGTAAAGCCGACCACATAAAAAAATTAATCCTTGGTGGAGCTTCGGATTTCCAGCTGCGACAAAAGGCTTTTGCAGGTGACAAAGCAGCTATGTTGTTACTGCTCCTAATCAATTTAGACATACCAGCAGCAGTAAGCCCTTTAATGTTCATCTTCCACAATAATTCATCTTGCAGGTCTTCATAGTCTTGGACAACAACAACACTGACTGCTGTTTCTGCACCAACAAAGACTGCAATTCCAGCAGATGATCGGTTTCTGCTAGTCTCAGCCTCCTTCGCCATCGCCAACCGGAGGACAACACGTTACTGATCGAAGCTTGTTTCATGTTAGAAAGAAGGAATAACTGTGTGAAAAGAGTTGTTGCTGTTCCAATCCCTGACCAATCATCTTGCCATAGAGAAATCGTTTCTCCATTGCCGATAATGAGTCCAACATTATATACAAAAATCTGCCAATTGTTTGCATCAAGGAAAGAAAAGCGTCTGATTCCTTCCCATATAGGCGGGAGTTGTTTTGTATCTCCATTTAAAAGAGAATTCAAACTCGTAATAGAAGAACAAGAAGAAATAACCCCGTACCACAAAGAATTCCGATTAGATGTATGCAATTTCCACAACCATTTAAACAATAAACTTTGATTTCTAATCTTCAAATTACAAATACCTAAACCACCATAATCAAACTCACGATAAATCACATTCCAAGAAACTCTATAAAAAACTCTAGAAGAATTATCACCTTTCCAAAGAAATCTTCTCATAAAAGATTTAAGTTCAATTTGAACACTAGCCGATATGCCATAGATCGACATAAAATAAATAGGTAGACTGTAAAGAATCGACTTTAAAAGTACTAACCTCCCTGCCGGCGAAAGCATTGAACCCTTCCACATTGCTAATTTGGATTTGCTCGCTGAATGACATGGTCCTAAGTAGATGTAGGAATCCGACGCACAGCCAGAGGTAAACCTAGATACTTAATCGGAAAATTCTCGATACGACAACCCACCAAATCATAAGCTAAGGCCATATCAGAATCTGAGACATTAATACCAAGAAGGGAACTCTTGTGGAAATTAATTTTCAGACCTGAGATCAATTCGAAGCAGCGTAGGATACGAGTCAAATTGGAGATGCCCCAAATCAAAAGGGAAAAATAAAATTGTATCATTTGTAAATTGGAGAACCGATATTGGGTCAAGATCATCAGAGTACGCAAATCCAGTAATAAGGCCTGTCTCTTTTGATTTTTGCAGGATACTTTTCAGTCCTTCTGCAGCTAACACGAAAAGATAAGGCGAGATTGGATCTTCTTGACGAACTCCTCTTTTAAGTGGAAACTGATCAACATGACTTCCATTCACAAGCATAGAGATGAAAGCCGAAGATAAACAATTAGACATCCAAGTTATCCACTTATCAGGAAAATACATAGAGCGCATGACGTTTAACAAGTAATTCCAATCAAGACTATCGAATGCCTTATGAAAATCAAGCTTCAGGATGAGAGGTTTGTCTTTCCTTTTTTTGGTAAAATGGATTAAATCATTAGCAGTCATGGCACAATCCATGATATTTCGACCTTTGATAAAAGCATGTTGGTGATCCGATATCACAAAAGGAAGAAGAAGAGCTAGTCTGGCGGAAAGACACTTTGAAAGCAGCTTGTAAATTCCATTAACTAAACTGATAGGGCGATAATCTCGAATATTAGAAGATCCAGCAATTTTGGGAATTAAAACCATGAAGGAGGAATTAATTCCATCAAGCAGCATATTAGACATATAAAAAGAGTTAAAAAGCTCTAAAATGTCGCTCTTAATATAATTCCACGCTCGCTTCTACAAAAAGCAGTGAAAACCATCGGGGCCAGGTGCCTTAGTTTCATTACAAGAAGCTAATGTTGCGTACATTTCAGATTCCTGAAATGGCCAAATTAATCCTGCAGCTTGATCCGGAGATAATGATTTGAAAGCTAAGCCCAAAATATCCACTGAAACCTCATGAAACTTAGAGAACAAAGTAGAATAAAAAGAACGAATCTGGAATTTAATGTCTACAGGAACAGAGAAGGTAACACTATCACCCGTTACTGCTGAAATATGGTTATTCTTGTAATGCAACGACGTTGTGCTGTAGAAGAATTTCGAGTTCCGATCTCCTTTAATGCCCCAATTAAGCATGAACTTTTGGATCCACATATTCTCAAGACGTTTTTCGGCCAGCCATAACTCATTCTTTACAGCGGCAAAGCGCTCCACTTCCACATTCGAGAGAGTCCCCGAATCAGCAACCAAATCCAGCCTTGAGATCTCCTCTGAAAGCACTTTTATTTTCTTGTTTTGATCTCCGAAAACCTCTTCGCTCCACTCTTTTACTCTTCCCCGAAGACATTTTAGTTTTTGAACCAAAGGCAAAGATAACTCGCTAGAACAAATAGATCCCCGAGAGCTAGAAACAAAATTTCCAAACTCTTTATGATCCCACCACACATCTAAGGAGCGAAACGGCTTGGGACCCCAATCAATTTTAACATCCGACTAAAATAAAAGAGGAACATGATCCGATAAACCTCTAGGCAAAGCCGATAAATTAATATATCACCAAGTGTTGACGGCTGACACTGAAGCAAAGCACATATCAATTCGAGATTTGGAGTTGGAGTTCTGCTAGGTAAATGAACGACCTTGGAGCGGAAGGTCCATCATTTCTGAATCATTAAGGAAGTCTCTAAGAGCTAGCATAGACGTTGAGTATCCTACACAATTAAGACGTTCTCCGGGGACTAAAACCTCATCAAAATCACCACTGATAAAAATCAACCCAAAATAAGTAGTGAAAGGAAGTAATTTAGCCCATAGAATCAATCTTTCTGAAGCAAGATTACTTGCATAAATGAGGATATAACAGATAGAAAAGGACTTGTAAAGAAATCTAGACAAATCCAGCGAGAATCCAAAACAACCGATATATTATGAAGTAACACAGTATTCTAAATCATCAAAACACCACCTAAAGCACCAGTCGATGGAACCCAAGCAAAATCGAAGTCTAAATTCGGCCAAAGCTTTCTAATAAGAGAAGCATCAATACTTTCTCTTATTGATTCCAATAAACTAATAAAAGAAAGGTTGTATTTACTAACCATATTACGGATAAAGCATTGTTTTTTATGATTTAATAAACCACCTCTACAATTCCATGAAAAAAAACTAAAAGGCATTGACATAATAAACTGGCTAACCTTGCTAAAATAGAAAATCAAGATTTCTGATTTTCCATATCCTGCTCCATGTTCTTTAGTACTGTTTAACTGCCGCTATTTTTGAATCAGAGTGAAAAAAACTCCCAATGAGTGCCCAACATCCCAGATTTGTAAAGCTTCATCAAACAAACCTTATGCCGCCTTTTCTCTTGCTAAAAGAATCAAATTAGTCATGTTTTCAAAGTCGCTTTCTAAAACATGTTTGTCTAATGAGCCTTGTTGATCTGATAATGATTGCAAATTCCCGTTTTCCAGATTTTGTTTGTGAGGCCTATTTTTTCTGATTGTAACATTTGCTAAATCAATCGGAGAAGAAGACACTGATGCTTGCGCGTTACTGGTCGAAGGTTGTACATCTTCACCATCAGTTACATCATTAATAGGCTAAGACTGCAAATAAGTCTCCTAAGGTTGAGACTTTAAAACTTGAATCTCCTTTCCCATTTGAAGTTGTTCATCCCCTACCGGTAGAAACAAGGAAACTGTCGAGCGAACAGTTCTGTAATGCTGAACCGCCAATGAAGCTGATCTTCTCTTATATGAAATAACTCTTGAATTATTTAATGAATCTTGAAAATTCATTAGACCTTGATCATAGTTATCAACTGAATCCCTTCCAAGTCAGAATAAAATTCTTCATTCTCGGAAAAATAAACCGGCTGGTCTATTTCAACGATATGAGCGTTGAATGATAAATCTCCAATAAAAAACCGCAAGTTTTTTTTTATCCATCCATTCGTTGTGCTAATAAGAACTGATCCCGTGTCTAGGCGCTTCTTTACATAAACCAGTGGGTGAACTTTTATAGTTTCACCAAAAATATTACCAATTTTGACAAAAACCTCCCGACCCCATACTGACAGTGGGATGCCTGAAATCAAAATCCATGTCATTCGCTGACATGGTGAATTAAAATCCTCATCCTTGTAGAATGATTGAAAGAAATCATCCATCGACAAAGCTTTGCAATCTATAAACTCCATAGTCTATCTTTGATTCAAAAGAGATAAGAATCAAATTACCTCCCATGATTGCAATGCTATCAAATTCAATCTCCTTAGCCAATAAATACTTTTTTGCTTCTAAAACCAATTAAACCGAGTTAGTTCTTGCAACAATTGATCTTTCAAACCATTCTAAATTTTTATCTCGCAACCTGTTATGGTTTAAGGACAGTCTGACTTCTTTATCCTTATTCAGAGTAGGCAAGTCGTTATTCCCAGAGAGACTATGCCCAGCTGTGACAGACACATATGATCTCGTATCACGCAGGATAGGGTTCGAGATAACCTTCGGTTTCGTAATCTGCTTCACCAACGACTTAGACACCATCTTCTCCTTCTGATGGATCATCAGAAATCATGAGCGAGAATTATGTAGACGAAACATCCAATGATTATCATATTCAGCTGTGATAAAACCCAGTCTATATTCAGTCCAGATTTAGGGTGTAAGAATTTGAAACTACAATTCCTTTTCGTAAGTTTTTTTTGCTAACGTAACCCTTCCAAACACTTGATATTTGGCAAAGGCTTTCTCCAAGTCCAAAAACCTCCATGAATGTGGAAAGTTTTCGAAATAAATAGTGTGAACTTGCTCCAAAGAATCAGTCTTTATGTTATAGTTTGAGTTATCATGGTGAAGAGGCTTCTCAGTCCAAAGATTTCCTGAAGAATTGACCAGAAAACCATTGTTGGGTTGCTGCACCGGTGATCTAGGGTTAGGGTTACCCAACGTACATGTCATGTCGCGAATCTAATTTTATCAACTTACATTCCTAAAGTCATCACTGCCAAAACGAGGTAGGAAATATTAAAAATTAATATAAATCAAATTAAATGATATACCTTAATCTCATTTTTGTCTTAATTTTTCTTTTTTAGAGAAAAGAGGAACTTTATTAACTTAATTGTTAGCCGCAAAAGTGTGTGGAGTTTATGCTTGCCCAATAAAATTGAGAGAAACTAACACCAAATCACCCAAATATTGAAAAGTTTACGTTAGTGACTCATAATTTATTTATTTTTGCAAAAATCGCTCACTTTTTAAAATTTATTTTCATTGCATACCTCATATTAGTTTTATTACTTTATAACCTCACTAAAAGTTAGAGTTTGTAGCAAGGGATTAAAGTGGGTGGTTGGTGGTTGGCTCTTAGATGATCGGTCAGCAATCGGACCACCGGTGGTGGTGGTCGGATTAACAGCGCAGCTGAGATGGTCGATTCAAAGACAAATCAGATATGGTCAATTCATGGAGTCTGCATTCATGTGAATATGTTCTGGCGAGCTTGATGGCGGGAGTTATGGTGGTGAATTCATTGGCAGTCGGACCAGCGGTGATCGGACTGCCGGTGATCTAATTTTCTTTTGTAAAATTTCATTGCAACTATCATTTTTTTTAAATTTGGGATCGGTTTTGACCAGAGCTTCATCTGAGCCTGTTGGAGCTTGCCGATGATGTCAATTTTAGAATGTTTAGGTTGTAGTTTGATCTACTGTTTGTGTAAGTACATTGTTTGTTCGTTTAGATGGAGTTGGAAGCTAGCCAATTTTGGTGATTCTGAAACTTCCCATTGGATTATTGTACCTGGTGGCGGCATCGATGGTCACCTGTTGTTCTTGTGCTTGGTCATTGAATTTGATTTATTTAATGGCAGAGCTGATGTCTGCTATTCATATTTTTCTACCTTCTGCAGAATTTGGGTACTAATAAATAAATAGTACCCCCTCCGTCCCATTCTAATTGAGAAAATTTCAATTGCACATTATTTAAGAAATTTTAATAACATTACTTTTATATCCATACATTACATTAAATGCATCACAACTTTTCAAAAATATGCTTTCTAAATACATTAATTGAAGAGGGCATAAAGAGAAAAGTAGTGTGAAAAGTACTCTATAAATAGAAAGTGTCAATTAGAATGAGACACCCAAAAAGAAAATAGTGTTCAATTAGAATGGGACGGAGGGAGTACTAATTAATTGAATCAGTGTTAATTTGTCCAAAGTTTGAAATATGTGTTCATTAGTCAAATTTGTTGAGTAGAAACAAAGATAATAAACAAAATTTTAATCAATTAAGAAACTGTTGTAAGAATCAAATTGGTTTTGGTGCAAATAAACTAATAAGCTAATTGTTAATTAACCAATGATCTCATATGCATTGATAATTTTGACAAAACCTTTTGCTTGTGGATATCAAAATTATTGCTTGTTTATTATATATGGGGTGTAATGTGCTTTTTCTTGTGACTATTTGCAGGTGATGCAATTGATGACAAACCTTTCCATTAATTTGACAAGTCATATGTTTGAGGATCATGCAGTAGATTTACTATGTTACGAGCTTTGTCTATTTAGTGTAATGACTATATGAAACATAGCTTACAAGTATATAGTTGAAGATTTGCAGATCGTTGGAGTTAACCAAATAAATGAGCCTTCTGACTGGGTAAATTCAAAGATCGTTATCAATCATGTGAAAACTAAACAGAAAAAAAAAGTCCAAATGCCTTACTTTTATTGATGTATTTGATAGTTTATGAAACCAAAAATAAACCTGATATGAACCTGATATGAACCTATATCAACTGAACTACCTTAATTCATTTTTTCATTAAAATTATCTTGGTGCTCTTTACAATCTTATCTGATATTTTATATAGAGAGAATTTTGAAATATAATCTATTTTAAGAATTGAATAATTATTTTAAAGTGAAATGTAATTAACAATCTATAAAACTGAAAATCAACCATATGTAAATCAGATGTGAACTTATATAAAATGAACTAGTTTAATTCAATTTTTAATAAAATTTATCTTGCTGCCCTTTACAATCTTAAATGACATTTTATATGGAAAGAATTTTGAAATTTAATGTAATATATAAATTGAATATCTCTTTTAAGTGTACTGTATTTGACAGTCTGTAAAACCGACAATCAACCTGATGTTAACCTATATCAAGTGAACTACTTTAATTTATTTATTTTAATAAAATCTGTCTTACTGCTCTTTACAATCTTAACTGACATTGTATATAGATAAATTTTTGAGGTTTAATGTAATATACAAGAAACTGAATATCTCTTTTAAGTAAAATATATTTGATAGTCTATAAAACCAAAAATCAACTTGATGTGAACCTGATATGAACCTATATCAACTGAACTATTTTATTTTATTTTTTTATAAAATTTATCTGACTGCTCTTTACAATCTTATCTAATATTTTATATAGGGAGAATTTTGAGATATAATCTTATAAGAATTGATGGTTCTGCGAATGATGATGTCTCCTCTTGACGACCTGCGATCACGAACACAGGTCAGAATGAGTCGGACGTGTTGTGTCCGACCACACTCCGATGCCTAAGTTAGATACCTCGTGAGGTCCAAGATAGATGATATAGTTTCAAGAGAATGAATTAGGGTTTTACCTTTGGTCTTCTTTCTATTTATATAGAACCCTCTCCAAGTCATCGACTCAAGGTCATCTTCTTGTGATTGTGTTTACTTCGGACTCTGCTAGAAATCAGGGATTAAGTTTATCTCTTTATTTCCGGATTCCAAAGATCATGTCAGTTAGGATCTGCGTCTACTGATTAGTGACAGCTGTTTAGTATCTGCTGTTTACTACGCCTGTTGACTATATGTACTAGAGTCAACTGCGTATCCATCATTAGCCCCTCCCCTCTCTATTCCGCAGTTCAACTATTTATGGTTGTTTTAAACATTATGCCTTGTCAGAATGAGTTTAATGCAGGGCATCCTTAATTATTAAGTACTTATCCAAAATTTCAAAAATTTGAAAATCAAAATATCCGCCTCTTCAGTTTCTTCTATGCGCTCTCTCTCCTCCACGCGTCTTTTCACACATTTTCTTATAATTTCCTTCCTTTCTTCTTTCTCAAATCATTTTAATTTCTGCAACTTCCCGTTTCTCTCTTTCTTTCTTGGCGATCATCTTATTTTCTGCAACTTCCCGTTTCTCTCTTTCTTTCTTGGCGATCATCATCCTTCTCCATATCAGGTACCTTTCTTTTTGTTATTTTATTTTCTCCGCATCATGACCCGTACTCGATCTAGCGTAGCCACTCCTTCTTCTGGGACCACCGTAGATTACCGTAGGGATTTGGGTGATTTCATTTCTAGGATTGATGACAGTATGCTTGCTGGTATTCGCAAAACATATGAAATTCCTTTCGATTATACTCTATATTCTTGTGATTCATCATTTATTGCCAACTATCGTCCTGACGTTAACCGTATCGTCGTCTATAAGGAACAACTTCGAGGCGGTCTTCGCTTCCCTCTTACTCCCTTCCTTCGCGATTTCGTTATTACCCACAAAATTCCTCTAGGACAAATCCATCCCAATGCTATTCGATTGTTGTGTGCTTTTGCTGAATTAGTTCATCATAAGGGTCTTGTTCCTACCCTCGGCTTATTGGCTGAAGTGTTCAATGTTTCTAGACGGGCCAATGAGTTTTATCTTTATCTTCCTTTTGTTCGGGGCAAACGTCTGCTTGCTGGTCTTCCCAAAATCAACAAAGGCTGGCAAAATTTGTACTTCTGTGTCGGTCACGAAAACGCCTTTTCTTCTTTTCCTTTTGTTTGGTTGGACAAACCCTTGAAAATTGGTATTACTAAGCCTTCGAAGAAGGATCTGCTTCTTCTGGAACAGCTTATTGGTGCTACGCGCATCAATTGTTTCAATGCTCCTGACCTAGTTAACAATTACCTGGCTCGTTTGCTCCCTTAGTATGCTTCCCTTGCGGATGACGCTGATGAATTATCTGGATGACATCACTGAGTCTGCTTCGCTTATGGATCTAAGTTCTTCTGAAAAGGGTATGCTAATTTCTTACTATTTATAATTTTTGTTATGTACATTGATCTGTTTTTGCTGCGTTTCCAGAAATGAATTATCCGGATGACATCAAGATTGTTGTGGAGGAGTTGCCTGGTGTAACGCCTTCTGCGTCTGCTCTTGCTTCCTCTACCCCTACTGTGTCTGGGGGTTCCCAAACGATGCCTGCTGCGCGGTCTGCGCTGAACAAACCTCCTATGAGAAAAGGGGATGCTTCTTCTAAAAAGGTGTCTGAGCCTTCTACCCGGTTGAAACAGGCGTCTGCAAAACGTCAAAAACTTGACCTAGAACTGTGTCCGGATCCTCGCGTCTGGATCGAAGAACATCTTGGTTCTGCGTCTATTCAGGATGCGGACGTATCTTGTTTGTATTCCCACTTTCTTCAACTGAACGGAGACATGGATGCCTGGAGGCAGGTACCCGCTGATAACATTTTTGACAAGTTTGATGCTTCTCTGTTGCACATAAGTATACTTTTTGTTAATCTCTTCCTCTTCCTTTTATTTTGCTTATTCTGTTATCGTGACTTTTCGATGTTTTTTCTATTGTTTGGTTAGGTGGTTCAAGGTGTTTCTGTTCTGCGTCAGCAGAAGGACCACTTGTTGGAGAAGCATGAACATGAGCTTGCCTCTCTGCGACAATCTACTCAGGATGAGATGCAGAAGCTGAAAAACCCATTGCAAGCGGCTATTGACAAGGGCAAGATCTTAGAGTGAAAAGTTGCTGACCACGAAGCTTCCCTTTTGGAGGTGCAAAGGGTTCGCGATAGATTGTTGTCTGAGCAAAAGGAGAATATGAAGGATGTGAATGCTTATATTTCTGGTTGTTTAACTGATTTTTGTGCTACTGCTGTTGGGGTGGTTCGTCAAGATTATCCTGACTACGATATTGGGAAGTTCTTGGCCATTGACCTTCGTGCCTTGGGTCAACGCGTCATGGCGAAGACGGTTGCTAAGAAGAAGCTGTCTGGAGAAGCTATTGCGGACAAAGGGACTTCTTCTACTCCTTTGACACCCCGATCCACTTTTGGCGCTACTTCGACTTCTGAAGATGGGTTGGCTTTTAACGACCCTCCTCCATCAGAGACTGCGTGCGTTAAGAGCAAAAATGATATTGAGGAAGAGATTCCCGAAGAACTTCCAGCCACTGACTCCCCTGCTGTGATTGAGCACCATTTTGATACTATTCCGGAAGATACTCTTGGCTTGGACGTTGCTCCGGAGAGAGTGCTGTCTGCTGACGAGGCTGATGTTGCTGCTAAAGAGACTGCTCCTTCCGAGGATGAGGTTGTGTAGGCTGTTAGGCCTATTTTATACTGTTTGTTAAGCTAGCTTTCTTTTGTAATTGTCTTTGGGACAAAAACTTCTTAGTTCTTTCTTTTATTTGGAGCACTTATGTTTTATTTGAACTGGCCCACTGTTTTTAGAACTGTTGTTTTTCGTAATTACTGATGCATTCTATGTTAAAGAGGAAAAAAAATGTAATGCTTTATTAAAATTTCAAAACGGCAGCAATTACATCTACTGGAAGTACTTCTTCATGTCATTGACATTCCAGGTTCGGGGGAGAATCGGCCCTTCTAAGTGAGCAATTTTGTAAGCCCCTCTTCCTACTACTTCTACGACTCGATATGGACCATCCCAATTGGCTCCTAACTTGCCAACTCTTGCTGCCCCTTTGCCAATTTCTGCTTTCCGGAGTACTAAATCTCATACTATAAAACTTCTTCCTTTCACCTTGGCATTATGGTATTTAGCCATTTGCCTTCGATATGCTTCCGCTCTTACCGCTGTCTGGTGTCTTCTTTCTTCCAACAGATCCAGGCATAATCGCATGGATTCTTCATTCTTTTCTTCGTCAAAGACTTGAACTCTCAACGAAGGCATGCCGATTTCCACTGGTAGTACGGCTTCTGTGCCATACACCAGACTGAAAGGGGTTTCTCCTGTGGCCTTTCTGGGTGTGGTGCGATACGCCCAGATGACTTTGTATAGCTCATCGACCCATCTTTCTTTCAGATCATCTAGCCTCTTTTTTATCCCTGTGAGGATAGTTCTGTTGGTGACTTCTGTAAGTCCATTGGTCTGCGGATGGGCTACTGAGGTGAACTTCAGTCTTATGTTCAACCATTCGCAGTATGCTCTGAATTTGCGGCAGTCGAACTGCTTCCCGTTGTCAGTGACTAAGGAATGTGGTATGCCAAACCTGTCCATTTATATTAGTAACACGCAACATATGTGTGAGCATATGGTAAAGAATAAAATGTTGTACCTTCCCATAGCTTCTTTCGATAGCCAAGTTTGAATCTTCTCCGTGGTGATTGTCTTCATTGGCTCTACTTCTACCCACTTGGTAAAGTGATCTACAGCTACCACGATGAACTTCACTTGTCCCCGCGCTGGAGGGAAAGGTCTCAATATGTCTACGCCCCATGTCATGAATGGCCATGGGCTACCAATGGGATGTTTCTCAGATGCTGGTGTTCGTATTACTGCGCCGAATTTCTAGCACTTCTCGCATTTGAGTACTAAGTCTTCTGCATCTTTCTTCATGGACAGCCAGTAGAAACCTTGCAGGGATGCTTTCCTGACCAAGGCTGCTGATGCCTCGTGAGCTCCGCAGATGCCCTCATGGATTTCTCGTAGAACATATAGGCCTTCTGCCTTTGTCAGGCACCGAGACCATGGGTGTGTGCCTGATGCCCTGTAGAGCACTCCCTCTAAGACTGAATATGATGCCGACTGCCGGACTATTTTTGCTGCTTCAGCTGTTTGCTCTGGGAGAGTGCCATCCGTCAGGTATGCCAATAGTGTTTGCATCCAGGTGTCTACCTCTTCTATAGGTAATACTTCTTCGTCTGTGTCTACAGAAGAAGTCGAGCGTTCTTCTTTCATCTTCATTTCTGTGAAACGCTGACTCTTCGCAGCTGCTGCTTTGGCGATTGCATCTGCGGCTGCGTTTTCTTCTCTGGGTATAGGGCAGATTTCCCATTCGCCTCCGACTTTCTCTATGTCATTCAAGAGTTCTTTTGCTTTCTCCATGTATCTCGCCATCTTCGCTTCTTTTGCTTGAAATTGTCCTCCTATTTGTCTTGTGACTAACTGGGAGTCGCAATGGACTCGCAGTACTTCGGTTTTCAGTTCTCTCGCGATTGACAATCCTGTTATGAGAGCTTCATATTCTGCAGTACTGTTAGTTCATTGTCAGAAACTATTATTGTATTTAAATGATGAACTAATATTATACCTGCCACGTTGTTGGTTACTTTAAATTTTAGGTGTACTGCATATTCGATTGTTATTCCCATTGGTCCTTCCAAGACGATACCTACTCCGGCTCCGAGGTCATTGGAAGCTCCATCTACGTAGAGGTTCCAAGTAACTGCTTCTCTGGGTTCCTCGCTATCTGGTTTCTCCGTCATCTCTACCACAAAGTCTGCAAGTGCCTGTGCCTTCAGTGTTTTCCTTGGTTCATATCTTATATCGTGCTCTCCCAGTTGAACGGACCTGCTGATCATCCTTCCCGATGTCTCCGGTCTCTGCAGTGCCTTCCTCAAAGGCTGATTGGTGCGTACGACGATTGTGTGTCCTTGAAAGTATGGTCTTAACTTCTTCGCTGCAACTACTACCATTAATGCCAACTTGTCGATTGTCGGGTAATTCAGCTCTGCGCCCTTCAGCGTCCTGCTGGAGTAATAAATAGGCAGCTGCTCCTCTTCTTCTTCCCTTACTAGGACTGATGCAACTGTTTCTTTTCCTGCTTATAGGTACATGTAAAGAACCTCTCCCGCAATTGGTCAGCTAAGTAACGGCGGGCTTGTTAAAAAGGTTATTAATTCTTTAAATGCTTTCTGACACTCTTCATTCCATTCAAATTTTTTCATATTGCGCAATTGCTTGAAAAAGGGCAAACATCTCTTTGCCGACGAAGAAACAAATCGCCTTAGTGCTGTTACCCTTCCGTTCAGTTTCTGGACCTCTCTGATGCTTCGCGGTGCCACCATGTCTAAGATGGCCTGGATTTTTTCAGGATTTGCCTCTATACCCCTTTGACTTACTAAGTACCCAAGGAATTTTCCAGCTTTGATGCCAAATGCACACTTCTCCGGATTTAACTTCATGTTGAATTTGTTCAATACTGCAAAGGTTTCCTCTAGGTCTTTGGCATGCGCTTCTGGGGTGTTGCTTTTTATGATCAAATCATCTACGTAGACTTCGATGTTCCTCCCTAGCTGGTCTTTGAACATGAAATTCAGTAACCGCTGGTATGTTGCTCCTACGTTCTTCAACCCAAACGGCATGACGTTGTAGCAATACGTGCCTAAATCCGTTGTGAAGGCTGTCTTTATCTGATCTGCTTCGTTCATTGGTATCTGGTGATAACCCTGCTTTGCGTCTGCGAGGCTGTACAGCTGGTAGCATGCCGTTGAATCTACTAATTGATCAATATTAGGCACCGGGTAGCTGTCCTTTGGGCATGCTTTGTTCAAATCTGTAAAATCCACACACATGCGATATCCTCCATTCGCTTTTTTCACCAAGACAACATTAGCAACCCACTCCGGGTACATTACTTCTCTTATGAACTTTGTCGCCTCTAACTTCCGCACCACTTCTTCTATGACCTTTCTTCGGTCCTCTGCGAATCGTCTCTTCTTCTGCACTACCGGTTTGGTGTCTTTGTAAACAGTCAGCTTATGAGATGCTACTACCGGATCTATCCCTACTACTTCTGAAGCATCTGCGGCAAAGGTGTCTCCATTCTTTTTCAACACGCTCTTGATCTCTGTAGCTACCCCCTCTGATATTTCTATTTCAATCATTACTGCCTTCTTCTGAGTGATCTGGAATTCTACTAAATTACCTACCGGTGCGTTCCTATCTCCTTCTTCCTCTTCTGGATCTTCTGTAAATGCTTCAATGTTCAAACTCTCGCCTCTTTCTTTTGTTATCAGATTGCGTTCTCGCGCGACTAGCTGGCGTCCTTTCACGGTTCCTATTCCCTCTTTGTCAGGAATTTTGAGTGTCAACCATCTGATACTGGTGACTGCGCCGGATTGGTATAGGAAAGGTCTTCCTAAAATAGCGTTGTATGCTAAGGGGATATCCACGATGTTAAAAACTGTTGTCATGGTCTTCAGTGGTCCTTCTTCTGCTTCACCCAAAATTACTTCCAACTCCACCATTCCTTCTGGTCTAATGGGTTTTCCTCCCAGGCCTACTAATGGAACGGACACCTGCCTGAGATCCGTTACTGATCCCTGATCCCCTTATCCCCTTAAAAACTTGCAAGGTAAGGAGATTGACCGCGCTTCCCTCGTCTACTAGGATCCTCATTACTCTGAAATTGTTGATCAACGCCTGGATCACTAACGCGTCATTGTGTGGTTCTTGCACATGCCTTCCATCTTCTGGCCCGAAGGTGACCAATGATAGTTCGTCCACCGGTGCTTTAGTGCTTATTGAGTATATGTTCTTACGAATCTTCTTCTTCTGCGATTTTGAATAAGGTTCTCCCTCTTCTATCATGTTGATCACTCCCACGAGCTCCTTGAATCTTTTATTCGCTCCCTCTTTATCTACATGTTCAGGTTTTCTTTTCTCTGTGCTACCCTCTGTGTGCACGAATTTCTTCAGGACTCCTGATTGAATCAGTTGTTCTATCTCCCGTTTTAAGTCCCAACATCTATTTGTGTCGTGGCCATACCCCTCATGAAATCTACAATACTTGTTTTTGTCTCTTTCTTTGTCTAGGTGTAATTTCTTGGGTGCGTTGTACATTACTCTATTGTTCTTCATCCAACTGAATATCTCCACTGGCGCTCTGTTTAAAGGCGTAAAGTCAAATGGTTTATTTCCTCTTCCATATCTTTGCGTTCTGTCGTCTCCTCCTCTACTGCGGTATTTCTCTTGTTTGTCTTCCTCGTAGTGTCGCGTCAGCGTTCTTTTTGCTTCATCTAACTCCACATACTTATGCGCTATTGCCATTAACTCTTGAAAAGTTGAAGGCTTTTTCATTAAGATTTTGTCTCTTAGTCGTTCGAATCTTGTTCCCATCTTCATAGCTTCTACGGCTGTATCATGGTTCAAATGTTCTATCTGAATGGCTTCTTTGTTGAACGTGTCAACGAAATTCTTTAGCGTCTCGTTTTCTCCTTGTCTGCACTTCCGGAGATCACTCGAGTTCTTCTGCAGAGGGATGTTCGTGCGAAAACGCCCTTTGAATGTTGTTGCCAGCTCTGTGAACGTTCTGATGGTATTGGATTTCAGTCCCAGATACCACTTCTGCGCTGAGCCTTTAAGCGTGGCTGGAAATACTCTGCACAGCATTGGATCTGACACATCCTGAAGCAACATTATCGTTTTAAACTTTGAGATATGACTTTTTGGGTCTCCAGTCCCATCAAAGGGTTCAAAGGTTGGTAGTTTAAAGCGAGAGGAGAATTTTACGCCTAATACTTCTCTCTTCAACGGCGAAAAATCATCTCCTCCTTCCTCGTCTTCGTAGCTATCTTTCTGGTACTTCTTCACAGCATTCTTGATTTTCTCATCCAGGGTATTCTTTTCTCCTGCCTCTCTTCTTCTATTTGAAGAGCGGCTCTCAGCCTCCCGTTCTTTCCGTCGGCTTCTGCCTTCTTCCTTCTCCAGGTCTACGTACTCTCTTTTCTTCTTTGCGACTTCTTCCTCTCTTGGTTTTTCAGCTCGTGGTGCGGCCTGGTCTCCATTTCCATTTCCTGCCTCTCCAGGAAGTGGGGCAGTGAACACACGTCGGGGAGCTGTTTCTTTTTCTTTCTGCGCCTCTCTCTCTCTACCTCTCCGGACTGGTTCCGACTGCTGCCTTCTCTACGCCGGTGCTTTATTCGCCTTTTCCGTCTTCTCCTTGGCGATTCCCAATAGCTTATCTTGGAAATCGTTAACACTTTTCATCAATGCTTCATGGTACAACGGAGGAAGTTGAACTCCTAGCGGTACATACGGCGGGACATATCCTGCTGTTGTAGTGGTGACCGTTCCCTCTGCGTCCAGGGACGGGAAAGGGATCAGACCTGTGGGCCTTTGATATCCTTGATAATACTGGTTGCTCCACAGACTATAGGTCTGCGGCCAGCTTGTTGCATTATGCTGATACATCGGAGACGCATAGTACATGTGTTGTGGTGTATAATAATTCCAAGTAGGAAATACCTGATTAGCTCCGGGCGGCTGCGCTCCTCTGCCAATCGGTTCTGCTGTCGCTCCGGGTATGGAAACCGGTGGCGTAGCGCCCGTACTTGCATTTCCAGTTCCTACGGGGATTCCTGCACTGGTCCTTAAAGGATTGGTTGTCCCGACAGTCCTAGCCGGTGGTGGGTGGAAAGGAAAAACCATCCCATCTGTCCTTGCTAATAAAGTGGTATTGCTCCCCCCCGCCATCTCCTTATTCCTTGCTTCAACTCCAGGTGGTGGTGGTTCATCATGGTTTTTCATGAGTTTGTTTTCAGCTCGTAGAACCAAAATTGATTTATATTTAGGAAAGAACAATCGTTTCCCACAGACGGCACCAAATGATGGTTCTGCGAATGATGATGTTTCCTCTTGACGACCTGCGATCACGAATATAGATCAGAATGAATCGGACGTGTTGTGTCCGACCACACTCCGATGCCTAAGTCAGATACCTCGTGAGGTCCAAGATAGATGATATAGTTTCAAGAGAATGAATTAGGGTTTTACCTTTGGTCTTCTTTCTATTTATATAGAATCCTCTCCAAGTCATCGACTCAAGGTCATCTTCTTGTGATTGTGTTTACTTCGGACTCTGCTAGAAATCAGGGATTAGGTTTATCTCTTTATTTCCGGATTCCGAAGATCATGTCAGTTAGGATCTACGTCTACTGACTAGTGACAACTGTTTAGTATCTGTTGTCTACTACGCTTGTTGACTATGTGTCCTGGAGTCAACTGCGTATCCATCAAGAATTGAATAACAGTTTTTAAGTGAAATGTAATTAACAGTCTATAAAACTGAAAAACAACTTGATGTGAACCATATGTAAACCTGAAATAATACCAAATACTAAATTTTTTGGTACAGTTCTTATGAACATATTTAATTTAATTTGATTGCAACTTCTGATTTCATAATTTATTTTTGGGTTGGATCTGCAGGGATTCGATCATACTTTAAGCGAGAGGGAAAAGAAAAGTTGATGGGTACGGACAACGGGGAAAATAGGTCTGGACTAGATGTTATTAGAGAGTTCTAATATTTAAAATTATATAAACTTGATATTAGCTCCAGGTCTACTTTATTTAAACTAAAATATGTTAAGTATTTCTATTAATTTGAGTTCATATGTTTTTGCAGTAATATAAACAATTGTCAACGGATGTGGAAGATGAAAATGGAATTTAACTAAATCAATAACATTTAACATTTAGAGTATTCCAGAATATACGGAAGGACAAGGAGAGTGTTATATTTAACTGCTCCAATAAAATAATTTTTCTGTTTAAATTTTGTAATAGGCAGTTTGTTTATTCTGGTCTGGATATCTATCAAAATCCCATTTGTATTCTCCTTTCGGGACCTTGATTTTTTTGGGCCTTTCTCTCATCCATATCTTCTAGTGCGCCATCTCAAATTTGTCACTTTTTGTGCGAAAGTTTTGAACTGATCTTCACCACTTCTTGTGGTTAATAAACATACTATTCATTAAAAAAACATTAAACAAACAAAATGAAACTGCATTACTTTTCTTCGTTATGAGTCAAATTGAGAGGAGGAATACGAACGTTTCGTGTTAGGCCAAAAGAACAAAACAAGAGCATGTAATTCAAAATATGCTTTTTGGGCAGTGTACTTGGGTAGGCAAAAAATCATACAATGTCACCATTGACGAATTTGTTAGCTCCCTTTTCTTAAAATGATTGTGCGGGTGATTTCACATTATGTGTAAAAATGAATTAAAAATAAATACATAACACTTTAAAAAATTCACAATAAACATGGTAAATAGGTTGTAAAATAAATTTCGTATATATATATTATTAAAAATCGAAATAAAATTTATTGACGTAACGCTAATTTAACTGCATGACGTGTTTTATTTTTTTATATATACAAATAATATTTAGACAATCATTTCTAAACAAGAATATATTTTAAGTAAAAATGTTTTGAGTAAAAAATCAACTCGATTTCCAAATTTGTAATTCGACATCAAATAATTTACTCTCGGCTGTTTTTATTAATTAAGGATAATATTTTTTTATTTTTAAATCAACTAAGGCCAATAGTCTCTATTTTTATATCTATTGTGGACTCGATTGTTTAATATAGTTGAGAGTGAGTTGTTTGACCTTGAATTATAAGTATAAAAATCAGAGTGATCATTTACTTATAACCTTTTTAATAGTATTCATATAATTAGCCAAGAAAAAAAATTAACTAGTAGGCTAGGAAAGTTGTATTTTTCAAGAATGTAGTAAAAAATATTTGCTTGATTCAATTTATGCATTTTACTTTTCCGGAAGTTAGATGTTTGATTTGGGAAGTAACTTTCCTAGCAAAACCTAGATAAATAGAACTTTCTTAGCATTTTTATGGTATTTTCCTGTTTATTCTTAACTATTTCTTTTTTTCTTCTTCTAAAACTCGTAAAAATATTTTTATTTAATTTAAAAAATATATATATTTTATTTTATAATTATCATTTATAATAAAATTAAATATTATTATTAAATATTATTATCGATAATTTTTATATTATATAAAATTAAACTATAAAATTTTAGTTTTTAAATTTTAATTTTAATATTTAAAAACTCTCTTAAATAGTATGTAAGATACGAGTTAATAAGCAATAATTAAAATATTTATTGCTCTTTTAAAAAAAACACAATACTTGTTTATTTAACAATATAAAAATTAGGCCTAATGTCTTAAAAACCCCGACCTTTTAGCCCTTTTTCAATCATACCCTGACGTTGAAAATTTGTCAATTTTACCCTATTTTGCATTTTTGTGTTTCAATTGTACCCTGAAAAATTAAATTAACGTCTTTTGCATTTGGAAATTTATTTAAAACATTCTCCATGTCTCGCATATATTGATTGTATATTTTTAAAATTTATTTAAATTTATTTAAATTAATTAAGAATTTAAATTAGTGTTAATTTGATTATGGTTTTTAGTTAGTTTTTAAAAATAAAGGACTTATTTGTACTTTTTTTAATAAAAAATAATTTAATTTCATGTTTAGACTTAATTAATTGAATGATTTCATCATTCAAGTAAAAAAATTAACAAAAATTAAAATATTGGGGTACAATTGAAAACGGAAAATTCAAAAGTGGGTAAAATTGACAAATTTTCAACGTCGGGGTGGAATTGAAAAAAAGTTTAACGGTGAGGGTTTTTTGAGTGATTAGGCCTAAAAATTATCAAAGAACATTTTTATCTTTCTATTAAAATTATAATATATTATATTAAAATTAATTTCGTACTGCCTAGAAAGTAAAAATCGAAATAAGCAATATTTATCAAACTTTCTAGAAAGTTAACTTTTCAGGAACTATACTTTCGGAAAGTTAACTTTTCGGAAATTGCTATTAAACGAACCAAGTGAGGCCTAAAATATAAATTATTTGTGGGAAATAGATAAAATATCAAAATTATGGACTAAACGACAATTATTTATGGCTATTTATGTAATACAATAACTATAATATATTCCAATTTATAGAAAATTTATTTTTACAACAATAAAATATCTCAATTTTACACCAAATTATTGAAAGTTATCTTGTTACGAGATTTAATATATGTGTTGGAATGTTAAATAAATAAATCGATAAATAAGAAGTCAATAGATTTTTTGTTAAAGTATATTTTTATCAGGAATAAAAAGTATAAAAATGACTCTAATATTTATCTATTAACCTAGTAATTTAAGGATTTATAGGAACGTAAGATACTGATTTAGTATTGACGAATACCGAATTCTATCTTAACTGCAATGGAGCCGAGTCGCAGGAGATCCACTCTCAGACGATATCAGACTCCCACCCGAAGGTCCAAAACATAAGAAACAGGTGGCCGAATCCATAGGATCCACCTCGACATATCTGACATGAATAACACCGAATCCATGATGACTCAGACAAAGCGCGTCGACCCTAGGATTCGGACGGATTGCCAGATCTACTGAATATTCTCGAGTATCTTACCTATTTGGATACAAACTCCAACTTAGGAAGATAAACTCTAACTTAGGAATACGAGCCTATTTAGGAAGACGTTCCTAAATAGGACTCATGTCTGAATAAGGAAGATTACTCCTAATCAGGATCAAACCCTATAAAGTAGGATCCACTTTCCTACTACAACTCTACTAGGTATGCAATCATCTACTATAAAAGGAGCATGAGGTATATGCCTAAACACACAATTACATTCATATACTCAAAACGCTGCTCAAAGCTCTAAACTGATTTTAGCATCAGAGAGTTAATCGGACAACCACCGTCCGGTTAGCTTCTACCCTGTTTTGCAGTCTAATTTACCGGATCAGAAGGCATACTCCATCAATTGGCGCCGTTTGTGGGAAAAGCTTAACCAACTTCAAATCGAAGGAGCTTTTCTGAACTTAAAACAAATACTATTGAAGAAGATGACTTCCGACGGAATGAACCTGAAAGACAAACAGACAATGGACCCAAAAAACACATCGGAGATCATTAATGTTACTGAAGACGGGATGCATAACTCTGCTGGGAAGAGTAACGCCAGAGGGACCTCCTTCTCTACTCCTCAGTACCAGACCAACCCGGTTAGGGGAAGCAATCTGATTGCTTTCAATTTAGGAACTGATGAAGAACAAACGCCAGGCATGGCAGCACAAGACCTCTACAATAAGATTCTGAAAAAAGTGCTAGAATCTGTGCAGGCGAACTTCGATAGGTTGGCCAACGAAGCCAAGAGAATAAATGACAACCATGACGAAACAATGAAGATCCTAAGGGAAAACTTCAGCCCAAATTATGCCCGACGAAGGGTCATAACCGAAAACGCAGAGCCATGCCGTCAAGGGCCAACCAGAGGAAGGAATGAAGAAAGAAACGAAAGGAGAAACGAAGAGAGAAACAAAGAGAGAAACGAAAGGAGAAACGAAGAGAGAAACGAAAGGAGAAACGAAGAGAGAAACGAAGGAAGAAACAAAGAGGAAGAAAGCCAAGAGAACCATGAACATAGAAGAGATGACTCTGAAGAAGAAAATTTGAGAGATGCGCCCAGAAACGGCGCGAACCAGGACGACGCCCGAAACGGGCTCAATTCTAAAAGAGAGGAGCGAAGGAAAAGGAGGATGCGCCACCGAAGAGAAAAAACAGGACAAAGACGCAGGAAAAGCGCGGTCAAAGAAAAAACACCAGGAATGAGAGGGCGAATCCTCGGAATCACCCCAGAAAAGTAAGGCTACATACGTCGTTGAGGAGGACCTAGAGGAAAAGATTACCAAGGCATTAAAAAGCTGAAATTTGAAGAGCTTGACATAGATGACCTCAGGTTGAAGGGTTCGCCCCTTTCAGCCGAGATAATGGAGGAGACAATCCCATATAACATAAAATTACCAACCTTGCCAACTTTCAATGGAGAAGGAGATCCTAGGGCCCATACGTCCAGATTCACCGCCACCATGGGACTGTTAAGCGTATCAGACGCGATCCTGTCGAGTGTTCCCAACCACCCTCACAGGAACAGCCTAGAGATGGTACAACAAGTTCAAACCTGGGTCGATCAAGAGCTTCGCCTCACTATCAACTGAATTTCTCAACAGGTACCTCACAAACATACCAGCAAAAACAACCACCAGCATCCTGAGGTCGTGTATTAGGGAGGAAGGAGAAACATTAAGAAGCTACATCGAGCGATTCAACAAACAAGCTATGAAGATAGACAACTTGAATGGAGTAACCAACATAAGAGCCCTGGCGATAAAAGTACCAACTGAGAAGGGAGTGGTAACGCTGAGAGGAGACCAGAACATCGCCAAAAAATGCTATGACGAGTCTGTTGTAGATCTCCAAGAAAGCCAATCAGAGAAGAAAGGAGAGTAGAAGAAGGAAAATAACCCATCGCTAGTAAAGACTTTGTGTCGTACCCGATGGTGTTATAATTATCTTTAATATTTTGTAAGAAGTTATTAAATTAATAAAAGTTCAATTTTACTACCATGTGTGATCAGCTAAACGCGAAAAAGGAACCGAAAAGACAGCAAAGAACCAAAGATAAAGAGTTATAATTAAACTCAAGCAAAGGCGAAACGATAAAAACTGAGTTTAGATTAACTCACACAAGGCGAAACGCCAAAATAAGAGCTTAGATTAACTCAAGTAAGGCGAAACACCAAAATAAGAGTTTAGATTAACACTCAAATAAAGCGAAATGCCAATCAAATATAGAGTTCAAATTAACTCTAAATACAATACAAAAACAAGAAAAGGACAAATCGACTCGGAGAATACCAAGAACGTCTCTAAGAAGACTAACTCCCAGAAATACAAAGACATCAACAATAAAATAAATCACAGGCGAACGAACCAGAAGAAATCCAAAGTAAAAAATTAAAATAAACGAAGCATTCGAATCAACAATGAAATAAAAGAGGTGTATATTCATAAGAACAAAATTACAAAAAAAGATGGGACTACAAAATCTTATACAAACAAGGTAAAGGCCAAAAAGAAAATGCTTAAATGCACAAAAAATCACCAACTTTCGCGTGTTTTTGGTATTTGACACGAATTTTTAATTCTGGCATATAAATACACGAACTATCAATATTTTGCATATATGACCAAGTTTTTGTTTTAGGTCAAAAACGATGCCGTTTTAGGTCAAAAACGGTGCCGTTATATGTCAAAAATGGTGTCCGTGTTATATACGCAAAAAATTAATAGTTCGTGTATTTATATGTCAAAATTAAAAGTTCGTGTCAAATACCAAAAATATGCGAAAGTTGGTGATTTTTGGAGTAATAAAGCCAAAATAAAATTAAATCTACTTTTTAGACGAACGATCCTTCGCCATCTTTTCAAACAGGTCATGAGCTATGACTTGAGGATCCAACCCATTTACGCCAGATAAATCAATTTTTGGGTTCTGCTCCAAGAGCTTCCTCCCAATGGCGAGACGATACTCGCTGATTAAAGCGGAATAAAAAGCTTTCGTGTCAAGCAGACGAATATGAAGCTTCTCCACTTCGGCCCTCAGCTTATTCCGCTCTTCACCAACATACATATTCACCCTAATGAGCTCCTTAATCTCCCGAGTCAAATCATCAGTTTTCTTCTTGATCACTGTGACCTAAAGATTATTAATAGCATCTTGAGCTTTCAGCTGCAGGAGAAGCGAATCATGCTCTTCCAGCGAAGTCTTCAACTTCGCCCTCTCCGACTCGGAAGTCGCCAGAAGAGAGGTAAGACGCTCAACTTCCTCCTCGGCACACTGCCGGCGATCGTTTAAAACCAGCACTGACTGAAGGGCCTAACATGAAAACAACAAGAGAAATGAAGTTATCAAAGTGAAATCGACAAAGCTAAAAAAGTGGAAAATAAAATCAAAACCAACTCACCAAGAAGCCATGGAAGCAAGCGATGTCCGAAAGCTCCTGACCAGGCTTAGAGGCAAACCATGTAATATTATCAGGAATCGCCAAACTCCTGATATACTCAACCAAAACCCGAGGGCTTAGGAGACTGGCCGGGTCATGGCCCTCAACCCACTCCGCTAACTTCGGAGCAGAAGACGAACTTCCGCGAAGACCTCCACCTTAGGGAGACCCCTCATCAACCCGACGTCTCTTACGAAATGGCGAATCACCAAAACCTTGATTCGAGGAAACCTCCTTGGAATCCAGGACGATTGTCTTGTTCAAATCTATTACCTCCACCTCTTCTGAAGGAATCACTAGAGCTAGGGGGAATGGGAACAACAACCTCATCATTTGCGGGCTCTTCAACCACATCATCTTCCGCCACGACGATTATTCCATCGCATGCTAATAAAATTGCCCCAACAGGAACCAAGGAGACTTGAGCTTCATCTTTAGAAATCGGCTCGACATCAATATCTATTTCAGGACCGCCATTGGAACGTCCAGATCTACTTTAAAATCGGAAAGTAGATCATCAGATGAAGAAGACATCCTACAAAAGAAAAGAAAAATAACAAAATTAGAAATAAATACCTTCAAGAAACGCATAGTGAAGATCCGCCAAACCACGCGAAGGATCCTCCAAAGGAAGCCATCGACACCGAATGTGACTATTAAGCAAAACATCTGAAACTGGACGCTGAAAAATACTATGAAACGACAAATCAAAAGCAAGGATCGACTCGGATAAATTTAAAGGAGAAAGATAATTCGAAAGGCGATAAATAGAAAAACCATAAGGAAAATGAAGAAATGCAAAATTATGTGTGACTATGAAAAAGCGCTTTCGCAAACCATTGTCAAAGCAGGGAAAATAGATGGACGAACGACCATTACGACCGACTGCAAAAATAAAACAAGCATCGCACTTCTTTAACTCTATAAAATAGTAAAAAACGTTAAGGGAATGGGATTGACCCCGAATCCGACACGCTTCGACGAAAGCAAAGAGGACCCTAATGGTCCCAGGATGAAGCTGTCCTACAGAAATCTTTAAGTGCCTACACAACTCTATCAAGAATGGATCTAAGGGGAACCGAAGACCAGCAACAAGTTGCTCCTAAAAAATGATGGCCCTACAAGGCAAACCGGGAGACCCGAAAGCAGGTTTTCCGTACACAATAAGTTTACTCTATATTCAGAAGGGAAATTATATCTATAATAAATGTCCCGGAGCTCATCTTTGCTAAGGCAGGAAACGGTAAGAGCCATTGAGGCATATGTCGCCTTCGCCCGACTAGTCGACATTCTAACCAGGAACAGGAATGATACAAAAATTAACAAAGAAAAAGATCAAACAAGGAAATGATCAAGAACACCAAGAACACTAAAGGAAGTTTGCCAGAATATCAAAAACAATTTAAAACCAGGAGACGCAGATTGCAAATAAACAAAAGAGCTATTTCAAACCTCTAATTCAAACGCAAAAAGTACTTGGAAGCTTAATTTGAAGAACGAAGAATCAAAACAGAGAAAATGCAGGATAGCGAAAGTGATTGCAGGAGAAAAAGAAATGCTTTAAAAAATGATAAGTAAAAATGGAAAAAGAAACACGAACAGTTTAAATACGAGGAACAAGACACGAACAGACACTTGTCTTAAAATCAAGTTACAACAAAAAAATCAGCAAGCAACACGTGGAGGAGAGAAGAAAAATAGAAATCTTGCTGGAGAAGTAAATCGACTCGCCCGAATATAAAACGACTCAGCTCTAAAAGAGCTAAAATTTACTAAGACATAAATACCAAGTCACTTGCAGGGGGGGCTAATGATGGATAACGAATCCTATCTTAACTACAATGAACCCGAGTCGTAGGAGATCCACTCTCAGGCGATATCAGACTTCCACTCGAAGGCCCAAAACATACGAAACAGGTGGCCGAATCCATAGGATCCGCCTCGACATATCCGACAAGAATAATACAGAATCCATGAGGACTCAGACAAAGCGTGTCGACCCTGAGATTCGGATGGATTGCCATATCTATTGAATATTCTCGAGTATCTTACCTATTTGGATACAAACTCCAACTTAGGAAGATAAACTCTAATTTAGGAAGACGAGACTATTTAGGAAGACGTTTCTAAATAGGACTCATGTCTGAATAAGGAAGATTACTCCTAATCAGAGTCAAACCCTACAAAGTAGGATCCACTTTCCTACTACAACTCTAATAGATATGCAATCATCTACTATAAAAGGAGTATGAGGTATGGCTAAACACACAATTACATTCATATACTCAAAACACTGCTCAAAGTTCTAAACTGACTTTAGCATTGGAGAGTTAATCGGACAACCACCGTCCGGTTAGCTTCTATCATGTTTTGCAGGTCTAATTCACTGGATCAGAAGGCAGACTCCATCAAATATAAACTAGACATATAAAAAATGTAATGGCAAATTGTTTATAATACTAATTTTTATTAAATTGAATTTTATTTTATGTACACAAATAAACAATTAAAAATCATCTCGATAATTTTTTTATTGAAATAAAATTATAATTTGTTTGCTGAAATAAAAATAACTAAAGTACGTTAATTAATATAAAAAATTGATATTACTAATTTTAACTAAATTAGAAGTTTACATTTCATGTAAATCCTTAAATTACTAATTTTATTCTATCTAATTTTATATCTATTAGCAACATAATTTTTTATGACTTAACCCCTCTTCAAGTCCTTATACTTGTTATCTTTTGTTTACTTGGTTCCTAATCTATTTTAATTTTTTAGTTATACTTTTTTTTTAATTACGGTACTTTGAGTTTTTTTTTTAACAAGTAAATTATATTTTTATTTAAATAAAAAAAATTAGTTGAGTTGATTTTTAGTTATTTATTTATGTACTTAAAATAAAATCATAATTTAGTAAACATTCTTAATATGAAAAAATTTATCATTAATATTTTTATAATATTATTATTTACTAAATCAAGATTTTGTATGTTTGTAAATTTTAAAATTGATGCCATGTCATTTTTATTAATGGAGACATGCAATTTGAAAAATATTACCATCAAAGTTGAAATTCAAAAGACAATAAATTGATAAGTGAGACTCACAGTAAAAATTAGGATCATTTTTGTGTCTTTTTATTAAAAGATATTGTCCCGTTGAAGTCTTATATCGGGAAAAGATTACCACCTCAAATTGCTTAACGGAAACAGATGTTCCCGTCAACTCGTGTGTTTGTTTTTTGTTAAGAAAATAAATATAAGTCTAAATTTAAATCGAAAAAATATAAAAAGATTAAGCAACCAAACAAAACTTGAGGTTTGTATTCAGATACTATATCAACCAAGAGTTTCTTCAGCATAACATTATCTTTTAGCAGACATAACAAGAGGATTTTTTTGCCCGTGAACTGCCCCCCTCTATCACCTCTCCAGCCATGTGATTGATGTCCGTGACCAAATAAATACAAGTTGAACATTCTTTCTTCACATTTACCCTTATTGTCTTCTACCACTAGTTTTCATTCATTTGATAAATACTTACAAATGAAAAAAAAACACTTTTAAAAAAGATTAATCACATATAAAATCACCATCTCTCAACGAATCTCAAAAATAATACAATTTTTAAAACGTGTCAATTCAGAAAGTCACATTTTATTTCTTTTCAAAAACAAAATGAAAGATGGTGCCCTGAATTGACACGTTTTAAAGGGTTTTTTTTTAGATTTCGTGCATGGATAGTGAGTTTATATGTAAATGTAATTAACTCTTTTAAAAATTATACAAACCATGTGTTTGTTTATATTGTTTGTAAATTAATTAATGTTTACTCTCTCTATCTTCTAAACATAGAAAAAAATGTACTTTTATAAAAAAATTAAGAGATCAATTAGTAATAGTTAATTTATAATATTATTTTTAAATAAATAAAATAAATGTTCACAAAAATCAAAACTACTATATAGATATTGTTAAAAAAAAGATATTGTCCATTATATTTTTATATGTATAAATGTCATTGGAATTATAGTTCAACTAATGCTAGTATGATAAACTCTAAAATTATTTTAATAACTTTATATTTAATTATCACTATTTTGTCTAATTTTATGTGAGAAAATAATAGTTATTTTTTCTCTTTTTGCGGAATAAAAAGAGTATTATTTATATTTTTTAAAGGAGAATATATTTTCTTCAGGGTTTGAAACCCAATCCGGACTGGTCGGTTCAACCACTCTGATTGGGAACCAAAGGCCTGTCCGGTCCAATTCCATCTTAAGACTCGGATTTCCGGTTCGACCTCTTTCAACCGGAAAAAACCGTTAGAACCGAAAAATTATTAAATTGGTTAACCTGTATAAACCGTCCTATTCAGACATCTGCTGTATAATTTTAAAATTTTCTTTCGCGGAATAACATAATAAGAGAAAACTATTTGTTTTTAGAAAATTTTGTTGTTAGGAAAAATGATTGACAAAATAAACAATTGATGGCTAAGCAGATGATGAATTTTGTTGCTTTTTTGTCGAAGTTAAAATTTTCATTGATAATAATAAATATTACATGAATGGTTCCTCAACACATTAAATAAACTATTTGTTTGTTCTTGGTTTGTTGTGACTATAAATTTAATAAAGGTACATATAAATAAATTTGTATATATATATATATATATATATATATATATATATATATATATATATATATATATATATATTATAGTGGAATAATATTTTAAAATTTATAAAAACGGTTGAACCAACGATTCAGCCGGTTGAATTTTGAACCAATAGTCTCACTAATTTTTTCACCGGCGCGGACTTTAAAAAACTAATTTTTTAACCTTGTAACCTTCATTGAGATCTACAATAAAACTCAATATATATATATATATATACTCTCTCTATTCCGTTTAAAAAGTCTCATATTTCATTTTCGGATGTTTTATTTTAAAAGTTTTATTTCTATTTTTAGAATATTTTTAAATTGAAGGGTTAAATGCACCAAAAATCACCAACTTTCGCGTGTTTTTGGTATTTAACATAATCTTTTAATTTTGGCATATTTAACATGAACTTTCCAATTTTTTGCAATTAAAACCACGTGTGTTTTTCTTTGAAAAATAATGTTACATCCAAAACGGCGTCGTTTTAATGTAAAACGGTCCCGTTTTACATCCAAAACGGTGCCGGTGTCTTTAATTGCAAAATTTTGAAAGTTCATGTACTTAAAATTAAAAGATTATGTTAAATACTAAAAACACGCAAAAGTTGGTGATTTTTTGGTGCATTTAAGCCTAAATTAAACTTTTCTTTTTATCCTTAATTTAATCATTTCAAATAAATTCTATAAAAAAATTCACTATCATTAATATGAAAAAAATATTAAAAAACAAAAATAATAAAAATATTTTTGAATCTATGTGTAAAAGCAAATTAAACTTTTGAAATGAAACGGAGGGAGTATAATTTTTCTTTCTGTCAATGCACGGATCAACTCTTGTTTAATTTTGGAGGCGTTATTAATAGGGCTGTGTACTCGGTTGGTTAGGTCGACCGAACTGAAATAACTGAAAACCAAAATTTGGTAAAAATTCAAAACCGAACCGAAATCAAAGTTGGTTCAAACCAAAATTAAAAAACCAAATTTTTTTAGTTCGGTTCGGTTTAATACCGATTGTTTAAAATTATTATCTTTTCTAATTTTTTAATATATAAAATTAATAAAATATTGATTAATAATAACTTTACATATATTATTAGTATATTTTATCTATTATAATAAATGTATTAACTAATATATTAGATATAATTCAAGAATAAATACTGAAAAAGTATAAATAAACATATTAAAAAGTTGTTATTCGGTTTTTTCGGTCAGTTCGGTTTACAAGAACGTAAAACTAAATTAAAAACCGAATATCAATTTTCTAAATTGACAGACACCGAATCAAACTTTATTAATCAAAACCCCTAACTAATATTAAAATTTCGATTCGATCTAGTTTGGATTTTCGATTCGATTTGATTTGTGTACAGTCCTGGTTATTAGTTTTCTTTTCAGTTTGACAGATGTTGATGTAAAATTGGACTACATATTTAAGACAATGCACTATACGTTGTCTAGCAATGTAGCAAAAGGCAACATAATTGAAGGAATTCATTTCAACCCAAAAAGTTGATAGGGCCCAAAAGATACGAATCCAGAAATTGCTTCATTTTATAGCAAACAAAAGTTCCGTTTTACATTTTGTTTTTCAATCGCTACATATCATTTCAAACAGGATTAATTACACATAAAATCAGAAATTTTACACTGAATTTTAAAAATATATATGTCTTGTGTTTAGTTATAGCCAAAAAATACTAAACTTATACGTCTTGTGTCAGTTATAACCAAACTTTTCAAAATCATTAGATTTAGCTAAATCTTATATGTTCTGTTTCTTTTTTAGCCATTTTTAAATAGAACCGGTTTTTTTGACACCTTGTCGTCCACATCACTGCCAACTAAGCAATTGGCTGACATGACAATTGATATATTTAAATTAGGTTTGGCTATAACTGACACAAGATAAATAGGTTTGGTATTTTTAGGTGAATAAATTTAATTTTTAAATTTAATAGTTAGTAAATTAATTATATCATTTATAAAATTTATATATATTTAAAAAAAAATCATATTTTCTATTTAATTCTAATTAAAATTAATCTAATTTTTACTTAACCTAATTAAATTTAATAAATTTGTTTTATAATATATTTTAGTGAATATGTAATTAATTTAATTAATAATTAAAGGATAATTTTAAATTTTTAGCCATTTTTATTAAAAAAGTGAATTAATGTATTATTTAGAAATTAATATTGAATTAAGTTTTGTGAAAGTTTTTAATGTTCATGATGATTCTTAGCTTGATTTATTATTTTTGATATTGTTGAGATCTTGTTATAACTGATAAGCGTTGAGTTTAGATAATAAAAAAAGTGGTTATGTGTAAATGGCGGCGGTGTCGACAAACCGTCGACTAGAATTTTGAAAATATAAATTTTAAGATAAATATGACATTTTTTGTTTCTGATAGAATTTCAATTAATTGTATATCCATCAAATATTATAAAACAACTTTATTAGAATCAATTAAGTTTAGTAAAAAATTAGATTAATTTTAATTAGCGTTAAATAAAAAATATTAATTTTTTTTAAATATATGTTGATTTTATTATAATATAATTAATTTATTAATTATTGAATTTAAAAATTAATTTGGTTTTAAAATTAGATTTATTCGCCTTAAATATCAAAACTATGCATTTTGTGTCAGTTATAGCCAAACCTAATTTAAATATTTCAGTTGTCATGTCAGCAAATTGCTTAGTTGGCAGTGACGTGAACGACATGGTGTCAAAAAAACTGGTTCGATTCAAAAATGGCTAAAAAAGAAACAGAACATATAAGGTTTTGCTAAATTTGGTGATTTTTAAAAGTTTGGCTTGGCATTTTTTTGGTGACTAAGCCTAGAATTAACCAAAATATATATCCACCATGTTTCTCTAATCTCATCTATATTAACTTTAAAATTAATTATTGGAATTTTAAAATTGATAAAATTATTCATTTGTATCCCCGGATACATGCTCTATAAATCATATATGTAAATTGTATTTTGATATGAAAATTTTAAGATTGAGCTTCATCTCAAATGATAATTAAAAATATTCATTATTATGTAAATAATTTTTGCTTCTGTTTCAATCATTTAATTTCAATTTATCATGTTAAACTTTAAACATGAGGAGATCTTTCATTTTCTATTCAAAATCTCTGCAGTCCAACAAACAATGCAATTTTCATGAGAGGTATGGTATAGTATAAATGTTGACCTCATAACTTATGGGTTCGGTGAGTTTCTTGATTCCGATTTTGACAAACAGTATCAATGCAACAACCCTTGGTTTCATACATTTACTAGAGTTTTCTTGGACTCTTTCGTTGGGCTTATTTAGGGTTTTCCTTCAGAGGAAATTACACTCTCTACATAATTTTTCAAATTATTTACAAACCCACTCTCTTAACTTTTTCAATTACAAGCGTGCGTGTTTCTAAAATTGAATTTGCATGAATACGCCTTTTTCTTTCTTCTTGCATTGTAACCAGCCACCTTTACCTTATGCAGTGGGATCATACCATGTGTCTCCCCTGATTGTTGTTGTGAAATTTTTTCTACTTACTTAAAATTCTAAATATAACTTTTTATACTTATTTGTTAACATAATTTTCTTTCTTTTAAAATAATCATCCTTGTTCTCTCCATTAATTATTCTTTTTATATTAAAAATCAAATTATTATTAAAAATAGGGAAAAGGGTCATTTATGCCCTTATGGTTTGACTCAAGGATCAAGTGACCCCTTAACGTCTAGAAAGGTTCAAATATGCCCCTAACGTCTTAAAAAAGTGAACATTCAGGCCCTCCGATGTTGACAACCAGACCCCCAACGTTTCATTTATAAGTTAAAATAGGGGCTTGATTGTTCACTTTGTAAGACGTTAGGGGCATATTTGAATTTTTTCGGACGTTAAGGGCTCATTTGATCATGTAGACAAACCATAAGGGTATAAATGACCCTTTTTCCTTAAAAATACTATTTTTTTATAAAAATAAATTTTAATTTAATTTCTACATAAATCAATTGAAATTAATATTTCTTCTTTTTCAAAGTCACGACCCGAATTCCACCCTAATCCAAGTCACGACCGGCGCTAGGGAATGGGAATGGTTGTTCCGAAACCCGTAGCAAGCCTAGAACCTCTAGAAATTTTTCGCAAATATTATTAAAAGATCGCACCTCGCGTACGATCCGTTTTCAGAAAATACCGTTAAAACTTTTCTCTTTTAGCGTAACCCGATTTCTGAAAATACACATATATGCGAAATCTGGTTTCAGAAGTACTGGTTGGATAACCTCGTTATCCCAACCCTCGCTTCCTTCTGAAAACCTGGCGTGGTAGGTACTGGAAACCAGGGACTTATCTTTCGCTTGCCTTAACACATTGGCAGCCCCGTTCCAAACCACACGCCACAGTTAATATGTTTAATAAAAACAAGCGGACACCTCTGCGTCTCGCAACGGTGGTATTAAACATATTAAAATACACAGCGGACCGGTTACACATAGCCGGCGAATATAAAACCTACTGTTTTTGACCCTCACAAAAACACACGAGGCCGACTCGGTAACTAGACACGATATGCCACTAAGCAGCCACCCAATAGGTACACACGTGCACTAGATCCTATCAGAGTATCTAAACAGAGGACTAGTGGCACGGCTGCTGGCACATCACACTTATACTATTGCAGCATACTAAGAGTACAAAATCCTATGTACATTACCAAAGAAGAGCTTTCCTGAGGAAGGGATGTGGAAGCTCGACTGACCTCAAAGTTCATTTCCTGAAAATGGGATAACAACAACGGGGTCAGAAATATAAATATTTCTGAGTGAGTAAACAGTTTACAGATAAATACCAAAATCGCATTATATATATAAAACAGTTATATATAAAATATGACCAATTACGTCGATCCATATGAAACCCTAGTTCACAAATGTCCTAACAGACACACTCATCTTACGAGCTTATGGACAACAGAATAAAGACCGTGAACTGAATCACTGCCGTCCAATTCTGTATCTCTGGTACCTGGACCGTAATCAGAAACTGCCTTCGCGGTTTATTCCGCGACCGTAACTGTATTACTGCCGTCTCAGGGTTTACCCGTGAAGTCAGGGCATCTACTTTCCCAATGACTTACACGACATGCATACCTCTATACCTCGACAGAAGTACATCTAAAAATTGGTGTTGGTGATCACGCAACCCTATTGTCGCCCAATAGGTAGCTCGTTCCAATGGACCTCTCTTGGCTAGTTTATACTATTGCGATTATGGATTTAAAACAGTTGAATACTGATATTCAAAAGTAAACACGTAAACTCACAGTACTGCTAAGTTACTACTTAGCCCCGCCGTATGTGTGACAGACTCCCTGGAGTCCTGGTCTGACTGCTGGACAGCTAGTCGGATCAAACATACAAAATACACAAGACAATACATCAATATCTATTTCTGGTATAAACATCTAGGCCCTGATACCTAGGTTTAATCAAATCATTCAATTCACATAACACACAGCACGTATGGTCTCTTTCTCTTTAAAACTATTTAAACCATTCTCACCTCGAGAAAACGTTTAGACTTCACTCTAGAAGTCATTTAAGATATAGCAATATCTTAATTAAAATCATTTAATAGTATAGACTTGATTGCCAAAACAATTCACAGCCATATACTAATTATTTAGCAACATCATTTGCTAAATCTTTTAAACCGGTTAAACGTCGACTTTAACTCTTTTAAAGTCCTTTTTAAACGTTTAACTTTACTTTTAAAATCTCATTTTAAAAGTCTTTGGCTTAGGCTTTAAAACATTTCACTTTCTTTTAACACAAGTTATTGTTTTAAAATATCTAACTTTGATTAAAAACATTTATTAAAAATGTTTTAGGTTCGGTTGGAAAACACCTCGGCTTATTAGGCGAAAGCACGTCGGAATCGCCCCCGGAAAGTCCCCCTAGAAGCCCGAAAGAAACGAACCCCGACAACCCGTCGGGGTTGCTGTGCGCCCGCACAGCTTAGTGTGCACCCGCACACTATGCTGTGCGGCCGCGCGGCACAGTGTGCGCCCGCACACTGTGCGGCCGCGCGGCACAGTGTGCGCCCGCACACTGTGCTGTGCGGTCGCACAGCGCACTGTGCATGCGCACAGTGGGCTGTGCTTCCGCACAGCCTCGGAATTGAAATTCCGGGACTTTCCGTCTTTCTTAAAACATCCAAAAACGCTATTCTCATGTCCTATTTCACATATACACCATTCAATTACAATTTGGACGTTTAAATCGATCGTTCGATACGGTAACCGTTTATAAACGAATATATATTCGAAATATATTGAAATATATTAAAATAAACGTTTAATATGGATTTAATACCTCGATTACTCGAGTAATCGTCGAAGAAACAGAGTTAGAATCGAGAAACGGACGAATCGGCGCGAAGTCGCATAAAACCCTAACTCCCCGCCACTGTTGAGAGCAAAGCTGCTCAACCTTTCCTTATGAAATAAGGAAATGAGTTATCTGTACTCATTTTAGCCCATTTGAAACATATATATAGTTAATGGCTAAAGTGCCGTTTAATACTAGCTCAATCATGCACATTAAACCAACTTCTAAATTAGTCGTCCGTAGCCTAAACAGAAACGACTTTCAAATTTCGTGAAAATTTACCCAAAAATCTAATAAAATATAAAAAGAATAAAAATATAATTTATTCTTAATAAATCTCATCCGACTTATCCGACTTATATTTTATTCTTAATAAATCTTTGAAGATTTATTAGGTCAAAATCAGTCCCACTTGACTAAAATTAATACGTCCAAATTTCATGAAACTTTGACGATAGCTTCGTCAAATTATTTCGCGAATAATGACACTAAAATTATTCACTCGGGACTTATAAATTATTTTATTTTAATTTGGACTAACAAATTATACTTAATTAGTTAATAATTGAAAACTAATTGAAGTAAAAGTTTAGGGATTAAAATTGTCCTTTTTCAAACTTGCCCTCCACTTCTCACCGCTCATCCTTCCTCTTATCATCTCTTTTTTTTTCTTTTTAATATATATATATATATATATATATATATATATATATATATATATATATATATATATATATATATATCTTAATTTATATTCGTTAATTACACGTCAAAACTTCCGAGTTTCAACATTTTAATTTCGGGGTTTATTCCGAAATATTAAACTCTCCACTTAGAGTGGTATATTGATATATTAATTATCAATATATGTTTATCTTACGACTCCAGTCGTATTTCTTATTCGATTAGTCCCGTTCATATTCTTTTATTAAAATTTAAATCCCTAATTTAAATTTTAAACTTCTATTATTACAATATATTTTTAGGAATACTTATAAATTAAATTTACGCTTAAATTTAATTTACGTATTCCCGGCTAATAAAAGCTTACACGTATCTTATAAAATACGGGGTATTACATTCTCTCCCCCTTATATAAATTCGTCCTCGAATTTACATGCACTTTTTCTTTTGTTTATACAGACAACAATACTTTTTCTATTTCCTTGTTCTATGCTTTCTACAGCATAAACATTATTGCTGTTGTCTGTGACACAATTGCACAGCTGTGCACTATCTTCTTGTATTTTAACTCTTCATCTCGTATTTACTTGTCCTAATAGACCCTATACTTTCCGTTATTAGTATACAGATGCTTATATCAGCATATTGCAGTTCTCTTCTGACTGCATCTTATATCTCTCAATTTCTTTACATCTTATCTCACTGTACTTTCACTTATAGGTTCTAAACCTATAACCTTGACTTCTGTTATTAGAAGTCTTGGTATTTATTAAGCTCGAATTATTCCCTTATGTTACTTCTTTTTGGGCCTACTTTGGCTACCGGATCGCTTATCATGAAGCGTCCGTTTACCAAATAAATTTGGTATTCTTATATTCGGAAATGAGTTCTACAACTTCCGTTTAGACTTCGAGTTGAGATTCTTTCTCGAAGGTATCGGAAATTGACCTCAAAGTTGTCTCTTTGAGCTAATTTTGAAAGACTGCAAAACTGATGTCATGGCTGTTATTGAAGCCAATGAACCAAGCATTTAAACCAGTCTTTTTCTAAATATTATTTCAAATTCCCATATTTTGACATCCAATCTACAACTTCCGTGAAGAGTCGAACTTAATCCGACCTCTTTTCGGTTTCCGAAATCGTCCTTAAAGTTGGCTATTAGCCAAGCTTGTATTTTTTTAATACATCTTATTACCTTTCCTATTCGTTGTACTTCTTTACAGACAGTACAAACTTTAAACTCACTTCTGGGATATCAACTTATTATTAAGTCTTATGATATCACCTTTTGAATTCACTTTTCCTTTTTACTCCCTTGAACTCTCTAGTTCATTTTTATTATTGATTGTACCTCTTATAACTAAGATTTTTAATCTTATTATAAATTTTTCATATCTTTTAATCACTTTAGGGTAATGTTGGTTAAGTATTTTAATCTTTAACCTTACCCTCTTCATCTGTTTGAACTTCTAGTTCACTAACAGACTACTCAATCTTAACATCCTTTACACTTCCTTATGAATTCTATATCTTGTATAGAATGTCTTCTAACTCTTTATCAATCTATAGTAACTACCTGTTACAGATTGAATTACTGGGTTCCTCTTACACTAATGATGTGGTTATCTAGGTGTAGGTGTAAGTTATAACCTAACTATCTCCCCGTAAAACACTTTCTCACTTACTCCACAATCACACAAAACTATACTCGTTACTAGTTTTCGGTATTTCTAAGGTTAACTAGACTTCTTAACCTCTTTTCTATACACATACTCTCCTTGTTCACAACTAACAGTTATCATAACTGTACTTTAGTTGTTACTATCGTATTTAATTAACTGATTATCAACTTTAGCTCCGTTTCAAAACATTTCATTTTGAAAACAAAATGTTCATTAAACATTTTTCTATTTTAAGTCGGCCATACTATACATATTTCTGGCCCGACATTGAAAATACATGTACATTACATGTATATTCCGTTACCAGCCAGCCAAGACCTCACAGTCATAAGGCTCGGTTCTCGGAATTTTCATCCTTTGAAATTACTGTCTCATTACAGCTTTCAAATTCATTTATATAGATATCTGGAGCTTATGTTGATAATTCCAAGTTAATTAAAGTTTATACTTCTTATCGTTGTCACTTGCACTTTTGGCTTACCGCCAAAATTTCACGCAAGTTCCATGACAACATCTCCATCATCGAGCATCTCCTATCTCTCCGTTCGACGATCGCAACGGTTAAAACTTAGATAACCGTCTTGGGATTGTCATATCCCAATATCAAACCGATCTAACGGTTCGATCATAAGTTATTAGGGTTTTACTACACCTTGTTAGCTTTCAGACAACATCTGAAATTTATTCCTCAATTTACTGTCTTCATCCCCGTTTCACCTTGATAATATCTTTACCTTATGTTGATTCCAGGTTTGATATACTTTTAAGTATATTGTTTGTTCGTTTTATGATTTATTAATCATTTTCATTAATGAATATTTGTTAACACGACTTGACAACTACATCAGTCGTTAACATATTCATTGATCCTCTTTACTCATATCAGAACTAGTAGTGTACCTACTTGGTTCTGAGAATACTCACACTTCCTTCCATCATCTTTCTTTTAGACTTTTCGTTGTGGTTTATTGTTTAAGTGCTGAGGTTTACTCTTCTCAGACTTATGAATTTTTAGTTTTATCTAACCACTCGTATGGATTCAAGAGATATGTCCTTTACTGACATCTGCTCTGTCTGTAAGAACAATCTCATATCCTTTTTAATTAAACACATGCGTATGACTTTGTTCACATATAGTTACTTGAAGTCAAACTAATCGAGTTGTGTTTAATTAGATCCTACTCTCTTATCTTAATCGTGACAATCTTCTATTGTCTACCCTCGAACTTTTATTTACCATAAAAGTTCATCACTAGACTTATGCCAGTCTACACCTGAGTAAGAATATAGATTCTCACTCACTCTACTCTTCCTGTACTTTCATTAATCTCTAATGTCTCGGAATGAAACATTAGAATCTAGGTCTTTCTTATTTGTCTTTATAACAAAAACTGTTATTCTTTATCCCTTTTTTTTTCATCTACCTTGTCACTATCACAGAGTTTTCGTTTGAACAAATACAGTTTTGTCTCGCGTACACTGACGCTCAACAATTTCAAATCAATTTGGTAGACAAATATAATTTATCTCATCTGAGACAATTATAATTTGTCCTGCCTGCAGGCCTTTTTAAATCTCACTTTTCAAACAAATTGTGAATTCTCAAATTCACGGTTCAAAACTTTTTCATACAATTGTGCTTCAGGGTGATGACATCTCTCATCCCCAAGGAGTTGCTATTTCAATTCACTTTTTATTGATATACTGATATATCAATATATATGATGCATGCCCTAATCAAAATCATTTTATGTATATATATGATATATATAAAATTCAGGTATGCTTCTTCTATAGTGATTTTTGCAACATGCACCTTTAATGCATCTGAGCACAATTATATGTTCAACTGTAAAACAAAACTTTAATAAGTTTCTTTCAAACTACTTCTCTGTGCCATTTCAAGGTTTTCCTAATCCTCACATTAGGATTTATTGTTCTGTATTCAACATTTACCTTTTATGTTATTATTCATCATTATGCTGTTTATTAATAGTTATTGTTCATTAGTATGTGTGTTTTGTTTAAGGATATGCTTTATCTCTGTACTTTATGTTTTCTAGTTTTAGTATTTCGTACTAAAACACATAAATGTACTTACTTAAACACAAGACACATGTCTAAATGATACCTGAGGATGATTGTTGAGGCAGTAGTGCCTCTCAAATCATCGGACCTTTTCCTTGTCCACATCGGCGCACAAGTTTTCCTTTCTTGTGAACGTACTCAGGTAATGCCTCTGCGTATCTAAACTTTGGTCCTCTATTGATCCTTCTAGATCCTCTAATTCGATAGCATCATCGTCTGTATCCATCTTATCAACTGAAGCAAAATCTTCAGCCTCTAATGGATTATCAGGCATGACATGCGGCTGAGCTCGACTAGGCCCAGACATGCTGAAACACATGTGGCCATAACGCAAGTAGCCGATATAACAGTTATAGAAAAATACATTTTCATATAACAGATAACACCTTATAAACACATATAAAATAAAACACATAGCAATCACACATATAGTTCAGAGAAAATCTAACTATTTTCTCGAACAAACGATTCTTCTAGAATCCTCGCCTTGTTCTGTATTCGAACAAAATCAACTTCTTTAAATATTGGTCAATTGATCTGACCATTGCGTACTACTCTAATAGTGCGTCTCGAACACAGGAACATCTCACATGTTCCCTTGTTAGCGTCGCGTTTCAAACACAAGAACATTTCATATGTTCCCGATCAAACATCACATATACAGACTACACAAGTGTACTGGTTGCTACTTATAGCTGAATGTTTTCAACAACTGAAAACTGATCAAGACATGACTCAAATCCTATATTGCTGCAATAGTCTACTAAGATTCCCTTAATTCTTAACACAACTCACTTAATAGTATCAGCAACAGTACTTCGGATAGTCGAGTACTTAAAACGTTGCTCTGATACCAACTTTGTCACGACCCGAATTCCACCCTAATCCAAGTCACGACCGGCGCTAGGGAATGGGAATGGATGTTCCGAAACCCGTAGCAAGCCTAGAACCTCTAGAAATTTTTCGCAAATATTATTAAAAGATCGCACCTCGCGTACGATCTGTTTTCAGAAAATACCGTTAAAACTTTTCTCTTTTAGCGTAACCCGATTTCTGAAAATACACATATATGCGAAATCTGGTTTCAGAAGTACTGGTTGGATAACCTCGTTATCCCAACCCTCGCTTCCTTCTGAAAACCTGGCGTGGTAGGTACTGGAAACCAGGGACTTATCTTTCGCTTGCCTTAACACATTGGCAGCCCCGTTCCAAACCACACGCCACAGTTAATATGTTTAATAAAAACAAGCGGACACCTCTGCGTCTCGCAACGGTGGTATTAAACATATTAAAATACACAGCGGACCGGTTACACATAGCCGGCGAATATAAAACCTACTGTTTTTGACCCTCACAAAAACACACGAGGCCGACTCGGTAACTAGACACGATATGCCACTAAGCAGCCACCCAATAGGTACACACGTGCACTAGATCCTATCAGAGTATCTAAACAGAGGACTAGTGGCACGGCTGCTGGCACATCACACTTATACTATTGCAGCATACTAAGAGTACAAAATCCTATGTACATTACCAAAGAAGAGCTTTCCTGAGGAAGGGATGTGGAAGCTCGACTGACCTCAAAGTTCATTTCCTGAAAATGGGATAACAACAACGGGGTCAGAAATATAAATATTTCTGAGTGAGTAAACAGTTTACAGATAAATACCAAAATCGCATTATATATATAAAACAGTTATATATAAAATATGACCAATTACGTCGATCCATATGAAACCCTAGTTCACAAATGTCCTAACAGACACACTCATCTTACGAGCTTATGGACAACAGAATAAAGACCGTGAACTGAATCACTGCCGTCCAATTCTGTATCTCTGGTACCTGGACCGTAATCAGAAACTGCCTTCGCGGTTTATTCCGCGACCGTAACTGTATTACTGCCGTCTCAGGGTTTACCCGTGAAGTCAGGGCATCTACTTTCCCAATGACTTACACGACATGCATACCTCTATACCTCGACAGAAGTACATCTAAAAATTGGTGTTGGTGATCACGCAACCCTATTGTCGCCCAATAGGTAGCTCGTTCCAATGGACCTCTCTTGGCTAGTTTATACTATTGCGATTATGGATTTAAAACAGTTGAATACTGATATTCAAAAGTAAACACGTAAACTCACAGTACTGCTAAGTTACTACTTAGCCCCGCCGTATGTGTGACAGACTCCCTGGAGTCCTGGTCTGACTGCTGGACAGCTAGTCGGATCAAACATACAAAATACACAAGACAATACATCAATATCTATTTCTGGTATAAACATCTAGGCCCTGATACCTAGGTTTAATCAAATCATTCAATTCACATAACACACAGCACGTATGGTCTCTTTCTCTTTAAAACTATTTAAACCATTCTCACCTCGAGAAAACGTTTAGACTTCACTCTAGAAGTCATTTAAGATATAGCAATATCTTAATTAAAATCATTTAATAGTATAGACTTGATTGCCAAAACAATTCACAGCCATATACTAATTATTTAGCAACATCATTTGCTAAATCTTTTAAACCGGTTAAACGTCGACTTTAACTCTTTTAAAGTCCTTTTTAAACGTTTAACTTTACTTTTAAAATCTCATTTTAAAAGTCTTTGGCTTAGGCTTTAAAACATTTCACTTTCTTTTAACACAAGTTATTGTTTTAAAATATCTAACTTTGATTAAAAACATTTATTAAAAATGTTTTAGGTTCGGTTGGAAAACACCTCGGCTTATTAGGCGAAAGCACGTCGGAATCGCCCCCGGAAAGTCCCCCTAGAAGCCCGAAAGAAACGAACCCCGACAACCCGTCGGGGTTGCTGTGCGCCCGCACAGCTTAGTGTGCACCCGCACACTATGCTGTGCGGCCGCGCGGCACAGTGTGCGCCCGCACACTGTGCGGCCGCGCGGCACAGTGTGCGCCCGCACACTGTGCGGCCGCGCGGCACAGTGTGCGCCCGCACACTGTGCTGTGCGGTCGCACAGCGCACTGTGCATGCGCACAGTGGGCTGTGCTTCCGCACAGCCCCGGAATTGAAATTCCGGGACTTTCCGTCTTTCTTAAAACATCCAAAAACGCTATTCTCATGTCCTATTTCACATATACACCATTCAATTACAATTTGGACGTTTAAATCGATCGTTCGATACGGTAACCGTTTATAAACGAATATATATTCGAAATATATTGAAATATATTAAAATAAACGTTTAATATGGATTTAATACCTCGATTACTCGAGTAATCGTCGAAGAAACAGAGTTAGAATCGAGAAACGGACGAATCGGCGCGAAGTCGCATAAAACCCTAACTCCCCGCCCCTGTTGAGAGCAAAGCTGCTCAACCTTTCCTTATGAAATAAGGAAATGAGTTATCTGTACTCATTTTAGCCCATTTGAAACATATATATAGTTAATGGCTAAAGTGCCGTTTAATACTAGCTCAATCATGCACATTAAACCAACTTCTAAATTAGTCGTCCGTAGCCTAAACAGAAACGACTTTCAAATTTCGTGAAAATTTACCCAAAAATCTAATAAAATATAAAAAGAATAAAAATATAATTTTTATTCTCATCCGACTTATATTTTATTCTTAATAAATCTTTGAAGATTTATTAGGTCAAAATCAGTCCCACTTGACTAAAATTAATACGTCCAAATTTCATGAAACTTTGACGATAGCTTCGTCAAATTATTTCGCGAATAATGACACTAAAATTATTCACTCGGGACTTATAAATTATTTTATTTTAATTTGGACTAACAAATTATACTTAATTAGTTAATAATTGAAAACTAATTGAAGTAAAAGTTTAGGGATTAAAATTGTCCTTTTTCAAACTTGCCCTCCACTTCTCACCGCTCATCCTTCCTCTTATCATCTCTTTTTTTTTCTTTTTAATATATATATATATATATATATATATATATATATCTTAATTTATATTCGTTAATTACACGTCAAAACTTCCGAGTTTCAACATTTTAATTTCGGGGGTTATTCCGAAATATTAAACTCTCCACTTAGAGTGGTATATTGATATATTAATTATCAATATATGTTTATCTTACGACTCCAGTCGTATTTCTTATTCGATTAGTCCCGTTCATATTCTTTTATTAAAATTTAAATCCCTAATTTAAATTTTAAACTTCTATTATTACAATATATTTTTAGGAATACTTATAAATTAAATTTACGCTTAAATTTAATTTACGTATTCCCGGCTAATAAAAGCTTACACGTATCTTATAAAATACGGGGTATTACACTATCTCTTTAACTTAGAAATTGAAAAACGGCGAGGATGCCGACATCGGCGAAGATGATGATGATGAAAAAAAACGATGGTACTTCTGGTGAAAATAGAAGTTAAAAACAGAGTAAAATCTTGAAATAGCAGGTGAGATTGTAAAAATTTCAACTTTTTCAATACCTAGAAACATAGCATGATTGAATATATAGAGCTAAACAACTCTAAAATTATTGTGATCAACTTTTTCTATTTTTCTATAATCTAAATAAAATAGATTTTATTTTAAAAAATAAAAAATATATATAAAATATATGTCTAAACTTATATGATAAATTTCTATATGTGAAGAACAAATAATGAGAAATCGATGATCAACCAATGAACAACCAACGATCAACCAACGAACAATCAAAAAGCAACCAACGAGTAATAAACAAACAAGCAACCAACGAGTAATAAAAAATTAACCAACCAATATTTAAAAACAAAATCAGATTAAATTTAATATTCACATAGTATATTTTTTTTAAATTACAACTTAAAAATTGTTGTTTTTAAAATATTTTTATGAAAATAGATGATATTTAAACATAATAAAATATAAAAGAGTATACTATCAAAAAATGTAAAAATTAAATAAAAAGTGTTAATATACATAGTGATTTGATAAGATAATATTAAATAAAAAAATAAAAATGACAATTTTTTTAATATATAGGACATGTATATATATTTTTAAAAATAAATTTTTAAAAATAAATAAGTGTTTTGATGATAAAAATAAATTTATTAAATTTTTACTTTTTACTTTTTATTTTAAAATTAAAATTAAATATTTTAATTATAAACATAAAAATAACAATATATAAAAAAAATATACAGTATCTGGAGTTAAAATTCTAAAAGTGTTCAAGTAACATAAATGAAATAAAAATATATCAAATATTAAATTATAATATATAAAAGGTATTTAAAATATAATAATTAATATAGTGGAAAAAAAATGTGATGGGGCACATATAAATTAGTTTGACTCTAGGATTAGAAAAAACAGCGTATAAATGCATATGTTTTTACTCAAAAGGAGTACGATTGTCAAAGAATTAAACCCAGCGTATATATACAAATGAATTGAGTAAAAGAGGTGATTATGTACAAAGCCCTTTCCTTTATTCATGCCTGTCGGCAAACCAGTGACGAAGCCAACCCTAAAATTGAGGCGGGGCACAAAATTTAACTTTTTTAAAAAATAAAATATCATACCTCAAAAAAATACATCAAATAAATAAGTTTTTTCTGATTAACTAAACAATATCATGAAAAATCAATTCGACTTTTTATTTTATTTTATTTTACATTTAATGGATTTGTCTTAATGGGAATAAAAAGTAAAAAAACGCATTAAAATTTACTATATTTGAAAAAAAAATTAAAAAATTAAGGTATTTTTTGAATAGAAATACATTGAAAAATTAAAATGAGAGTTTAATTCCAATAAGGCTTATGCAATATGAAAAAAAAAATTATGTTAATTTATATGATAATTAGGCTTCGATATACACTTCCTAATTTTAATATTATTTTAGATTGATCTAAATTGCATATTAGACTTTATTATATAATATTTTGCTACAAAATTTAATGATTTTTCTATCAAATCCAAGTAATGTATTAAATGTTATGTTGCTTTTACTATTGTGCACAATGAAGAAGTGTAATTAACCCAAAAACTTAAATTATTAGGCTATGAAATATTTTTCTTTTGATGTGAGGTAGGGCCCAGGCACAGCCTGGCCCTACCTTACCTCCGCCTCTGCGGCAAACTATATATTTTTACAAATATCATTTTTAGCAAGTGAAATTTATAATTGATAGACATTTTAAAATAAATATATTTATTAAAAAAATTAATTTGTCTGAATAAAAAAATTAATCTACAAATAATATTATATTTATCCTTATTTAGATTATTTAAATTTTTAACCAAATAAAGTATAATTATAATTTTGTTCAGATACATATTATAATTAATCATATAAGTAATGATTGAGGATCTGGCTTTTGAGAGAAAAAAAAATGCATTATTTAACCTCTAAACTTTACCACTTTATTCCATGTGATTTCTAAACTAATTTTATATTTCATTAAACCTCATAACTATTTTTTTGTTCTATTTAATCCCTCAAATTATATTATTTATTCTATTTAATCTCTTAATAATTTTTTGGCCTATTGTACATTTAAACTTTAATTTTTTTATCCGTTTAACATTCTCAAAAATGCAATATTTTGATTTTCAACCATATTATGTCTAGCATGAATGCTTAATTGTTTAAAAAATATTATAAATTTTTAGTGTGTTTCGTAAATTTAACTCGAATTTTTAATTTTAGAGATTTTTAGTGTGAGACATGTAGCATGTACTCCTAAATAATCATCTAATCCTGGTGGTTTCTATTATGTATCAAACGGTGGTAGGTCTTTACCATTTTGCATGCATAAAGTCTAAATTGGATGTATACCTGAGGTTGAGCTTATTAAGTCATCTTGAATGCCTATATAATCAATAATTATATTTTCATGTCATATAATTTCTAAGTGATTTGTTGGATTTAACTAAGTTAACGTAGTTAGGTTCATTAGCCTGTTAATATTAGATTTTGACATGCTTTGGAAAGTGATAAACAATATAGACAATATCCACACGCAATTAATATACATATAAGGTTAGAGATACTTTTAACCTTGTAGACCCCGAGTTTTTGGCACTCCTATGTCGTCTGGAAATATGTGTAGTCGGAGTCTAAATTTAGTCAAAACACAAAATATTTTTGTCTCGTTGATGCAGATCCAAGGGTTTAAACCGCGTTTGATTCCGAGTTCAAACGAATCCGAAATTTCTTTTGGAGTATTCTGATCTTGGGCGGGCTTGGGATTCAAGCCCCGGTTGGCATGACGGATTACAAGCTTGGCCTTATGGATCTGAAATAAATTGGGATTGACCCATTACAGATTATAAAGAGATCTTACAACTAATTACAAGTTTATGGGCTTAAACTAGACCCAATTCTGAGTTCAAACGAACCCGAAAACACAAAAACAATGCTACAAGTACGAATGAAAGATCTGGAAGTGATCCGGAATGAAGAACAGTGGCGCCATATTGGAGTGGTGGCGACGCCAATGTAGACTGACGCCGACGCCACTGTGTCTAGGCCAAAGGTGCTTGTTGTTTTGACTAGGTATCATGCAAAAACACTCAAAACAATCAAAATACATAAGAAAAATACTCTAGAAAGTACTCGGATTGATAAACAATGTTTAAATTCGAATTAAACACCCTAAAACACATGTTTCTAAGATATTGATTTCATGGCAATCAAGGGAAAACAACTAAGAACACAAAAAGCATGGCAATCATGGCAGTTTAGGCTACAAGCATGCATTCTAAGCGTTTAAATCAAACAGTTTCAACATGTGATTATTAAAACATATATGAATAGCCTATATACATGTTTCTAATGTCAATTTCATGGCAATCATGTTAAAGAGCTTAAAATCATGGCAGTCATGGCAAAGGCACAGTTAATGCAATTCCATAGCAAAATTACCTAAACATGCAATTTAATATCGACTCTAGCAAAATTTAATATAATAAAAAGTGATGGAAATAATATTTGGGTCCTCAAAAATACCATTTTGAGTCCTTGTCTCGTTTTATGGTGATCCGGATATGGAATCCAGCTTTGAATCGATGTGCAGCACTATGTTCTTGAATTATTGAAGCGTTTCTAGCTTGTTTGATCGACTAGCGTGTGTGTGTGTGTGCGCTAGGGCTGGTTCGGCTATGCTGAGAAAAATTAGGGTTTAATTATGTATTTTTATACTTCTGGTCCGGCCTTTAGCTAGGTTGTGTTAGTGTTCTATTTATAGAGGTTAGAGGTAGCTTAGGGTTAGCTATAGTCTAAGTTAGGAGTTTGTTAATGAGAGTCACATATGAACAAGGGTTGTGAAAGAGTATGAAGTGATAGCTATTTAGGATTGGAATTAGCTTTTACATTTATTTTTAGGATTTTATAATTTAATTTTGTATGAAGTCTTGCATGCTAAGTAAAGGGGTCTAAAAGTTTATTTTGGCGTCTGAAAGTATTAAAAATGGTTTATAGGACCCTAAGGGATTGGGTATGGTCAATTTAATCCGTCAAACTTTCAAATTGGCTCTTAAACTTCTAAGATATTGCAATTAGTCCAATTTCTTAGACTTAGATCACAATCTCTTTGGATTTTTATAGGCTATTTGCGGGACATTTCAATCTTTCAAGTTTGCAACTGCGCACGGATCTGACCAACTTGAATCCAAATAAGTGGAGCATAACCTCTTCACTAGGACAAATTTTTCTAAAAATCTTCATTAGACGCTTGAGTCCCTTGTCACTTTTTACCTATTCGAAAAATAGGTGTCTACACTAACTGAATTACAATACTAATACAATTGGAATATAAATCTAAATTGAAACTATTTTCTTCTATGTTTATTTGGCTTAATTTCTTTTAAAACTCATGAATTTTAACGTGTTTTGTAATTTAATATGAATTTTTAATTTTGAAAATATGAACTATAATTTTTTTTTTGCAATTTCAAACACCGAGCAATTTTCCGGCCAAAAATTGTCGTGAACACCAGAATAAACACTTTTTCAACGTCCACATTCTTTTGGACAAACAAAATTGCTCGGTATTAAAATTGCAAAAATTCAAAAGCTAGTATCCGTTAAAATTAAAAGTTAAAGTTAAAACTGTAAAACACGCTAAAATTTGTGATTTCTTAAACAACTAAGCCTATTTTTGTTGTTGCAGAACCTATTTTGGAGTCCCTTTATATTTTTGGAATTTTGATTACTTCATACCTAACCTATTTTATTTTATTTTATTATATCGTCCTTGTACATTTTGAATCAGAATATAATAAGTTTTCGGTAGATGAAAAGAAAAGAGATGTTAAAATGCAGTTAAATTTAACGGTGCTAAAAAAGGAAAATAAAATCCACTAATACTCTCAAAACTCATTAAATGATGTTGCATTTTTTTTCCCTGTCATTTTAAAGTTGTTGACCGTATCCCTTCAGAGTTTTACCGGCAAGAAACAAAACTTGAGACCTTAAAAATTGAAAATATTTTAAATTTAAGAAAAGAACAGAGGATCAATTCACCCCCTCAACTTGACACGAAATATCAAAAAAAATCATTTTGGACGGTTTTGGATCAAATAGACCTACAACTTGGCGAAATCAAACAAATCGCACACTCTATCAGAGAGTATAACATACTCTTTGGTTTTGAATGACAAAAAATTCGAAATAGTTCTCAATATTTTTTTTAATTTTTGGTTTAATGTTTAATAATTTTAAAATTTTAGTTTTACCACTTATATTTTAAAATTTTAAAAATCAATTTATTTTTTAAACTAAAATTGAGAAACTTTTTTACCCTTTTCTCCACCCTACTCCTCGCCGGAAAACTAAGGAGCAGCATTTCCTCGTTTTTAGAGAAACTATTGCTCCTCATTTTGGAGAAGTAGATATGTTCCTCAGGAATAGATCTGCAACTCCTCCACGAGGAGCTGCTGCTCCTTTCATTTGGAGAAGCATATCTGCAGCTCCTCCACGAGAAGCAGATTTGCTCCGGAGTAGAATCGACGGCGGTGTTTTGGGCGGACAGTGGCGGCAGTGGAAGTTGGAAATGGAAGGTGGAAGGGAAGAAGAAGAAAATGGTTAATATTTTTAATTAGTGTTTAATTTAAAATTTGATCAGTGCTAATTAAAATTAATTATGATTAATTTTTTTAATTAGAAAATTCGCTCTCTTTTTTTGTGTCAGAAGGATGAAATTGATCGGTGTTGTTAAAGTGCGGGTTGAAATGATCCAGTTTTGTTAAATTGCGGGTTAAATTGTACTAGAATTTTTTAAAATGATTTAATTGATAATTCGTGCTAAATAGAGGGGGTGAATGGATCCTTTGTTCTTTAAGAAAAAGATAAAAACTCTTCAAATGTGGGAAAAATAAAAGGCTTAATACATCATTTGACCCCTAAACTATACCATTTTATTCTCTGTGACCTCTAAACTAATTTCGTGTTCTTTTGCACCTCTTAACTCTTTTTATTGTTCTATTTAACCCCTCATTCAGAATGTGCACACCACGCGCGATGACGTGGATAAAATTGCTGACATGGCTTTGCTGACATGGGGTTAAATAGAATAAAAAAAATAGTTAAGAGGTCCAATGGAACATTAAAATAGTTTCGAGGTCATAAGAAATAAAAAGGTAAGCTTTAGGGTTCAGAAATATATTAAGTCTAAATATTTTTTTTAATTTAAAATAAAAAGTGATGTACTTTACATATTATTTGAAAAAATCATTTAGGGCTTTAAAAATCATGAGATTTAGCGTGTTTTCCAATTTTAACACAAATTTTGAAAATTCGAAATTGATTTGAAAAGTTTGAAATTGTAAAAAAATTAAAAATCGTTTTATTAAATGTTCTAAAATTGAAAATTCGTGAAACACACTAAAAATTATAATTTTTTTTAAAAATTTTAGTCTTTTTTTAATATTATCACAGTATTGTAAATTTATATATTTTATAATATCGTTAAAAACATACAAACTTCATTTATTATTATTGAAATGTACACAAATATTTACATGTACAAGAAGTTATATTATATAATTATTTGACTAAATTTCAATATTTTTTATTTTTCTAGAAGATTAAATGGATAAAAATTAAATAATTGTATTTTCGAGAAGGTTAAATGGGTAAAAATTAAAAGACTGAAGGTGCAATAGGAAAATACAATAAGTTCAGGGGTCAAAGAGAACAAAATAGTGTAGTTCGAGGATTCAATAGAACAATTTATGCATTTTAATTATCCTTCACGCGTTTTAAAGCGTTTGAAAACACGCGTTTTTGCCACGTTGGATGAAAAAGGTCAGATCGGCAAAAAAGTTGCAGTTGACGGGTTAAATAGAACAAAAAATAAAGTTAAGAGGTTCAATAGAATATCAAATTAGTTTAAGAGTCTCAGAGAATAAAAGTGTATAGTTTAGGGGTCAAATGATGTATTAAGCCAAAAATAAAAAGTAAAAAACAAAAGAGAGAACTTACCGGCCAATGAAGACTGACAAAAGGCCGTCCATTAATTAGAATGGAAGGTTGAAAGCAAGTAGTCTTTCCGGGTTTATAGAGCAGATCCTACAACCAATAAAGATGTCGGTGGAAATGGTGGGACTCAGTCAGCTACTGAGGTACAAATGTTTTGATTAAATAATTTGAGCTGACTAATTTACAAATGAAATGTGATTATTATGTATACAGAGATTTTTACTCTAAACAGATTGTAATTGCATAATGATAAACAGTTTTACTTAAGATGGAGTGGGTTTTGAAGGATATAAAACACTAAGTTATACCTTTTATTACAACAGGAGGTCATTTCGGCGGATTCGGTCAAGTTTTATTACAAAAAAATCATTAAACTTATTGTGAATTACAAAAAAGTCACTGAGTTATATTCCTATTTGTAATTCCGGCTTGCCACATAAGAAAAAAATGGTACATTAACGGTGCGTTTTATATGAGTGACATCTCGTTGTAATAAAATGTATAGTTTAGTGACTTTTTTATAACAAAATAAAATTTAATACTTTCAGATTTTGAACTTTTTGGAAGCTGCTCACATCTTGAACCTGTTTTTTATGTAGAGTGGTGTTGTGTGTGAGTAATACTCAGTGAGTATGGAGTAACAGAGAAAGGGTGGCTTATATTAAAAATTACTGTGTGCTAAGTTGAGGGGGTGAACTGATTTTTTTGTTCATTTTATTATATATATATATATATATATATATATATATATATATGTGGCTTAATGCTTTAAAAAAATCCGACCTTTCATTCTCTTTTCAATTCTATCCTGACGTTAAAAAATTGTCAATTTTACCCCAGTTCGCATTTTTTCATTTCAATGGTATCCTGCAGCATAAAATTGACCTTTATTTATTTGACAAAAGTTCAATAATTTTTTTCAAAAATGGTCAATCTAATACAAAAAGAGTCAATTTAGAGAATTTTTATCAAATAAAAAAATTCAATTTTATGTTTTAGGGTACAATTGAAATGAAAAAATGTAACATAGGGTAAAATTGACAGATTACAACGTCAGGGTAGGACTGAAAAGGGGATGAAAGGTCAGGGTTTTTTAAGACATTAAGTCTATATATATATATATATATATATATATATATATATATATATATATATATATATATATATATATTTCTTTTACATTCTCGTTTTAAAGTGACAATCTAACTTCGACCTACCGAAGGATTTACTATAGCCATATTTTTAAGGTTTAATGTCTTAAAAAATCTCGACCTTTCATCCCTTTTTTAATCCTACCTTAATGTTGAAAATTTGTCAACTTTATTCTATTTTGCATTTTTTTCATTTTAATTGTACCTTAAAACATAAAATTGACTTTTATTTATTTGGAAAAAATTCAAAAAAAAATTTCAAAAATAGTCAATTTAATATAAAGAGTTAATTTAATATAAAAGGTCAATTTAGAGAATTTTTTGAACTTTTTTCAATTAAAAAAAAGGTCAATTTTATGCTTCAGGATACAATTGAAATTTAAAAAAAATGCAAAATAAGATAAAATTAATTGATTTTTAACGTCAAAATAGGATTGAAAAGGGGATAAAAGGTTGGAAATTTTTAAGACAGTAGGCCTATTTTCAAATATAGAAACTAAATAATGAAAGAAAATAGGATGAGGATGAAATAAATAAAATGCAGAAATTAAAGGGACTTTAAAATAGGTTCTCTCTGTTATTTTTATTTTACTATTTACATCTACATACTATCCAATGTAAACAAAATATTTCATTGAAACATCAATATCACAGAGATTATAACAACATTAGCAACAATAAAATTATACCCACTAGACAAGTATACGAACTAGAGAGATAAACATTTATGAAAAATTGTGTTTTTCTCTCTCCTACTTTTTCTCTGAGCGCAATTTAGCAACGGTTACTGCTAACATACGCTTTTGCTTCAATGGCGAGGAAAAGAACTCAGGAAAAAACCGTTTCTCAACAGGTGAATCAAGAAGATGAAGTTGTTGTTCATGTTTGTGATGATCCAATAAGTGAGGTTAGTAATGGAATCTCTCAGAATCTTGAGTTTGTTGAGTCTCTGCCTGGGGAATCAATTGAGATTGTTAAGAATGCTGTTGATCAAATTGGGGAAGTTAATGGAAATGATGTAAAATCTGTTGAAAACCCTAAGAATTGGAGTGCGTTATTCACTGATAATCGTACTCGCAGTGAGAATAGCTCTCTACAGTTTATTCCTCCTGTGGTTAACAATGGTGAACGTGTTGTTTGTTTTGATTCAAATGAGTTGCAAAAGAGGAAAATAAATGGAATAAGGCTATAGTGGGATGTGTTTATGGATTAAAACCTATTTTTGCTAGAGTGGCTGCTTATGCAAGGAATAGATGGGGTAATATGGGATTAATGAAAGTCAATAAGGTTAATTCCTCCATGTTTTTGTTTGAGTTTGGGACAGAAGATGATTGTAAGAAAGTTCTTGGCTCTGGACCATATACCTTTGATCAGAGACCTTTTTTGTTAAAGAAATGGCAACCTCGAATGTCTATGGATCCTTCTGAGATCAAAACTGTTCCCATTTGGATTCAATTGCCTGGTTTGCCATGGGAATTCTGGTCTAATGAAATGTTAAGTAAGATTGGTAGCTACTGTGGTACTCCCTTATATAGTGATCAATGCACTGTAAATAGAGTTAAGCTTGGATTTGCTAAGATCCTTGTTGAAATGAATGCTGCAGGGCCTTATCCAGAAAGGGTGATACTACAAGATGAAAAGGGAAATGGATTTAGTCAAAAAATTGATTATGAATGGAGACCTATTATGTGTGAGAAGTGTAACAGGTTAGGTCACTCTATAAGTAACTGTAGAGCAGTGGTACAAAAAGTCCAAGAAACTAAGGAAGATCCTATAGTGATTCCAGAAAAAGAAGCTATCATTACTAAGATCTCTGTTAATGATAAAGTGACTGTTAATGATAAGAATTTGTATAAAGGGAAAAAGTCTGTTACTCCTGTTAATCAGAAGGTAGCCTCAAATGAGAGATCTAGACCTAACATTTTTGCTATGTTAGCAAATCTGACTGAAGATCCTGTGATGAATATAGAAGAAGGAAGTAAGAATGAGGTTGGTATAATAGGTGAAGGTAGGAGAGGTTGGAATCCTACTAAACCTGGTAGTGTCATTAAATGATTGGTTCCTGGAATATAAGAGGTCTCAATAAAGAATTAAAGCATTCTGAAGTTATCTCCTTGATAAATTTCAGAAGGCTTAATATTATTGGGATCATGGAGACCAGGGTTAACAAAAGTCAAGTTGATAAAGTTTGGTTGAGTTTTAAGAAGAGATTGCCTGATTGGGAATTGATTCACAATTACTGCTCTAGTGAAATGGGGAGAATTTGGATTATGTTCAATAAGTCTGTTGTAAATGTGACTGTTATTGACACTCATAGTCAATATATTCACTGTAAAGTTGTTTGGGAGAGTAAAAGTTTCTTCTGTTCCTTTGTGTATGGATCATATATTGCAGAGAATAGAAAAGATCTCTGGTCTAATCTTGGCCTTATTAGTCAGTCCATTAATGAGAGTTGGATTGTCTTAGGTGACTTTAATGCTGTAATGAGTAATGGTGATAGGTTGGGTGGTAATGATATTGATAGTCAAGCAGCAGAAGACTTTCAAAACTGGGTAGTTCAGTCTGATATAGCTGAACTTCATCATGTTGGGGAATACTTTATTTGGTGTAACAATCAAATGGGGGAGGATAGGATATGGAGAAGAATTGATTGGTGCTTTACTAATGATAAGTGGAATGAGTTGTTTGAAGGGTCTTATTGCAGAATGTTGAATGTAGGGGTGTCTGACCATTCTCCTATTGTGGTTAATATAGACAATAATATTCCTGATAGGAAGACTCCTTTCAAGTTTTTTAAAGCCTGGTGTGAGCATCCAGACTTCATGAAGATTACCAAGGAGGTGTGGTTGACTAAGATTCCTGGGGTAACTATGTATCAGATATATGAGAAGCTGAAAGTGTTGAGGAAAAAATTCAAGGAGCTGAATAAAAAAGATTTTGATAATATTTCTGAGAGAGTGATAAGAGCCAGGGAGTTGGTTAATTCTCTTCAGACTAAGTTGGTGTTAGATCCTTTTAATCTGGATTTGCAGCAGGAGGAAAGAGCCTGTAATAATTACTTTTTGCAAATGCTGCACTGGGAAGAAGAAATCCTCAGACAGAAATCTAGAGTTCTCTGGATAAAGTCAGGGGATAAAAATACCAAGTTTTTCCATAATTGCATGAAACAAAGGCAAAATAGAAAAAAAAATTATGTCTCTGAAGTTGAATAATGGTACCTGGACTAATGATGCAGAGGAGATTAAGTCTTCTATCTTAAATCACTACCAAGAATTTATTGGTACTCCTCAAAGAGATAGAACTTTTGTTAATCATAGTACTTTTGAAGAGGGGTATGTTCTGAGTAATGCTGATTGTGAATTGCTTAATAGTCCTTTTGATCCTGAAGAAGTTAAGGAAGCTATATTCTCTATCAACAGTGACAAAGCACCAGGCCCTGATGGATTTAGCAGTAGTTTTTTTAAGAAGAGCTGGTCTATTGTTGGTAAGGATGTAACCACTGCCATTATGGAGTTTTTGGAGTCAGGAAAAATGTTAGGTTAGGCTAATGCTACTGCAATAGCACTTATTCCTAAAGTTAATAATCCTGAAAGTATAGGTGACTACAGACCTATTTCCTGCTGCAATGTGATTTATAAAAGTATCTCCAAAGTTTTAACTAGCAGATTAAGGAAAGTTATAGACAAGATTATTAGTCCTGTGCAGTCAGCTTTTGTTCCCTCCAGAAACATTGCAGATAATATTCTTTTGGCTCATGAAATAGTCAGGAATTACCACAGGAAAAGTGATTCTTCTTGTGCCATAAAAGTTGACTTACAGAAGGCTTATGACTCTGTAAGTTGGGATTTTATTGAGGAAGTGATGATTGGTTTTAGATTTCCTACTAAATTCATTAAGCTGACTATGAGCTGCATTAGATCTGCTAAGTTCTCTATTGTTGTGAATGGAGGTTTGGAGGGTTACTTCAATGGAGGTAGAGGTTTGAGGCAAGGAGACCCCATTTCTCCAATGGTTTTTGTTCTGTGTATGGAATACTTAACAAGGTTGATGTATAAAAACACTAAGGTTGATTCTGGATTTCAGTTTCATAAAGGTTGCAAGTCTTTGAAGCTCAGTCACCTGTGCTTTGCAGATGACCTCTTCTTTTTTATCAATGGGGATGCTGTCTCAATCAACATTATCAAAAAGGTGCTGATGGAGTTTACCAATTGCTCAGGTTTGAAGCCTAATCACCAGAAAAGTCATATTTTCTTTAATGGCTCTTCTGAAACTGAGAAATCCATGCTGCTGAGCATTCTTGAGTTCCAGGAAGGAACCCTCCCCATTAAATACTTAGGTCTTCCCCTGATTACTACTAAGTTGTCTAAAGATCAATGTTGTGGGCTCATTAGTAGAATTTCCTCTAGGATTTCTAACTGGACAGCAAAGAGTCTTTCTTATGCAGGCAGGCTCCAACTTGTTAACTCTGTACTTATGAGTATGCACATTTATTCGTGCTCTGTCTTTTTGCTGCCTGCAGCAGTAGTAAAAGGGGTAGAAGAGACCTGCAGGAAGTTTCTGTGGCATGGGGTGAATTCTGACAAAAGTGAAGGCCTGGTCTGTTGGAATTTGATTTGTAGACCTAAGTGTTGGGGTGGTCTAGGCATCAAGCCAGTTAAGACTTGGAATATAGCAGCAATTACAAAGAATATCTGGGGTATTATCTCTCTTAAGCCATCTTTATGGGCTAATTGGGTCAGTGTTAACAAGCTCAAGAGAATGAGCTTTTGGGGCATAACTAAGCCCCATGAAGCTTCATGGAGCTGGAGACAATTATTGAACATAAGAAATAGAATTGCTGGGTTTTTTAAGTATAAGCTTGGTGATGGTTCCAAATTATCCTTCTGGCATGACCCCTGGGCTAATGGCATGTCTTTAAAGGAAAGATTCCCTGAGGTAGTTGTCAAAGACTCAGAAGTGGATAAGTGTGCTATGGTGAAGCACTTATGGAAAAACAATAATTGGAGCTTTCCTGATCCAATAGATGAGTATACTCTTTCAATTTGGGATTATGTCAAGAACAATTTCAAGGTTCAGACTAACTCTGCAGATGAAGTTACTTGTATGTCTACTAATGGTTCTTTCTCTATTAAGGCTTGCTGGAAGTTCATTAATCCTACTGAGCCAGTGATCCCATGGACTTCTATTGTCTGGTTCAAGGGTAACATTCCCAGATTCTCATTTATAACCTGGCTTGCGTTAATGAACAGGTTGCTTACAAGAGATAAATTGTTCAAGTGGACAGTTATTCAGGATGAGAAATGCTGTTTTTGCAATACAGCATCTGAGTCTATTAATCACCTGTTTTTTGAGTGTTCTTATTCTAGAGGAATTTGGAATAGGCTCCTTGCTGATATGAACAGAAATGGTGTTAGTTGGAGAAGAGAAGTAAGTTTTTTTGTCAGAAGAACAAAAGGGAAGTCCAGATTAGCAATTTTCAGGAAATCAATATTCTGTGCTGCAATTTATCACATTTGGAGAGCCAGGAATGACTTGATCTTCAACAAGAATCAAGTGTCTGAGTATCACATATACAAGAGTATAAGGCTTGCAGTGCATTATGCAACTTGAGTTAGTTTGAGTTTAGTCTGCATAAAATTGCTAATCTGTTAGCAATTTGATTGCTGTTTTGCTGGTGTATTTTTTTGATTCTGAGTTGAGGTTGGCAGTAGCTGTGTTTTAGCTTGCCAGGCCAGTGTGCTTGTAACCTTTCCTCTTTAAGCAATATATTGCTCTTTTGGTGATTGACCAAAAAAAAAAAACTAGAGAGATCTTGAACAGCTCTAGATGGAAAAACAATTAAATTACGACTAAGAGAAAAGCCCGCATAAATAAAGTCAAGAAAACAAAATATAAAAAAGATTTTTAAAGAAGTCCAAACTAAAATAAAAAAAATCTCTATTATATATTCTAAAAAACAGCTTTCGAGAAATAATTTTATTATGAAAGACTCTAATATTCATGCACTTCTATAATTCTTACACCAACAAACATCAAAGAATTTCCCATATTTTCTAATAAGCAGCGGAATTATTTTTTGCCATTGTGTCATAAAATTCACAATCGATCTATGATGTTTTTTTGTCATAAGCTAAATTTCAATAAATAAAGTGAAAATATGAAAAATTGAGATAACAACTCCTCATCATAATGAGTGAGTAATATATACCAAAATCAAATGATAATACTGCAAAACAGTCATCTAATAAGATTTTTAACTATCAAATTAGCCACTTATATATATATATATATATATATAAAAATTAAACTGTAATTAATTGTCATTTTAACTCTCACCATCAACAAAGAAAAAATAAATTGAATTTATATATTATGATTGTTTTGTTAAACATGCAAAGACATTGTAATTACAAGTTATCCATGTATCTAAAATTTCAATAACTTTGTCATAATTAAATAAATTATATCAACTAAAATATTATGATGGACAAATTTGTTTTGAACTAAAATAAAATAAACAAATTACATTTAAGCTAACTATAGTAAAAATGTAAATATAACTATTGAAAAATTAATTATTTTAATCCATAATTTATAAAATATACAGGTAATTAATTTAGTAAATCTATGACAAATAATTTTTTAATAATTTAGTTGGAATAATTTAAAAAATTTAAGATCCTTATCTAATTTATTAAAAGTAAATTTTGAAGATTTAAATGCATATAAATTTAAATTATAAGAATCATAATATATTTTGTTTAGAATCTGAATCAACACTATTAGAAAAGCGTGTTTTTATTTATAAAATTGTATAGGATTGCAATATTATAAAAATAAACACAGCATCTAAAGTTAACATTGATTATTTACATGAGAAAATTAATAAAAGACACATTAATTCTAAATAAAACACATTAAATACTCATTAATAATTGTGCTTTCATTAATTGGCTCATGTAAATAATCACGACACGTGTCACATATTAAATAAATGGTTCATAATTCTATGTAGTGGACTTGGTTCACCTAAGAATTTCTCCAGTTGTGAAATGCGAAAATCGTTACCCAGTACAAGTATATGGTTACTTTATTTATAGAAGGTATTTTTCTTTATTTATTTATCATAATTAGGTAAGCGATGACTAAAATTCAAATTTAAAATTAATAATTAAATTAAAAAAATCAAATATTTTGTAACTATCTATAAAAATAAAATACCATTTAATATTAGTTTTAATTTAATTATTAATTAAAATTATACTATCATCAAGACATCAACCTATTATATTACGTGCACAAAACGTATTAAGACAGTTCTAGTAAATCCAAAAATCCTGATCAATGAGCTATATTTCAAATGTTATAAGCGCTGAGCAGTAAATTGCTAGGCCGTGGGTTTGATTTCTCCCACAAACGCTCCCCTTTTAAATTATCAAAAAAAAATCCAAAAATGTTGGATAACCATTTAGTCGTCTTTATAAGGAAACATTTCTAGCATTATCACCACACCATCCACACATATTCAACGACATGCCAATTCTCATTTTATTTCTCTTACTCCTTCCCATCTTCATCTTCTTCCTTTTCAAGAAACACCACTCTTCACTTCATCTTCCTCCTGGCCCTAAAGCTGATCTTATTTTCGGCAACTTAAAACAGCTCGATAACTCTAATCTCCCAAAATATTTATGGCAACTCTCCAAACAATATGGAGATCTCATGTCTTTAAGACTCGGTATGAAACCAACTCTCGTAGTTTCTTCAGCTAAAATGGCGCAAGAAGTGTTGAAAACCCACGATCTTGAGTTTTGTAGCAGACCTCGTTTATCTGGTCTCCATAAAATCTCTTACAATGGCGTCGACTTGGCGTTTTCTCCGTACGACGCTTACTGGAGAGAAATGAGGAAGATTTCGGTAGTTCATGTCTTTAACTCTAACCGAGTTCAAAGCTTTCGCGATATTAGAGAGGATGAAGTTCGTATCATGCTCGAAAAGATTTCGAAACTATCGGAGGAATCAAAGGTGGTTAATCTGTCGGAACTGATGATGTCTGTCGGAAGTGGAACAATTTGTCGAATTGCATTCGGAAAAAGATACGAAGACGGAGGAAGCGAAGCGAAAAGGTTCCATAATTTGCTTATGGAACTGCAAGTCATGTTCGGGAGCTTTTATTTTTCGGATTATTTCCCTTACGTGGGATATGTTATTGACAAAATGTCTGGACTTCTGTCTCGACTTGATAAGGTTTTTCATGCATTTGATGACTTTTATCAAGAACTTATCGATGAACATCTTGATCCTAATCGAAATTTATCGTCTGATACGGAGAACATTCTTGATGTCTTGCTTCAACTTAAGAAGGATCGCTCTTTTAAAGTTCAGTTAAACTTCAATAACGTCAAAGCAGTTCTCATGGTACGATTCATTCAACTCAAATTTTAGAGTTTTCAGTTCTGTTTTTGTTTAATATATATATATATAATCTCCTATAAACAACAATTTATCTTGCCCGAATCATGATTTTATTTGTTTGATAACGAAGATAGTTGACTTATATTAAGATCATGTTCTCAAGTCAAATGTAGTTAGTTCTAGAGTAAATTACTCTGCCAGCCCTCACAATTACCATAATTTACATTTTTTTATTTTATTTAGAAATTAAACGGTATAATTTCCCGTTTTTATTTCCGTAAAGAATTTAATTTTTAAAAGACTTAATTTATAAAATTAAATTTCAATTTAATAAAAATATAAGTATAAACTACATTTTCATGAAATTTAATGATTTAATGAATTTAATTTATTTATTATATATTTTATTATATTTTATTTTCTTGAAATAAATCTCTTAGTATATAATTCAAAAAGCAAGAGAAGTAATTTTTTTTAAAAAAAGTTAAAAATTAATAAAAATAAAAAAATTGGATTATTAAGCCATTAAATCAAATAATGTTAAAATAAATTTACGGAATAAATTGATTTTTTTGACTTAATTGACGAAAACTCAAGATAAACAGTGGAACAAAATATTTATGAAAATAAAAAATGAAGGAAACATATCGTTTAATTTTCGAAAAAATAATAATTAATGTAAAGCTATAAATTTCATTATATGTGAAGGGTGTGAAAATAATTTACTTTTCTCATGTGCCGTTGTCTATAAGACTATAACATAGTTTTTACAATAGTCCTTATCATAACAGGTTCGGTTTTCATTTCGATTAATTTGCTATAATTATTGAAGTTGGGATTTCAGATTTAAAGTTTTGCAAAGTAATTTGTATGATATTTTCACTTTAAAAAAAACAATTAACATGACTCATCCCTTAACTTTTATATGCATTATTTTTTATCAAATTGTAAAGCGCTCATCTAGTATTAAGTGAAATCGTAGATTAAAACTGTATTCATGTATAAAACGGTTTAAAATTAAAATTAGAGATTTGCTTACCGCAAGAAATTTATCCAGCTTCAATAAAAATTAATCTAGGTAAAAGTCTTAAAGATGCAGTTTTATATTTGAAACTCGTTCCGAGGACTTTATGTATTATATTGATTTTAAATTAATTTTTATATTGATTTTTATTCCCATTTGAGCTTTAGGATTCAATAGGTTTTTATCAAGGAACAAAGGGTCAACGCACCCCCTGAACTTGTGACACGGGGTCATCTAACTCAATTTATACTTTTTTGAGCAACTAACCCAAAAACTCTTTATTTTTGGGTCAAATAACCCCATTATTATATTTTTTAAATGCGTAAAATACAAATCAGATGTGAGAGATGCAAAAATGTAATTAAATACTTTCCTAATTATAACGATATAATTCTCTTAAATTCATTTTTTAAAATAAAAATATAAATTATTGGGTTATTTGACCCAAAAATGAAAAGTTTTGGGGTTAATTGCTCAAAAAAGTATAAATTGAATTAGATGACCTCGTGTCACAAATTCAGGGGGCGCGTTGACCCTTTGTTCTTTTATCAAGTAGTACTAGTCTTAATTCCGGCAAAAGAAAAGCACTAGTCTTAATCAATTTTAAATAGGGTTTAATAATTTCTATCAACTGCTACGGAGTTGTCGTTGTCAAAATTTATGTCACATATCAAGTATAGTTGCCATGTTATATATAGCAATAAATGAAAATTGTATTTATATTGATGTCACCATTTGTGAAGTTAAAAGAAAAAACATTATGAAGTTGACATTTAATCCAACTTTTAAACTGATTTTAATTCCCACTTGAGCTTCAGGGTTTAATAGTTTTCATCAACTGCTATTTTTAATAATTTTAAATATGTTGGTGGTTGCAGAACATGTTTGTTGCAGGAACAGACACAAGTGCAGCATCAGTAATATGGTGCATGTGCTTTCTACTAAAATACCCAACAACAATGAAAAAAGCACAAGAAGAAGTTAGAACCCTAATTGGAAAAAAGGGTTTTGTAAACGAAGATGATATTCAAAATCTACCCTATTTAAAGGCAGTAATCAAAGAAATGATGAGACTACAGCCACCAGTTCCATTACTAATCCCAAGAGAAACAGTAAGCAAATGCAGTGTAGGTGGGTATGACATAGGAGCCAAAACCCTAGTTTATGTGAATGCATTGGCCATTGGAAGAGACCCTGAAGCTTGGGAGAATCCATTGGAGTTTGACCCTGAAAGATTCTTGAAAAATGATGTTGATATGAAAGGGCAGCATTACGAGCTGATACCATTTGGTGCTGGTAGGAGAATTTGTCCTGGAATTTTCATGGGAATAGCTAATGTTGAGATTGCTTTGGCGAATCTCATTTATAAATTTGACTGGGAAATGCCTGATGGAATGAGTGCACAAGATATACATATTGATGATGTTAATCCGGGGATTGTTGTTCACAAGAAGGGTGATCTGTCTCTTATGGCGAAGACTTATGTATGAAATGTATGGTTTAGTTAATGGCAGCAGTTGTGACTTATAATATGTGGTGTATGATTATTTATATTTGTTTTTGGTCTACTAGGGGTCGGTATTGTTTTTGCCTCATAAATGCATTACTTTTATTCATATCTAGATTAAATGATTGATTTATAATAAAATACATTCAAATGAAATGCACTGATAGGTAGCTACTCGAACGATATTATCTCCGTCCCGTAAAAATTGAAGAAGTTATAGTTTTATAAGAATTAAGAAGTTAGTTTACTATAGTTATTTGTTAAAATATTACTAAATTATCCTTTTAAATTTTGGGTTAATCCCATTAAAATACCAAACGTTAGCGGGTTTTATGAGTTGTAGTCAAATCTTGCAAAATCGGCAGAATTAGTCCAATTTAGCATATTCGATATCTTTTGTAACCAATTTTTGAATCGAACCGAATTTTTACCAACTTGACATACACGTCACTGCCAGGTGAGCAAATTGTTGACGTGACCGCCCACTCATTCAGGCAAATTCATGATGACCAAATCAAATTTAAACCAAATTTTCCTAATCAAACCACATGACAAAAAAATCAAAATCAAACTCAACTTTTAAATTAAATTAATATAAAATTCATATATACTTAAAAATATTTAAAATATTTAAAATAATTAATTAACTAATTAAATTTAATTAATTAAAATATATTAAAATTAATTTAGAATTATATTTAATTAAATTAAACCATAATTATCTCAAAAACTTTTATTTTTATTTCGAAATAAAATTTATCCCGAAATTTTAGTTCCACTACTACCGACTACGGCCACCACCGTCCTCCCCCATTCCGGTCGGCCAGCCATAAAAAAACTCATTTTCTCAAATATGTCTTCTCCGTTAATGGAGAAGACAAATCTGAGCATGTCTTCTCCATTAATGGAAAAGACAAGCCTTATGTCTTCTCCATTTATTGTGAAGATAAGCTTGGTCTGCTGCATGATTTTGCCTTTTGTTGTCTTCTCCATGAATTGAGAAAGACAACATGCTTGTCTTCTCCACTAATGGAGAAGTCATGCTCATATGTGTCTTCTCCAGTAGAGAAGACAGATCTGAAGTCTTCTCTATTGACGGAGAAGACGAACTTTCCGTCGACGGCGGGATTAAAATATCAGGATAAATTTTATTTCGAAATAAAAATAAAGTTTTGAAATAATTATACTTTAATCTAATTAAATATAATTTTAAATTAATTTTAATAAATTTATTTAAATTTAATTTGTTATTTAATTATTTTTAAATATTTATATTAATTTAATTTAAAGATTGGATTTGATTTTAATTTTTTTGGTTAGAAAAACTTCGTTTGAATTTGGTTTGTCATCGTGGGTTTGACTAAATGAGTGGGCATTACCACATCAGCAGTTCGCTGAATTGACAGTGACGTGGATGCTAAGTTAGCAAAAATCTGGTTCGATTAAAAATATGGCTACAAAAGGTGTCAAATATGTCAAAATGGGCTAATTTTACCAATTTTAAAAGGTTAGGCCATAACTAAAAAAACTCGCAAACGTTTAGTATTTTAATGTTATTATTAACCCTTAAATATTTAAACACACCATTATAAATTAATAATTTATTAAATTCAAAATTACTATATAAATATTGACTAATAGAATAAGTCTATATGCATTAAAGTCGTATATTAACTCAATTAGGTAGATGCCCGCGCGTTGCGTGGATGAAATGAAATAAAATATATATATATATATATATATATATATATATATATATATATATCAGTTTCAATTCATAAAATATAATTTTAATTTATTTTTTTACAGGCTTATACTGTATAATAAGTGAATTAGTTGATAAAAGATGAAACTTTACAATTTTTTTTATTTAATATAATTAAATTAAATCTAAAATCAAATTAAATATAGTGGTTTGTTTTAAAAAAATTACTTCATTTCTATTACGTATATTAGCTTAAAATTATTTCTACAGCTTATAAGTAAAATTTTACAATTCCATAATATATTACTATTTAAGTTTAATTATTAAATATAAAAATACTTACATTCAATACTTATAAAAATTATTGATATCTCTAAAAAAAAATAGTCTATTGTGACATTGTGAACGGAGCGGGGTTCGGGGGCCGCTCGCCCAAGGTTTATGGTTGACTTCTCGATCTGAAAATGGTTTGAAAAATGGAGTCGCCACCTAGTTCAACTAGGAAATGCCTTTTAACCGACTAGATAGCCTTACTCGCCTCCGGTAAGACTATCGTGCATCGGATCAAAGATTAGGGTTCGTGGACCTCCCCAAGACTCTTGTGCTTGACTTATCGGTTACCAGCTTTATTTACTGGACATATTACATTATATCTTATCTCAACAGTATATGCAGTTCACGGGATATGAAAACTGTAAATAAACATGTATGAAAGCAGTAAACACGTTTGACGCGCATATGACTCGATCTGGACTGACATTTGAGACAAGTAGCAGGTACTCCTAAACATACATCTAACCTTAGAGGTTTCTAACAAATTAGCTCCTTTGTTGATGTTTTCAATATGCATTTATTCTTTTTGTACTTGAAGAGGGAGAAATTTTTATACTCAAATTGCTAAGTATTTTCAAAAATTTCTTGCTTATGCCTTAATTATTATTTTTTATGTCTTGTGTGCGTAAAGTGAAGGGGAGCCAAAATCAATTTATCTCTTCTTTAACTTAGCCATTTTAGCATGTTAATTGTCAAATCAAAAAGGGGGAGAATGTTGGACCATTGTCCTTTTATACTCCTTTGATTTGACTTCAACAATCAACTATGAGTGTTCTATCTTGTTTATTAGTATATAGGAACTCATAGGAACTATCGGGAGTCAATTCACAGCCTTCTAGTGATAATCGAGTTTTTAAGACTTAAGCTTTCTAGAGGAAGTTAGCGGTCGCCAACTTTCCAACAAGTGAAATCTTAATGTGCAACTCAAAGTTAGCGAGCGCGAATTTGACTTAGCGGGCGCGAACTAGATGACTGTTGGAAGACTGTAATACTCCAAAATATTTAATTATTTAATTGGACCACGTGTCCATTTTGGATTTGTCAGAGTGGCAAAATCGGAAAGTTTTCCGATAAATAAGTTTTAGTAGGTCGGTTTTGGAAAGGATTATATGCGAGGAATTTAATAATATATTTCAATTCTAAAGACAGAATTGGAATTGAAAAGAAAAACGTCAAGAAAAGCCCAAAATAAAGTGCAGGGACCAAAGTGGTACACTTTGTGTCGAAAAATGAAATATTGGATTTTGACGGGAAAGTGTTAATATCGAGCTTTGTATTATTTATCGGATATAAATAATACTTATAAGTCGTAATAAAAGAGTTTATCGATTTAGGTATGGACTAAATCGTATAAAAGAAAAGTTTAAAGGATGATTGTTGGACTATTGTCCTTTCAAACTCCTTTGTTTTGACTTTGACAATCAACTATGAGGGTTCTAATATTGCTTATTAGTGTATAGGACCTCATAGGAGCAATCGGAAGTCGATTCGGAGCTTTCTAGCGAGAATCGAGTTTTTGATCCTCAAGCTGTCCAGTAGGATATCACGGGCGCTACAAAGTTAATCACGGGCGCGATATTCATATCTGCTGAAACCCTAAGTGACCGTTGGAGGTATCACGGGCGCAACACAAAGATCACGGGCGCGACTAAGTATCACGGGGGCGACATACGGATCTCGGGCGCGATGAATCAGACCGTTGAAGTTTCAACGGATATATTTCTGAACCCCCCAATGATGTGTTGACACATGGCACTAGCCGTTTGAAGATTCTGTCTTCATCATGGATCACGGGCGCGATGGGTACATCACGGGCGCGACCGAGCCAGTTTTTGCAAAAGCTATTTTGTTGTTTCTAGCTTTTGTGGGGATTGCTTTGGGTATAAATATAAACCCATTTGCAATGATTCAAGGTTAATGATTTACACACCTTGAAACAACAAACATACATTTTTAAATCACTTAGTTTTGTTGTAGTTTTGGAGTAATCTTGGAAACTCCTAATCATTGTGAGTTAGAGTTTAGCTTTGGAAAAACTCAACCCTTGTAGGTTCTTGATTATCCTTGAAAAATCAATTGTGAGTTTGAGATTATCTCTAAGAAATCTCTTTGTAAAGTTGGTGCTTATCTATAAAGCACAATCCCATTTAGTGGATTCTAAAATCTCAATCTTAGATTGAGTAGTGGAGTAGGATCGTGAGTTGATCCGAACCACTCTAAATCTCTTGTGTCTTTAAATTCTCTTTTCCGCTTTAAAGAATTTAAATTTCCGATTCACAAATCAAAAACCGGTTTGCCTTATAACCCATATAGTATTTCAATGATAAGAAACAAAAAGAACAAGGATCAAAGTGAGCTTTTAGCCATTTAATATAAGAGTTTACCATTTGAGTGAAGAAAGGAATCAGCGAGAAGGAAAGGACTCCAGAAGCTTCAAACCATCGCCGATTACAATCGTTCCGTCGCCGTTTCGCCGTTCGGCGTCCGTTTCGAACGATTTTCGCGTCGATCTCTTCGGAATTCAAGCCTCTATCTCTCCCAAGCATCAAAACAAGGTTAGTTACACGTTTCTACCATGAAAAATGAAGATTTAGTGGCTGTTTTACCGTTTCTATCGTGATCATATTGAATTCGACGTTTTGGAGCGTTTTGGATTGATTTTGAAGTGTAAAATGATGGATTATGGATTAAAATGATTTGGGTATGTATTGGTATGAGTTTTGGGAGTTTTAGAGCCCCGGAAATGGTTCGGAAGCGTTGGAAAAACGCTGCACACGTCGGTGCACGACGTGCTGCACTTCAGCACGTCGTGCAGGCGCACGACGTGCACCACAGGGTGCACGACGTGCACCACAAGGGTGCACGACGCGCACCATGAAGGGCACGACGTGCCCTTCACAAAAATGGAAGGGCACGACGTGCCAAGGTGACACGACGTGCCCTAACTTGACCCGGATCTCCGGGGGACCTCCGGGAGTGAAAATGAGCTTCCGATAGCTTGATTTGGGCATGAAACTCAGTCAAATGTTTTAAAATGAATATAAAACATTATAGAAATGAATGTTAATATGATAAGTAAGAAGTCGGTTAAGAAAATTATATAATTCCTAAGTACGAGGAATAGTACTCGATAAGTCGTAAGTACGACTAAGGATCATCGAGTTTTCGAGCAGACTAGAAGTGAAATCTAATCAACCTAAACTATGAACTTAAAAGTATTATACATATAAACATGAAATCCACGTCTAACTATTAGAAGTTTTACCAGACGTGTCAGCAAGCAAAGAGGTCAGTAGACGTGGGATAGCGAGAGCATATCATTTCATTGATCACGTTATTGACTGGATTGCGGTCACTGTGAGTTGCACTTTACTTTCGTGTATTATATATATAAAGTCATTTTATATTGTTATGTATACTGATTTTACGCATCGCATGTTAGATGATTTGATTAAATATTATATGTTTCTATCAAATGTATATACGAGAACTAGTATGCGATCCGAAGAAACTAGCTACCTATTGGGTGTCAATAGGCTGTGTGATCACCAGTATTGAGTCAGTCTAGTGTGTTTGCATTTAAGAAATGATTGGATATGTATGATATGATATGATTTCGATACGCAGAGTGAACTCGGCTACGGTGTAGCCTGGAAGTCCCCGTATCTAGTGGGCTGGGCCCACCAGTGAGTTGGACTCACAACTTGAGATTTATGATTGGGTTGAACGATATATGATTATTCGAGAGATGTGTCACATGCTAGGATATTAGTTTCGTACGGATCAAATACCTGTTTATATGTTTTATATTATTGTTTTATTGAGATGCGATGCTATGTTTTTATAATAATACCGTTAGTAAATGCAAACTCACTCAGTATTTTCCCAAATACTGACCCCTCACCTTTGATGTTCTCAGGTACTTAGTATGTGGACCTAGCTAGAGGCCAATTTTGAAGTCCAGAAGTCAGCTGTGTATGTGTAGTATCTGACTTCTGTGAATGCTGCAGTAGTGGTCCCGCGTTGACAGAGTCGTAGCCTAGACAGCAGTACACATTGAGTGTACATATTACTTGCTGTCCAGTTTAGATGTTTTTGTAGGCTACGTGTTTTATATGTGGTGCATGGCACTAGGTGCCAGTGATATGTTGGATACACTAACTGATGTATATAGTACCGCGAGGCCAGTTCGTACGAGGTACGGTAACTAGAGCCCGCGAGGATAACAGAACAGTTAGTGTAAATGTTTGTGTATACATGTTATGTATACTTGCTTCTGTTGCTTTATGCTATTTGTTTATTATTTGCGAAAAATTAATAGTGATTTAAGGCTTGCTACGGGTTCCGGAGCTACCACTCCCGTTCCCTAGCGCCGGTTGCGGCTCAATATTTTGGGTCGTGACAATTGTGGTATCAGAGCAGTTGGTCCAGTTACCACTGCAAGTTTGTTTCAGTGTTTGTTTGAGAGCAGTTGGTCTAGTTACCACTGCCAGTTGTGTCTGAATGTCTGTTTGACTTTGAATACTCTGTCAGTAAGTAAACCTAGGAACTACTGCAGCAGAGAGTCGGACCTTAGTTGTCTGCATTCGTTTGATCTGTGCATTAGTAGTATATGGCATAACGCGCGCGAATCAGGACTATTAAACTAGCAAGTGACTAGTATCTCTTTATACGGATGACTAAGGCAACTAAGTAATTGTTGCTTATGCTAAGAGATAGAAAATGGTTAAATGTTTGCAAATATGAGCGGCTAAGGCAACTAAGTGTTTATTACTTGTGCAAGGGGTATTCAGTGATTGCGTATTTGCGAATTACATACAGATTGATTGAATGATAAACATTTATAGCACCTTATAAGTTGATATTGAAGTTAAGCGAGGAAAAAGAGGGCTTAGATGGTCGTTGGCGTTTGGAACTGTTTCTTTTTGGTGTGTCTGGGCAGAACGGAGCTTAGTCACATGCTGCAGATGAATGGGAGGAAGCGCCTCCTATCTGTCAGAATGGTTAAATGTCAGTATCTGGGATTAGCAGTTCTTCTAGAGTTAGGGGTAGAACCCACCCATCAGAGATATAGTACAGTAAAGAAAGTGAGGAGAACCCTGAGGAGGAACCAGAAGAGGACTTTGAAGAAGAAGAATTATCAGACGAGTCAAACGTCGAGGAGTACCGAAGTGAATATTTCTGGTCCAATGTGCGGAGATACCGCAATCTGAGAGAGGATGCAGAGATAGCAAATGATCGGGCGTAAGTGAATTTGAATCAGGTTAGGAGGATGATGCGCTCCTTTTTCTCGAGGAATGTTACCAGTGGGACTGTGTTCCACTGACTTTTTACGTATGGTCGAGGGAATCCCAGATCTAGATAAAGATAATGAAACAATTAATCGTAGATATGTCAGGAGATTAGGACCAGAGTTTGATGAGCTATATGAGTATGTTCACGAGCACTTTGGGACGCTCACTATGATGGCCCGTAAGATCGAGGCTGACCGCGAGTGGGATGACAATCCTGTTCGACCCTATTTTTTTTCAGACGTGCGTTCTATCCAGATTATACTAGTCGATCCTCTGTTATTAGGACTAACCCCCACTCCGTGCATAGAGGCGGAGGCAACTCCAGTAGAAGAGTTAAGGGTCGACACACTGGTATAGTTATTAGGGAACCTAGCGTTCCACATCAGGCACCCCCAGGTATAAATGATCAATATGCTTTGAGTATTTGTGTTTATATGTTGCATTGTTGTGTATATGTTTACTGCATGCATGTTAGAGCATAACGAGTAGAATGTACCTATAGGATAATACCTCAAATAGACAGGGCCTATAGGAAGCGATATCGATAAACATACGCTTAAGAAGTGAATATATAAACATAACTTACAAAAACAATAATATAATAAACGATAAATAATACATTTATCGCGAACGTAATTCCTGTGTTACGTTCTAGAAGTCGTGAAAGAAAAGATGGAATACTGGAAAGGAAATTTGATATGAAAGAACTGATACCTACACTCATAAGTGATGTGTACCAATATCTATACTGGTACATGGTATGATACAAGTATAGTAAAGAGGTGACAATAGTAATTACGGCTATAAGAAGTTTCAGAATGAACTGGGTTATCGGAAATATGGAGAAAGAAGGAGTAGTGTTAGCAGAAGAATAGTCAGTAAAACGACAGAAGGTGACGGCAATACAAAAATTTGTAATATACCCAATAACAATAAAGAAAGCCGTTAATAGTCGCAGAGTGTACAGTCTGGAGTAAACTTACGTTCTACGAAAAGTATGAAAGATTTTTAAGATTTTTCAAAGTACAATTGTGCTCAGTCATCGCATATGACATCAGATAATCACGATAGGAATGCATAAAAGAATGATTTTCAAAGCATAGATCATGCATCATATTTTCGCAATGATGAAGAAAATGCGGTTTTGAGCAACTCTTTGGTGATGAGAGGTGTCATCACTCTGAGCTACAATTGTATTATCGATTTCAAATGATTTAAAAAAAATGATTTAAAGTGCTAGCTAGCCAAAGAATGTTTTGAAATCATTTGTTGAGTATGTGAACTCAGATGTGAAACTCTGCGACGAATAACAAAAGATTCTTAATAAGTAAGAATAAGACTTGTAAAATAAATCCCAATAACCAAATAAAGCCATGTTAACAATTATTGCGACAAGGCTAACAAGACTAGAGTAAAGTTCGAATAAAGAGTTACCGCCGGAAAGCATACGCAGTTAGGATGCGATGCGCTGGCAATGTTTAAGGATACAATGATTATCCTTATGTTAGAATGAAAAATGAAATGTCAGAGAGTTAAATTAGACGAAAGGGAAGTAATGAATATGTAATGATGAAGAATATAATGATTATCCTTATGTTAAGACAAGTAACATAGTGACCAAAAGTCACGTCGGAGGAGAGAAATTAAAAGTATAAAGGACGAGAAGACGGTAATATGGATGATGATCATCAAGTAATATTATAAGGATACATAACCCTATTATTGTCAGCATTAAGAGCTATAGATTGCGTTAACTGAAAGGAGAAAAGTTAAGTTGTAAAATTCTAGTATAAGGAGAAAGGCACACGTATAGGCATACGTGTCAGTAAATGTAAGAATTGTGGATAATATGAAAGAAAGTATAATGAAGAAACTCATATACCCTCAAGATTTAGTAAGATAAATAGAAAAGTGGAAAGTTCTAGAGATATATCAGAAGGATTATCAGAATAGCACAGCAGTAGCAGAGCTATTATAAATGAAGGAAGGACGTAATGAATACAGTAAGTAAAGGATAAGATGATACTTCATTGCTATTGAACAGATAGGAATGAATTACATCTAAAAAGCCATGGTATTATAAAGACGAAGTCAGTTCTAGTACAAAGGAATCAAGTTGTTTAAAAGACAAATAGAACCATGTTATAAGTATTAATGAGGCATAAAGTATATTGAACAACAGAAATTGAAATTTACTCCCAATTGTTTTGGAAGTTACAAAGTTAAGTACAATCTAAATGTTAAGGAGAATCGGAAAACCCTTTATGAAGAAGATGAGAGACAGAATAAGGATAAGCTAAGGAACGATTACGATCAGTGAAACTAAAGTCGTGAAGCTAATTGAGAATAAGAAACAGAAGTGTAAGATAAAAGAGAAGTTGATTATACAGAAAGAAGGAATGACGATAAAGGAAGTAAATAAGTTATTAAGGATCTAATGAATCAGTTAAAGATTAAAGATAAAGTTAAGCGAAGATTAGTCAGAAAAAGGGATTCTTAAGAAAGTTAAATGATAAGAAACGTATAAGGTCAACATGAATAAGGAATTATGACATAAAGGAAAGACAGTTTTGACTGATAAGTCAATATGAGACTTGAGATGATCTTCAAAGATCATATAAAGAAAGATAAAGGAAATAATAATACAGATAGTAAAAGAAGCGTCAGAAATTAACTATGTTAAGAAACAACAAATGTGATAGACAAGGTACAAATGGAAACAAATTGATTGAATAAGACACGAAGTATCAGATAAGGAAAGATGAAAGTAAGAAATAAAGATAATGATATGAGAAAAGAACATTATAGTAACAGAGAACGGTTCTTGATTAGCCCAGTGAGGTAAAGCTCCCCATAACTCGAAGAAGAATGGAAAGGGAAATTAAAGACAATAGAAGATGTATTAGACTCATCTTCGCAAAGAAATAACGATAATGATAAATGAAATGCAGTTCGAGGGGAACTAATCGACAAAGAAACTAAATGGCGATTAGTCAAAGAAAGAAGTAGGAATGAAAGATAATCGCCTAGGAAAGAAGCGTGGCGAAAGGGATGCCAGCAAAGATTAAAACCGCTGATTGTCGTTACAAGTACGAATAAAGTTAGTACGTCATTAAGGATGTGGGTAACACGTCATTGACTATTTATCCATAAGAGAGGTACGTAACTACCCAATAGCTGCTAAGAATGGAATAATGGAATGAGAGGATATTAAACAATGTTTAGTGACGACCAGCAAGGGAAATCCCGACAAGGTGGTGATGACCCAAGGATTACGATATCAAAGAAATGACAAAGGTCATACTAAAAGCAATGGATTGAGCGAGAACAACAATAAGAAGATTCTCAGCTATGCTACAATAGGAGACTACTATGAGCAAGATAGATAATCGATTAGTGATAAGCGTAAAGTCACGGCTTTAGGCAGAAAGCTAGGAGTTAAAGCAAAAGAAAAAGCTGTGATTAACACATAGTAATGGGCGTCAAGGGAGATATAAGAATAATTTAAAAGTCCCAACAAGTTTATGAAAATTCGAGGACGAATTTTTATAAGGGGGGAAGAATGTAATACCCCAAAATATTTAATTATTTAATTGGACCACGTGTCCATTTTGGATTTGTCAGAGTGGCAAAATCGGAAAGTTTTCCGATAAATAAGTTTTAGTAGGTCGGTTTTGGAAAGGATTATATGCGAGGAATTTAATAATATATTTCAATTCTAAAGACAGAATTGGAATTGAAAAGAAAAATGTCAAGAAAAGCCCAAAATAAAGTGCAGGGACCAAAGTGGTAATTTAGCCACTTTGTGTCGAAAAATGAAATATTGGATTTTGACGGGAAAGTGTTAATATCGAGCTTTGTATTATTTATCGGATATAAATAATACTTATAAGTCGTAATAAAAGAGTTTATCGATTTAGGTATGGACTAAATCGTATAAAAGAAAAGTTTAAAGGATGATGATAAGAAACAAAAAGAACAAGGATCAAAGTGAGCTTTTAGCCATTTAATATAAGAGTTTACCATTTGAGTGAAGAAAGGAATCAGCGAGAAGGAAAGGACTCCAGAAGCTTCAAACCATCGCCGATTACAATCGTTCCGTCGCCGTTTCGCCGTTCGGCGTCCGTTTCGAACGATTTTCGCGTCGATCTCTTCGGAATTCAAGCCTCTATCTCTCCCAAGCATCAAAACAAGGTTAGTTACACGTTTCTACCATGAAAAATGAAGATTTAGTGGCTGTTTTACCGTTTCTATCGTGATCATATTGAATTCGACGTTTTGGAGCGTTTTGGATTGATTTTGAAGTGTAAAATGATGGATTATGGATTAAAATGATTTGGGTATGTATTGGTATGAGTTTTGGGAGTTTTAGAGCCCCGGAAATGGTTCGGAAGCGTTGGAAAAACGCTGCACACGTCGGTGCACGACGTGCTGCACTTCAGCACGTCGTGCAGGCGCACGACGTGCACCACAGGGTGCACGACGTGCACCACAAGGGTGCACGACGCGCACCATGAAGGGCACGACGTGCCCTTCACAAAAATGGAAGGGCACGACGTGCCAAGGTGACACGACGTGCCCTAACTTGACCCGGATCTCCGGGGGACCTCCGGGAGTGAAAATGAGCTTCCGATAGCTTGATTTGGGCATGAAACTCAGTCAAATGTTTTAAAATGAATATAAAACATTATAGAAATGAATGTTAATATGATAAGTAAGAAGTCGGTTAAGAAAATTATATAATTCCTAAGTACGAGGAATAGTACTCGATAAGTCGTAAGTACGACTAAGGATCATCGAGTTTTCGAGCAGACTAGAAGTGAAATCTAATCAACCTAAACTATGAACTTAAAAGTATTATACATATAAACATGAAATCCACGTCTAACTATTAGAAGTTTTACCAGACGTGTCAGCAAGCAAAGAGGTCAGTAGACGTGGGATAGCGAGAGCATATCATTTCATTGATCACGTTATTGACTGGATTGCGGTCACTGTGAGTTGCACTTTACTTTCGTGTATTATATATATAAAGTCATTTTATATTGTTATGTATACTGATTTTACGCATCGCATGTTAGATGATTTGATTAAATATTATATGTTTCTATCAAATGTATATACGAGAACTAGTATGCGATCCGAAGAAACTAGCTACCTATTGGGTGTCAATAGGCTGTGTGATCACCAGTATTGAGTCAGTCTAGTGTGTTTGCATTTAAGAAATGATTGGATATGTATGATATGATATGATTTCGATACGCAGAGTGAACTCGGCTACGGTGTAGCCTGGAAGTCCCCGTATCTAGTGGGCTGGGCCCACCAGTGAGTTGGACTCACAACTTGAGATTTATGATTGGGTTGAACGATATATGATTATTCGAGAGATGTGTCACATGCTAGGATATTAGTTTCGTACGGATCAAATACCTGTTTATATGTTTTATATTATTGTTTTATTGAGATGCGATGCTATGTTTTTATAATAATACCGTTAGTAAATGCAAACTCACTCAGTATTTTCCCAAATACTGACCCCTCACCTTTGATGTTCTCAGGTACTTAGTATGTGGACCTAGCTAGAGGCCAATTTTGAAGTCCAGAAGTCAGCTGTGTATGTGTAGTATCTGACTTCTGTGAATGCTGCAGTAGTGGTCCCGCGTTGACAGAGTCGTAGCCTAGACAGCAGTACACATTGAGTGTACATATTACTTGCTGTCCAGTTTAGATGTTTTTGTAGGCTACGTGTTTTATATGTGGTGCATGGCACTAGGTGCCAGTGATATGTTGGATACACTAACTGATGTATATAGTACCGCGAGGCCAGTTCGTACGAGGTACGGTAACTAGAGCCCGCGAGGATAACAGAACAGTTAGTGTAAATGTTTGTGTATACATGTTATGTATACTTGCTTCTGTTGCTTTATGCTATTTGTTTATTATTTGCGAAAAATTAATAGTGATTTAAGGCTTGCTACGGGTTCCGGAGCTACCACTCCCGTTCCCTAGCGCCGGTTGCGGCTCAATATTTTGGGTCGTGACAATTGTGGTATCAGAGCAGTTGGTCCAGTTACCACTGCAAGTTTGTTTCAGTGTTTGTTTGAGAGCAGTTGGTCTAGTTACCACTGCCAGTTGTGTCTGAATGTCTGTTTGACTTTGAATACTCTGTCAGTAAGTAAACCTAGGAACTACTGCAGCAGAGAGTCGGACCTTAGTTGTCTGCATTCGTTTGATCTGTGCATTAGTAGTATATGGCATAACGCGCGCGAATCAGGACTATTAAACTAGCAAGTGACTAGTATCTCTTTATACGGATGACTAAGGCAACTAAGTAATTGTTGCTTATGCTAAGAGATAGAAAATGGTTAAATGTTTGCAAATATGAGCGGCTAAGGCAACTAAGTGTTTATTACTTGTGCAAGGGGTATTCAGTGATTGCGTATTTGCGAATTACATACAGATTGATTGAATGATAAACATTTATAGCACCTTATAAGTTGATATTGAAGTTAAGCGAGGAAAAAGAGGGCTTAGATGGTCGTTGGCGTTTGGAACTGTTTCTTTTTGGTGTGTCTGGGCAGAACGGAGCTTAGTCACATGCTGCAGATGAATGGGAGGAAGCGCCTCCTATCTGTCAGAATGGTTACATGTCAGTATCTGGGATTAGCAGTTCTTCTAGAGTTAGGGGTAGAACCCACCCATCAGAGATATAGTACAGTAAAGAAAGTGAGGAGAACCCTGAGGAGGAACCAGAAGAGGACTTTGAAGAAGAAGAATTATCAGACGAGTCAAACGTCGAGGAGTACCGAAGTGAATATTTCTGGTCCAATGTGCGGAGATACCGCAATCTGAGAGAGGATGCAGAGATAGCAAATGATCGGGCGTAAGTGAATTTGAATCAGGTTAGGAGGATGATGCGCTCCTTTTTCTCGAGGAATGTTACCAGTGGGACTGTGTTCCACTGACTTTTTACGTATGGTCGAGGGAATCCCAGATCTAGATAAAGATAATGAAACAATTAATCGTAGATATGTCAGGAGATTAGGACCAGAGTTTGATGAGCTATATGAGTATGTTCACGAGCACTTTGGGACGCTCACTATGATGGCCCGTAAGATCGAGGCTGACCGCGAGTGGGATGACAATCCTGTTCGACCCTATTTTTTTTCAGACGTGCGTTCTATCCAGATTATACTAGTCGATCCTCTGTTATTAGGACTAACCCCCACTCCGTGCATAGAGGCGGAGGCAACTCCAGTAGAAGAGTTAAGGGTCGACACACTGGTATAGTTATTAGGGAACCTAGCGTTCCACATCAGGCACCCCCAGGTATAAATGATCAATATGCTTTGAGTATTTGTGTTTATATGTTGCATTGTTGTGTATATGTTTACTGCATGCATGTTAGAGCATAACGAGTAGAATGTACCTATAGGATAATACCTCAAATAGGCAGGGCCTATAGGAAGCGATATCGATAAACATACGCTTAAGAAGTGAATATATAAACATAACTTACAAAAACAATAATATAATAAACGATAAATAATACATTTATCGCGAACGTAATTCCTGTGTTACGTTCTAGAAGTCGTGAAAGAAAAGATGGAATACTGGAAAGGAAATTTGATATGAAAGAACTGATACCTACACTCATAAGTGATGTGTACCAATATCTATACTGGTACATGGTATGATACAAGTATAGTAAAGAGGTGACAATAGTAATTACGGCTATAAGAAGTTTCAGAATGAACTGGGTTATCGAAAATATGGAGAAAGAAGGAGTAGTGTTAGCAGAAGAATAGTCAGTAAAACGACAGAAGGTGACGGCAATACAAAAATTTGTAATATACCCAATAACAATAAAGAAAGCCGTTAATAGTCGCAGAGTGTACAGTCTGGAGTAAACTTACGTTCTACGAAAAGTATGAAAGATTTTTAAGATTTTTCAAAGTACAATTGTGCTCAGTCATCGCATATGACATCAGATAATCACGATAGGAATGCATAAAAGAATGATTTTCAAAGCATAGATCATGCATCATATTTTCGCAATGATGAAGAAAATGCGGTTTTGAGCAACTCTTTGGTGATGAGAGGTGTCATCACTCTGAGCTACAATTGTATTATCGATTTCAAATGATTTAAAAAAAATGATTTAAAGTGCTAGCTAGCCAAAGAATGTTTTGAAATCATTTGTTGAGTATGTGAACTCAGATGTGAAACTCTGCGACGAATAACAAAAGATTCTTAATAAGTAAGAATAAGACTTGTAAAATAAATCCCAATAACCAAATAAAGCCATGTTAACAATTATTGCGACAAGGCTAACAAGACTAGAGTAAAGTTCGAATAAAGAGTTACCGCCGGAAAGCATACGCAGTTAGGATGCGATGCGCTGGCAATGTTTAAGGATACAATGATTATCCTTATGTTAGAATGAAAAATGAAATGTCAGAGAGTTAAATTAGACGAAAGGGAAGTAATGAATATGTAATGATGAAGAATATAATGATTATCCTTATGTTAAGACAAGTAACATAGTGACCAAAAGTCACGTCGGAGGAGAGAAATTAAAAGTATAAAGGACGAGAAGACGGTAATATGGATGATGATCATCAAGTAATATTATAAGGATACATAACCCTATTATTGTCAGCATTAAGAGCTATAGATTGCGTTAACTGAAAGGAGAAAAGTTAAGTTGTAAAATTCTAGTATAAGGAGAAAGGCACACGTATAGGCATACGTGTCAGTAAATGTAAGAATTGTGGATAATATGAAAGAAAGTATAATGAAGAAACTCATATACCCTCAAGATTTAGTAAGATAAATAGAAAAGTGGAAAGTTCTAGAGATATATCAGAAGGATTATCAGAATAGCACAGCAGTAGCAGAGCTATTATAAATGAAGGAAGGACGTAATGAATACAGTAAGTAAAGGATAAGATGATACTTCATTGCTATTGAACAGATAGGAATGAATTACATCTAAAAAGCCATGGTATTATAAAGACGAAGTCAGTTCTAGTACAAAGGAATCAAGTTGTTTAAAAGACAAATAGAACCATGTTATAAGTATTAATGAGGCATAAAGTATATTGAACAACAGAAATTGAAATTTACTCCCAATTGTTTTGGAAGTTACAAAGTTAAGTACAATCTAAATGTTAAGGAGAATCGGAAAACCCTTTATGAAGAAGATGAGAGACAGAATAAGGATAAGCTAAGGAACGATTACGATCAGTGAAACTAAAGTCGTGAAGCTAATTGAGAATAAGAAACAGAAGTGTAAGATAAAAGAGAAGTTGATTATACAGAAAGAAGGAATGACGATAAAGGAAGTAAATAAGTTATTAAGGATCTAATGAATCAGTTAAAGATTAAAGATAAAGTTAAGCGAAGATTAGTCAGAAAAAGGGATTCTTAAGAAAGTTAAATGATAAGAAACGTATAAGGTCAACATGAATAAGGAATTATGACATAAAGGAAAGACAGTTTTGACTGATAAGTCAATATGAGACTTGAGATGATCTTCAAAGATCATATAAAGAAAGATAAAGGAAATAATAATACAGATAGTAAAAGAAGCGTCAGAAATTAACTATGTTAAGAAACAACAAATGTGATAGACAAGGTACAAATGGAAACAAATTGATTGAATAAGACACGAAGTATCAGATAAGGAAAGATGAAAGTAAGAAATAAAGATAATGATATGAGAAAAGAACATTATAGTAACAGAGAACGGTTCTTGATTAGCCCAGTGAGGTAAAGCTCCCCATAACTCGAAGAAGAATGGAAAGGGAAATTAAAGACAATAGAAGATGTATTAGACTCATCTTCGCAAAGAAATAACGATAATGATAAATGAAGTGCAGTTCGAGGGGAACTAATCGACAAAGAAACTAAATGGCGATTAGTCAAAGAAAGAAGTAGGAATGAAAGATAATCGCCTAGGAAAGAAGCGTGGCGAAAGGGATGCCAGCAAAGATTAAAACCGCTGATTGTCGTTACAAGTACGAATAAAGTTAGTACGTCATTAAGGATGTGGGTAACACGTCATTGACTATTTATCCATAAGAGAGGTACGTAACTACCCAATAGCTGCTAAGAATGGAATAATGGAATGAGAGGATATTAAACAATGTTTAGTGACGACCAGCAAGGGAAATCCCGACAAGGTGGTGATGACCCAAGGATTACGATATCAAAGAAATGACAAAGGTCATACTAAAAGCAATGGATTGAGCGAGAACAACAATAAGAAGATTCTCAGCTATGCTACAATAGGAGACTACTATGAGCAAGATAGATAATCGATTAGTGATAAGCGTAAAGTCACGGCTTTAGGCAGAAAGCTAGGAGTTAAAGCAAAAGAAAAAGCTGTGATTAACACATAGTAATGGGCGTCAAGGGAGATATAAGAATAATTTAAAAGTCCCAACAAGTTTATGAAAATTCGAGGACGAATTTTTATAAGGGGGGAAGAATGTAATACCCCAAAATATTTAATTATTTAATTGGACCACGTGTCCATTTTGGATTTGTCAGAGTGGCAAAATCGGAAAGTTTTCCGATAAATAAGTTTTAGTAGGTCGGTTTTGGAAAGGATTATATGCGAGGAATTTAATAATATATTTCAATTCTAAAGACAGAATTGGAATTGAAAAGAAAAATGTCAAGAAAAGCCCAAAATAAAGTGCAGGGACCAAAGTGGTAATTTAGCCACTTTGTGTCGAAAAATGAAATATTGGATTTTGACGGGAAAGTGTTAATATCGAGCTTTGTATTATTTATCGGATATAAATAATACTTATAAGTCGTAATAAAAGAGTTTATCGATTTAGGTATGGACTAAATCGTATAAAAGAAAAGTTTAAAGGATGATGATAAGAAACAAAAAGAACAAGGATCAAAGTGAGCTTTTAGCCATTTAATATAAGAGTTTACCATTTGAGTGAAGAAAGGAATCAGCGAGAAGGAAAGGACTCCAGAAGCTTCAAACCATCGCCGATTACAATCGTTCCGTCGCCGTTTCGCCGTTCGGCGTCCGTTTCGAACGATTTTCGCGTCGATCTCTTCGGAATTCAAGCCTCTATCTCTCCCAAGCATCAAAACAAGGTTAGTTACACGTTTCTACCATGAAAAATGAAGATTTAGTGGCTGTTTTACCGTTTCTATCGTGATCATATTGAATTCGACGTTTTGGAGCGTTTTGGATTGATTTTGAAGTGTAAAATGATGGATTATGGATTAAAATGATTTGGGTATGTATTGGTAGAAACGATTCTATAATAATTTAAAACAACATAGAAAGAAAAAAGAAGAAGAAGAAGAAGAAGAAGAATTTTCTCATCTATCAATCATCATATTATCTCTTAAACTCTTTCACTACAAACTTTCTCATCTAAGTGAAATTTATTAATTTTGTATTCAAATTTTTTTGTCTTAGAGTTCATTATATAATATAGAAAAGAGAGAAAGAAGAAGAAAAAGAAAAACGTTGCTGAGAAAAGGAAGAAGAAGAAAAAGAAGAAGAAGAAAAAGAAAAAAGAGGAAAGAGAAAAAGAGGAGAGAGAAAAAACGTAAAGAGAAAGTTGCAGAGAAATGAAAAAAGAAGAAGAAGAAGAAAGAGAGAGGAGAAGAAAGAGAAAAGAAGAAAGAGAAAAACATAAAACAATAAGAGTGCACATGTGTCTTACATGAGTGGAGTAAAAATGCTAATAAATTAAAATTCTAATTGTGGTAGAGATAGAAACATTACAAAAAGAGAGTAAAAATATAAATTAGAATTTTTACTCTCTTTTTGTAATGTTTCTATCTCTACCACAATTAGAATTTTAATTTATTAGCATTTTTACTCCGCTCATGTAAGACACATGTGCACTCTTATTGTTTTATCTTTTTCTCTTTCTTCTTTTTCTCTTTCTTTCTTTTCTCTTTCTTCTCCTCTCTCTTTTTTCTTCTTCCTCTTTTTTCATTTCTCTGCAACTTTCTCTTTACGTTTTTTCTTTCTCCTCTTTTTCTCTCTCTTCTTTTTCTCTTTTCTCTTTTTTCTTCTTCTTCTTTTTCTTCTTCTTCCTTTTCTCAGCAACGTTTTTCTTTTTCTTCTTCTTTCTCTCTTTTCTACATTATATAATGAACTCTAAGACAACGAAATTTGAATACAAAATCAATAAATTTCACTTAGATGAGAAAGTTTGTAGTGAAAGAGTTTAAGAGATAATATGATGGTTGATAGATGAGAAAATTCTTCTTCTTCTTCTTCTTCTTCTTCTTTTTTCTTTCTATGTTGTTTTAAATTATTATAGAATCGTTTTCTGTAATTTTTTTCAACTTTTTCTAAAAAAATTGTCAGTTTCTTGATTAATGATGTTTTGACCTGGTTTTCAAACGTTTTTAATTAATTTTAGAAATCGTTTGAAACTGTTTTTTTTTTTTGAAACTGTTATATACTCTTCGAAACCCTTGTAAACGGTTTGAAATTGTTCTTTGAAACTGTTATTTTTTAGACTGTTTGAAAGTGTTTTTTAGAAACGGTTATATACTGTTTGAAACCTTTGTAAACGGTTTGAGACTGTTATTTTTGAAACTGTTTGAAAGTGTTTTTAGAAACTGTTTAAAACTGTTTGAAACCTTTGTAAACTGTTTGAAACTGTTTTTAGATAAAGGTTGCAACTTGTGTTTTATGAAATTGTGTGAAACCTTTATAATTTGGGCTTAATATATAGTTTGACATCTGAACTTGTACCCATTTACCCATCTAACCTCCAAATTTAACGTCTCACCTATTAAACCCCTGAACTTGTTAAATAACCCGATTTGACCCCCGAACTTGATAAATACGTAAACATTGAACCCCTCCGTACACAATTTTTTTTAGAACGTTTCAAGTGACAGGTGGACACGAAGGGTTTAATATTTGCATATTTATCAAGTTTAGGGGTCAAATCGGATTATTTAACAACTTCATAGGTTCGATAGGTGAGACGTTAAATTTAGGGGTTAGATGGGTAAAAGGGTACAAGTTCAGAGGTCAAACTATGTATTAAGCCTTATAATTTGTTTGAAAACTTTGTAAACTGTTTGAAATCTTTGTAAACTGTTTGAAGCTGTTTTTTTGAAACTGTTTGAAACGCTTGTAAACTGTTTGAAACCATTGTATAATTTTTTTTAAATGATAATAAACATGTCTTTTAAAATTGTTTGAAACCGTTTGAAACTGTTTTTGAAACTGTTTGAAACCGTTTTTAATAGATTTTCATTGAGAAAAAATAAATTAAAAATTTACAGTTTTCTTTGTTTTTGGAGAAAGTTATGATCGTTGAATTTGAATTTCAAGTGAAATCTGATGCGATTTGATTACGAATTAAAAATTCGAGCGGATTTGAAACTAGATTTGAAACTATCAATAAAATTTTATGAAATAATAATAAATTCGCAGGAATTAATTTCTTGAAATATTATGAGTTGAAAATTAGAATTAGTTTGTTGATTTGTTAATTTGTTTTGAGAATAAACTGAAAAAGATGAAGAAGAAAAGAAGAAGAAGAAAAGAAGAAGAAGAAGAAGAAGCTGTGAATGTAGAGTAAATATGGAGTATAAAAAGAAAATAAAAGAGTAAAAAAGTAAATATAAAACACTCTGAGGTAGACAAATAAAGATGAAGAATCTGAATTAAAAAATGCTAATATTTTTATTTTTTAGGTAGACAAATAAAGATGAACAAACCTAGAACCCAGCTGGGTTCGTCTTCCCGATGGAAGACGAGGTCTTTCATGGAGGAAGACGGGTTTGTCTTTTTCTATAGAAGACGTATGGTTTGGCGGTTCTAAAGATAGTTGTAGGGTCAGAGGAGGGTGGCGGAGGATTTGGATGCGTTGACGAATGTTGGTTTTTAATTTTTAATGAAAAAAATAAAAATTAATTAAATATCTACTAAATTTCTCACTTAAAACTTATTTGAATTTTTTTAAAGAAAAAAGATTTTCATGAGTTTTCTAAGTGAAAAAGAATATAATATCATTTTTATATTTAGTTGTTTTGAATGGTTTCATCTAGAGTAACAAAATAGTTTGAAATTTTTAATTTATGGTACAATTGAAAGTCTGAAATACAAATAGAGTAAAATTAACGATTTTATAATGTCAGAGTGCTATTGAAAAAAAAAAGTCAGTAATTTTTGGGACAGTTTGCCGATAGTTTTTGTTAGAAGGTCAGGAAATGCATTGCCCATGTCTTAGCTAGGGAATTAAATTTTTGGGTTATTGTTATAAAAATTCACCAAATTACACGTTTTTTTTTTCAATTTAATCACGCTTTTCAAACTTATTATAAAAATACACCAATTTTTTTTTTCAAATTCATACGCGATGTTAACGTGACATTCATTTATTGGTTAAAAATGATCTTCACTTAAGCAAATTACACCAATAATTATGAATAGAAAAAAATTGGCATAAAACAAATTTTAAAAAGCATAATTAAATTGAAAAAAAACTCCCTAAACAATGTTGGGCGACAAAATATAAAAGAAAACACTTACTAAATACTACTATTACAGATATTGAAAATGCATGTCATTACAACAAATCGAAATAATAGGATCCGAAGTAATCGGCCCCCTCTTTTTTCCTTAATTCATCCTCATTCTCATTCTCTTGTCTCTTACAAAAATGGGGGAAATCTTATATTGCTGACTCCCCCTCCTTCATTCTCAGGTTTCTTTTCTTTTCTCATTAACTTTGATTTTCTTTTTGTTTTTTTGTTTCATGCATTTTGTCTCATTCTCATGCATTTCTATCTTCTCTAATAATAACAAAAAACAAAAAGAAGTTTTCTCATCATTTCATGTTTTTACCTTTTTCTATTTCTTTTTTGACATTCTTTCTCATTGCATTAGTATAGTTTAGATGATATAAGTATTAGACAGCAATCTGCTAGATTATAAGTTTAAAATCTCGCACAAACGATCTCCCTTTTTTATTATCAAAAGAAAATAACTACATTTCCAAATTGAACAAAGGGTCAATGCCATCCTTACACTTATGCTTCATGATAGATAAGTTTATTTTAATTTTTTTTTTGCATCAACTAAAATTTTTGAATTTGTATTTTCAGGGTCAAATAAGTCATTTTTTATTTTATCGGTCAACTAAGTCTTCAGATTTTCTTAATTTAGGTCAATTAGCCCTTTTAAATACGTGATTTATTTGACCCTGAGAGACAAGTTTGAAGATACAATTGACTAAAAAAGTTAAAAGTAACTTATTTAATCCCGAAATAAAACTTTTATTGATTAAAAAAATTAAAGAAAAATATTTAATCCCGTGACACAAGTTCGGTTCGAGAGCAGCATTGACCCTTTTTTCTTCCAATTTGTTGGCATTTCTTTTGTGTCATTTATACAAACTTCATGTGGTAGTGTATGTATTGTATCCCTATGATTTCATGCTCATTTGTTTATTATGTTTTGATTTGCCTTGCCTTTCACTATCTTATATCATATGATTAATAATCTTTTTCTATTCTGACAAACTTGGCTTCTTCTTTTTTTATTCCTTTTACCAAATCATTTGTTCCTATCCACACTCTTACAAGCACTAAGATTTTCAATTATTGTATAGCACCATAAACTTCATTCTTTATTCTCTCTCAGGTCATCAACTAGCCACTCTACATGTGATATTTAAGATTTTAAGTAACTTACACTGAATTGTTTAGACAAATCTGTAGTTTTTTATTTGAAATATCCTTGAAATAATAAATGGTGTTCATTATTTTTTTCAGGTTCCAATGCAATAGCTCATCTCTAGTTAAGAATCTAGCCTGGGAGTGAGAACCAAGCAGCTGTCTTCCTTCCTTGGAATGCATATAGAGGTCAGAGGTAACTTAATTAATTAATCTGATTCATGAACATAGTTAAAACAAAATCACTTTAATGAAATGAAAGATAAATGAATGATATAATATAGTAATAGTTTGATGTTATTTGGTTGAAAGATGGTGCTTATTTCTTGAACTTTTGTTACAGTTAAAATAAAAGCACTTGCAAAAGCAATATTATTTTTGATCCTGTTCATGTTTGCCACTTTCATATTCAATTGGTGGCTCTATTTTTTTTAGTTTTGCAGAAGTATTTTGTCACCTACCTTGAGAAAAAAGTAGCTTTGTACTAAATGAAATGCTGTTTTTTTATCTTGATTTGGCAGGATCAGTTTTCAGGTTCCTCTTCTTGGTTCAAGTTTGTGTTCTTGGTCCCTTGTATTTCTAATAAGCTTCTGCTAGGTTGTTGTTTAATCGAAGGTCATTGTCGTAATGGGTTCGTGTGTCTCGACAGCGAATAAAAACATCATATTATCACATAGGAAACGGCAGCAAAAATCTATCAAACATCGCGGAAAGATTACCACTTGTGTTCCTGATGTACCTATCAAACAGTTCAGTGATGCTGGAATAAAGGATTTTGCTGTTAGAGAGTTTGTTCATCTTGACTTTGACAAGGGTGAAGCAACTACTTGCCGAAGATCTGAAGCTACTAACAAGAACTTCCATCACACTCAGCTACAATGGAACCACAGCCAAATTGCTGGAAATGGTATGCTTTTTTACTTATTGGTTCTTTTTTTTCCATCTTAAAATCGAAGTGTTTTGGAGTTCATTTGGAAAGTGAAATGTCGTTTACTTTTGGTGCGAAGAAGCCTTTATTCATTTCGCATATTGCAGGAATATGCCAAGAGGAAGTATGGTTTGACTCTGTTAGTATTGTGGACTCAGATTCAGATGATGACTTCATTAGTATACATGGAGGTAATACACTTCATCTTACCACAACTTCAAGAATATTTACGGAACTCCAATTCTTCGGCTTCTAGCCAACCCGATTTATATATCTTTTCCTTTGGTTGGTCAGATGGTTTTTCTACAGTCGGTAGTACAATTGGGCAAAAACCAAGCGCTCAAGTGCTTCAGTACGGGAGTGCGTCGTGCTTCGTAGACACTGGAAGCAAGTATGAGGGGTTCTATGAAAGCTACCTTAAAATAGATGGAGTTGCAAAAGGTGATGAGGTACCTAGTAGGACAAAGAAAGTAATGGATGATTCTTATGGAAGTTTTAAAAGTCTTAAAGATCTCTCTTATGATTCTGGAGAGAAAGTTCAAGAAAATCGAAGAAAATCTACAGTTGTTATGGTTTTGAAGAGGAAATCTTGTGATGGAAAGGAAAAGACTCAATTTTGTAAGTACACTCGCTAGCTATGAGCTTCTAGAGCAACAATTCTGGAACTTTTTGTGGTTTGTCATTAGTACAGATTTTTATTTGTTATCAGTTGAATGTTTGAATATAATTGGTGAAACATAAACTGCAGTCTATTCAAGTACATTTTCTTACTAATCCTGAACATCAATTCACGAGTTTCAGCTGCTGGGAGATTGCTTTATCGCCCGAGAGCAGGGTTTCAGATACCCGTTTCAAAAGGAGAGAAGCCTACTCCAGGATGCTGGTCTGAAGTTTCACCTTCAGTTTTTAGACTCCGTGGCGAGAATTATTTCAGGCAAGTTATTAATTATGCAGGTAGCTACTGTTTGTGCTTCATTCTTTTATTTTTTTCATAACATTCGACTCCTTAGGTTATAACCACACTTATTATGCAGAGATAAGCAGAAGTGCCCTGCTTCAAGTTTCAGCCCGTATTTACCAATTGGTGTCGATTTGTTTGCCTGCTCGCGAAAGATAAATCATATTGCTCAACATCTTGAGCTTCCATTTGTCCAACCACATGAGAAAGTACCATCACTTCTAATTGTTAACATACAGGTTATTTCATCCTCTCTTAATAATATTAGCTTTGTGTAAATAATTGTGGTGGCTTAATATGTTACGGGTTTGGGTGTTTATGCTGCAGATTCCTACTTATCCTGTTGCCATGTTCCAAGGTGAATGTGATGGGGAAGGAATGAGCCTTGTATTATACTTCAAAGTATCTGAAAATTTTGATATAGATATCTCTCCTCATTTTCAAGATACCATAAAGGTATTTCATCTACTTTTCATCTTTAATCATATTCTATCATGTAGCTGATTCGTCTTGCTGATTTCTGCATCAGAGATTGGTTGACGATGATATGGAGAAGGTTAAAGGCTTTGCAAAGGAGAGCACGGTTCCTTTCAGGGAGAGACTAAAAATTCTGGCAGGGTTGGTTAATCCAGAGGATTTGCAGACGGGGTCTACAGAAAAGAAGCTTCTTCAAGCTTACAACGATAAGCCGGTGCTTTCGCGGCCCCAACATGAGTTCTATAGGGTAAAACCATATTTCTTTTATCAACATTTGTATCATATGGTGTCATTTTGTCTACATCACTTGTTTAGTTGAATGTAAGGGATCATGTTATGTACATTGCGTAATAATTGTCTTTTGCATATCCTGCAGGGACCGAATTACTTGGAGATTGATTTAGATATCCACCGTTTCAGCTATATATCTCGGAAAGGACTTGAAGCATTCCGAGATCGTATGAAACATGGGATCGTTAATGTAGGCTTAACCATACAGGTACTGACTGATCTAGCCACTAATGCTAACACAAAACTACTAGAATAAATGCAAGTTTCTTTAGATGATGTATTTTTTAAATGACAATGTTGACAGGCACAAAAACCAGAGGAACTGCCAGAGCAAGTGCTGTGCGGTGTGCGCTTAAATAAGATTGAATTTGTAAATCACGGCCAAATACCCACTATCGTAACTAGAGACGACTGACTCAACAAGGCACTCGGAACAACAGGGCCTCGGCTGCAAATTCTTTCTTCTTCTTCGACAAAGACGGGAAGAAAACAAAATTATATTTTTGCTTCGTTCAGATTATGAGAGTTATTTTTAAACTTGTCCATGGAGATCAATATCATTGTAATTAATACCTGTTTTGTAATGTGTTGCCTTTACCATCCTTTCCAATGTATTTTAAGCAATGCAAGTGATCGTCCTGATTTTGAAGTTTGTAAGAAGGGATTGTTGATCCAAACCAGTGAAAGATACCAAAACAAGTGGTAAAAAAATATGTGCATAATCAAATATCAAATCCAAACTTAACTGTATAATTTCTATATGCAACATTACTTTTAGATAATGTACAAAAGAATCCACAAAACAGGATTTTCAATGAATTATACCTACTATACTATACTGTGTAAATACAGCAATCCAAGAAAGTTTACCTCAGATTGACTGTCATCTATCTTGTCTTTAAAATTTCCTCTTCCGTGTGTAAATTGTAGTTGGTAACATGGGCCATTATCAAAACATTGGCCTAATATAGCATGAAAAATCATAATTGTGGCAAAGATATCTTACAGGTGTTTCTTATCCAATGAAAATGGATGATGTATTTCTGCAATAATTCAGACGAACTATGTTATCTGCTCCTCTTTCAACCGCAATCGTGCTATAGGTTGTTGATTAGCGGCGTTTAAGTCTCTTGTGTTATTTACAGCAAACCTCTCTGCATTTTGTTTTTTCAACTCGGATGAATAACTATTAGCTGCATTGTGGCTGCTTCCTTTAGCAGCTGGTAAATCATGGTTATGTTTGCCTTCGTATGTTGTTATTACAGCTCTTCGGTCACTTGCAGCTCTCTCAACATGTTTTCGAACTTTGCAGCCTGCAGTTGTGCATTTATAGTAGCTCCTGCAGATTATAGATGACATGCTTAGAAGAATTTTGTACATAGATTGCGCCGCATGAGAGCGGGAAAATTGACATGCAATGGGAACCTAGGTTATAAGGCATTGCAACATGTACACGCATTCTATAACATAAGCACCAATAACAGCCTATCTGTCCAAAGTATCAACATGATACAGATTCTACTACAGACCATTCTCTCCGAATGCAAACAGACTAGAGGCAGAGCTGAGAGCAAGCGGAGAAATAGTCTTTAGATTTCACCGCTAAAGGATCCAGACTTGATTATTAAAAATTGGAAAAAAATATTAGAAGTCTTCTAAAAGCTAGGAATTGACATACCATTCTACCATTAAAGTTTGGACACCAACCTTTTCCAGTGCCGGCTATTTTGGCACCGAAAATTGAAAGAAATATTCGCATTTGAGATATTGACCAACACAACAGTCACCCTAAGACCATAAGCATATTCATTAGCATTTTTGTGCACCTTATATAAGATGTTCCGGACAGAACTAAGTTTAAACGAGTCGACAACAGAAAATATTAGTAATAAATTACACCCTGTTCCACATGGCAAAGGCGGCGGCTTTTGAACTCTGCAGATCAACATGCATAATAATCTAAATACCGCAAACGGATATCAGTTTGAGTAACGTGAACTACTTTTGTTTGACTACGACAAAGAATTCCCACTACAAGTTATAATCATATAGACTAAGAAAAACCACCTTGGATAAGGATTGCCTTTGACAACTTTCTGCCCATACTTGCGCCATCTATATCCATCATCTAAAAGATCAACTTCACTGGTGGTCTGGACAATGATTCTGGGCTCCGTGACAGTCCTGTGCGAAGAAACTGGCTCTGTTACCTTGACTTCTGTATTTCTGCAAAAGACAGAGTATTTAAGACATGCAATCCTCTACAAACCCCATTAAGCATGACCAGAATTAGTCACAAGAAAGTACCTTCTCTTGGAATTGGGTTCATCGTCATCATTTTCATCTCCACCAGTTTCAGAATCACCAACTTCTTCACTGCTGCTTGTCCCAGATATCTGTTCACGTGTAGCCTGGCTTGATTCCTGATAATTCCTTTCTGTCAATTTGTTCACACTGCCACTTTGAAACTGGGAAGCTAGTTCAAGATTACTCTGATTATTCAACTTTCCATTCAAATTTCCAGCGTCCTTCCCACGCTTATTGGATTGCGGAGGTTGATGGCCGTGTTGCCCTTTGTAGATAATTTCAGTTACTTGACCATCAAGAGACCGCTCAACTTTTTTCTTGACAGGACAGTTGGGATGCGTACATTTGTAATAACTTCGAGGAAATTCACTACCTTTCACCTGTTTCTGCCCATATTTTCTCCAGTTGTAGCCATCATCAGCTGGTTTATCGACACTAACAGCACAAGCTAAGGATCTTTGATCAGCACAGTTAACATCCGACAATTCCTTTACATACGTACTAGGATTTGGATTCAACGCTAGCATCTGCTGTTGCATAGTTGAATCAGTACTGATGGATGAAAATTGTGCAGAAGACATTTCCGTAACCGGTGTTAAAGACGACGAATACTGTGCTTGATTTTGCATATGGGAATGTGCAGCCTGAGCAGTAACCTGCGCTAAGGCCTGCTGGTGTGTCATTCCAAAGGCTCCCTGAAAACCTCACAAATAACTGAAATAAACAACCCAGTACTACAGCACAATTAACATTAAAATTCAATCATTTCACTAGCAATTTTGTCATTATGAAATCAAAAAGAATCTCTCATAAAAATGCAAAACAATTGTATCCCACCAAAAAGAAAAATCAACACGTACAAATAACTGTAGCCACATGTATGGACCATTTACAAAAGTTCAATGCCATGCCCGAAAAAAACGCAATAAATAAAACTGGCCAAACTATTAATAGAGCGATGACAATTGAACAAAATTTCATAATAAACAATAAAAATCAAAACTTTAGCTACCTGGGGAGAAAATAGACCGAACCCAGGTGAATCAAGAAGACCCATCGGACTAAACATCGGCGGGGGAGGCACAACCGACAAATTCGCCGGCCGGGAAGTATCTCCGGCGGAGACTTTACAGTCTTCTGTTGATGAAACAGGAAAGGCAGGAGCTTTCACGACGGCGGCGGGAGAGGACATGGCGCCGGCGAGGAGCTGAGAGAATGATTTGAAGTCATCGGAGTCGGAGAAGAAGCTAGAGACAAGAGTCATGGGGCCCGGACTAAAGCCCAAGCCCAAATTTGGCGTAGTAGTAGTAGAAGTATTACTGGAGAAGAATGTTTCATTGAAGGAGCGTGGCGGGAGAGTTATGGTGGTGGGGCGAGATGATTTAGGCGGTGGTGATGATGACGTGGACGGCGGCGGATGAGGAGGAGGAGCAGGGTGGTGGTGGTGGATATCGTTTTCAGACATGTTGTCAAGTGTTGTAAGAAAGAAAGAAGCTTTTTTGAGTTTGTTTCTGTTTCTGTTTTTATCCAAAAACTTTTGCTTTTGTGGATCTGAAATTCAGCAAAAGTCCACGCCGGTATTAATTATACCTATGTTTTTTTTTGTTTTTTCTCTTTTAAAATGACCATATTGCACTTAAGAATTGGAGAAATGTGGTGATGATATTATTGGGGTTGGGGTGTAAATGGGTAATTTGGTTTAAAATCCATTGAAAAGAATTGAAAAATTAAAAGAGGATGAGTGTGCACGTTTTTGTTTTGGTTCATAGTTTAGTTTAAATGGGGAAGTTGAGTTGGGCCAGTTGGTTTGCAGCAGGTGGCTGAGTTGAGGATTATTGAGGTAGAGGTGGCCACGGTTCATAACCCGGCGGTTCCGGTTCGGAACCGCCGGGTCACGGTTCAAAAAAAAGTGGAACCGGCCCGGAACCGCCTAAGAGACGGTTCCATGACGGTTCGGAACCGGACGGTTTCGGTTCCGGTTCCGGTTTAAGACGGTTTAGAAAAACAATTAAAATTTAAATTAGATTTTAATTACTAAAAAATATAATTTAACAATAAAATAACTCATGGAGATAGTATTATAAGAAAATAAAAAAATTGAAAAAAAAATTAAAATATTAACCAAAAATTTAACTAAAACAAATATACATATATTTTATTGTGAAAATAAAGATATTATATGATAAAGATATAATATGTATTTTAAATATATAATATATATTTTTTATCAACGGGTTCGACCTTTAAACCGCCGGTTCCGACCCGGAACCGCCGGTTCACGGTTCAACAAATCTGGAACCGGCCCGGAACCGCCCTTTGTACGGTTCCGGGCCGGTTTTAATCCGGTTCCGGATTTGACCGGTTCCGGGCCGGGTTTGACCGGGACGGTTCCGGGCCGGTTCACGAGCTGACCCGGCCTATGGCCACCTCTATATTGAGGTTTTCTTCTTTGTATTTTAGTCTTTTGTCAAAAACATTTGTTTTTCCATGCCATAAAAATTTAACACTTGCAACTTTCTTTTAATTTTAAAGAAGGTAGAGGTGGATTAGATTAAACAACATTGAAGTGCATCCAAGCAAATTAAATACTATAATAAATTTGAAAAATAAAAAAATTAATCTATTAAAAACAATAAAAATGCTATTTATCTATTACTTTGTAACACTTAAATCAGGATTCACTCAAATTCAAATGAATTTAAGTAGGTTAAGGTCACGATCTATTTGTAAAATAAATGAGGCAGATCAATTTAATTAAAATTATATATTTTTAATCTACATCATTCATTTGTAAGGAATGGTGTGATTTAATGAACTTGACAATTTCAATCCGTAATACTTTTAATATTTCTCTGGGTGTGTCAGTGTTTTATTCAACCAATTTTCCTCTAAAAGTATACATCTTAAAAAATAACTTTTAATCCATTCACTTTTTTATTGATACGTTAGGTGAGTTAAAAAAGATGGATTAAAAAGTAGGTTTATATAGCATTACCTTAAAAACAAATAAAATAAAATAAAAAGTTTTTCTGTATAATAATTAAGAAGAATTCACATTATAAATTATAATTAAAATTTTTATATCTTTCTTCTATTGGATCATACTTTAATTATTTACCATAAATAATTTGAATAATCAAGAACATAAATATGGAGATCAAACAAACACCAAATTTTTTTGAATAATTTTAAAGTCGACACGTAAAAATTGAAATAGAATTCAAAACAAAATAAACTTAATATTGGAACATAGTTATTGAAGTAAAAAAAGAATATTAATGAAGGTGGAGAGAATATAGTTTTCTGGTTAAAATCGGAAAACTCACCCTCTTCCACCTTAGATGTGTATTTGGTTCAGATAAAATCAAATCCAACTAAAATGTCTATTTTTTGAAATTGAACTGAATTGAAATTCTAAAAATGTATAATTTTTCAAACTGAATTGATCAGTTCTTTTAGTTTGGTTGGATTAACTTTGGTTCGGTTTACATTGAAAGTTAACTAGCTTTTTGGTTAAAATCGAACCGGACATTCAATTATATCATATCAAATTGTACCAAATTAATTTTTTTAATTTAGTTTGATTATTCAATTTCGATTGGCTCTTGCACATTCTACAGCCACTGTAGAAAAATAATGATAGAGAAAGATTTTAGGGAGAAGTGAGGAAATAATATTTAGAGAAAGAGAAAAATTATATTAATTTTTTTAGAAATTTCATATGCGTCCATCTTATTTTATTCTTATTAATAATTAAATATATATTATAATATTATAATTACAAATTTTAATATAATAACGAAATAAGGAAGGATGAACTGCACTACCATCTTTATTATAAATTATTTTCGTATTCATCAAGATATTATTATTTTTAATCATTTCTCTATCTTTTTCAATCACCGATTATATTTCTTTTTTTTTCTTAATTTCCGATATCACCATTATTTTAATATTTAATTAATGTATTTTAATATACAAAAATTAAAAACATTCTGAAGTCAAATCTCATTTATTAGTATTGCTAGCATCTTGCTTATATCTATACATATATAGTTATGTAGAACTTATGAATTGCAGGCATTTAACATTTTCCTTCACTTTGATATTTGTAATGAATGTGAATGAATGGTGAGGAAATGTTGGTTCATTTTTGTCAAAAGGATTGATTATTTGTGAATCTAGATTCTTAAAACCAAACCAAACGACATGTAAGTAAACCAAACGACATGTGTGTTTAGTCTAAAATAGAAATGAATCAGATTGCGGGTCTGCTATCAATAATAATTCCCTTCCTTTATTTTGCATGTAAATGCAACTCATTTGACATATCGGTTTTTAGAAGAAAATAAATAATAGGCAAAATCAAAACTGGTGAAGTAACCAAAAAGTGTATGGAAAAGGTACAATTGTGAATGGACCTTTAGATGAAATTGAATTGGTCTCGTGAGAATGCACACCCATAGTTTGATTAACTTTAATTTAATATATAGTAAACTATTATGTTTTTTTATTGATGAATTGTATTTTTTAGAAGAATGGATCTCTGTCTTCTTTTTAATCAAAGACTTTATATTAGAATCACGGAATCGGATATAGAGTGTTTAAGAAAAAAAAACTTTGGAATTATAGTATTTCAAAAGTCGACATCAGACAAAAAATTGACGTTCCAGCTAACAAATGAGCAGACAGTTTCATTGATCTTTTAATAGATTCTCTCTCTGTATCATTTAAGAAGGGACGTATCCATTTTACTTATAAAAATACAATAATAAATATATTCTTTTTATTTTACACCTTATTAATTATAGTTTTGTAGTTTGTTTGTAGAGTATTTGCCGTTAATTATAGAAAGAGAAAATTGTGTATAAGAGAGAATTTCTTATAAGATGGTTCAAAAATCATGATTTGGTATTCTTATATGGGACAAAATAAATTGAGATATGTCCCTTCTTAAACAGGACGGAGGGAGTACAACAGAACTATCAAATGACTGACTCAACAAATTCTACAATCTTGGATTATACCTGCCATATAAAAGTGATTGTATGCTTGCCGTAAAAAAGCTTCAACTAAGAGGAGAGAATCACACTCGAATATTAGTCGGTGAATAGCATGTTGAATAAATTATGATAAAATGTCGTTAAAACTGATAGCTTCAGCAAGGAGGGGGTCCTGAGGGACGATAATCTTCTTGTGTGGATCGGTTGATTTTCAAGTGTATTTGCAAGACGGTTTTCTTTTACAAATCTTATCATCCGGAGTTTCCTTATTCGGGATTAGATGTTGTTAGAAGTTTAGATTGCTTTTGCTTTTGTAATTGACTTCGGTTTTGGTTTGTTTTAGCCATTGCCTTTTGTCTTCCACTCCTTTATGACTGTGCTAATACACTCATCATTTACCATAAAAAATAATATGTCGACTATGAGTAAACCTGTTCATGGGCCGGGTTTGGGCGGGCCGGGCGAGGCTTAGGCGGGCTTGACTTTTTTAAAGACAAGCCCAAGCCCGCCCAAATCCGGTTCGGGCTTTAAATATAGAGGAAATTACACCATTTACCAAAAAAAATGAAAATAATTATAAAACTATATGTTGACTTTTTTTCATTTACAAAAATCTTAATAATATTTACAAAAATACAAAAAAATAAAAAATAATATCAAACATACGGTGTATACTGTGGGTATAATGTCGGTATACTAATAAACTAACATTATATCAACATTATACTAAAATTATACCAACATTATACATACTGAGATTTTATTAATATTAAATAAAAATTTACCAAAATTACATCAAATCGTATACTAAAAATTAAATTAATAATATACTAAAATTATACTAACAGTATACCAAGAGTGTACACATCAAAATATACTGAAATTTTATTATTACATCAACATTACACCACATCGCATACTAAATATTAACCTAACAATATACTAAAATTATACTAACAATATACAAATTCTCTATTTCATTATCAAATATAGTGAAAAATACATATAAAAAAAATATACATGTTATCACCTAGAAAATATATATAAAAATTTATAATCGATATTACCGAAAATGTACTGAAATTATACCAAAATAAACCAAATATTATTTTTAAATTATCTGATTTATAGTTTTAATATTTCAAAATTATACCATAATTATACCGACATTATACAAATCGTACTTTTGTAATTAATTTTTATTTGTTTGGTACTTTTGTAATTAATTTTAAATCAACCATATTTTTGTAAATAAAAAAAGTTTACAGGTACTTTTATAAATATTTTTAAAATTTTAGATAGTTTTGTCATCGTCCCTTAAATATACTACCCAAACCCGGCCCTAATGCTCTATTTTTACGGGCTCAGACCGTGCTTGGGCGGGCTTACGTTGTTTTTTTATAATATTAGAAGCCCGAACCCGCCCATAAAAAATCACTTTTTTCGGGCTCGGGCTCGGTCCGGGCGTGGGACTAAAAATTGGTGTCCAAGCCCGGCCCTAAGAGGGCTGGCTTGGGCGGGCAGGCCGGTACCCAAGCCCATGAACAGGTCTAACTGTGAGCACCAATAAATTTTCATGCAAATCCATAATTACACAAGATGCATCAATCGAAGTTTGGCTGAACAGAACTGCATCAATGTTACACTTAAGAAAACCCAATGGAAGGGGTTGTCAAAAAATCAAAGACGGAGCATGCTTGTTTGGACCATGAAAGCAACGTTGAATAGATTGCCATAAAATAAGCTTCGAAACAGTCATACTCGATACTTGAACTGAAGAAGCAAACTTATTATTAAACACATAATTTTTAAAATTACCTTAGAGAGCCCATAAGAGCATCGCAACCCGCTATTGGTCTTCAACTGATGCACCATCAAAAACATTATCAAACCACTGATGAATACTTATGCAAAGAAAAGATTGAACGATAACTTACTCATCCTACAACAATATCTAGCAAACACACAGTTCAAAAAAGGATGCGGCATAGTTTCCTCTTCTACGGAGAACTTATTGGGATAGTCCGACTGCGATGACATGCCCTTGTTGGAGGACACAACAAACATAGTCTCCAAATGAAGATGCAAACCAATGTTTTAAAAACCAAACCGGTCGGTCAAATCGGTTAAACCGGGAACAGGGCAGTGGTCCGGTCTAAAACTGTAAAAAATCGATTTTTTTGGTTGGACCGGGTTTGACCAAATTGAATCGGTAAAAAATCGGGTTTTGAACGGTGAACCAGAAATTTTTTTTTAAAAAAAATTTATTAAATCGGCTGAACCGATCATTGAACTGGTTCAGCCGATTGAACCGGGAACCGGTGGCTTCACCAGTTGGGCCACTAGTTCGGTTTAAAATACTGATGCAAATCTTATGCGGCATTCTAAGATTCCACATTTGCTTCCACCCTTTCCATTCCACGCTATTATATCTGTATTCGGGACCATGAGACTCTTGTAAGCACTACGAACTGAGTATATACCACCGTGCTAAAAAAAACACCACCACCATTTATCCCTATGGCATCTTGACACGGGAGGAATCTTTAAAATCTCAACAACTGTAATACCCCAATTATTTGAAGATAAATAAGTCGTGCCACGTGTCGTAATTTCCGATAAGTTAAGTTAAGAAGAATTTAATTTAATTTTATCGGGAGTTTAGAATAATGTTTAGAAAGCGGATTAGTGGGATTTAAGGAATTTAATATTGAAAATTTTGGATGTGGAGGCATTTTGGGGCTAAATCGTAAATTGTGAAAAGTTTAGGGGCTAAAGTGCAAATTAGCCAATTAAGCCTCGAAAATAGGAATTTGAGGATTTTAACGGAAATAATATATTTTGAGATAGTATTATTTATTGGATATGAATAATACGTATATGATTTAATAGAAAGATTAATTGAATAAGTTTTGGATTAAATTGAAACATTTAAAAAGTTTCAAGGATCAATGTGTACTTTAGCCGGATTGTATATATCTTCCAACTCCTTCTCTATGAAGGTATCAGATCATCACTTTCATTTCATTTCTTTCTCTCGCTCGCCGTTTCAATTACGTTCCGTCGCTCGATCGTCGTTTCTCGTCCGTTTCTGACGTTTCTTAACTCGAATTGATCGTATTCCAGTGGTGTATCACGGTAAGCTTGACGTTTTATCGTTTGGACGGATATATTTTGAGTTATATCGATTCAAAGTTTTAGGCCACGAAACGATTTTATCGTTTTATCGATTATAGGATCGTTTTTGGATGTTTAGATGTTAGAATACGCGTTTTGGTTGAGTTTGGAGCGTTTTTACGTATATAGCATGTCGGAAACCCCGGAAATCGATTCCGGAGGATCGTGTACGATAGTACACGATCGTGTACTTGTGGTACACGAACGTGTACCATCCATGGTACACGAACGTGTACCAAGGTACACGAACGTGTACCAATATATGGTACACGACCGTGTACCAAGGTACACGAACGTGTACCATCAAGGTACACGAACGTGTACCTCCCTGCACGATCGTGCAACCCCCCTCGACCCTCGCATCCCCGATTTTTCGTATTCCTATTGAGTTAGTTTAACACTCGTCGCCGTACGCGCATGCCGAGAATTGAATGAAAAGTGATGTTCGATCCGTGAGCGAGTACGTGTGTGTTTATATCTCGAGTCTAGAATGTCTATCGAGTTAGACTCTCACTCGAGTTATGTTTGTCTGTTTCTTAGGTCCGGCAAGGCAACCAGCTACCGGACAAGGAGCTTGACGGAGGTCGCGTAATAAAGTTTTTGGGGAAAAAAGCAAGCAGTGAGTTTATATGTGTTTACTTTTGATGTATTGAAAATGCATTGCTTTTAAACGTAAAATGATTTATATGAATTGCATAACACGATTTGTTATCGAAAATGCTTTGTATGAAATACATGCATCATTATCTTGAAACCAGTATAGATCCGATGAAACATGCTTTCCTATTGGGCGGCAATAGGAACTACGTGATCACTAGTTAAGTTTAAGTTGTATACTCCTTCGATTGTGTTTGAAAATGTTTTGTTTGTTTGAATACGAAATTCATATCGATCGATCGTTGGACTTTAAGATGGACAGTCACCTTGGTTGAACTATCCCGGGACTGTACCAAATGGTATTGGTTGATCTGGTTGAACTATCCCGCAACCTACCAGCAAGATTAAGATATATCGTTTTGTTCGAAAGAAAGAATTCGGTTTTGATAATTCGATGAATCAAGGATTAGGGTTTCAATCGGAAGTTATATTTGGATGCATATGAATGAATGATTTATTGCATTGTTTTGTTTTATAGAATACTCAACTGTAAACTTATGAACTCACTCAGTTTCGACTGACCCCGTTGTTATAATCATTTTTCAGGTAAATAGTCTTTTGACGTGACAGGCTTCTATTCTTGCTTCAGAAGTCTGCTTAGAAGTATGTATAGAAGAAGTATGTATCAGTAGTGCTGCAGTAGACCAGTCCTAGATATGCATATAGTTTTGTCAAACGATCTAATGTATCTTTATACTTTGATGTTTGTAAACTTGAATGGTGTTACTGCGCTTTAAACCGTTTGTTTTTGATGTGCGAAACAGGGCAATGCTTGATGTGGCATCGCATTGTAAGACCCTAGTTTCTATTGATGGTTTTCAGAAAATGTACATAGATGTTTAATATCTTTCGTTAAAAAGCTTTTCTGAAAACGCTTGCTTGTTTATATCGCAAAAAGTTTGTAGTGGTTTTAGGCTTGCTACGGGTTTCGGAGCTACCACTCCCATTCCCTAGCGCCGGTCGCGGCTCGAGTTTCGAGGATGGAAATCGGGTCGTGACAATGTTGGTATCAGAGCAATGGTTTAGTTTCCTAGGCCATTGCCTTATGTTTTGTTTGTTATGTGATCCTAGGATTGACAATGCCTTTAGGTTAAGATAGGAACTACTGCAGCTATAGGATTCGAATTATGTCATTGAATTGTCTTCGTTTGTTTTCGCGCTTTCAACTCTTATCTATAGGATGTGAGTTTGTTGTACGTGTGATCGATAGTATACGGATGCCTTTGTTTGCATATATGATTAGTTTTGCGCTTAGAAGTAAGAATATGTTTATCGTATGATTGCTGATCGGGGCGTTGTTTGCTTTGGTCAGGATGGCTGGCCAGAGACAAACTAGATCGCGTAGCGCTATGGCACGAGCAATAGCTGGAGAGGCTCAAGATGAGTCTTCTGTCCAGGGTGGACAGCAGGAACCGGCTGGAGCAGCTGGAGGAGGCAGAGGACAAGCTGCCAATGTGCAAGAACCAGTGCAGGCACCAGGAATGCCTCAACCAGTGAATTTTGGAGGATTTAATATGGAACAGTTTTTAACTGGAATTGCGACTATGGCAACAACTCACGTGGAGAACCAGACTATGCAACGGGAGCAATTGCTGCAACAACAGCAACATCTAATCGGGAATGTGGGTAGAGATATTACTTTGGCTTACATGCGTCTTAAGCCAACTGCATTCAACGGTACTGGAGATGCGTTGGATTTTCTGGACGAAGTGGAGCGTAACGCTAGACGTCTCCAAGCTAATGAAAGGCATTCTATTATGATGATAGAAATGTCGTTGAAAGGACCAGCAAAGGATTGGTTTCAACGTGTTATTCAACCGACTATGGATCAGATGACATGGGCTGAGTTTGTTAATCGCTTTAGAGAGTCCTATCTACCGTACTCAGTAACTGAGCTGCATCGGGATCGATTACTGAATTTGGAAAAGGGAGATAGGTCGGTGCAGGAGTATGTTACGGATTTTACAAGATTGAGTCGTTTTGCACCAGACCTAAATGTGGATCCAGTTAGAGTGAATACGAGGTTCGTAAAGGGATTAGGACCTGAGTTCGTGAGCTTGATGTCGAGTGTGACTAGGGATTTGGTTCAGCTAATTGATAATGCTCAACAAATCGAGTCTACCCTGATTAGATACGGGAGACTTCCAGATCCCTCTGATCGAGTGCCGACTAGAAATGAGAATGTGCATGTGGTGCAGAGTGCTCCAGTACAGTCTCATGATGGAAACTTCCCTAGACCTCAGCGTAATCGAGAACGTAAAAGAGCTAGATATGATTCACAAGCTAATACGTTTGGAGAAGGATATAGTGCAAGGACAACAAGTGATGCAGGAGTGGAACCTCCTATTTGTCAGACCTGTAACAAGAGGCATTACGGAGTGTGCCATCTTGTCTCAGGAGCGTGCTTTAATTGTGGTCAGTATGGTCACTTTGCTAGACATTGTCCGAGACAGATACCTCAAGGCTCAATGACCACTGTGGTGCAACCTTCCTACAACCAACAGAGGACTGCGTATCAGGCAGCATCTGGATATGGTCAGACAGGAAGTACTTTTACCGGCCAGAGAGGCCGTGGATATGGAAATCGTGGAGGAAGGAATGGTGGAGGTCGTGGTGCTGGTCAGACTTCACAGGCTGGTGGGGGTCAAGCCAGAGTTTTTGCTCTGAATCCGCCAGAGGCACAAGAGTTTGACGATAATGCTCAAGGTATCTTTTATAACTCTTATGGATGTGTTAGTTTGTTTTGATAAGTATGTGGTTAAGATTTAAATTCGAGGACGAATTTATTATAAGGTGGGGTGAATGTAATACCCCAATTATTTGAAGATAAATAAGTCGTGCCACGTGTCGTAATTTCCGATAAGTTAAGTTAAGAAGAATTTAATTTAATTTTATCGGGAGTTTAGAATAATGTTTAGAAAGCGGATTAGTGGGATTTAAGGAATTTAATATTGAAAATTTTGGATGTGGAGGCATTTTGGGGCTAAATCGTAAATTGTGAAAAGTTTAGGGGCTAAAGTGCAAATTAGCCAATTAAGCCTCGAAAATAGGAATTTGAGGATTTTAACGGAAATAATATATTTTGAGATAGTATTATTTATTGGATATGAATAATACGTATATGATTTAATAGAAAGATTAATTGAATAAGTTTTGGATTAAATTGAAACATTTAAAAAGTTTCAAGGATCAATGTGTACTTTAGCCGGATTGTATATATCTTCCAACTCCTTCTCTATGAAGGTATCAGATCATCACTTTCATTTCATTTCTTTCTCTCGCTCGCCGTTTCAATTACGTTCCGTCGCTCGATCGTCGTTTCTCGTCCGTTTCTGACGTTTCTTAACTCGAATTGATCGTATTCCAGTGGTGTATCACGGTAAGCTTGACGTTTTATCGTTTGGACGGATATATTTTGAGTTATATCGATTCAAAGTTTTAGGCCACGAAACGATTTTATCGTTTTATCGATTATAGGATCGTTTTTGGATGTTTAGATGTTAGAATACGCGTTTTGGTTGAGTTTGGAGCGTTTTTACGTATATAGCATGTCGGAAACCCCGGAAATCGATTCCGGAGGATCGTGTACGATAGTACACGATCGTGTACTTGTGGTACACGAACGTGTACCATCCATGGTACACGAACGTGTACCAAGGTACACGAACGTGTACCAATATATGGTACACGACCGTGTACCAAGGTACACGAACGTGTACCATCAAGGTACACGAACGTGTACCTCCCTGCACGATCGTGCAACCCCCCTCGACCCTCGCATCCCCGATTTTTCGTATTCCTATTGAGTTAGTTTAACACTCGTCGCCGTACGCGCATGCCGAGAATTGAATGAAAAGTGATGTTCGATCCGTGAGCGAGTACGTGTGTGTTTATATCTCGAGTCTAGAATGTCTATCGAGTTAGACTCTCACTCGAGTTATGTTTGTCTGTTTCTTAGGTCCGGCAAGGCAACCAGCTACCGGACAAGGAGCTTGACGGAGGTCGCGTAATAAAGTTTTTGGGGAAAAAAGCAAGCAGTGAGTTTATATGTGTTTACTTTTGATGTATTGAAAATGCATTGCTTTTAAATGTAAAATGATTTATATGAATTGCATAACACGATTTGTTATCGAAAATGCTTTGTATGAAATACATGCATCATTATCTTGAAACCAGTATAGATCCGATGAAACATGCTTTCCTATTGGGCGGCAATAGGAACTACGTGATCACTAGTTAAGTTTAAGTTGTATACTCCTTCGATTGTGTTTGAAAATGTTTTGTTTGTTTGAATACGAAATTCATATCGATCGATCGTTGGACTTTAAGATGGACAGTCACCTTGGTTGAACTATCCCGGGACTGTACCAAATGGTATTGGTTGATCTGGTTGAACTATCCCGCAACCTACCAGCAAGATTAAGATATATCGTTTTGTTCGAAAGAAAGAATTCGGTTTTGATAATTCGATGAATCAAGGATTAGGGTTTCAATCGGAAGTTATATTTGGATGCATATGAATGAATGATTTATTGCATTGTTTTGTTTTATAGAATACTCAACTGTAAACTTATGAACTCACTCAGTTTCGACTGACCCCGTTGTTATAATCATTTTTCAGGTAAATAGTCTTTTGACGTGACAGGCTTCTATTCTTGCTTCAGAAGTCTGCTTAGAAGTATGTATAGAAGAAGTATGTATCAGTAGTGCTGCAGTAGACCAGTCCTAGATATGCATATAGTTTTGTCAAACGATCTAATGTATCTTTATACTTTGATGTTTGTAAACTTGAATGGTGTTACTGCGCTTTAAACCGTTTGTTTTTGATGTGCGAAACAGGGCAATGCTTGATGTGGCATCGCATTGTAAGACCCTAGTTTCTATTGATGGTTTTCAGAAAATGTACATAGATGTTTAATATCTTTCGTTAAAAAGCTTTTCTGAAAACGCTTGCTTGTTTATATCGCAAAAAGTTTGTAGTGGTTTTAGGCTTGCTACGGGTTTCGGAGCTACCACTCCCATTCCCTAGCGCCGGTCGCGGCTCGAGTTTCGAGGATGGAAATCGGGTCGTGACAACAACGTCCCTTGTATTGATGACGTCATACAACAAACCCACATCCTATTCATTGCTTCCTATGCAAAATGAACCGTCATAATTTTGGTTTGGTTTTACGGTTCGATTTTTACACATGTTACTCCATGTCACCATTTCTAACATAAACTAGCTAAAAGCACGAACTTGTAATTATTTAATAAGTTAACTTATTGGTTTTTCTATAAATATTTAAACAAAGGATCAATTCACCCTCTAATTGTAAAAATCAATCAAATACATCCCTATCGCACCCGCGTTTGAAACACACACTCCATAAAAAATAGTAAAAATTGTTATTGTTATTGTTATTTTTTCAATCCTTCAAATTAGTATTTGAAGATTTTTTTAAAAAAAAAATTCTACAATTTCAAAAATTTATATATTAAATAATTTTTTTAAAAAAAATATTTAATTTTGTTATACTGTTTTCATCCCTCCACCTCACTGCCGCTGCACACACACCGACAACCGACGCTGCCGGTATCTGCCGCTTTTTCTCGCTAAGAAGGAGCGATCTGCTCCTTCTCGGACGGCAACGGATACTGGAAGCGGCGGCAGTGGTGGGTATGTGGCGGCGGTCGGCCAGTCAAAATGAAGCGGAGACGGGGGTTAGAATATAACGGGTAAATTAAAATTAATTAGTATTAAGTAGGCTTAATTAGTACTATTAAATTAAGTTCAATTAGGTAGCGGGTCATTTCTCACTCTCTTTGGTGTTTTTAATCAACTTTGTATGGTTGCGGGTTTGTTTATTGAGGGGGTGAATTGATCCTTTGTTTATAATTTTTTTTTATATATTATTTGAGGTATATTTCATTAATTCATAAATGTTATTGAAGCACCTTATTGTTATTTGGTTTAATGTCTTAAAAAACCCTGACCTTTCATCCCCTTTTCAATCCTATCCTGACGTTGCAAATCTGTCAATTTTACTCTATTTTGTATTTTTTTCATTTCAATTGTACCCTAAAGCATAAAATTGACTTTTTTTTATTTGGTAAAAATTCTCTAAATTAACCATTTTTGCATTAGATTAACTTTTTATATTAAATTGACCATTTTTAAAATAAATTATTGAACTTTTGTCAAATAAAAAAAGGTTAATTTTATGCTTTAGGGTACAATTGAAATGAAAAAAATGCAAACTGGGGTAAAATTGACAACTTTTCAACGTCAGGGTATAATTGAAAAGGGGATGAAAGGTCGGGGTTTTTTAAGGCATTAAGCCTTGTCATTTTTAGAAGGACTTAAGTGGCAATGTGCCCCCTAAATTTGCAATCAATGGGCAATTACCACCTAAATTTGCAATCAATGGGCAATTAACACATATATTAATTTTGTGGGAAAATCAGTACACAAACTTAATGATTATGGGCAATTTACCCCATTTTGGCAATTTGCACCCTCAATTTGTAAGTTAATTGTCTCTTAAATTGACAATTTGCCCCCTTAACTTATAAGTTAATTTGCCAAAATGAGCTAATTGCCTATAATTAACAAGTTCGTATACTGATTTGCCAACAAAGTTAATTTGTGTGTTAATTGCCCATTGTTTACAAGTTGAAGGGGCAAATTGCAACTTAAGTCTTTTGAGAAGTTAGAACACCAAAAAAGTTTACTAATTCCTTTCTTTTTTTTCTAAGGCCAAATGTTGTAAAAAGGCCAAACCTTTCACAAAAATTTCACAAAAGTCCTGACCTTTCAATTTTGTCGATTTTGGCCAAAAACTGATTATTTGGTTTCACAAAAGTCCCGACCTTTCAATTTTGTCGATTTTGGCCAAAAATGAATTATTTGGTTTCACAAAAGTCCTGACCTTTCAATATTTGATATGCCACATAGGCGCCACATAGGCGTCACATAGGCAAATTGAAATCAAATTGAGAGTTGGCCACAACTGAAACCAAATAATTTGTTTTTGGCCAAAACCGACAAAATTGAAAGGTCAGGACTTTTGTGAAACTTTTGTAAAAGGTTTGGCCTTTTTACAACATTTGCCCTTTTTCTAATCCCTTTCTTAAAATATGATTTTATTCACCAATAGAGTCAATGACACGATTTCCACTCATTGAAATTGACCCTTACGTCGTCATCTTGCACGCTTTCGTTCTTGGTTCAAAGCAGAACAGGCAATCAAAAATATTAGTGAAGAAACGGACCAGATGATGGAGGATGCTGCTGCTCTTAATCTACCCAATCCAATTCGCTGCATCGTTAAGCTTGGTTTGTCTCTGACTTCTTAATATATACCTCATTACTAGCTTAATTTGATGAACAAATCAAGTTTGTTTGTTAGAATTTATATATCTGCATGATTCAGGAAGTAAAAGATTCAATCTTTATGTTGAAATGCTATGATTCTTGTGATATTCAGGGTATGCATGAGCTTATTCCATAATACCCACATATGCAAAATGCGAAATTTTCACAAGAAACTGATGGATTTGGTTCAAGAAATTTCATTTTTTTGTGTCTGTGTATATTGGTAATTGATGTGTCATAGTACTTGATGCAGGAGGTGCAGCAATTACTTGCAAGAATGAGCTAGAGAAGGTAAATGAACACAATCTTGAGACTGTGTCCTCTCACCTAAGGCAAGCTTTTATTACTGGGTCCGGATCACAAAAGGTTCTTGGGATGGATTGGAGCAGGGCTCCTGGAAAATCGGAAATTTCCTGCGATGTGAATGATTTTGAACAACAAACTTCGTTTGATTCCAGCAGTTTTGTTGTTGTTCATGGAGCAGGTTAATTTCTTAACTTTACTATTGAATCATACATTAAACATGACCGTGAATGGTTTTGGGCCACTTTTTTTATTCTTAAGGATGTTATAGCACAGATTTTACGCGAGCAAACAAACAAATTTTAATGTTGTTTGTGTACACAGTGTTGTTTTGAGATCAATAAGATTGACTACATTTCTGGATTTAGGCTCTTTTGGGCACTTTCAGGCTAGCAAATCAGGAGTTCATAAGGGAGGATTGAGCCAGCCACTTGTCAAGGCTGGTTTTGTTGCCACACGTATTTCTGTGAGATTTCTCTTTTTTCCCTTTGCTCCTTATTTCTAGAAATGTCCCTGACCTTATGGTGCTACTAGTTCTAAATTCTAATTAGAGGAACGTTGTCATTGTAATAGGCAATAGAGTTAAATGGTGTTTTTCATCCTTTATATTAATTTACTGCCACTTCTAAAGACTTGGAGTATGAGGTTTTCCTTTCATACCTAAGCTTCCCTTAAATGTCTAAAGACGGCTGATGCCATAACTAACTCTTCAAGTTGTTCTCCTAGAGCATCAAGTGGCTTCCTTTTTTTTTAATTCTCTTGATGCTTTTATAGCATTATGCGACTCCTTCTCGGATCATAAGAAGACAAAAGTCCAACAAAAAGTGACCGCACTTGCTAATGAACTCTAACTGTTTTTTTATGGGATAATTTTTAATGGAACAATTTGATATTGACTTCTTTTAAAATTGATTGGAGTGGTAGTATTTCATATCTATAGATTCTTTGTGCTTCTTATGATATGAAAATGTGTCATTGCCTCAGTGGTCGTCGTATATAGATTATTGACGGAACATACATCTTGCACATAATTATGTTTTATTTGATCTTATGCTTTCTTTCAGGTTACAACTCTCAATCTTGAAATTGTTCGAGCACTAGCTAGAGGTACTGATCTAGTAACTGAAGGGAATTGCTATTATATCTATCTTTATTTGCATTCCTTCTCCTCTGATCACTGATTGAAGGAAACAGTCTATGCGTTTCACTGTAAGCATATAAGAAATACTGATCATCTGCTGTTTAGGCAAGTATCATTCTGCATTCTGTAGTGCTTGCTTCATAATGGGTTTCAACTTTCAAACAACAGTGTCCATTATCATGGGCTTTCGTCTATTCAATATGTCAGCATGTGCACGCATGAACTCATATAACATTTATGTTAAATTCCCATCACATTTATGGCAGTAGCGAACTCTTGTTATCATTCTTTGCCTGTTAGCTTCTAGATACCCTCACTGGAGGAAATGTTTATGATTACCAGAATTATTTAAAATATGTCATGTTCACAGATAATAATGAATTTCCTACCTTCTGATAACATTGCTTCCTCAAATAGTTGCATATTATGGTGGCATAAGAGTGGAGACTTAAGATAACAAACAAGCTAAAGAACCGGTACAAAAAGACGACTTATTATCAAAGTATTGGCTGCACTTTAATTTATATTGGAAAAATTGATTTATACGCCCTATGCGCAAGGGAAAATCACTAAACCTAATATATTTATTTCTGTCTTTCTTTTGTCTTTTCTCATTGGTTTTGTTAATTTTATGCTTTCAATGTTGTTGCTATGCAATGTTATTTTTTGAAATAGCATACTATCATTTGTATCGAGTGTAAATCTTCCCATCTTCTTATCATATTTGAATTCTTGATTTGGCATTCTGTTTTATTTGAATGTGGTATCTTACTGCTGTAAAATCAAGATGCCACTTGAAATCTTCAAGTGCATTCCATCAAATGCTTCTTAATTTCTTCTCATTTGTCATTCCCATACTTTGTTTTTGGATGCGGACTACATTGCTAACAGTTTCTTATCTCGCAGAGGGGATTCCTTCCATTGGAATGTCTCCATTTTCATGTGGATGGTCAACCTCACAAAGAAATGTTAGGCATTGAACAAGAGTTGAATTATTTATTTTCGTAAGCTTTATGCATGCAATATGGGATTTCTCTTCCAATTTCTTTAAGAAGGGCATTTTGCCCTATCTAATCCTCTATTCGTTTCCTCAGATAACATCAGCTAATTTGTCAATGGTAGCGAAGGCGATCAACTCTGGATTTATACCTGTAAGATTCAATTTCTATTGTACTTTAAAGCTTGAAAATTTATATAATGCTTTTTTTTTTGTTGATATTTCTCCTTCTAAAGGGACTTCGCTTAACTCAAATGTACATGAGCCAGATTATATCCTATTATGCTCTTGTTTGTCAAGTAAAACGCCGATGATGTCAGCTGTAAAATGGAGAACAAAAATTCTTTGAATGTTCTGTCCATATATGGGAAAAGGCGAATAGCCTCTAGAATGTATTGCTTTAACTTTAACTTCAAAAGAGGAATAGAATTAAGGGGAGAGATCTAACTAGATTTGCACTAAGGTGTAGTTAAATTGACTCACATGTAAGGTTTTCCTATCGCATGAAAGTTCTTCCTTCACATGGCTCATCTGCCATAATGCAGCCTCACATCCTGCTCATTTGCTGAGAGGCTCTTAAACAAGGCAAACCGGTGATTTTCCAATCACAAAGGAACAGTTCCACTCTTGTGCCTATCCTCACCCTCATGTTCAGTCATAAATAACAAAACGCATCTGGTGAGGGAAAAGAAAGAAGAAATAAATACTGAACCTTATACTTTCAGATGCACAAAAGCAGTTTATAGGCCATCCCTATCCATGGGAGACGTAATGGATCCTGCCTTTTCAAGAAGTTGGCTGCTAACTTCCAGCCCCTTTTATAAATGGACTGACTGGAGTCTGGACCGTAGCTAAATATTCAAATAAAAGTATTGTTATGGGACCATTCTTCTCCAACAGGCTGTCCTCATGCGTGAAAGAATAATTACAAGCTGATATGTAAAATGAAGTCATCAATTTCTATTTTACACATTAGTGTCCATTATCAGTGCTAGAGCAGCTATTACTTGATCTTTATTGTTTCATCATAGATGGCTTCCGTATCAATATGTTCAGTTCATATCTCCTTTTTGGTGGGCCTATTTGCTGTAGAGAGCTGAAGTTATGCCAAACAAGTTGCTGATGATAATTCTCAATGATTTAGCACTAATGGAAAAAGCCTCATTGCTTTATCTGCTAGCATTTAAGTTCTTGCTGATCTATAAATGTCATATATTGGCTTGTTAGGAGGTGTATTTCTAGGGTGATGGTGGGGAGCTAACAACATTTGTTTGTGGCCACATAAGTCAATCACAAAATATTTTTCGTGCAAACTTTTTATTACGTATTTTCTCGAGGTTTGGAAAATTTTGATAATTTCCATATGGTATCATGATGTTCCTGGTTGACTTTCCTTTCCCTCTTACACTCTATTATCTTGTTTAGTATGATCAGATATATTCATTTCTTATGTAGGTTCTACATGGGGATGCTGTCCTTGATGAATTACTGGTATGGTCTCTCCAGGGATATTATTACATCGTGACTAAACAAGTAAAACTAATATTTTCTTCAATTCCACATTTGATCAGGGGTGCACCATACTGAGTGGTGATGTTATTATACGCCATCTTGCAACATACTTGAAACCAGAATATGTTGTTTTCCTTGTATCCTTTTTCTCATAACTTGGTTCCTTCATATGTTTCCTTATATTGGATACAGCTTACTTAATAAAGTACCTAAATGTTCACATTTTATCTTGTGCAAAACACAGTCAGAATCTCGACTATAATTCCGATGCTACTGCATTATGACCGTGACTGTGTCACAATTTTTAATACAGCCTGCCTATTTAATGGTGTGATAGCTTAATGAAGCAATCTCAATAGTAGTTGTCTTGACTAAGTAATTACAAGGATTGTATCTTGACTTGTAAAACTCAATAGTAGTTGTCTTGACTAAGTAATTACAAGGATTGTATCTTGACTTGTAAATCTGTGGAGTTGACTCGTAGAGTTTTTACTTCATAGTTTGCTTTTGAAAGGCACAGTTGTTATCCAATTAACAAAGATTAAAGACAGATGTTCCGGGTGTTTATGACCGTCCGCCTACAGATCCTGATGCAGTACTATTGAGGGAGATCGGTAAGTGCTCATGTTCACCCTATATATTGAGCATGTTTCTTTGAAACCAGATGGGCATTTAATAAATTTTTCAACCATTACAGCTGTGAATGAGGATGGAAGCTGGTCTGTTGTGGACCCGAGACTTCAAAATACAAACAAGACAGGTTTGTGGCGGTAATTAAGCTTTGATATTGCATTAGCATATTTGGATATTCAGGTGTATGGTCATGCTATATGCATCATTTGTGATTGATTTATAGAGTATTTGACCTTAGAATTTTTCATTTTCATTTTCTTGGAAATTACTATATAGATTTGCAGATTGATTCTCCTATTATGTCTTCATTGCAGTAACGATTTAGGAGAAGATTCATAGTTTAGATGAACAACCATTTTTATAAGCTTGTTGATTCAAGTGCTAAATGTGTCTTGTTTATATTGTTATTGTCATTCGACATTTGCTCTGTTGTTCAATCATAATGCAAGATACAAAAATAACCATTTCAGCTTTTATCGGCAGTTGAAATAACCGTAGCAGCTCATGATACAACTGGAGGAATGGAGACCAAGATATCAGAAGCTGCAATGATTGCAAAACTCGGGATTGATGTCTACATAGTGGAGGTGGTAACTTTTAAGACGAGAGCTTGCTAATTAAATTTTGGTGCCATAGTTATTTAAAAAAATTGAAAGCTAAATACAGGCTGCGACAAGTCACTCGCTCAGAGCGTTAAGAGGAGAAGTGCAAGGCGCCATTCCTGACGATTGGCGTGGGACTGTCATTAGATTTGCCGACAAAGGAATTGGCAGTACGTAAAACCAACATATACATCATTCACTGAGCTCTGAGGCATCTGCAATGCGCAATTATTGATTCTGTTTAGGAGTGAGTTGTGTGGTTGTGGTTTGACAGAAAAGACATTTACAAATGTGCTTCCCCTACAAATACAAACCCCCAAAGTTTTGTAGATTCAGGCTTGAAGATATTTATACTGCCAAAATGGTTATATGAAAGATTTAAAATGTTGAAAAGAAATAGAAAAATCATTCTTTATCATCCTTACCTCAATTGCCATGACCTAAAATTGGATATTGTCAATTTTGGAATTATTTTTTTCAGAACTGACAGAATTTCCTATCATTACCATTTCTAGTCAACAATCTTCTATTATTACTGACATTTATATCAGGCTTACATGGAAAGAAAAGTAGTATCTGTAAACAATCTGAAACTAAAGGAGTAAGCCAAAAAAATCATTATTGATTGATATGGACTGGACAAGTGAAATGCTTCACTCTTCTACTTCTTTAAATTTCTCATGTTCAATATCTTAGATCGGGATTCCTTGAAGTTCATTTGAATTTGAGGGAGTGATCTACACCGTTCATAGATTATTTTAATTACAATTATAACTTTTTAATCTACACCTTTACAATGAATGATGTAGATCATAAACATGACCCTCTCAATTATAAAATGAACTTGAGGGGATATCAATTCTTAATATCTTAGAAAAGAAGTGAAGCAAAACTTTGAAAGATAACAAAAGAGAGAAAGGACGTTAATGAGAGCCAAAATAAGGATGAGTTAAATTGAAAAAAATAAATATAGAATTACTAATAAAATTAATTGTTATGGACTAAACAAGTAAAAGATGATTTATATCCCACCATCCAAATTAAGACAAGCATAACCATATTTACATCTTCTGGGTATCATAAGATCACAAATTTAAAAATAAGAGAACCACCACCAAAACCATCAACTTTTTTCCACAACACATTTCATAAAGGAATCATCCAAGGATAGTGTACATACTTCTCCAAAAGTAATCGAAACCCAAAAAAAAAAAAGGCAAATCTATGAGGAAAGGAAACTGTAAGAAGTTTGAAACATTCAAAGGTGCTAAGAAGCATAGTGTAACTGGCAGATGCAGCTTCTCCACACCAGAAAGCACCAAAATATAAATAAATAATAAAAGGCGGCTTAATCATAAGTCTACTTATAACTGGAGAGCACATCTCATGTAAATTGTTTTTCAAACGGGTGGCGCACTGCTTAAACTACAATTATCAGCAGTCAACAACAGACATGCCCAACAAAGCAAGCAACAATCACTTTGGACCAATGTCCTTAAGAGCACAAATCTGCTCCTCTCCCATGGAAGACATCACAGTCACAACCAAATCTTTCCCGTCACCAAATCCATCCTTGATCTGCATAGAAACATAGCAACCACAACTCTCATTAGACATCAAGCAGCTAGAATCATTTTAGTACTTGGCTAAAATGACGATTAATTACTGTGTTCAATGAGAAAAATTGTCCATTCCTCTCTGTCTATCAGCATTTGCTTTCATCTACTAGGTTCATACAAGTAAAATGGCAAATTGTATCTAAGAGTAGACATAGGAAGCATTGGGAGGGAGAGAATTCAACAGGGAGGGATGCAAACACAAGCATTGGGATTTCTGGGGGAGGGTAATTCTCTTATTCCACAATGCAAAACAGAAATCCTATCCAACTAATTCACAGCTAACCATCCAGGAAGTTATCTCAACCTTCATAGTAGATTTTGTAACCATAATCAATCAGTTCCTACTAACTCTGGTAAAAACATTCTAGAAAAGAAGAACCGAGTACCTCAATTATGCAATAGAGCCTGTAGAGGGCAATGGCAGATCAATTATACTATTTTCTATTGTACAAAGCAAGGAGCAATTACAAGTGCTAATCACAAATATTTTTCTTTTGTCGACTGTTTGTATGTAAAACAGGGAGGGAGGATTTATCCATCAGAAATGAAAGTAGCTCATTCAACACTCACCTGAGTAAGCAGAGTGTCATCAGTGGGAAGCCTCAGGTCATCCTTGGTATTACCATTCTCAGTCAGCAGACTAACCTGAAAATTCAGTAAAACATAATAATTCAAACTTCAACCATACCATCTTAAAAATGAAGAGAAGATAATAACAAACAAAGGGACAAAGCGCAATCTTACAAATCCATCCTCAGAAATATCGATCAGCTGGTAATCAGTACGGTTAACATGGGGAACCTGTAAACATTATTCAAAGGCATTTACAACCAAACTTTACACAAAACATCATCAAATAATTACATTAAGGAACGGGCAGAGGAAATTCATACATCACAATTGTGGGAAGAAGGAACAATATCCTCCAGCTTCTTGCTATTGAAGATATCAATAGCAACAAAATGACACTTAGCATGTCCGTGCTTTCCGGTCTTCGAGGTTGAAACCTCAACAACCTGTCATAACAAAAATCAACGAGTCAATAACACAAAACTCAGTCAGCGAGTTGATGATACGAAACTCATAGGTAAAACTAATGAGCAGTAATTTCTGCAACTTAATTGAAAATCTAGATTTCAACAACACAATCCACACTAAACCCTAATTTCCTATAGTTCAATAAACGAAATTCAAAAATCAAATCCGAATAAAATTTACAGTACAGTTTAATAAACAACAGATCTTCCGTAAATCAAAACAAATCATCAAATCAAATGCATAAAAAAAGATCTAAATAGAATAATTACCTTACAGGGGCGGTTCTTGATAACGATGTATCCATTCTTGCGGATTGTTCCGGCTTGCTGAGGGTAGGTTTTGGAAGCTCCGGCGTCGGCCTTTGACTCAAAGTGATGCTCCTCGTCCGACATGGCGGCGGCTGATAATTTTTCTCGATGAACTCGGAGGTGAACAAAAATAAAGGGTAAAGAAAAGCAGCGTGACAAGAAAGCTATATCAGAATTTTGTGGTATATATAGGGGTAAATAAGGAAAATGACCACGAATTAGGGTTTGTTGAAAAGGAAATTATAAAAAGATTTTGAACCGTTGGATTAATCTGAATAAAAATATCTTGTCCATTTGTGCGTGCGTTTTATCCACGCTAGCTTTACACGTGGGCAATAGCTACTATACTGATAAGTGTCTATTTATTATCGAATTTTTATTTATCTTGTTTTCTTGAATCTTTGGAATTCTTTATTTATTCAAATTCAAATTATTATCCATAAGTTTCAAAATATACATCAACTATATTGTCCCTTATTTAATCGAAAAGCCAAATTTTATTTAAAAAAAAATCAGTCGGACCATATGAGATATTTCATTAGAGTTTGCAAAAATTAGACAGGTTCGCAAAGAATTGAAATTGTAATTTGTAACCATAATTCAGTTATTTAAAAAATACTAGTGCCTCTGAAAAAAAATAGTGTACCGTTACATGCTTTCACATTCGTAATATAATTCGCCAATTTATATTCTATTAATTTATTATAAAAATAATAAATATTTTTTTTCTATTATCAAAATAATTTCCGCATTAAAATATTGGTTCACCGTAAGAAACTAGTTTAAATATGAAATGATATTTGGTTAATTTATTTATAAATTACAATTAGATAAATTTTATGCGTGATTGTCATTGCAAAGCATAGCTGCATCGAAAATTATTTTCTTTTGAGATGAAACTTATATTTTCCATTTTCTACCGACAATTAAATATCTTTGATAATAAAAGAAAGTTCATGTTGGTCAATCGTTATTTATGCGTCTATAATATTTCTTTCTACGTACTATTTTATTTTAAAATGACAATTATAATGATAACAATATGATATATCTGAAAATAATTTCACATTGAATTTAATGACTCTATTTTGGTAAAAATTAAAGTATATAAATAATAAAATTCAAATGTAACAAATATTATTATGATTAAAATAATTATTAATTTTATTATAAAAAATACATAGATATTTTTTTTATATAAGATTAAATAAATTTTAAATTTTAAAAACATAGTGAACTTATTTAAAAAAAATTGAACAACTTTGTATAATTTTATATACATAAATTTATACAAAAAAATTAGATTTTTATTTTATTTTATTGACTTTACCATTGTCAGACCATAACCAACCATCTCTGGTTGCCGAAGTTCGACGATTTTAGTGGATTTAATATATTTATATGGCTTAATGCTTTAAAAAAATCCCGACCTTTCATACCCTTTTCAATCCTATCTTAACGTTGAAAATTTATTAATTTTACCCTATTTTGCATTTTTTTTCATTCCAATTGTACCTTAAAGCATAAAATTGATCTTTATTTATTTGAAAAAAGTTCAAGAAGGTTCTTTAAAAATAGTCAATTTAATATAAAAAGTTAATCTAATGCAAAAAGGGTCAATTTAAAGAATTTTTTTTGAAATTTTGCCAAATAAAAAAAGTCAATTTTATACTTCGGGCACAATTGAAATGAAAAAAAATATATATAATATGATAAAATTAACTGATTTTCAACGTCAGGGTAGAATTTGAAAGGGGATGAAAGGTCAGAGTTTCTTTTAAGACATTAGAGCATCTCCAATGCAATGCTAAAATGAAGTGTTAATGCCATAATTTAGTATTTAATCTTAAAATGCATCTCCAATGTAGTGCTATAGTTTGTGCTAAATTTAGCATATGCTATATCACGTGCTAAATTTAGCACAGATTATAGCATATGCTAAACTATAACAACCAATAGCAATCCATTATTAATTACAATTTTATCACGGTTATTTTTTTCATTTATTATTTTAACCTTTTTTTTTTACTTTTCTACTTTTTCATTTTAAATTTTGTGCTTCCATTTAATTTTGCGATATCGATTTGATTTTTTAATAGTAGACCATACATCAATATAATAAAAAACATTAAATAATTTATTTTTATATAATTCATCGGTTCTTTTAATTTTTTTTTTGAACATCTCATTATTATATTAAAAAAATTTACATAAATTTTAGTTTAAAATATCTTATTAAAAAAATTATTAAATAATTAACAATTAAATAAAATTAAGAGATAATTATCCTAATAAATAATTATAACATATCGTTTTAACTTTGTGCATTGGAGTAAAAATTGAAATGATATGCTATCTATAGCATTTTACCACTTTTTCATGCTAAATTTAGCATAAAAAGTAGCATTCCATTGGAGATGCTCTTAGGCTTTCTATATTCATGTCATGTCATACTTCAAATTTCAAGTAAATCTAACAATCTTTAGATTTTAATAGTGGATCTAACGTTAATTTAAGTAGATTTTAATAGTGGATCTAACGTTAATTTAAGTAGATTTTGATAAATTTTATTTTATTGTAGGGTTAACTACTATTATTCTCATGAGTTTACAATCGAATTATTGTTTTCCTCTCAAGTTTTAAAATACAATTATTTTCACTTCACATTGTAATTCTTTTTGCCTAACACCCTCTTATAAAAGGGGTTTTCAGTTATATACAACATAAAAGTTAAGGCGAAAATGGTGATTTTTCAAACCTGACGAGAGACAGTAGTTCAAATATAAATTTATAAAAATAATAGTAATGAACCATTTATTATATTCATATAAGATGAATAATTAAAATTTATATAGATCTGACGTATAGACCTAGATAGAATATTATTGTATTTAAATGAGATCAATAGATTCAAAATTTAGGTAGATCTTTGGTGAATTCAAAGTGGACTAGCAGCAGAGTGCTTTGTACTAACAAATGCGAGACAAATCTGTTAATTGCAGGTGTGGAATTTTACATAAATAAGTTTAACAAGGAAACCATAATTAACTAGACAACATTTCATCAAAAGATCTGGATGGTTGAATCAAAAGTATCAAAATCGGGTGCGGTCGGCTGCGTGAACTATCTGCAAAATGGGGAACACCGGCAACTGCAAATGTGCACCATAATCACCCCATCAAAGCCATTTTGCTGGTTCAAGATATACGCAATCACTAAGCTTAGAAAGCGGGGATCATTTACTATGGCGTGTAGCAACTACAAATAGTAGAGTAGAGAGGTCGTGGATGATAACCTCTACCAAGCGTTCTGAAACTAGTAATTGCCAGCTTCAAACTCTAGTAGAAAATGACCTAGCTGTCATCCAACTTCTGTATAAATACCTCAGGGGTCACTTCCCTGTCAAGGAGGAACAATCATTGAAAAACATAAATTATTCATCACATTTTCTAACCTTTAATGCAGTCGTGAAAAACAACACTGCAAGATCGAAATATCCATAGCAGAAATGAAGATCGAGAGGATTAAAAGAAAGGCCATACTTTTCATTAGCTTCCTGGTAAGTGTAGCTGCATGCAACAGCCAAAAGTTCTCCTGAATGGTTGAATGATAAAGACGCCACACTGTTTTGGTATCTAGGGAACTGAAATGAAAAAAAAAAAGTTAACATACACAAGAATTTTTACTAACTCGTAAATAAGCGGCATATCATGGTATCAGTTTGAATTAGATCAAGTATACCTCACATAATCTTCTTTTGTTTTCATTTTGCCATGCAATAACATTGCCGTCATTATCACCAGTAACAAAAGTGCCGCATATACTAACACCAAAACACCCAATTAATAATTAATTTCACTTACGAGCGGCAAAACTATTGACAAGACTATACGTACATTGGATTGAAAACAATGTCATTAATTGAAACGAGATGGGCTTTTCCATCTTTTGACCTTGGATGACACCGAAAAGCGTATCTGCAGGACCATGTTGAGATGTATTAGTTAGTGCAATGTTACTGATACTTGTTCCAGACCCATGCATTGAAGCACAACAAAAAGCCACTGGAGATATGTAATTATTTTTTCTTTTGGAGGCATATCAAGAGTGCAAGAGTTTGACTGTCTAATTTGTGAACTGAATCAAAGCAGAAACAAACAGCAGTTTGCTTATAGAAATTCACTATACAATCAGCAATAAGAAAGTTGTGATTTCTAATGACTTCAAATCTTACTATTAAAATTACCTATATGAACGACCTTGTCAATTAAAATGTAGTAAAACGTTACATTTCACCTGGCAAAACATGACTTGTTGACAATTAAAGCCTCAGAATAACCAAGTATTCACGGTGCTAATTCTGAACCAGAAATAGCTGCTTCAGTACTTCATTTACGTATCTAATTACAACTTCATGTTAACACAAATATAGGTCATCATCTACTTTGCTTGTAAAAAGGTGGGATTATCTGGATTTGATCTTGGCTTAAATCTGCCAAATGCAGAAAGAAAAAGACGAAGAAAGAGAAATATGCAAACCTATTATTTAAATGCTGACCTTTCATTTGTTTTGGATGGATCTAAGAACTTTAATGCTACCCGTCCATCTACTGATCCAACAGCATATCCTGCATTAAAATAGATCTTTATTTAAAATCCTCTTGCATGTACTCGCACACATGCGCGAAGTTGTACTTGGACAAGCCTACAAGGTTACAAGGTTACACGAGGACTATGAAAAATTCTCTTTATCCTAAAATTAAGTCGTACTACCAGAATAACCAAAAGTTGAATGTATGCAAAGACAGTACCTCTGCAATCAGGAAATGAGCTAATACATTTTATTCCTACATCCATACAAGATTCTTTAAAATGTAGAGGCGTCTCCATGTTTCGCAAGTCATATACATTTACTGATTTCCCAAGAGCTAGCATCAAATCAAACCCGGAGAGAGACATGGACTTAACTTCTGCACCCAAATTCATCGTATATGATGGAGACTTTTCCAGGCGCATATCCCAGAACATGATAGTCTTGTCTAAACTAGCTGATACAACTTGACCTACAATAAGCAAAGAGAAGGGATCATTTTAAAGTGCTACAAGAAACAAAGTTCGAACATAAACACAATCAAACGTAAAAAAAAAACACAAAAGTAAAAGGTAAGACAATGTGATTTTATGACGTCTTTGGCACGACCTCTTACAACTAACAGTACAATCAACCTTCTAATAACTGATAAACTCGGTGGACTATTACTCCATGTGCATCAATTACATTTTCTATCAGGAAATAAGATATGATACATTCTAGGAGACTAATAGAACGAACATACATGCACAGATAAGTTTCCTCGATATCTTCTAAACAGCGTGTAAGAAACTAAAAAATATGCAAAGATTAAAACTTTGAAACTTCAAATCAATAATAAGATACATAGATATAGTATAGTATTAGTAGCTTACAAGTTTGATCACTGTATCCCACACATGTGGCTAAATCACCATGACTTCCGATCAAATCATCAGTTCCTGAATACAGGTCATATCTGCAAAAATAGAGCGTTTATCTCATGCAAACGGTCGTAACATGCCTTATTGGTTAGTTGCACAAATGACATTGCACAACCGTTGAGTAGTATAATTAAAACGGACAAACCTTCGAATAGCACCATTAGAATCCGCACTGAGAGCCGCAGTTTCACTTAGGAAACAGCAATCTAGAAGCGCAGCTTGTGACCGAACTGCTGTTAATCTGCACCGGAGGTTATCCACATCGTACAATCGAAGATTCTACACAGAGTAAACAAAAAACATCAATCAGAGAGAACAAAAAAGTTAGTAAAATCAAGAAATTGAAAAATACTGACGGAGTCCCAAGAAGAAATGAGGAGATTGTTGGAATGCGGGGCGAATCGGATTTTAGATACTGCGTCTTCAATTGGGGTTTCGAAGTGTAAACTGAGGGTACTGTTCAAATTTGCAAACAAACAGTAAAATAAATTCATCAGAAAATTCAATGGGTTAGCATAAACGATCATTGAAAGCGAAAAAAAATTGGTGATAACCTCATGTTTTCCAGAATAAAAGAATTGGAGATAGAGCTTTGAGTTTTCGTCGAGCGTTGATGGAGTTCAACTCGGCATTTCAACTTCACCCATTTGCCACCTTAAATTTGCCAAAAATTTAAATAGAACCAAGTTCGTGGGTTTATTTTAAAAAAGGTATATTGTCTAAAAACAATTCTCGACTTTTAGCCTCTTTTCAATTTCATCCAGATGTCGTGAAATCGTCAATTATATATTGGAAAGATATTTAAATAAGTCATTTATTTTTAATTTTTAAAATGAAATTTTTTTCTATTAATACAATATTTCTTATTTATTAATACAATAACAATATACAATATATTTTTTTATTATTACTGATTAATAAAAAATTCAAATAAATTATTTATAAGGGTTTTTATGATTTTTTTTCCGACTATAAAAGAGTCCAATTTATAAAATTAGATACAATTGAAATCCAAAAATATGGATTAGGGTAGAGAACTTTACAACATCAAAGTGAAATTGAAAAAGGGTTATTGAAAAAGGGTTAAAAGATCGAGCTTGTTTATGACATTATCAGTTTTGATATTTTGGCTCGTTTTATTTATTTATCTCCAAATTATTCAACATATTTTTATCGCCTCGTATTTAGATTGTATACTCTAATTATTTTTTATCGCCTCATGTAAGGAAGTAAAACGAGGTACAAGCTAACTGGACGGTGGTTGTCCGATTAACTCTCCGATGTTAAAGTCAGACAGTCAGTAATGGCTCGAGCAGCGTTTTGTGTATATTGTAATTGTATTTTTAGACATACTTCAAGTTCCTTTATATAGTGGTTGAGAGAATACCTAATTGACTTCAAGTAGGAAAGTGATTCCTATTAAGTATGGATTGCCCTTGAATAGAAAGAGATTTCCTATTCAAGGGAATGTCTTATTCAGGATTATCTTCCTGAATAAACTTATCTTTTTAAGTTGGAGTTTGTTTCCAAATAGGAGAGATATATGATAGTTGGGCGAATCTCTTGGACGATGCGCTTTCTACGAGTCTTTGGGAATGACGGTTTGTCTGGGGATTCGTCTTATTCTCCTTTTGTTCTTCGGTTCCGGAGAATCCTACGGATTGGAGACGGGCTATTCTTGATTAGTCAGACTCAGGCGAGAATCGGTGTTCTTCATGAGGGTTTATCTGGTACGACTCGGCCATATAGTAGTTATGATAGGATTCGGTATCCATCAACATGATTATTTTATTCATTAAAAATGTTAAATTATTTCAATGGTTGTTTTGTTTTTCTTCTCTTATTGTGGATCAGCCCTTTTTTAAAATAGTTTTCAATTCTAAATTATAGTTCAAAAAGTCTTATGGCAGCCATTAAAAATGTATATAAAAGTAGAGTTCTATAAAAAATATCAAACTAATCAAATTAAATCAACTAAAAAAAATAAAAAAAAAATAATTTAAATAATTATTGGTTTGATTTTAGTTTAAAAAGATAAAAAAAAAAACAACGGGGTTAATCCAAGTGGTAAGCGGCTTGCTATCGTTTAAACAAGATCTCGGGTTCGAGTTTTATGAATGCAGAAAATCTCCGTTGGCAGACTCACCCATCATGTCGGGTCCGCAACGCGAGTCGGATCCGGATTTGTCAGGACGAAGTCGTGGAAACCGGATGGGCAACCAAACAAAAAGAAAAATAATAATTATTGGTCCAATCTACATTTCAAAAATTATAAACTAATGTAAATCAAGCCAAATCAATATATAGTATTTATTTGGAATAATGTTAAATAAATTCATAAATTATATTTATTTTTTCAATTTAATCACGAATTTTAAAATATCTCAATTGTATTCCTATCTATTTTTATTAAAAACGTAAATGTTTTAATTTCAAAATAAATTATTTTAACATTCTTTAAAAAATTATGATGAAATAATATGTTTTGATATCATCTATCAAAATATAATTACTTTCTATATTTTATATATTTATATATTTATTATTAATCAATAAACATTAATTCTTTATAATGTTAGAATATAAAAATTATATGAAATACTTTTTTCACTTGTTAGTAATTATTATAATTTATTATATAAACATATACATTTTTTATGATAAAATAAATAATTTTAAAATATTTTAAATTCTATTTTATATGATAAATAAAATAATTATTTGATAATACTTTTAATTGATTTCAAAAATAAATTATCAAACCAGACCAAACTTGATGGTTTCTAATCTTTTTAATTCGGCTTTGAATTGAAAATTTATCAAACTAGTATAATTAGTTTGGAATAAACAGTTAGCACTAAACTGGTCAAACCAAACCATGTACACCTTGACTACAGTACAAACAATACAGACGCAGCTTAACTCAAGCAACCAAATGCTAGGGAATAATTTTAGGCCTTGCATATACTGATATACTAATTGATAAAAATTAACAAATAGACTGATTAATAATTAAAAAATTAATTAATTTGAGTACTAATTACCCAAAACAGTAGATGCAAAGAAACAATCTAACAAGGAAGAAATATGCAGAGACATGCTTCAGTGCTAACCATTCCAACAACTGCATATTCAAAAGATAGGAAAATTTTCAATCTCCAAAGAGGAATTTCATATATACAAGCATAAGCTTCTCTTCCTATCGAAATAACCAAACATGGAAAATGATAAACTCTTTGATGTTGGACGACACTCGCTTTATTTTACTTTTCCCCGAGGAAATCACCGGGTTCTCTCATCCGGGACGAAGAAATCAAATCGAACATCTACAGAACCAGAAGTCTCTCCAGTATCTTTGTACTCGATGTTTGTTATTGTTCCAGCCTCTTCTGCATCCTGATATTCAGGTCGCACCCGGCGTACAGGCACTGTGACAGAGTAAACAGTCCCAACATCAGAATCAGCTGTGACATTCAGCTGGACTTTATCCTGCGATTCTATCTCAACAAATTCTGATAGAGCGTGCACAATGTTGTTGACAATCTTCCGTTTTGCCTCATCACTGACTGCACATCTGTCAGAGAAAAGAATCATCTTCAAACGCTGTTTGGCAATCCTTGCATTTGAGCTGTTTCTTCTTGCTGGTGATGGGAATATTATCTTCCATGCCAAGTTCAAACGCTCAAAGAAGCTCAAGTTAATGGCATTCATGAGAAACGTTTCAGCTTCTTCACTAATTGAAGTAGAAGATAGCTCATAATCTCTGCTTAAACCAGAGAACCGTCTGGATTGCTCATGCGTTTTACATTTATCAACCATGATACTTGGCCATTTGTGTGTGTTTGCGGAAGTGCTAGATCCTCCACCAGGGAAAACAGTAAACTCTACCTATAAATTAAGAAATAAAAGACGATACCAATATCAGATACTGATTTTACTTTCTCAAACATACACACAGCATTATGAAAGTTGAAACCTTCTTGCAAATCTATAGAATTAAACACATATAATTGTTAGTTAGGGTATTACAAAGGCAACCAATCACATAACCAATGCACCTCCAGGGAATTAACCAACGTATTCCCATGAAAACCGAGTCATCTGCTATGACTAAGCCTATGTTTGGTTCATGGAATAGGTCCGAAATAGAATAACTATTCCGTATAGAATAGCTATACCTTACTTTGGTTCATGGAATAGCATGATGCTTTGTGTTAGAAACATTCAAACATATATAAAAAGAAAAGCGCGCAATTGTTTATCGTAAGCTACATTTGAACCATTACTTTTAAATTTTCTTCAATTGTTGAATCATAGTCAAATTAATCATAGTCAGATGTCACATAACCCCTAAAGACAAGTCAATTTGAGCTCAAGATATCACCAAACCACATAAACATCAGACTAGGTACCCAAGAAAATACAAATATAACCCCACAGTTAATCAGTATGCAATGTATCTTATGTTTGGAAGAAACAATTAACAAGATCCCAAGCTAACTCATCCCATAACTTATAGTTTTGTAGAAAAATAAGCAGATAAAATGAGCAGATGGGAAAAAATTAAGAAACCTTGGAATTGGGCGAAAGGAACGGGGATGTTCGAAAAGGCAGCAGTGTGGCAGCAGAGACCCTTAAATCTCCCGAAATTGCCATTCTTTCCTCGATTTCTTCTTCACGGGCCTCGCTCTCTTTTCAGTCACACACAGAGACCAGGCAGTCTTCTTCACCAATACGCTTTAGCATATAACGACGTCGTTATATTTAGCTAGGTTTACTTTCTTTCATTCGGCTTCAAACGACCCAAGATTATTTTAAGAAAAAACAAGGCAAAACCCATACGGAGGCCCCTCTACTTTATCAGTTTTGTTCGAGAGGTCCCTATCCTAAAATTGTTCACGTCTGGGTCCCTATACTTGGCAAAATCCAATTTTAACACCCTTGGTTGGACGGAAATTGGCAAGTGTATTACACTTGCCGTTACTGAGAGTGGGGAAAAGAAAAAAAGTGACATGGTCATTTTTTTTATTAAGTGGTGACATGTTAATGCTGACTGGATAATTTTTTTCTTTGTTTTCTTTGTTTCTTAAATTCAACTGCAAGTGGACATTTCTTCACCAAATACCAACCAATATGGGTTAAATCTTTCATCTGGTATTCATTATTACCAACTGGACCTGCGAAGAAGAATTTATGGTATTCAAAAAAATTAGAACAAAATTAAAACAAGATCGGATAAAGTAAATTGGAGAAACTGAAGATTAAATTTGGAGAAATTGGAAGCTTACTTGAAGTGGGTTTTGATATACATCATCATCATCTAAGGTAGTAACCTGTTCCAGACATGAGTGTTTAGATTCTTGTACTGGGCATTGTCTCTTCATTTTATCACACAATCCCCACACTAAGAATCATATAGAGGCAACAGAAAATATGAACAACAAAATATAAAATTGACGTGTTGCATGATGAAATAGATACATGAGGAAATTTAAAGAGAAAGCTTTTAGCTTTCACCATTTCCAGAAAATATTGGAACCACACTTGTATTTGTCCTTTCCTTCACCATTTCTATTCAATTATTCAATTTCCGTCTGTTTCATAATTTAATTGAATTCTTTTCACTAGTAACATGATCTGACTTCACTTTCATCAATTGGTTATCAACAATTTCCTTTATATATATCAGATCTTCCATTTGTCATCTAAACTGGGTTTTTCTCATTAAACTCAGATCTTACTGTCCAAGAATTAATCTTTTATCAATTCCATCAACTGAAACACTCAACCCTATACTTCCATCTGATCTTCCTCTTCTCGACGAAAAATTCAAGCTTTTTCTGATTACTCCGTTGTCAACAGAAACACTCAATTCTTTACACTGCTCCTCACTATTCTTCACTACCAATGATGATGAATCAGTTTTCCCTTTAGCAATCTGAATTGGGTCATCAGAACTTTCAGATTTTCATGTTTTTCTTTTACCAGAAGGACCAACTGGGCTTCTCTTCATCGATCCATCATATGGGTTATGTTTAAATTCAATTTTAGCAAGTGGGTTGGTCTCAGATTTTCAAAATAATAAGACAAATGTTTTGAACTCAGAGCATGCAATGGCGTAGAGAAATCGAAAATAGTTGTTGACGATGTTATGTTGCTGAAGCTTGAAGATCTATATGTTTATTAAAGGATCCACATCATATTACTTCAATTGTTTTTTATAAATATGTCGTTTGAAGTTTAAACTTCCAGTTTTAGTTATAATAGAAAAAGATGATAAAGTCTTTTGGAGAAGATGGTAAAATATTGACTTTGCTCCCTCAAGTTTGCCCCTAATTTTTACAGTGAACTCTGATGTGGCGTTTTATAACTTTATTAATACATATCTTGTTTTTATTTAACGGAAAATTTTGTAGTTAACGGCGAGTGTAATACACTTGCCAATTTCCGTCCAACCAAGGGTGTTAAAATTGGATTTTGCCAAGTACAGGGATCCAGACGTGAACAACTTTAGGATAGGGGCCTCTCGAACAAAACTGATAAAGTAGAGGGGCCTTTGTATGGGTTTTGCCAAATGTCTGAAATTTTATGAGGAAAGTATAGATTTCGTTACTTCGTAAAAATTGTTTTAGCTATACCAACGGAGTTGGTTTAAGTGATAAGCGGTTTGATAACGCTAATAAGATCTCAGGTTCGAGCTTGAAATCGGATGGATAACAAAAAAAAATTGTTTAAACTATACATCATTTTTTTTTTTCAAAGATAAATCTTCATTGAAGAAAACGACTTAAGCAAATCTCGATTCTAGCCACAACATTTGAGCTAGCGGGTTACAACAAAAAGCAAAATCTCTAAAGGCTTGTTTGGCCACTATATGAGCCACCCAATTACAAGAGCGTTTGACAAAATTAAAAGAATGCGACGCTAAATTACAACACAAAGAACGACAATCATTGATGATAACGTCACAATCAATATCCATAGACGAACAACCTTTCATTGCATCGATGACTCCCTTCGCATCACCTTCGAAAATAGGGTCATTAAGCCGAAGACTCTTAGCCAGCATAATAGCTTCCCTCAGTGCCATGGAATCCACTAAGGCCGGAGAAGAAACGTTGAGGAACCGACAGGGAGAAGAGGCAATCACTTGACCTGAATGATTTCTCACCACGCAGGCCCCAACCCCAACAGAGGACTGTCTATGGAACGCACCATCAAAATTAATCTTATAAGCAGCCAAACCTGGAGGAGTCCACATATCTGAGATACCTGGCATTTGCGGCACAGGGGGAGCTTGACCAGAGGCCGAAGACGGCGACATTGACCACTCCAACTGCAAATCCACAGCACGCTGATTCACAGCAGAAGGATCGCCAGGCAGGTCTCTAAAAATTTGCTCATTCCTGCACAACCAAATAGACCAAAAAGTCCACGCTACTTTTAAGAGAAGGGAATTCCTAGCCTCACCAGCGCATGATCCGTTAACCAACTCCATCCAACAGCTCTTCATAGATGACAAAGACAAATTAGCAATCGCTTGATGCACTAGAGAACCCATCCACACAACTTCAGCAAAGGGGCACGAGAAAAGGAGATGCACTAGAGTTTCCATCTCGTTACATCGAGGGCAAAGGCCTGAATGGCTAGGAATGCGCCTGTTTATACTGTCGTTGACAGCCAACCCATTGCTTAGATATTTCCAGACAAAAACTTTGACATTGGAAGGAAGATTGAGCTTCCATAGGTGCTTCCACAACTGTCTATCCTCTGAATGCCCCGTACCATTCTGACCATGCTCAAGAGAGGAAGCCCTGCAACTGACGCCACATAATACGCTGATTTTACCGAGAAGGTCCCCGCCATATTATGGTGCCAAACAATTTTATCATGAGCTCCTGTGGAACTGATTGGGAGTCTGCAAATGGCTTCAGCTTCCATAAAAGGGAAGATAGAAAGAACTAAGCCCCTATTCCAGCTTCTGCCATCCTCATTCATTAGGTCCACAACTCTGTTCATATGATCCGGATGACCACGTCTTCAGCCACCTTAAACGGAAAGACAGTAGGCAACCATGGGTCATGGCGGATGGAAATCTCCCTTCCTGAACGCACTTGCCATCTCACACCCAGCTTCAGAACTTCTCGACCTTTGAGGAGAGATTTCCACGCCCATGACCCATTTGAGTGCGTATTTGCCTCCAAAAAGGAGCCAAAGGGGAAATATTTACTCTTAAAAACTCTCGAAAGAAGGGACTCCGGCTGAGTTAAGAAGCGCCAACCTTGCTTGGCCAAAAGAGCCAAATTGAAAGTTTCAAGATCTCTGAAACCAAGACCACCCGATTCCTTCGACTTGCATAACCGACTCCAAGCTACCCAATGCATCCTTCTCTCTCCGTTCTTTTGCCCCCACCAAAAGTTGGAGATGATTTTATTTATTTCCTTACAAAGCCTCTTAGGAAGGAGAAAACACGACATAGAGAACACCGGCACCGCCATAGCCACGCTTTTAATGAGAACCTCCCTTCCCCCGTATGATAAGAAACTCTCCTTCTACCCCGACACTTTTTGCTTAACTTTGGCACAGATTTCTCGGAAAGTTTCACATTTGGCTTTAGTAACAAGAGCGGGGAGCCCTAAGTACTTGTCCTGCCCTCCCACTTTAGATACATTGAGGAGGCCTGCAACCTGAAGACGGATATCCGGAGGCGTATTGCGGCTGAAAAAAAATAGAAGACTTCTCCATGTTCACTAACTGCCCCGAAGCTTCACATAAAAGGTTAAGCACAAATTGTACTCTGGCAACTTCCTCCCGCGATGCCTTGAAAAACATAAGGGAGTCGTCGGCGAACAGTAAATGGGAGATGCTCGAACTATTGCTGGCTATCTGGACTCCCGTAATCTCATTGTTGGCTTCAGCTTGAACCAAAAGCGAAAAGGAACATTCCGCACACAAAATAAAAAGGAAAGGAGAGAGCGGATCCCCTTGCCTTAAACCTCTAGACGGGGTGATAAAGCCATGGTTGACCCCATTAAAATTGAGGGAGTAGGAGACCGAGGTAATGCAGGACATAATCCATTTAATCCACAGGTGGTGGAAGCCTAACCTTCTCAAGATTCTTTTCACGAAAACCCATTCCACCCGCTCGTACGCCTTACTCATATCCAACTTAAGAGCCAACTCAAAGTTATGACGACTAGACCTCGTCTTCAAGTGATGCATGACTTCATGAGCCAGTAAAATGTTGTCGGAGATGATACGGCCTTTAATGAAAGCACTCTGATGTTCACTGACTACCACAGGAATGATAGGCTGAAGTCTGCTCGTCAAGATGCCAGCAATGATCTTATAAAAAACTGGACACTAACTGATAGGTCTAAGATCGGACATAGACATAGGCGTTTTCACCTTAGGGATGAGAGTAATCGTAGTATGATTTAAACCCGAAGGTAATCTGCCCCCTGCAAAAAATTCTCTCACCGCACCACAAATATCATTTTTAACCACATTCCAGTTTGATTGGAAAAACAAACCTGTCATCCCGTCTTGCCCCGGGGCTTTATTAGGGCCAATGGAGAAGGCAGCCTTACGGATCTCCTCATCAGAAACGGGGCGGATGAGCTGCTGGTTCATCATCGGGGTCACCTTTCTATGCAGACTGCTGACTGCTTCTCGAATTCTGGCAGGGTGGGAAGAAGTATAAATTTCTGAGAAGTGGCTCAAGGCAATATCTCGCAATTGGAAGTGGTCACTACACAAGGTTCCAGCACTATTCTTTAATTGAGTAATGTCATTTCTTCTTCGTCTATGAACAACTTTGGCGTGAAAAAAGGAAGTGTTTTTGTCGCCCCATTTGAGCCAATTGGTACGAGTTTTTTGTTGCCAAAATTGTTCTTCTCTGATAACTTCTTCCGCCAATCGAGCCTCTATTTCTCTAATTCGATCAGTGTTAACCCCGAAGCCTCTACTATGGAGACAACTTAATTCAGCCTTAAGCTCCTTAATATTTTTGCTCGCATTCAACTTCTTGTTTTTTGCCCACCCAAAGAGACCAAGACGACAGGCCTTTAGCTTCTTTTGAACCTCTTGTAACTTGGAGACCCCCGAATGACTGGAAGAAGAAGCCTCATTTGGGATCCTATCAAGGCCCCAATTATACTCAATAATTTGAGCAGCTTCCTCGAACTTGACCCAGCGCTGATCATAGACAAATTTGCCTTTCCCCCTAATTGTAGAAGGTTTCGAATCAAGGATAAGGGGCCTATGATCCGAGCCCAACTCATCGAGGTGATAAACCTTACCACAGTCATATTGGTGAAGCCAAGCCCATGAGGAGAAAATCCTGTCTAAGCGCATCTGGATGTTATGCCCTTCTCTACGCCTATTATTCCAGGTGAACAGATGGCCCACAAAGCCCAAGTCATGCAGATTAGAAGACGACATGAACTGATTAAGTTCCTCCAGCCTACGCTCCAGAACTGGAGAACCAGCCTGTTTTTCACTTTGATTTCTAATACAATTAAAGTCACCTCCCACAATCAAACAACCAGAAATATTACTAATATACTGAGCTAGGAAATTAAATTGATTAGTATGCACAGTATAGTCAAAATTTAGATAAATACCAATAAAATGCCAACAACATTGTCATCGGGATTGGCTACAATACAATGAAGGAAGTACTCTTCCTTACAAATGATCCTAATGCTAACATTACTGCTCCAGGCCAAAGCTAAGCCACCCGAGCTGCCTATAGGATCAACAAAAGCAAAATTCCGAAAGCCACACTTTCGTAAAAAACTAGCTACAACCTGGTCCTTGTTCTTAGTTTCTTCAAGGAACACCACATCTGGAGAATGGGACTTCATAATCCCTTTCAAGGCGTGGATTGTCAGGGGATTCTCCACTCCCTGACAATTCCATAATAATGTCTTCATATATCACCTTTGGGGCCACTAGGGCTGGCACCCTCCACCGGTGAAGCAATCTGATCACCACAGACCTTCTTGGGCTCACTTTCCCCTCCAGCAACCCTTCCACGTTTCAGAGAACTACCTGCCTCAGATACCGCTTCCACCCTTTGAGTCAGGTTATTAGGCTGACCATGATTCTCTCTACCGTCCACCATAGTGCTAGCCTGGTTGCCAGCCCTTGCTCTAGTCTTTATTCCAAACTCTATCCTTAATAAATTTGAAAATTTCAGATTTGTTTCTTCCCACTAGACTTGGAATACCCAGATAGTGTCCCACAACATCAGAACATCCCACTTGCAGACCCTCACAAATATGCTCCATAGTATCCGAGTCAACATTTGGGCTAAAATTAAAGTTTGACTTCTCCAAATTAATCTTTTGACCCGAATAACATATATAACGACACAAAATATCTTTAATAACTAGCATTTCTTCGATAGAAGCTCTAAAAAAGAGAAAGCAATCGTCGGCAAAGAATAAGTGACTGACCTCTGGAGCACCACGGCAAATAGAAACCCCATGGAGTCTTTCACGCCGTTCTGCTTGGTAAAGAAGAGAACTAAAACCTTCCACACAAAGGATAAATAAGTACGGAGATAGCGGGTCTCCTTGCCTTAGACCTCATTCAGGAATAATCGCCGCTTTGAGATATTCACCTCCTATACTCGTATACCTCACTGTGGTAATGAAGCTCATAACCAAATTCACCCAATGATCATTGAAGCCAAGTTTCAAAAGCATAAATTTGACAAAATTCCAACGAACCCTGTCAAAAGCTTTGCTCATATCGATTTTGAGCGCAACCACACCCTGTTTACCTCTCCGTTTCCTCTTCAAGTAGTGCCCAATTTCGAAGGCAATAAGAAAGTTATCTGTTATCAAACAGTTTTCGACAAACGCGCTTTATTTTCGGATATAAGAATTTGCATTAGGAATTTCATATGGTTAGCCATAACTTTTGTGATAATTTTATAGACGACATTGCAAAGAGAGATAGGCCTGTAATCTGAAATGAACTCTGCATTATGCTTTTTTGGAATTAAAACAACTGAGGTGTCATTTAAACCCTCACACATAGTACCCCTGACAAAGAAATCGATACAAATTTTGGTAACATCGGCCCCTACTACCCTCCAATAACTCTTAAAGAAAGCTGGATTAAAACCGTCGGGTTCGGGAGATTTATCGTTATGCATACTGAATGCCGCCCTCCTCACCTTTTCACTTGACACAGGGCTGTTAAGGACATCATTATGCGAAGAATCAAGTCTTGGTGATACATCAAGGTCGATAGCAGCGGAAGTGTAAATATCAGAAAATAGATTGGCGAAGTACTTGTGCGAAATATTACTGATCTCTTCCACAGAATTCTGCCAATGCCCGGAATCGTCTTTGAGCCTCTTTATCCGGTTGATTTTGTTTCCTTACGGAAGCAACGTTATGAAAGTAGAGAGTGTTCGCATCTCCGCTTGCTAACCAAAAGCTTTTTGACCGCTATTTCCAGTAAACCTCTTCTTCAGCTAAAGTGATATGAAAATCATGAGCAGCATCTGAGTATAACCCGCGCTCTATACTGTCGCTCCGAGGCTGAAGGGACTCCAACCTTTTCCTTTTCTGCTCAATCATCTTTTTAAAGTTAATACCTTGCCGACCACTCCAAGATTCAAGAGCTGTCTTCATATTTGACAATTTATTCACCATATTAGCTCCAGCAGCTGCATTCCAACTATTCACTACAACCTTCTCACAATCCTTATTAGCAATCCAAACATTGCTGAATATAAACACATGACTCCTGGTTCATTTCTTCCAGCCGAAAAGGTTCATAACGACTGGGAGATGATCCGAAGAAGAAAGCTCTAAATTATGAGTTGAGGCTTTCAGATATAATGCACACTAGGAGTTTGATATCATAAATCTATCAAGTTTTTCCTCTACTCTTACCCGCTCTCCACGGCCTCTAGACCAAGTGTATTTGTAACCCGAAGCTTCCAGCTCTCGGATACTACTGTCAAAAACAGCTTGTCTAAAGCCATTCATCAACCAACTAGGGTAAGGAGGACCACCCATTCTCTCATCGTTTGAAAAGAATATCGTTGAAGTCGCCCGCTACGCACCAAGGCAGGGAGTTAACCCTATTAAGTCTCCTGATAAGCTCCTACGAGTCCCTCCTCTTTAAACGGTCTGCAATACCGTAAAAACCCGTAAAACGCCACAAAGTACCATCAACATTAGTCACCTCCGCATCTATGAAATTTTCACAAGAACCAATAACAGAAATATTAATGGAGCACTTCCACAACAGTGCCAAGCCGCCTTTCTTACCAACACAATCTACTGAACTCATACAAACCCAAAGCTATTTATAAAGCTTGGATTCTAGCAAAAGAAATAAAAGTTTCATAAAGAAAAAGAATAGAGGGATTTTTATTTTGACCAGTTCACGAAGGAATCTGATTGCACGTGGATTGGCCAGGCCACGACAATTCCAAACCATACAACGTATTGCTTCTGGCAGGCCCCTTTCTGAAGGCCCGCCAGTCTGTCGCTTCTTGGGTCGATAATCATATCCGTAGTTTGAAAACTCAGCCCATTAATATTTACTATCACCAGGTCCGAACTAGTTCTTTTCCTCTTAAATTCACTAGCCACGTCATCGGTTTGCACTTTTAGAATACTCGATTTTTTTAGAACTAGATACTGCCAGTCTTCTAGATTCTGCAGCTGCCAAATCTGAACCTTCCCCCACAACAACTCCTTTCCAAATTCAAAATTTGGTTGCAGATTTTTCAGCTGAGTTGATTTGGCAATTACCAACTTCTCAGCCATATTGTCATTCAAATTTGCCATGTCATCTTCATCATCAACCTCTTGAACCCTAGTAGGGCTCGCTGGTCGCAGCCACTTCTCTCCGATCTTCACCCCCATCTTCTTCAAATTGTATCTCATGCTAGAGCCGTATGGTAACAACTCTTTAGGGACAAGATTATCGAAATAATCGGAAAAAAATTTCTCAGAGTGTCCCATAATTCCACAGTAAAAACAAAACATCGGGACTCGCTCGTACTAAAAATTTACCCAGTTCCAATCCTTCGCACTCCATTAAATTTCATTCTCCTTTTAAGAGGCAATCGAACGTCTACCTGTACTCTAATCCGCATCGATTTTCCTTCTGCGCCAACTTTGTTCTTCGAATCATGTTTTACAAAACCTCCCAGGAAGTTACCAATGTCTTCTCTAACCGTTTTGGTACAAAACCCAAATAGGATATCGAAAATATGTGCCCAAAACTCAGCATACCATAACTCTACATCTCCAGGATTTTCACCAACTACTAATTGTCTGCATATAAACAGATGATATTCAAAAATCCATGGCCCATCATTGATCACCTTCTTCATATCCAATTCATGGAAGAATTGAAACAAGAACAAATTTTGTTTCACCTCCGAAATGCAAACACCCCTCACCGGTTTCCAAACCACCGCCAAAACTTGTTTCATTGCCTCACAATTAACCACTTTATCGGTTAAAAATCTCCCTACAAGACACCACTTGAACCTCACATCAACCTCTACTTCAGAGTTTTCTGAGAAATCCATACCACCCATTTCCTCCTCTACCACAGACATACGCCCCTCCATGTCACTAAAGTTGCTACTCCCCACCATAGCCAACCAGACGAAAAAGAAAGAAAGAAAAGAGCAGAGAATAGAAAAGAGAGAAGAGAATAAGAAGAGAACTGGTAACAGAAAATAGGGCAACTTGAGCTTAAAAACAAACTCAATATTGCATGAGAAATATGAATAATGATTGGTTCAGAAGATCACCAGTTAAAAATAGAGAGCAGACCGTAGTCAGTATTAAATGCCAAAAGATCACAGAAAACTGAATAAAAAAGAATAGTCAGAAGAATGAAACCACTTGTCGCAATGCACAAGACACAAAACTTGTCGCTTTTCAGAGCACAAGACGAATAATGATTTTGGTTGAAAGAAAGATTTGGATTTAAAAAATAAATTTAAAATTTTGGTCATAATTGCAAAAAAAACTTTCAAATTGGACATAACTGTAAATAGCACCTCTGGTTTCCAATTCCACCTTAAAAACTAAATTGACCCTTTTTTACTTGAAAAAAATAATACCAATTTGATCCTCCATTTTTAGTATAATTTTTAAAAATCACTTAGTATTATAAAAACAAACAAAAAAACTCTTTAAAAATTCAAAAATTCAAAAATTTAATATTTTTTTTTAAATTTAATATTTTTTTTTAAAATATTAACAAATTTTTCTATGGCTGGAGAAATCCGGCCATGGAGAATTGTTCTTCTCCATTATGGAGAAGAACAAACCTGTTCTCCACTTGGAAAAGAACATTTCTTCTCCATTGGAGATGAATAAGGTCAGACAGAGTAGAGGGAGGAAGAGGGCCGGACGGCCGGTATGGAATTGACAATTTTTTTTTTAATAAAAATAACGGTTTTGATATATTTAATTTTTTAATAAAATTCAAATTAATTACATATTTATTATATATATATATATATATATATATATATATATATATATATATATATATATCTAAAAATTATAATTTAAATTTAGTTAGACTAATTTTGTTGGAGAAAAGGGCGTTCTGTTCCTTTTTAATAACATTAAATATTTTTTAAAAAATTATGTAAATAATTGAGGATCGAATTGGTATTTTTTCAAGTAAAAAAATGATCAATTTAATCTCTTTGGATTTTTATAACTACTTGCAACTAATTACGTTTCATTCTTTCAAATTTGCAATCGCGAACGAATTTGGCTACGTTAAATCCAAACAACCACAAGCTCGTTACCTCGATAAATGTTTTTGAAAATCATTACTGGACGCTTCAATCTCTTATCACTTTTTACCTGTTTGGAAAATAGGTGTGTACAAATAATATTATTAATTAATGCAAACGCATTGAATTTTAATTCTTTTTTGACATAGAATTTTAATTATTTAATTAGTAATTAAATTTCCATGATTGATGAAATCTATATAACATTTTTAATTATGTTCATTTCTTTTTAAATAAATTTTAACCAGACAATTTATTTAAAAATAAATAAACTGGAAAATAGAATTGAACTAAACACTACCATATTGTCATCTTCAATAACTAAACAGACTATAAATACAAATTGACAAATCAAAACTTCAGATACTTGGTGGAGGAGAGAAGCGGAGCGGTCCAGTACTTGCGGCAGAGGAAAAGAAAAAAGAACAAAAAATGATTCATCGCCGCCGTCATAATCACAGCTCGCAAAAATCTTCAAACTTTGAAAGATGATCAAAATCAATCAACAACAATAAACCCACAAGTAATTTGAATTAGGTTTCCAAAGTGAATGGGCAGATGGCGAGCTACTGCTTCTCTTCTCCTCAATCATATAACCAGAAATACCTCAAATTCTCTATCTAACCCATCTTCGTCCCTGCATAGTAATATCCGTCATTTTTACCCTTTAGCTCGCAGTGCTAATAATTGCAATAGTTTATTGGGTTTACGGTCATTTTCAGCTATCACATCTAGGGTTTCGGCTTTTGATAATGAATTTGAATTTGGGTCTAATGATTTGGCTTCATTTTATGATTTTGGACCTAAAGAAGATGAGGAGGTTGGTAAAATTCCTGTTAAAGCCTACTTTCTAAGTACCAGGTATGTTTTTTCAATTTTAAATGTATGAAATAGTTGCTGGATTACTTATTGTGTTGAAGATTGCTAAATATTGTTCTAGCTAAAATTTGGGCTTAAGTTTCTAGCTGTATGATCATAATTAATGACCTTGCAATGGAATTAGGTTCGAATCAAACAAAAATGATGTAGTTGAGTTTCTGGCATATGGTGTTATGATTGAAGCTTATTTGGTTAACGAAAGCTGTCTTTATAAAGAATAATCAAGACCTTGTTTCAATTAACATTTGTCGGTTTAGTTTTGTGTTTATCGAGTATACTTTCTTATTATTGTGTTTGCTTGGCGAAAACCTTATATTTTAGTGACCAAAAAGAAAAAGTTAAATGCGGTGAAGCCTTAGTTTGTACTGAAATTCCTTGTGATTCTATCCCACTAGACATATTGTCATTGCATCTCAGAAAAAAATTAGATTGAAATTAATCAATGCTATCTAGATAGTCTCAGTTACAAATAGTTTTCATGGTTGTAGTTATATACTTATATTGGTGAGTCGTTTGTTGAATATGATTATTCAATTGTGTTCCTGTTATTGGAAGCTGGTAATTTAGTAGGGTGGGTTTGAACTCCATAATGTGTGGTCATGTTTTTCTCTTTCTTTCTTCTTTTCATTGTATCAATTATATTCATGATTTTGGCAGTATTGATTTGAAGAGAATGCAGTCAGACAATTTAATCAATGTTGTTCCTCCCACCTCTCGTTCTACGAATTATACCGTCCTCAGATATTGCGGGTTTCCTTCAGAAATGACAGTAAGATGATGATGCTGTCTTCTTAAGTTCTGTTTTAATCACGGACTTGTTATTTCATTTGGAAAAATTAAGTTGGGTAAGATGTATGATCCCGTCACTATCATTTTTCTAGTCCATGTTGGATCTAGTTCTTTTGACTAGCATTTGAAATTTATATAAGGATCCAATCATCCAACAAGAATTTTGTAAATGTATTTAACCTGGTCGTATCCTGTTAGCATAATGACGATTAACAATTAATTTTAATGGTCATGTGAAAACTGTCTATTCAGGCGCTTGGAGTCAAAGATTATATCAAATGCCAATATATGGTTGTATTCCATTATGGATCCGCTGTTCTTTTTAATATTGAAGACCATGAAGTTGAAAACTACTTAGAAGTAGTAAGAAGATATGCTTCTGGATTACTTCCTGAGATGAGGAAAGATGGTAACTTTCTTTATTTTTCACATTGAAAGCACAAAAGTTGCTTTATTGTGTAGATGTGCTAGATTACTAATTTACTAGTATCAATTGTTCCCTTACCTCCCCCTTAAGTTTATCCCATAGTTATTAAAGGCTCAAAAGGTGTTAATTTTGCAAAAGGATATTGGAGCACAGGCACCAAGGATTGGGTGTGTGCCCTCAGAGGCATGGGGTGAAAAGGAGAAAAAAAAAAATAAACTTCAAATTTTAAGTTGCTTTACCATGCTTGAGATCTTTATAAAATCACTCATATATCCGGGGATTTGTAGATGAAGAAACAAATAAGCAATAAGAATAGAACAACTATACTGTAGAACATAAATAGAGGTACACCTAGAAACACGCTTCCTTTGCCTAAGGTGCGGGTCTTGACAATAAGGCACATGTTGTCGCCTTTTATTATTTGATGGGGGTTAGGGCTTGTACCTCGTGTGCCTTGCACCTTAAATGCACCTTTAATAACTATGATTTTTTAAATATTATTATTCAGTCATATATGTTGTGGATTTCTGTTCATTTTTTAGGTTTTGAAATCACTGATCTGGTTCAATTCAACTGTTAATGGCCTGCCTTTTATTCTATAGCTTTCCTAAAGTACTTTTAAATTTCGGCTTGGTTGTTGATGAATCCTTCTTTTAGATTATGCCATAAAAGAGAAACCACTTCTGGTTGAGGATATGCGGGGAGGTCCAGATTACATAGTTCTTAAAACTTTAGATACAGATAGTATTCGCATTATGGGAAGTGTGCTTGGGCAAAGCATTGCTTTGGACTACTTCGTTTCACAGGTGATTTATTTTCGGAAGTTCTGTTACTTGTTAATAATATTTAAGCTATACAGATGAAGTACATTTATATCACTACATAGTACATAGCGAGTCTTATATATCTAATACATTTCAACATTTGCATTTACTCTAATAAAATTGATGGTTTTCCCAAAGAAAATGATATATTTAGTCTACTCTGTTAACTGCTCACGCACTTCATAGGTTGATGGCATGGTTGAAGAGTTTGCTGGCATAAACCGTGCGATGGAAAAAACTGGAACTTTTACTATGGATAGAAAGAAACTGATACAACTTGTTGGAAAGGCTAATTCAAATTTAGCTGACGTCATTCTCAAAGTCGGTCTATTTGAAAGGTAACTCCACCATTACTCTTGCTCCTCACTAAATTATTTTGCACAGGCCGAGTCCAAAGCTCCTCTTCAAAATAATATATTTTTAACATCTCATCTATGCATTAGCCCTGAATAGTTGAGTGAATAAATTTGTCAAATATATTTTGCATGTGATGAATACGTCATAGGTTTTGGGTTATTGTCTTTTGTTTGATCAAGACATGGTTGAAAATGATGAGACTTGCATATCAACAAGTGCCCTCATGCTAGTAGTTTTTTTTCTTTAATTGTGCAGATCAGAAATTGCTTGGAGAGATGCAAAATATGCTCAAATTTATGAGTACCTTAGAGAGGAATATGAGGTTACTCAACGCTTCGGGAATTTGGATTTCAAATTAAAATTTGTAGAGGTCAGTCTCTGCTCTTATAGACTCATAATACATTCTTGTTTAGTTGTTTCAAACTTTAAAATAGGGGTGTTAACCAAACGAATAATCAAACCGAACTAATAAATTCTGTTTGTTTTGGTTTGAAATTATAATAAATGCTTTTTAGTCAAGTTGATTTTGAAAGTAAGAAATTTTAGTTTAATTTTTGCGCGAACTGAATTGAAGATTAGTATGCTTAATGTTCTACGATAATAATATAATTCTGTCTTCTGTTGAAATCTAAGTAACCTTTCTGTTGCAGCACAACATTCATTTCCTTCAAGAAGTTATTCAAAACAGACGGTCGGATCTCTTAGAATGGTGCATCATATTCCTGTTGAGCGTCGAGAATATTATATCATTGTATGAGATTGTCAAGGGATAGCGTGCCATTGCACCACACTTGATGATTACTACCATACTGCTTAAATTATATTTACAGGAATCGTCATTAAATTCACAATTTTTGTATCTTTCATAATCTTCACAACAAATAAACACAACATAATTTTTGTCATCCGGGCGGTTACCATGCTAGTTAAATTATAACTATAGGAATTATCAATTTTTGTAATAGCATGATGTATAAGGTATAGCGGAATGAATTCTTATAAATATGGATCCATGAAGATTTAGTTTAAGCAAAATAATTCCTGTAATTCTTATTCATACTGATGGAATAATAGTGGAGTTTAACAATTTTTGTACTGATTGCAAGCGCAATTTTCACATGTTATAGAAGTACAGATGATGAGATTTTGATATTATATTCATAGAATGACATTTGATGTTTGTCAATGTGATAACTTGAATTAATACTTTCTGGCAAAAAAATCACTAAATTCAAAATTCATCTGCTCTAACAGCAGCTTGTGGCACATCATATGCAATTCTAGGTCTAGCCTTCTTGACGCCGGCTGTAAAACACACCTTGTCGGATTTGTAACCTTCCATTGATACACTTGTGACCTTAACCCATACCAGGACCTTTGTCTTCATTCCCTCAATACCCGTAAGCTTTCCCCTCATAAGGATTGCTTTTACTCGAGTTGCATACCTTAATACAGACGAGTCTTTGAAGCTAACTTCACATACAGAAGGTAAGTACACAACTAGCTTGGCCTTCGCTTCATCAAATTCATAACAGGTTATGTTCTGGGGAAAAAGTCCAGATGGTAAATTATACTCTCGCAGGAGCTCAGGCAAGCTTTTCACTGGCTTTCCTACAGAAAGAAAACACAAAATATTAAGCATCCGTCAACACTTTCACATCATGATTTTCACAATGCCTAATTATTTAACTAACATAGCATTATGGAAGAATAATATTTAGATCAGTTGTTGGATTTCATCGAAGAACTCATACCAACAACAACATTTGAATCAAACAGACTTTCAACGGTTAAAATTTTGGTGGAAGCATTCTTAACAAGTTTAACCTCATTAACAAATTCGAATAGAATAATATCTTTAAACTCAAACGAAGAAATGTTAAACTAGCAAATTACATGAACAGAATAAGAGGAAAAAAAAACAATTTTGCTCAAACATAAAGTATGCAATTCAATGTAAAGGCAGGTTACAAGAGAATGTTAATGATATTCTGGCAATACATTTCAACAGCTGATTAGTAGATTTTTAAAAGGAAGATGTTTCGATCATTAGTCTGAGATGGTTTGATTAAAAGGACATAGGCAGCAGCATATGGTCGTATTGAAGGCCATAGATCCTGTAATTTATCCAATAAATCTGTTCCAAAAGCACAACACGATACACTTAATTTTACCTTCCAATTACAAAAGAAACCGTATAATGATCTAAATGTGTTCGTATGAGACCTGGAATATAGATTATGTCGAAAATGGCATCTCAAACCAATTGAAAGAAATTGACAAGATATCAAGTTAACGTAATGTGATCATCATGACAGTATTTGAGAACAAATAGATCTATATTGGTTAAGTAATCACTAATCAATCATTTTTAAATGCAGAGATATTTTATACCTTTGAGCTTGTTAAAAACCCACTTTGCCTTTTCTTCAACAGTATTTGAGAAAATCTGCAATCATACAACAATGATTAAAAAGAGGAACAGAATATACTAAATAGCAAAGAATTCATAAATTAAAATACTCTAAAATACAATTACAGCTCAAATTTCTTCCAATTTAGTAACTTTAGACAACATTAATGATCTTTTATGTATAAAAAAAAACAATTTCACAACCTTTTTGAAACCATGTAACTAAATCAAGTACAGCATAAGCCATCGAAGGAAACCCTTTTTCTTTTTGCCTGAAATCAACCCATTTGAAAGACCCATTTCCCAAATCAGAGAAAAGAAAACCTATAGATCCGTACAAACTGAACACATTACAGTTTAGAATCAAAATAAATGGGAGAACTTACAGAGAAGTCATCAGTTATATTAGACAACTCTTCCTTGGCTTTCTTAGAGATCCAAGAATTGCCAAGTCCAACTTTCAAGCTGCTAACTTTTGTTAACGCCTTCTCCATTCTACTGGGTACCAGTAAAGTTTGCTTCTTTTCTTGTGTTCTAATCTTGTGTTTTTCACTCACTCACTCACTCACTCGTGACTCAACTCGTGACTCAACTTGAGGTAAGGTTGCTTAAAAAGCTGACAGTAATGTTGATAGAGTGAGACAAAAGTGCAGCTGTTTTCAGCTGAACAAAAAGCGGCGAACGCCTTTCCAGAATGTAATTTTCAATATTTTATTAGGGTACTTTAGTAATCCAATACTCATGTCTGCATCTCTGCTTTTTTTTTAATAATTAAGGCCGAAGGTACAAAAAAAACCCTGAACTTTCCGAGAAAGTACAAGAAGACCCTTCAATTTTTTTTGGGTCCAAAAAGACCCTTCAATGAGTTAAAAAGATGGTGAAATGTGTTAAAAAGAAAAAGATGGTGAAATGTGTTAAAAAAGATTATAAGTATAAATTTGGTAAGTTTTTCAAACATTAAGGCTGTTTTTGAATTTTTTTCATATGTACCACGTCATCATTTAACAGAGATTTTGGACGGAAGGGGTTTTTTGTTCGGAAAAAAAAATTGAGGGGTCGTTTTGAACCCAAAAAAAGTAAAAGGGCTGTCTTGTACTTTCCCGAAAAGTTCAGGGGTTTTTTTGTACCTTCGGCCAATAATTAATTTGAAAAAAATTAAACATAATTTCTTTTTTTAAAATAATCAAAGAGAAATTTTGAACTCAAATAATCTCATAAATTCATGGGACTCTTTATACCCTACTTTTACAACATAATTACAATATCTTTGACCATTTTTTCATAATTTTCATCACTGTTTTTTTTAATAATTTAATCTTGAAAATTACCTTACTAATTAAGCTTCATTCTCCCAGAAACAAAACACAACCGCCATTTTTTTTCTTCCTCTCTTCTCTTTTTTTTTCCTCTTAAAATTCTAGTTCCACCACATCTACAAGCATTAAAAACTGACATCGATTACATCAAAAGACGCCCATTTACGAAAAAAGAAAGCTAATTTTTTTTTAAGGATGAAAAAGTAAAAAATTAAAATTTTTCGTACACAACGAATTGATTTATGTTTTTATGGTATTTTTGTCCTGTTTTTGCTACTAATTCCGTATACAACGAATTGATTTAATTTTTATGATGTTTTTACAGTAAAAAAATCATGAAATACACTATAAAAAGATATAGAAAGACCATAAAAAACACCGGAAATTCCAGAAAAACTTATAAAAAAATACCACTAGAAAATAAAAAAAATAAAAAAATCTATAAAAGAAAGACATAAAACGTAAAAAAGTAAAAAAAAAATATTTTTAAAATTAAAAAATAAACAAGGCTATTTTGGTAAATAAAAAAGGTATTAGATAAAACAAAGTCCAAAAATTAAATACCGAGATAAATAAGTTTCAAAATCAGATAACTTGGAAAATTTCCTTTAAATTCATAATGAAAACAATTGTTATTTTAAATATAAATGTGTAAATAAATTAACTATTTTGGTTTGAATTATATAGTTAAAATATTAATTTTTATAATTTTTTAATGCATTCTGTTAGCCATCATTAATAGCCATGCCTAAGATTAATTTTTACACATAGATAAATATATTTTTACATTTTTAAATGTATAAAATATCTAAATAATTAAATTAATTAAAAATAATCATATTAATTACTTACCTTTTAATCAAAACAATTCTCAATCTTTACGGAATTAATTAGTGAAATTATTAGTAGTAATAGATTTGTTTTTAGAGAATTGTAAGACTTATAACCGTGCTACTATTCTGTAGCAATTAATGGTGGAAAAATTCTACTATAGATACTATTTCAATGTCTGTACAGAAATATAAGGCCCCAAACTGAAAACAGGATCATTGTAAATGTGATACATTTTCTATTTCAACAAAGAGTTAATTTACTTCCTGAATTTAGTATAAAAGATCAATTAGAGTCAAATTTATAATTTGAAGAAAACACTATAAATTTACATTTTCACTAATGCATTATTATTGCCAACTCATAGCAAGAAAAGGAAGATTTGGTTGGTCCTAAAAGTTATAGGATAAAATTATTCCTCGAATCTATACCTTATAAGGGATGAAATTGCAAATATATCCATAATGTTTCTCAAAAAATAAATAAACCCCTTCTCATTTTCTTTTTGTCTCAAATACATCCTTAAAATTGGCTAATCCTCTGAAAAACCCCCACCTTTCAATCCCCCTTCGTTTGCACCTTCACCTTTCAAAATCTCCAATTTTATCCAAATTATCACCTTTCATTTTCAATTGCACCCTAGAAATATTAAATTAGCCTTTTTTACACTAAAAAAAAGTTCAAATTGTTAATTTATATTTTAATTCATATTCTGAATAGTCCTCAATGTTTAAATTTCAACAATAAAACCATATTTTCTAAAATTTTAAAAGTTAATTTTTTTTATATAAAATATAAATCAATTAAAAATATCATTAAATATAGTTTTATTGTTGAAATTTAAACATTAAGAACTATTTAGAATATGAATTAAAAAATAAAATATCGATTTCAAATTTTTTTCAGTGACAAAACCCCAATTTAATATTTTTAGGGTGTAATTGAAAATAAAAGGTGATAATTTGGGTAAAATTGGAGATTTTGAAAGGTGAGGGTGCAAACGAAGGGGGATTGAAAGGTGGGGGGTTTTTCAGGGGTTAAGCCCTTAAAATTTTATAAATGGCTTGTTTATACTTCTCATGTGGTCTTAAATTAATGTTCCAGTTGCCAGATAAACATTAAGAGCATATTACACCTCTTTTCCTATAAATCAAATCAAAAGATGCGGTTGAATAGAACACTTGTGGGGCTCAAGAAAATGAATTTTCCAGCTCAAAAGTTGCCAATGAAGACAATCTTTTCTTGAAAAATAGACTTTTCTTGAAAAATAGACTTTCATGAGCTTGAGTAACCATTTAGTCTAAAGTACCCCACCAAGGCCTTATATTATATGCAAGTAATGCTAGCAAGTGATACTGATGCAGAACAAGCTGTAACTTTATTATAACATCCAACAAACTGTTTCAACCATGTTTTCCTTAAAGCAAGAAAGAAAATGTCGCACGAGTAACTACACTAATCGAGCCTTCTCAACAAGTATTCCACTTGAACTTCCTTGGTGAGCGGCATTATCAGATTCCCGTACAGGTTCACCACTAATCTCGGCTCGACTTTATAGCCGGGCTCAGCTTCATTTTCCTCCGGGTAGCCTGTTAAGTCTCGGCCAAATGTTTTTGCTTTCACCTCTACTCTCTTCTTAACGGTTGCTTCCACGGATTCATACGTCAGCAACTCCATCAGTTTTCGTCCATCCTATACCACAGACCAAAAGGATGACAATGTAAGAGGCCCGTCGTCAAATCTACGCGTTATATAGACGAGAAGAAAAGGATTTAAACATAACATTCGTATAAGCAACTTACTTGCATCCTAATAGCAGCCTCATATCTAGCAGGGGATTCTTGAAATTTAGCCTCAGCCACAAATTTTCCATAGTGGATTCTCCTGGACAGCGCCTAACATGACATCGAAAAGTAGAAACAAATAGAGGGATTTAAGACTGATTAACTCTGAAAGATGATAATAACACAGAAATTCATGGTCATCGGTGAGTTCACCGGCAACTAACCCATCGAGCACATAGAAGCAGCAGTGCAAGCACTTTGCTTACTGAGCCTAAGAGCTAAATTTAACAACTCATGCCCAGGGTTCATTACGACATACCATTCTATTTCTGTGTTTGGGGGAAAGACGTGTGGTGTGGCAATATAAGTAAAAAAACAATAAAGGAATTAGATGGATTAAGATAAAGAAAAGCAGTCCCAAAACATCCTTCCTGCTTGAAAATTATATAATTTCTCGAAAGAGAACCATAACGGAATCCTGGAAGCAATTCGCTTGGGAATTGTAGGATGTGGTTATCATATCCAGGGCACGAAAAGCATGTATTACAGAGTCAATACAATGACAATACAGAGATTACGGAAAAGTACGTCGAGGCCAAAGTACGGCATTAAAATGATGCTCTGCAATATTGCAAATAATTTATCCAGAAGAAGTTAAAACAGGAAAAGTATCAGTACCTGCAAGCACATGGTGTCATAAACAGCAGCAGATCCACAATTACCATCGTCTCCGGATTTGACCAATCTTGGGAGAAGATCTCCAAAATACGCATCCCAGACCTTCTTGTTGATATTTATAGAAGTAGCACAGGGATGCAGGACCTAAAATCAAACAGTTCTTTAAAAAGGAGGAACACTTTACTAGGGAACTGATTTTATATCTCATGAATTATAGAACTCCTAATTGTTGATTGTAATGTCATTTGTGCCTAAATAAACGTGTCACCTATAAATACAAGCAGGAACATTTCATTTTGAATTTTGGCGGTGATAAACTTATTTAGCAAACTCAATTATTTTCATAATATTATCTTGAGTTTTCTTCAATTCTATTGCAGATGATAATTGCGCCTATAACAACTCTCTTTCAGTTCCAACAACTAGCATAAATGGAACTAGTTCTTGCATTTATAATAAATTTGTCCTTAGCTAATACCGGGTCTAATAGAGGTTTATTTCAAGTACTTATTTCTGATTGCCGTATAACTCCCCTTACCTGTGGGTATTGCAGGGGAGGAAGTAGTGGCTCTGGTAAATGTTCAGGGAAATATGCATGCTCATCGGGACTCTTATAGCGACCAACCTAATTTGACAAGACATACAGATCAGATCATTTCAAAAAAATTCAATGAATATTGCAGTATGCTCAACTTTTCTCTTATAAGTGAATTACCCGAGCATGTAGCTTTTCAGTTTCTGTGACTATAAACTCCACCAAAGACCCATCAAAACCTTCCATGGAGAATGCATCAGGGTCGTATGTGCCAGCGTTGAGAAAATACTGTGCTCTCAACAAAAGGTTACGTATTATGCTATCCTCTTGTCGGATTAGCGAATGTCTAATACCTTCCAGACTCAAACTTTGGCTCTCATCTACCCTGGTCTTTGAATATCTACATGTAAAAGACGCAAAATGTTAGAAGTTGGTCAAGCAACGGGTTGAAGCTATATTAACCTCTCTCCTCCTGCATGGAAAATGATACTCATTATACTAGAACTAGTTCAGATCTATTAAGACACTTCAAATAATTAATTTGCCGCGGTTTGGATCAATACACACACAAACGTAAAAATAATAATCATGATTTTTTCTATGCAAAAAGTTATTGAAAAATAAAGGAGAAGACAGCATGAAGGATGAGTTCTGCTTACAAGAGCAAACATAACAAGAAAAGCCACTTATAAAGGGCAATGCCATCCATTCAAGCTAAATGATATCTACGAACACTCAAGCTGAATGATACTTACAAGCGTTCCTTCAAAAGCCCCAAATGAGGAGCCTAGAAAGATGGCAATAATGAAAGGTTTGGTGGGCATTTCTCCATAGCTAAATAGTGCATAGTACTACAAAGAAGGCACAAACATACAGTACTTTACTTTGACCACCATAAGCATCTCCATTTTGATTGAACAAATTGTCCATAGAGTGTATAGCATATCCAAATCCCCACATATACACACCAGTGTTTTCCCTAGATAGTTAGAAGATGCTTCATAATGCAAAAAGAGGTGAAAATGAAACTCATTGTGTTTGCCAAAATATAACATACAATCAAGAGTTTTAATCTTAGTACGCCTCTTTTTCTGCAACAAGTTGTAGGCATATAAATCAATTTTCCTGAAGTGATACCTTAAGATTCCAAATTTAGAAAAGGGACTAGAATGGTAAAAAAGAAATTAGTCTTATTTTTAACCTTTTCGTGCATTAGCGCATACACGCACATACAGCTTCAGTTCATAAGAGTTTCTAGTTTGCTGAATTCATCTGTATAGCTGGTCAACCTGTATGCTTGTAACAATATCTTCAACAACTAAAATGAAGAATGTTTACAGAACAATAAGATGGTCCTTGAACCATAGGCCATTACATTGTGGCTACCTCAGTTATTGATTTCTTTGAGTTCAAGACCCCAAATGAGCAAAAAATTGATTCAATTGCTTTCACGATATTAACAAATTAGTCATTGCCCTAACGTTAATCATATATCATTCCGACAAACATGTTATAAGCCACACATTTCTTTTCCTGGTCAACTCTAATTCTTGTTAAGATTTAAAAGCAAGTAAGCATAATTGAAAAAAGGTAAATCGGCAAGAAAAAGGTTTGCAAGCTATGAAGATGTAAATAAAAAATGGAAGAAGGATCAAATACAAAATCTACCAATTAAGTATAGGGCTAGTTTTCAGCCATTTTATTTAAAACATTGATATTTAACCTTAAACTCTTCAAAAATATCAAAACCAATCTAACAAAATTTTCTTTTTCAATATTCACTACCTTTACCTTGAAAAATCTCAAAATCCTTTAAAATTAAAATTATAATTAAGTAAAAGAAGTTGATGCACTCAGTCAATGTAGGTTTACAACAATTGATATTAAATGAATTTAAACTTCAATCTAATTCTTTCCAAAAGCTTTTTTTATATCTGCCAGTCCACTTTACTAAGCCGTATACCTAATTATGGCATACTTTACAAGTGTCTAATTATATTATAGCGTTTCAATTACATTTTTTGAAGGTTCTACAGAAAAAAAATTAGTTAAGGCATGCATTTCTAATGGCCCATAATTAAAGATATTTCCATTAAGTTTCACCTAACAAAGAAGTAAGCTTGTGAGTTTTCATCTCAATGAGCAACAAATGCATTTACAAAAGAGTAATTTTATGAGATATCATAGATGAGAAATAAATGTATTGAAGAGCATAATTATTGATTACCTAATAGGATTAGATGACAACGTAACATGGCGATGTCCATTATTTTTTGATTTCAAACTAAGAAATTTAGGAGTCATTTGATGTCTGTGAAGCAAATGAGAAGAGGGCTGCATTGGGCTTGAAGGCTTAGGGTATGAAATAGAAGCACAAACAACAAACAGCAGTGTTGCCTCCATTAAAATGAACTATAAAATTAAGGATAGAAGGAAAGTGAAGACAGTAATAGCAAAGACAGAAACAGAGACAACAAATATAATGAAGTAGGGAGAACACGACAAAATCTACGGGCGTTACATATAAAGCTGAAAAGTTGTTTCTGAAAGCGAAAATATAATCATGAAAAGCAATGGTGACCATCTTAATTACCCATACAAAATAAAATAATAGATGATATATACCATATTGAGATACTTTAAGTGAATGCGTATTTGGTAACTTAATATGATAAAAGAGACGACGACAAAGAATCGAGCACCCTTTGGCCCTTACTTTCACGAGAAAAAATCTAAGACTTATTTGGCAATTGTGAACCAAACATGACATTTGGCTGAAAGAAATTGCAATCTTGGAACTTGAAATAGAAGAATAAGAAGCATACAACACCTTTGCCTTCATAAAAAGTATCGGAGGCAAACAAAATAACTGCAGAAAAACGCACTTGCGAAAAAGAGAAATTACAAAAAGTATGCATGATGTAGAATCTTTTCCAAAACAGAACAAAAATCTTTAAAGTGTAATATAGATGCAATAATATGATGCCATCCATAGTTCATCTTTAAAAAGAAGGTGTTCATGCATTAAATGCCTTGCTCTTGTTGCATATTCTTTCCATTGATCGGCAAATGTCCCACATTGTCAAATAGGATATTTGAATAGTTTTCAATGTTTTTCAAATCTGGTTTAATAAATAGTCCACTTTTTACCGTATTGTATATTAGATTTTGTGAAAGAGACAGTTTGTCGATAGGTTTATGAGGATTTATGAGTTAAAGTTAGCGAGAATTGGAGATTAATATGGACATAAACCACAACAAGTTATAACCAAAAATAATGTAAAAAAATTCCATAGAAAGACATAAAAGGGATCTTTTTCCTAACTTAAAAAAATAACCTTTCCATTTAGTTCCCAATTGTATCAAGAACTCTAGCACTGCTGTGATTTCTCTACTAAATCAAATAAATTCCCTATGTATTCATGGTTTCACGACAGTAAGTAGTAACGAGCTTTACATCTTTAGAAACAAAGCAAACTTTCTCAAACACCATAAATGCAGTGTTTGGAAAGTCATTAGATGCAAGCACATATTTGATAACACTAGATTTGGTTAATTCTCATGTTTTAAAAGGCATGATTGCTAGAAGAAATAAATTCTTTCGGGTGATAATGATTTTATAAGAATCTTCTAAGAAATGAAATAATGCCACAAGTCTCACAATTGTGCTAAAATTTCCTGCATGTGATGGATTCCAAACTATGTATCCTTTCTCTCTAAAAACATATAAAACACATATCAAGAATATCAATTAGGAAAATTATACAACAAAGCAGTTCTGCCATGTCCTCCGTGCGACGTTTACCACATTGGAACATATAATGATAAAAAAATAAGTAATAACTAAAGATTCTTTATCGCAAATGCTCATTGCTTTGTTCTAAGTATGACATGGCACGCTCGATCATTTAACACTCTTTTTTTTTGGTTTTGGCATGTTTTAGCATTCAAAATGAGGGGTCAAAGAAATCAAATTACTCAGGTTTGCCGATCATTATAATTAAGCACACAACTAAAGTCTCTGATCACAGACAAGACTCACAATGAAACAAAAAATTTCTACTATCGTTTTCAACTATTTCAAAACGATAAAACAAAAAGTGGGCAATTACACTATAAATTTATTCAACATTCTGAAGCGTGTAATAACTTTATAAAGCTGAAAAGAAGCTTACTTGATATAGGAGGAGGAGAGCAGAAAAAGGTGACAGTGATACGGATACCCATTAGTGATTATGTGAAGTGGGCATTGAATATTTTTGACATTTGAGATTGAAATGGAAAGCTAACTCATTGTTTTTAAGGTTTTCCTCCATTAATGGCTACTACGAGCTGTAATGTCAACAGAACAAGAATCACACGGCAAAGCGTTTGCTACTGCTAGTTGAGTTTTGTGGACTGATTCAAGTAGCAAGGCCCAACTTTTCCCATATTTAGAGAAAATTAGGGAAAATATTTATTTTTTAAAATAATAATAATTTTTATTTTGAAAAAATAAAATAAAATAAATATTTTATTTTTTAACACTTTTTAATTTTTTACTAGTACGTAACCCTCCCGTTTCTTCGGAACTAATAAATATTTTAATTATACTACAACAATTATTGATTAATATTTAATTATTTAACCAAAAGGTAACAAACACTTAAATTATCTACGGTCTTTCGTATTCCAAAAAGTTTAGGACCAAGAGATAATGATTTTTATGTTTATACATAATTGAATTTATACAATTCACATGTTTTTTATACATCTAAAACGTATATACAATTTGAAAAAAATATACCTTTTACACGTCTAAACTACAAAATTTAATTTGAACAAATATATGTTTTCTACGTCTAAACTATAGAATTTAATAAAAAGAACCACACAATACATTTTCCACCTCTTAAAAAAGAGCCTTGTTTTTTAAACAGTCCTCTTGGAAGTGCCTGTGAAATTCTTGAGAATGATATATTAAACTGCAAAGGCAATATTAGAAACTCAAATCATAAGAAAAATTACATTTTAAAATTTTACAATAGAATTAGAGAAATAAAAAGAACTCAATAAACTCAAATAGATTTACTCTTGCAAATACAGTTTGTTGTTTCATTCATTTATTTATATCAGTGAAGTAACTTATTTGCTCTAAACAAACAGCCTTTAGAACCAACAAAATCAATAACACGCCTTTTTCTTCACCGTTGAAGATTTTTGCAAACTTAAATTAACCCAATGCATTTAACATATAATAATCTCTATTTTTCTTTAAGTATATCTATACATGTAAGCTCAAAATGAACCCATAAATTGTATTAAAATAATTATAGATATATGGAAATTTAATTGTTGACGTTTTACCTTGGTATCTTAAACTATGAAATCCAGAAGCAGAAAAGTGGATACATAATTTAAAAAATCATTTACTAAAAATAAATAAAGAATATATTTTTTTTGTTAAAAATAACCTACTCTAATTATTAGCGGGGGTTAGCGGGAGTTAATATTAAATATTTTTTAATTATGCACACTGCCCTGAGTGTTGAGGGTCGAACCCTCAACCTAATACACATATCATTAGAGTTTGGCCAACTGGGCCAAGCCTTCAAGTGTAAGAATATATCTTTGAACCTTGAAATTGAAGATGAGCTCAAAGCTGTGAAAAAAACTCTTAAACACACATGAACCACAATTTCTGCAAAAACAAATAAAAAATAAAAAATCCATTCTTTTCAATTAATTTGTGAAAGAAAGTAACAATTTAAAATACACATGTAAAGACTGAATCCGCTTTCAATAATATATAATTTGAAAGAACTGAATTAAATTGCAAAAAATTAAAGGTTAATCTAGCAATTCAAGAATCACAAAAAGAGAGACATTGAGCTTATTTTGAAGGTGAAACAAAGAGTTTTATTGATGCTAAATTGATAAACTTGGATATCAAGTTTACCATTAATGCGGCAAATACAAACTTATCTAAATGAAATGGGTGTCAATTTTTAGTCAAGTTTTACTATCCATGTGGAAGATACAAACTTATCTAAATGAAGTAGGTGTCAATTTTTATAGAAAAAATGACAGCTGTAAGGAAAAGTACAAGTAAAAATTTGTAATTTAAATTAATCTACGGGTTTAATAATCATATTTTTAAATAAAAGGCAAAATTTATTATAAAAAAATAAAAATTGCAAATTGGTCTATAATTCTATATATTTAATAGAAGTTTGTTTAAAAATAAAATGAGGTCAAAGGATTTTATGATAAAAATGGCATTTGAATAAAAAACAAAAATAAAAATTATAGCAATATCTGTTAATTTTTTAAAATTAAAAGAGAAAGGTTGGTTTTCTTAGCAAGCAAATCAGGAGCTTATATAAATAGACAAATATAAATTACGCCACAGAATTGGTTTTCTTGTAATAATATTGCAAAACTTGGGCTTAATAAAGCTGGATCTAAAAGCATTGTTCAATGAACAGTGATTTTATTATAATGATATTTTTTTTTATTTTTTAAGTATTTTTTTAACCTAACACCTGTATCTCTTTTTCTCATTTTATTTTCTTTTTGTTTTCTATTTTTCTTTCTCTTTCTCTTTATTTTTTTCATTTTTTTTCTTCTTTATTTTTTCTTGCTCTTCATTTTTTTTCTTCTTTTTTATTACTCCGCCGTCGTTCCGCCATAACACTATTGTCGATCTGCCATATCATGTAGCCTAGAGCCGGATCTAGGTAGTGACTTTTTGTTCAAAGTTCTGTCCGAACCCGAACTCAAAAAACCCTGCAATTTTATGGCTGGGCTCGTATTTTTATTTTTATACAATTCTTCACGTAAGCCCAAAAAAGCTCAGCTAAAAAAAAATCCAACCCGAGCCCGCATATATAGAGTGTAAGGGCCGAATATAAGTGGAACATTTGAAACACGAACCAAGTTTGGGCTTACATAAAAATTTAAAAAACCTGACCGGCCCATGTCCGACCTATGAATAGGTATAACTCCAATGCGTACCAGGCTTATGAAAAGATATAACTCCAAAAAAAAAAGCATGTGCAGAGAGAGAAAAAGAGAGCGGAGAGAGAAAAAGAACGAGAGAGAGAAATGTCATAATGCATGTCTCATATATAAAGAGCAAAATCATACTCCCTCCATTTCTAAAAGAATAACGTTTTGGGGTGAGACACGCATATTAAAAGTGTAATTAATACTCCTTCCGTCCCAATAAAATTGTCCACTTTTCCTTTATCACACAGTTTAAGAAAAACAATCATTGTTTATGGATTTTATAAATTTTAACTTATTTTTATTGGTATACCCTTATTTAATATAGGGTCCACTTGCAATTTACTTTTAATTTACTCATTAGTGGATTTTAAATAAGGGTAATATGGGAAAGTTGAGTGTAAAAATTATTACTTTTTGAAAGTGGACAAGAGTTTTAGGACAAAAAAATTTCTCAAAGTAGACAACTCTATTAGGACGGAGGGAGTATGTAAAAAAATTTTCACACTGTCCTTAATCGATAAACATAAAAAGAATATAATTACACTCTGTATTACACCCTATTAAATTTTGGTGGGACCCATTTTTTATATATGATTCCCAAATTCTCTTAGTACCGTTGGATTACCATCATACAAAATATAATAAAGAAAAGTTGAAGACAGCATCCATGGACAAGATAAACATCAGAAATAACCATTTTCTTCATCATTTTTTTAAGTCTGGTTTATAAAAGGCTTATTCCTCTAGAACCCCCTCACCTTTTACCCCCAATTCGTTTGCACCCTCACATTGCAAAACCACCAAATATATCCAAATTACGACCTTTCACTTTCAATTGCACCCTCAAGCATTAAATTGATCTCTTTTCACTTGAATAAATAGGTTTATTTTTGTTTTAAATAAAATATTAAGTCCTATTTTAAAATATGTGCTAAAATTTAAAGTATTGATTTGAACATTTTTTAAGTGAAAAGAGATCAATTTAATGCTTGAGGGTGCAATTGAAAGTGAAAGGTCGTAATTTGGGTATATTTGGTGGTTTTACAACGTGAGGGTGCAAACGAATTGGGGGTAAAAGGTGGGGGAATTTTAAGGGGATAAGCCTTTATAAAAAGGAGAAATTTACAGTTAAAAAGAATAAAGTTTGACTTTTCATTTTTCTTTAGAATTAAAAGGAAAGTTTACATAATTAAAAGAGAAATATTGTGTTATGTCTATTTTTTTCTTTTAGAATTAAGAAGAAAATTTGCATGGTTTTTAATTTTTTTGGTTTTTTCTTCTTCTTCTTCTTCTGTTATTTTCTTGATTTCAATGTTTTCTTTATCGTTCTCACCACCACAGGTTCATTGTTGGCTTTAATAATTGCTTGCCACTGTTTTACTCTCATTGAATTTTTACAAATTGATTTTCTTGAAGAATTCATTTTCAATGGTGAAACTGGTTGTAATCAGATCGAATTAAGATTATAGATAGTTTTAATGGTTTGGTTTGGTGGGTTTAATGATCTTGGATGATGACATAAATTTTTTATTTGGAAAGAGAAGAACTTTTGAATGTTATAATAAGAAGGGTTATTTGGGCAAAAAGAACACTTAATGTTCAAAATGTCAAACATTATGGAATATTTTAAAAAGTCTTAAAAAACATACTTTCAAGAACGGAGGGAGTAATTTTTTATGACATGGAATGTAAAAACATCAAGTCATAAATGTGTGAGGTATTTTTTTTTATGTTTTCCGTGTTGATGTAAAATTTACTAATATTTTTTTATTTTAGGTAAATATGTGATTTTTCTTAGAAGGGATATTTATACTTGTGAATATTTTAAAAAATACCTAGAATTTTAAAATATTAACAAAATTTAATCTCAATTCATTAACTCTAATCAGACACGTTCATGGGCTTGTATATCCGTCTAGGCCCGCCAAGCCCGCACCCAAGAGCCGAGCTTAGATCATGACTTTTTGTTCAAAGTTCTGTCCGAACCCGAACTCGAAAAAGCCCGCAATTTTATGGGTGGGCTTGAACTTTCTAGAGGTGATAGGTCAGTGTCCGAGTACACGACAGAGTTTGTGAGGTTGGGTCGGTTTGCTCCGGACATGCAGGAAGATCCGCTGAGAGTGAACGACAGATACATAAAGGGCTTAGGGCGCGAGTTTCTGTGTTTGCTGACTGAAACACGTAGAGACGTTACTGCCATGGTGGACAGTGCTCGTTGTCTGGAGAGCACGTTATTGCAGTTTGGGGAGATTTCTGGTTCTTCTCAGACTAAGAAGTCTTCTGGTCCTGTACATCAGAGTGGTGGTGGTAGCTACCAACCGACACCTTTCCAGTACAAGAACAAGAAAAGGGGTGTCAAGAAGAGTTATTAGCCTTACACCTACAGTTCAGGCAACAATGGTAGCAGCCGTAGTTTTGGGCGTGGTAACAGTGGAGGTGCTAGTTTTCCTTTCTGCTAGAATTGCAACGTCGACATCCGGGCGAGTGTAGTTTAGCACCAAGAGGTTGTTTTACTTGTGGCCAACCGAGTATTTCTATCAAAAGTAAATAAACAAACTCAGAGGTATTGCTATGAACAGCAAAAGCAAAGCAAACTCTTTGATCAGGTTCCTAGAGCTCCGGGTCCAGTAGCTGGATGATTCACCGAATCTATAACGATATTAGATAAACTCAAATCAGGAACCTATTCTAGAATTGACTCTAGACTCACGACACGACACACTAAAATTATAAACCGTCGTGCTCCCCACGTATTAATTCCGATAAACGATTTATAACTCACTCAATTCATATTGATCTTTCTATTCAATTCTTGATTCGATCTCCGACCTAGACTTTTAGGTCATCTCACACAAACCAATCGATAAATCAATAAATTTAAATTACGATACGCGATTACGAAACGGGGTTTCAAAATCCAAAACAATAGGCCGAGTCACTATGCGTTCGCACGTCCGTCTATGCACTTGCACAGCGGACTGTGTGTCCGCACAGTTGTCACGACCCAATCTCATGGGCCGAGACCGGCGCTAGGGAATGGGAGTGGTTGCTCCGAAACCCGTAGCAAGCCTAAAAACGTAAAATAATTCTTCACAAATCATAAACGTCATTCATGACAGATATAAACACGTGTCATGCTAAGCATATGCCATGTATATATACCCTCTGGCAATCACAAACATCAAAACGCAGCAAGCTAAAAACATCTAAAACTTTAAAACGTTAAAGTTATATTTACAGAAAACCATACATTACAAGCTGATTTATAAAACACTTATCTACTGCAGCTCTAAGAGTAAAGTACTGTTTCTTTACATACTTTCAAAAATACAGACTTCTGGAAGTAGGATAGTGTAATACCCCAAAATAATTGATTAGCTAATTGGAAAACGTGTCCAGTCTGGATTCGCCAGGGTGGCGTTATCAGAAAGTTTTCAGATAAAATTTAGATAAATAATTTTAGTAGGCCGGTTTCAGGAAATTATTTATGAGGAAATTAAGGTTACAGTTCAATTCTAAAGTTAGAATTGAAATTAAAAGGAAAAAAGTTAAGAAAAGTCTAAAATAAAGTACAGGGACCAAAGTGGTAATTTATCCACTTTGTGTCGAAATTGGAAATTTGAAGGATTCGACGAGAAAATGGTAATATCGAGTTTCGTATTATTTATTGGATATAAATAACACGTATAAGTTATAATAAAAGAATTTATCGATTTAGTTATGGACTAAATCGTACAAAAGAAAAGTTTAAAGGATAAAGGATAGTAAACAAAAAGAACAAGGATCAAAATGGCATTTCAGCCAAGATATATATATAAAGAAGATTGAATCAGAGAAGGGAGAAGAATGATCGAGAGAATTTGAGAGTTAACGAGCGATATCGTCGTTTCGCTGCCGTTTCTCTGTTCGACGTCCGATTCGAGCGATTTTCGCGGCGATCGCTTCAGAATCGAAAGCCCTATCGTTTCTGAACATCAAATCAAGGTAAATCTTCGAAAATTTTGGTTAGAAATGGTTAAAAGGGGGCTGTTTTAGGTATATAGAATATTAGGATCGAATTTAACGTTTTTGAAGTTATTATAGCGTTTTAATAAAAACCGAGATGCGGGTTTTGTATAGTTGAATGTATAGCATGTCGGGATGGCTGAAGAGCCCCGGAAAATGACTTTCCGCGGGCTTTTAAGAGTGTGCGTTCGCACACATTGAGTGTGCGTTCGCACACTCCTAAAAATTAGGGTGTGCGTTCGCACACCTATTGTGTGCGTTCGCACACTACCCGAAACTCGTCAGATTCAAAATTTCAACGGTCAGTTTATAGATTTGCCTCTTAGGAACGCCTCTGTCAAATTTCATCTTGATTCAACGGTTCAATTGGGAGAGATCGTCGTTTTACTAAACAGTGTCAGTGCGCAGGCAGCACCTGCGCATTGTCCTGAAAACTACTTGAAACTTCATCGGAATGAAACTAAACCCTAAAGTTTGAAAGTATTATTCGTATAGGAATACAAATAAGAGATATAATAAGTATCTCGACTAAGTATTAGAACACGATCAAAGTTAAAAGACGTATTTAGAATAAGATCGTGATAACCTAAGGTTACAACTTAGGATTTCGGTACTAAGTTTACGTTTATGAATTAAACGTACAGGTAATTTGGATAAGTAATGGACGTACCGACGAGCTACCAGGCCGACGAGCTGGAATAGCTACAAGATCGGATAATGCATAGAACCTGCGTGATAGATTGGTAGCATTGCGGTAGATTGGATAGCAGTCACTGTGAGTACATTTTAATTACTCGTTAATATTCATAAAGTCGCGTATTTTCATATACGGACGACTATATGAATACTTATATATTTAATAATATGTTTGAAAAAGTACGTGTATGTATGTTTTGAAAATGATTACTTTCCGTACTGCGTTATTTTAAGAATAACATAAATGAAAAGAACATATATGTTTAAAATACTGGGAAAGGGGTTAAGCAATATACAAGTATCGAACCAAATATGCACGGGAAAAGGATAGTACATTCCCATATGTACTATTATTCATATGTTTACAAAGAAATATAGTACGTTCCCATACGTACTTTTAATTATAACGAATACCATATGTGCGTGTGTTATAGATGTATGATTGTAGATTGCAATGTGCATGTCATGGTCCATAAAGGATCAATACAACATAACGAAAAATACATAATTAAATAATAAACGTAAACCGAGAATTTGTACGATGGTACAACCAAATATAAGAACTGAGATACAAGGTTGATCTCGGTAGAGGTATCCCGAGACCTGTATATACCCATTCTTGATAATAGTCCTCGGGACTCATATAAAGATAAAATCAAGTATATATATATATATATATATATATATATATATAGAATCAATATGATATAAGAGCAATAATTAAGATATGAGATAAGACACATCGGTTGGCGTGGCTATCGATGTCAGATGATTAAAGACACATCGGTTGGCTTGACTATCGATGTCAGATATGTAAAACACATCGGTTGGCTTTGCTATCGATGTCAGATATGCGTAACACATCGGTTGGCTTTGCTATCGATGTCAGAAAAATGAAGTTAGAGAAGCTTAATTAGAAAAATAAAGAGAATCAAAACTATAACAGTAAACAAAACATGTCAAGCATGTACGCAGTATAAACGTACATGAGACATAAGAACGAGGCAAGGATATCAAGTACGTCTATAACATATACGCTTAGTTTATGACACGTACATGGCCTCTGATAGTATGAACGAACATACGAAGTATGTTTGGGAATAAGATCGTGTGAAGTATAATTCAAAAAGAATATTTTCTACATAAAGAGGTTTTTCAACGTTTTCACCCTTTATCCAATATTACTTGTAATTATGTGTATTCACTCAGTTTTATACTGACCCCGTTGTTATTCCAATTTTTACAGGTTGAGTTAGGTATGATGTGGAGAACGAAGCTTCCGAAGTTTTAATTCTCGGAAGTAGTACGAGTCATGAGACTAGGTTCTCATTCTAGCAAGTCCGCAGTAGTTTAGAATAGTCAGACTCTATTTGTGAAGCGCTTTAACTTTGATATGTATTTCAAACAGGGGTCGTGTATATTTTGATATTATTATGATATACGAGATATAATTTGATTTGCGAAAAATTAGTATGTATTTTCAGGCTTGCTACGGGTTTTGGAGCTACCACTCCCATTCCCTAGCGCCGGTCGCGGCTCAATAATTTGGGTCGTGACAATGTTGGAATATACTGAGTGAGAGGTCAGTATATGAGAATATACTGAGTGAGTTCATACATTTACTAATAAGTATTTAAATAAAGGGTTAATTACATATAAAATCACCACCTTTACACGAAATTGCAAAAATAACACGACCTTTAAAACGTGGCAATTCAGGGCACCACCTTTCATTTCTTTTCAAAAATAACACGGGCGCATTTTTAGTGGCATTTTTGCTGACGTGGCGTGACACGTGGCACTCTCATTGGGTGTCCAAGTCACCAAAATTTTATCAAAAAACGTGCCCGTGTTGTTTTTGAAAAGAAATGAAAGGTGATGCCCTGAATTGACACGTTTTAAAGGTGGTGTTATTTTTGAAGATTCGTGTAAAGGTGGTGATTTTATATGTAATTAACCCTTAAATAAATCATAAAGTAATGCCATAGCATTCAAAACATATGCTGCCTAGTACAAGATCCGATTGAAATCCTAATCCTCAAACATACTAATCATATATCGTCCAATCCAATCATTAATCTCAAGTTGTGAGTCCAACTCACTGGTGGGTCCAACCCACTAGATACGGGGACTCCAGGTTACACTGTAACCGAGTGCTCACTCGTATCAAATTCATATATCCAACTTCAAATTTCATAATCATAATCAACTCATAGTTGTATCAAATCAAAACTGGTGATCACGCAGTCCTATTGCCACTCAATAGGTAGCACGTTCCATCGGATCAATACTGGTTTCAAATCAAGCCTATGTGCAATTCATATAAAAATTTCGCATTATAAATATGCAATTCAAACATAAAGCAATATAAAGTAATTGATTGAATAAATACTTTAAAAGCAAATTGTATAAACTCACAAAAAACGCTTATCCAAAAATACGTCGGGGCTTAGAAACGTCAAGCTTCCCGAGCTCCTGGTCCAGCTGCTTCTTGCCTCGCCGGATCTAAAAAAATTTCAAAACATTTGACTCGAATCAGAATCCTATTCTAAGATTGACTCTAGACTCGAGACACGATACGTTATACTTTCATTAACCGTCGTGCTTTTCACGCATATCTCGCTAAACGATATCTAACTCGTTTACGGATCGTATATCTTTTATAATTCAATTCTCTTTTAACCTCATTAGGTTACCTATTAAAATCAATCGATACCCAATCGTTTTCAATCGATTTCCAACCTCGACACGCGTATACAACGGGCATTAAACAACCAAAAATCGAGGTGTGAGGGTCGGGGGTGCACGTTCGTGCATGGAGGTGAACGATCGTGCACCTTGGTGGTGCACGGTCGTGCACCATGTATAGGTGCACGTTCGTGCACCCTTGATGGTGCACGTTCGTGCGCATGCACGATCCCCCAGAATCGTTTTCCAGGGCTTCCGACATGCTATATGCGTAAAAACGCTCCAAACTCAACCAAAACGCGTATTCTAAGCTCAAAACTCTATAAACCAATCCTATTATCGATAAAATGATAAAATCGTTTCGTGGCCTAAAACCTTGAATTGATATAACTCAAAATATATTCGTCTAAACGATAAAACATCAAGTTTACCGTGATACGCCACTGAAATACGATCGTTTCGAGCTATAGAACGTTGGAAACGAACGAGAAACGAAGATCGAGAGACGAACCGTAATTGACGAACGAGAGAATGTAAAAGAGAAGTGAAGGAACTGATAAGAGGTTTCTGGATGAAGAATTTATATTTATTCTGGCTAATTTGCACTTTGGTCCTTGAAACTTTTCAAAAGTTTCAATTTAGTCCAAAATCTATCCGCGTTCAAATTTTAAACGGTCTCCGATTGACTCGAAACTTTTACCATAAATATGATAAATTATTTCGCGGACTTTGGCGAAATAAATTCCATTACGGGATTTATAATTTATTTTATATTAATTTTCGAAGTTATTTACTTAATTCCCGCAAAACAGCTCAATAAAAGTTTATTCTAAATTCCCGATATAATTAAATTAAATCATTCTTAATTTAATTTATCGGAAATCTTGACACGTGGCACGACTTAATTATCTTAAAATATTTTGAGGTATTACATTCACCCCCCTTAAAATAAATTTGTCCTCGAATTTAAAACTTTTGCCACGTACCTTGAGTGAATAGATATGGGTACTTCTGCCTCATATCCTCCTCTGTCTCCCAAGTGCACTCTTCTACGGACTAACTCCTCCATAGGACTTTCACCATCAGAATCCTCTTTGTCCGCAATTGTCGTATCTGCGTGTCGACAATCTGCACTGGCCGTTCTTCGTAAGTTAATTCTTCGCTTACGTCCACTACTTGTGGTTGAATTATTCGAGAAGGGTCTGGTACATATTTTCGAAGCATGGAAATATGGAAGACATGATAAACTTGCGACATCTCCGGTGGCAGGTCTAGCTTGTAGGCAACTGAGCCTATACGCTCTATAATCTGGTAAGGTCAGACATATCTCGGAGCCAACTTGCCCTTCTTTCCGAAACGAATAACTCCCTTCATCGGTGATACCTTGAGAAACACGTAGTCTCCGATTTGAAATTCTACATCCTTTCTCTTGGGATCCGCGTAACTCTTCTGTCAATTGGAAGTAGTAGTCAAACACTGCTTTATCAACGGTACTTTCTCGGACGTAATTTGGATGATCTCTGCTCCAGTGAGCTTCCGTTCGCCGACTTCATCCCAGCAGATAGGGGATCGACATTTACGCCCGTATAACGCTTCGTATGGAGCCATCTCGATGCTCGAGTGATAACTGTTGTTGTAGGCAAATCCGACTAAAGGTAAATACGTATCCCAACTACCTCCGAAGTCTAATACGCATAGTCGAAGCATATCTTCTAACGTTTGAATCGTCCGTTCAGACTGGCCGTCCGTCTGAGGATGAAATGCAGTGATGAAATTCAATCGCGTTCCTAAAGCGTCTTGTAGGCTCTTCCAGAAATGAGAGGTAAATACAGAACGTCTATCTGAAACGATTGACAAGGGGACTCCGTGTAGGCTCACGATAGTATCGATGTAAATCTGCGCTAACTTTGCAGCAGAATACGTCGTCTTGATAGGTATGAAGTGCGCTGACTTCGTCAAGCGATCCACAATTACCCAGATGGAATCAAAACCTTTCTGCGTCTTAGGTAGTCCGACTACGAAATCCATCGTGATTTGCTCCCATTTCCACTTCGGGATGGGTAACGGCTGAAGAAATCCGTAAGGTCGCTGATGTTCCAGTTTGACTCGCTGACAAGTCAGGCATTTAGCCACAAATTCCGCAATGTCCTTCTTCATTCCGCTCCACCAATACATTGTCTTGATGTCATGATACATCTTTGTAGAACCGCGATGAATGCTATAGATCGTCCCGTGAGTCTCTTCCATGATCTTCTGTCTCAAGTCTTCCACGTCTGGAACGCACATTCGAGATCCATATTTCAATATTCCGTTGACGATACTAAAATCTTGACTTTTTCCTTGTTGAACTTCCTCAATTAGATGATTTAATTGAGGGTCATCCGTTTGCAACTCTTTGATTCGATCTATCAACGTCGATCGTATTGTTAACTGGGCCATTAGATTTCCGAGTGATGAAATCTCAAACTCCACTCCTTGGCTAAACATCGTGTGAATCTCGTTAATTAACGGTCTCCGCCATGTTGTTGTAACATGCGCGAGACTTCCTGCTTAACGCATCCGCCACTACGTTGGCTTTGCTTGGATGGTATTATATCGTGCAGTCGTAATCTTTTAGCAGCTCCATCCATCTTCGCTGTCTGAGGTTCAACTCTCGCTGATCGAAAATGTACTTCAAGCTTTTATGATCGGTAAAGATCTCGCTCGTGTCGCCGTACAAATAATGCCTCCAAATCTTCAACGCGAAAATCACCGCTGCTAGCTCTAGATCATGCGTCGGATAGTTTGTTTCGTGCTTCTTATGCTGTCGCGAAGCGTACGCGATTACTCAACCATGTTGCATTAGGACACATTCTAGTCGAACTCTTGATGCATCACAATAGACTGTGAACCCATCCGTTCCTTCTGGTAATGCCAAGACTGGTGCCGTCGTCAGACACTCTTTCAGTTTCAGAAAACTGAGTTCACATTGATCTGTCCAGTTGAATTTCGCGTTCTTCTGAGTTAACTTTGTCAAAGGTACAACGATCTTCGAAAAATCCTGTACGAATCGTCTATAATATCCCGCTAAACCAAGGAAACTTTGAACTTCGGTAACTGTTTCAGGCCGCTTCCATTCTATCACAGCTTCGATCTTCTTTGGGTCAACCTTGATACCGCTTTGTGAAACCACATGACCTAAGAAAGCCATTTCCGTTAGCCAAAATTCACAATGAGAGAATTTGGCGTAAAGCTGATGCTCTCTTAGGGTCTGTAGTACTATTTGCAGATGTTGAACATGTTCTTCTTCTGTACGTGAATAAATCAAAATGTCGTCGATAAACACAATCACGAATTAATCCAAATACGGTGTGAATATTCTATTCATCAGATCCATAAAGGCCACTGGCGCGTTCGTCAACCCGAATGACATAACGAGAAATTCGTAATATCCATATCGAGTTCGAAAGGCAGTCTTCTGAACATCATCGTCACGAATTTTCAGCTGATGATGGCCTGATCTCAGGTCGATCTTGGAGAAATACTTCGCTCCTTGTAACTGATTGAATAAATCGTCGATTCTAGGTAACAGATACTTATTCTTGATCGTCACCTTATTCAGCTGTCGATAGTCGATACATAGTCTAAGCGATCCATCCTTCTTTTTCACAAATAGCACTGGTGCACCCCACGGGGATACACTCGGTCTGATGAAACCGTGATCAAACAATTCTTATAACTGATCCTTAAGTTCCTTGAGCTCTGCTGGCGCCATTCGATAAGGAGGTATCGATATCGGCTTCGTGCCAAGAGCCAATTTGATACAAAATTCAATCTCGCGATCTGGGGGTAATCCAAGTAATTCTTCTGGAAAAACGTCTAGATACTCTGATACAACTGGTACATCACTTATATTTGCACTTTTCTTCTCCAAATCTCGTACTATCGCTAAGAATCCTTGATATCCCTTCTTTAACATACGATCAACTTTAATAGCCGAAATGATACTCGTAGGAGATTCCGTCTTATCACCTTGAATTGAGACTGGTTCAACCCCAGGTGTGTTAAACGTTATCGTCTTCTTCCGGAAATCCATATTGGCGTAGTGCTATGCTAGCCAATCCATTCCTAATATGACGTCAAAACCTAATACCTCAAGTAAAATCAAGTCAACTAACAAATCTCGTCCTTGAACTCTCACAGGACAAGACGGATAAATGATACTAACTTCCACACTTTCTCCGACTGGGGTAGCTACTGACAAAGGATTCCTAAGATACGCTGGTTGCACACCTAGCTTGCTCGCAAAAGTAGGCGAAACAAAAGAATGCGTAGCACCCAGATCAAATAAAACTAAAGAGTCTTGAGAAGCGATAGGAAAGGTACCTTGCACCACAACATTGGAAGCCTGAGCCTCCTGAGGATTTAGTGCAAATACCCTGGCCTGACTCCCGCCAGCCTACGAAGCCTGACCAGTACCACGACCTCCGCCGTTTCTTCCTCCTCGATTTGTGTAACCACGGCCTCTCTGGCCAGTGAAGGTACTTCCTGTCTGATAATATCCTGAAGCTGCCTCATACGCAGTCCTCTGCTGTTGATAAGAAGGCTACATCACAGTAGTCATCGAGCCCTGAGGCATCTGCCTCGGACAATCTCTTGCAAAGTGACCCTGTTGGCCACAATTGAAGCACGCTCCAGTGACGCTGCGGCACACTCCATAATGCCTCTTATTGCAGTTCAGACATATAGGAACTCCACCTCCCATATCACTCATGGATCTGGCACTAAATCTGGTGCCTGAAGTACTAACTCTAGTTCCATATCGAGCTCTTTTATTTCTCTGCTGGCATGATGTAGGTCGAGAATGACTTCCGACATATGACTGAGTAGGTGCGCTCTGTACGCTACGAAACACATTACTTCTCACAAGCGCAACATTGGAAGGATCGGGAATCTTCCGAAAACGGATCAAAGAAACTTCCATTTGCCTAGCGTTGTCGATTAGTTGCACTAAAGTTCTTCCAATATCAGATGTCAGACTCATAAATTTAGCTCCTAGACCCTCTACAAACCTCGAGTTCACTCTAACTGGGTCTGCAGTCAGGTCAGGTGCAAACCTACTCACTCTGGTAAACTCCGTTACAAACTCTTGCACAGACCGATTGCCTCTACTCAGGGTCAGCCACTGATTACGGTAACTCTCCGTCACCGCATACGGTAAGAAAAATTCTCTAAAACGATTCACGAATTCAGCCCAGGTCATAGTGTCCATGGTTGACTGAATGTGCTGCTGAAACCAGTCTTTCGCGGGTCCTTTCATTGACATTTCCACCATGATGATGGTTTGTCTCTCATTAGCTTGTAGACATCGAGCGTTACATTCTACTTCTTTTAGGATGTTTAGAGCATCACCTGAGCCGTCAAACTTAGTTGGCTTGAGGCGCATGTACGCCAAGACGATATCTCGATCAGTAAAAGCAACATTGCGTAGCTGTTGCTGCTGTAGTTGTTCACGATGCATATTCTGCACTTCAGCCTGATTGTCTTGCATAGCCGCAATTCCTGTAAGGAACTGGTTCAGATCAAAACCCACAACATTAGGTTGCTGGGCTTGCGCTTGCACTCTAGGTGCCTGTACCTGGGCCTCTTGGCCACCGCCTCCGCCGTGAACAGAAGACTCATCTTGAGCTTCTGGATGGAAATCATGCGCCCCTTCTATAATGTTTCGTGCTGCAGCGGCAACTCGCTCTTCTTCTTGTCGATGGTCAGACATCCTGACCAAGACAAACAACGTTACTTAGCCACATAATCGCGTATCATCGCAAACGCATATCGTATTAAACGCGCATCTCATCACATGCGAACACACACGTATGACAGACTCACATCCTAGAGGGAAAGCTGAAAGTTTAAAAATCAAATGATTACATAACAAAGACAAGACTCGAGTCCTATGTGCTGCAGTAGATTTCCTAGGTAGACTCACACACAAAACAGTGGTATCCTGAACCAACTGATTGAAATCACATATTAGCAGAGGTAACTGGACCAACTGCTCTGATACCAACATTATCACGACCTAATCTCATGGGCCGAGACCGGCGCTAGGGAATGGGAGTGGTTGCTCCGAAACCCGTAGCAAGCCTAAAAACATAAAATAATTCTTCGCAAATCATAAACGTCATGCATGACAGACATAAACACGTATCATGCTAAGCATATGCCAGGTATATATACCCTCTGGCAATCACAAACATTAAAACGCAGCAAGCTTAAAACATTTAAAACTTTAAAACGTTAAAGTTATATTTACAGAAAACCATACATTACAAGCTGATTTATAAAGCACTTATCTACTGCAGCTCTAAGAGTAAAGTACTGTTTCTTTACATACTTTCAAAAATACAGACTTCTGGAAGTAGGATAGAAGTCCGTTGCTTCAAAGCGTCTTTCACCTGAAAGGAAATCAGTGAGAGGTCAGTATATGGGAATATACTGAGTGAGTTCATACATTTACTAATAAGTATTTAAATAAATCATAAAGTAATGCCATAGCATTCAAAACATATGCTGCCTAGTACAAGATCCGATTGAAATCCTAATCCTCAAACATACTAATCATATATCGTCCAATCCAATCATTAATCTCAAGTTGTGAGTCCAACTCACTGGTGGGTCCAACCCACTAGATACGGGGACTCCAGGTTACACTGTAACCGAGTGCTCACTCGTATCAAATTCATATATCCAACTTCAAATTTCATAATTGATGGATACGCAGTTGACCCCAATGCATATAGTCAAACAATAGCAGCAGACAGTAGACACCAAACAGTGGTCATTAGTCAGCAAATGCAGATTCTAACTGATATGATCTCAAGTAATTCGAAAAGATTGGGATTAACATAATCCCTATTTTCCTGCAGGAGTCCGAATTAAACACAATCACAAGAAGATGACTTGGAGTCGGTTACTGAGAGAGGATTCTATATAAATAGACAAAAGACCAAAGGTAAAACCCTAATTCATTCTCTTAAAACTACGTCATTTATCTTTGAACCTTACAAGGTATCTGACTTAGGCATCGGAGTATGGTCGGACACAACGTTCGACTCATTCTAACCTGTGTTCGTTATCTCAGGTTGACAAGAGAAGATCCTACCATTCGCAGAACCATCATTTGGCGCCGTCTGTGGGAAACGATTGTTCTTTCCTGAAAAAAAAATCAATCAATTTTGGTTCTACGAACTGAAAACAAACTCATGGACAATCATGATGAACCACCACCACCTGGAGTCGGAGTTAGAGATAGAGAGATGGCCGGATGTAGCAATCCAACTCTGATAGCAAGAACAGACGGAATAGTCTTTCCCCTCCGCCCACCTCCGGCGGGAACTGTGGGAACGACAGGTCCTGTGAGGACAAGCTCGGGAATCCCAGTGGGAACAGGAGCCACAAGTGCGGGCATCACACCATCGGTTTCCATACCCGGATCAACAGCGGGATTAATGGGCAGAGGAGCACAGCTACCAGGAACTAGTCAGGTATTTCCTCCTTAGAATTATTATACACCACAGAATATGTACTATCCATCGCCCATGTATAATCAAAACGCGACGAGCTGGCCGCAGACGTATAGCCCGTGGGGCAGCCAATATCACCAGGGATACCAAAGACCTACCGCACCAATTCCTTTTCCGTCCTTAGACGTAGAGGGAACCGTCACCGCGGAAACAGCCGGATACATCCCACCATACGTACCACCAAGAGCCCAGCTACCACCGCTCTACCATGAGGCGGTGATGAAGAGTTTTAACGACTTCCAAGATAGGCTGATTGGGATCGCGAAGGAGAAGACAGTAGAAGCAGATAAAACACCCGCTCAGAGAAGGCAACGATCTGAACCGATCCCAAGAGGACGAGATAAAGACGCACAGAAAGATAAGGAAACGGCTCCCCGGCGTGTTCTCACTGCACCACTCCCAGGAGACGCAGGGAAGGAGAAGGGAGATGACGCCGCACAGCAAGGCGAAAAAGCAAGAGACGAAGAAGTCGCGAAGAAGCAGAGAGAATACGTAGACCTAGAGAAGGATGAAGGAGGAAGCAGACGGAAGGAACGAGACGCAGAGAGCCACTCTTCAAACAGAAGAAGAGCCACAGGAGAAAGGAACACTCTGGATGAGAAGATTAAGCATGCGATGAGAAAATACCAGAAAGATAGCTACGAAGACGATGAAGGAGGGGACAATTTTTCACCACTGAAGAAGGAGGTATTGGACGTGAAATTCTCTTCTCGTTTCAAATTACCAACGTTCGAACCCTTCGATGGAACCGGAGACCCAAAAAGCCACATCTCAAAATTCAAAACGATAATGATGCTTCAAGATGTTTCAGATCCGATGCTGTGCAAGTATTCCCTGCAACACTCAAGGGATCGGCGCAGAAGTGGTACCTCGGACTGAAGTCCAATACCATCGGGACGTTTGCGGAACTGGCGACAGCATTCAAAGCGCGTTTTCGCACAAACATCCCTCTGCAGAAGAACTCAAGTGATCTGCGAAAGTGCCGACAAGGTGAAAGCGAGACGTTGAAGAACTTCGTGGACAGATTCAATAAAGAAGCTGTCCAGATAGAGCACCTAAACCATGATACAGCCATAGAAGCTATGAAGATGGGAACAAGGTTTGAACGACTGAGGGACAAGATCCTAATGAAAAAGCCTTCCACTTTCCAGGAGTTAATGGCAATAGCGCATAAGTACGTAGAGCTGGATGAAGCAAGAAGAACGCTGACAAAACAATATGAGGAAGACAAACCAGAGAAATACCGCAGTAGAGGAGGAGATGATAGAACGCAGAGATTCAGAAGAGGAAATAAGCCGTTTGACTTTACGCCTTTGAACAGAGCACCTGTAGAAATATTCAGCTGGATGAAGAACAATAGAGTCATGTACAACGCACCCAGAAAGCTGCACCCAGACAAAGAGAGAGACAAGAGCAAGTATTGTAGATTCCATGAAGGATATGGCCATGACACAGATAGATGCTGGGACCTGAAACGGGAGATAGAACAACTGATCCAGTCGGGAGTACTAAAGAAGTTCGTACGCACGGAAGGAAATGCAGAAAAAAGAAAACCCGAGCATGTGGAAAAAGAAGAGGCGAATAAAAGATTCAAAGAACCCATGGGTGTTATCAACATGATAGAAGGGGGAGAACCTTATTCAAAGTCACAGAAGAAGAAGATTCGCAAGGGCGTATACTCGATAAGTACCAGAATACCCGCAGAAGAGCTACCACTAGTTACTTTCGGACCAGAAGATGGGAGGCATGTGCAGGAACCGTACAACGACGCGCTAGTAATCAAAGCATTGATTAACAATTTTAGAGTGATGAGGATCCTAGTGGACGAAGGAAGTGCAGTTAATCTCCTAACCTTGCAAGTTTTTAGGGGGATAAGGGGATCGGTAACAGATCTCAGGCAGGTTTCCGTTCCTTTGGTAGGCTTAGGAGGAAAGCCTATCAGGCCAGAGGGAATGGTAGAACTAGAGATAATTTTGGGAGAAGCAGAAGAAGGGCCACTGAAGACCATGACAGCAGATTTCAACGTAGTGGATATCCCTTTGGCGTACAATGCCATCTTGGGAAGGCCTTTCCTATACCAGTGTGGTGCAGTGACCAGCATCAGATGGCTGACACTTAAGATTCCTGACGAAGAAGGGATAGTAACCGTGAAAGGGAGCCAGCTAGCCGCATGAGAATGCAATTTGGTAACTGAAGAAAAAGGCGAAAGTTGGAACATTGAGGCATTCCCTGAAGATCCAGAAGAGGAAGAAGGAGACAGGAATGCCCCAGTAGGTAACATGGTAGAATTCCAGATCACCCAGAAGAAGACAGTAATGATTGGAACAGAAATACCAGAGGCCGTGGCAGTAGAGATCAAAAGCGTATTACAGAAGAATGAAGACGCCTTTGCCGCAGATGCCTCAGAAGTTGTGGGAATAGACCCAGCAATAGCCTCCAATAAATTGACTGTTTACAAAGATGCCAAACCAGTAGTGTAGAAAAAGAGGCGGTTCGCAGAAGACCGAAGGAAGGTCATAGAAGAAGAGGTCAGGAAGTTGGAGGCAGCCAAGTTCATAAGGGAGGTAATGTACCCGGAGTGGGTTGCTAGCGTGGTCTTAGTGAAAAAAGCAAGTGGAGGATATCGTATGTGCGTGGATTTCATAGACTTAAACAAAGCATGCCCGAAGGACAGCTATCCGCTGCCAAATATCGATCAGCTAGTAGATTCAACGGCCTGCTACCAGCTGTACAGTCTCGCAGACGCAAAACAGGGTTATCATCAGATACCAATGAACGAAGCGGATCAGGTGAAGACAGCTTTCACTACCGACTTGGGAACGTATTGTTACAATGTCATGCCATTTGGGCTGAAAAACGCAGGAGCAACGTACCAACGGCTAGTGAATTTCATGTTTAAAGACCAACTGGGGAGGAATATAGAGGTCTATGTGGACGATTTGATCATAAAAAGCAGTACACCTGAAGAGCACGCTAAAGACTTGGAAGAAACCTTTGTGGTATTGAACAGATTTAACATGAAGTTGAATCCGGAGAAGTGCGCATTTGGCATTAAGGCCGGGAAGTTCCTGGGGTACCTAGTGAGTCAGAGAGGCATAGAGGCGAACCCAGAAATAATTCAAGCCATCCTAGACATGGTCGCACCACAAAGCATCAGAGAAGTCCAGAAATTGAACGGAAGAGTGACAGCGTTGGGGCGATTTGTTTCTTCATCTGCGAAGAGATGTCTCCCCTTTTTCAAACAACTGCGCAACATGAAAAAGTTTGAATGGAATGAGGAATGCCAGAAAGCTTTCGAAGAATTGAAGGTCTTTTTAACCAGCCCGCCGTTACTTAGTCGGCCAAAGGCGGGAGAAGTTCTGTACTTGTACCTATCAGCAGGTAAAGAAACGATCGTGTCGGTACTAGTAAGAGAGGAAGAAGAAGAGCAGCTGCCCATTTACTACTCTAGCAGGACGTTGAAAGGCGCAGAGTTAAATTACCCAACAATTGACAAGTTGGCATTGATGGTGGTAGTAGCAGCAAAGAAGTTAAGGCCATATTTTCAAGGGCATACGGTCATTATACGCACTAACCAACCTCTGAGGAAGGCATTGCAGAGACCGGAAACGTCAGGAAGGATGGTTAGCTGGTCCGTCCAATTGGGGGAACATGATATACGATATGAGCCGAGGAAAACATTAAAGGCACAAGGACTCGCAGACTTTGTAATAGAGATGACGGAGAAACCAGACACCGAAGAACCCAGAGAAGCAGTTACTTGGAATCTCTACGTAGATGGAGTGTCCAATGACCTCGGAGCTGGAGCAGGTATTGTCTTGGAAGGACCGATGGGAATAACAATCGAGTATGCAGTACACTTGGCATTTAAAGCAACCAATAACGTGGCAGGTATGATATCAGTCCATAATTTAAATATAAATACCGTTTATCGCAATAAACTAATAGTACTGCAGAATATGAAGCTCTCATAACAGGATTGTCAATTGCGAAAGCAATGAAAACCGAAGTCCTACGAGTCCATAGCGATTCCCAGTTAGTCACAGGACAAATAGGAGGACAGTTCCAAGCAAAAGAGGCAAGGATGGCAAGATATATGGAGAAAGCAAAAGAGCTCTTGAATGACATAGAGAGATTTGGAGGAGAATGGGAGATCTGCCCCATACCAGAGAAGAAAATGCAGCCGCAGATGCAATCGCCAAAGCAGCGGCCGCAAAGAACCAGCGTTTCATGGAGATGAAAATGAAAGAAGAGCGCTCGGCTTCTTCCGTAGAGGCAGAGGAGGAAGTGCTACCTATTGAAGAAGTAGACACCTGGATGCAGAAACTACTGGCATACCTAACGGAAGGCACTCTCCCAGAAAAAACAGCTGAAGCAGCAAAAATAGTTCGACAGTCAGCGTCGTACTCAGTCCTAGAAGGAGTACTCTACAGGGCATCGGCTACGCACCCATGGTCTCGATGCCTGACGAAGACAGAGGGCCTATATGTTCTGCAGGAGATTCATGAGGGGATCTGCGGGGCCCATGAGGCATCAGCAACCCTAGTTAGGAAAGCATCCTTACAAGGTTTCTACTGGCTATCCATGAAGAAAGACGCAGAAGAACTAGTACTTAAATGTGATAAGTGTCAGAAGTTCGGCGCAGTAATACGAACACCAGCATCTGAGCAACACCCCATCGGTAGTCCATGGCCGTTCATGACTTGGGGCGTAGACATACTGGGACCTTTCCCCCCAGCAAGGGGACAAGTAAAGTTCATCGTGGTAGCCGTAGATCACATTACCAAATGGGTGGAGGTAGAGCCAATGAAGACGATCACCACGGAGAAGATTCAAACTTGGCTATCAAGAGAAGTCATGGGAAGGTAGAACATTTCATTTTTTTACCATATACTCATATAGATTTGTATATTACTAATATAAATGGGCAGGTTTGGCATACCACATTCCTTAGTCACTGACAACGGGAAGCAGTTCGACTGCCGCAAGTTCAGAGCATACTGTGAAGGGTTGAACATAAAGCTGAAGTTCACCTCAGTAGCCCATCCGCAGACAAATGGACTCACAGAAGTCACAAACAGAACTATCCTCACAGGAAACAAAAAGAGACTCGATGATCTGAAGGGAGGATGGGTCGATGAACTATACAAAGTCATTTGGGCATATCGCACCACACCCAGAAAGGCCACCGGAGAAACCCCCTTTGGTTTGGTGTATGGCGCAGAAGCCGTGTTACCAGTAGAAATCGGTATGCCTTCACTTAGAGTTCAAGTTTTTGACGAAGAAAAGAATGAAGAATCCATGCGCTTATGTTTGGATCTGTTGGAAGAAAGAAGACACCAGACAGCAGTAAAAGCTGAAGCGTACCGGAGGCAGATGGCTAAATACCACAACGCTAAGGTGAAAAGAAGAAGCTTTATAGTAGGAGATTTGGTACTCCGAAAGGCAGAATTTGGTAAAGGAGCAGCAGGAGTTGGCAAGTTGGGAGCCAATTGGGATGGACCATTTCGAGTCGTAGAAGTAGTAGGTAAGGGGGCTTACAAAATCGCTCACTTAGAAGGGCAGATTCTCCCCCGAACCTGGAATATCAATGACATGAAGAAGTATTTCCAGTAGATGTAATTGCTACCATTTTGAAATTTTAATAAAGCATCGCATCTTTTTCTTTTAGCATAAAAAGCATCAGTACTTAAGAAAAATAGTAGTTCTCAAAATAGTGGGTCAGTTCAAATAAAACATAAGTGCCCCAAATGAAAGAAAGAACTAAGAAGTTTTTGTCCCAAAGACAATTACAAAAAGAAAGCTAGCTTAACGAATATAAAAAAACAGAAAGGCTTAACAGCCTAAGCAACTTCATCCTCTGAAGGGGCAGTCTCTTTAGCAGAAACACCATCCTCTTCAGCAGACGACACCTTCTCCGCAGCAGCTTCCACACGAAGAGTATCTTCTGGAACAGCATCAGCAGAACGCTCAACAACAGCAGATGGATCAGCGGTTGAAAATTCTTCAAGGTTCTCTCCTTCGATGTCATCTGCGCCCTTGATAACCGCAGTCTCTGAGGGAGGAGGTTTGTCAAAAGCCAACCCATCTTCATAAGTCGATGTAGCACCAGATGCGGATCGGGGTGTAAGCGGCGCAGAAGATGTCTTTTTGTCCACAGAAGCTTCCCCAGACAGCTTCTTCTTAGCAACCGTCTTCGCCATAACACGTTGACCCAACGCACGAAGGTCAATGGCCAAGAACTTCCCAATATCATAGTCGGGATAATCTTGACGAACCACCCCACAGCAGTAGCACAGAAGTCGGTTAAACAACCAGAGATGTAGGCATTCACATCCTTCCTATTTTCTTTTTGCTCAGACAACAACCTATCGCGAACCTTCTGCGCCTCCAGAAGAGAAGCATCGCGATCAACAACTTTTCGCTCCAAAATCTTGCCCTTATCTACAACAGCTTGCAAGGCATTTTTTAACTTCTGCGTCTCCGCTTGAGTAGATCGTCGCAGAGAGGCAAGTTCTTGTTCATGCTTTTCCAACAAATGGTTCTTCTGCTGACGCAGAACAGAAACACCTTGAACCACCTAAACAAACGGTAGACAGGTCACGATGACAGAACAGGCAAAGTAAGAAGAAGGGGAAGAAATTTACACAACATACTTACATGCATCAAAGAGGCATCAAACTTATCAAAAATATCATCAGCGGGTATTTGCCTCCAAGCATCCATATCGCCGTTCAATTGAAGAAATTGAGAATACAGACCAGATACATCCGCATCCTGAACTGACGCAGAGCCAAGATGCTCTTCAATCCAAACACGAGGATCAGGACATAATTCCAGGTCAAGCTTTCGGCGCTTCGCAGACCCCTGTTTCAACCGGGAAGAAGGCTCAGACACCTTCTTAAAAGAAGCATCCCCTTTTCGCACAGGAGGCTTGTTCGGCGCAGTCCGTGAAGCAGACATCGTCTGAGAACCCCCGGAGACAGTAGGGGTAGAGGAAATAGGAGCAGACGCAGAAGGCGTGGCACCGGGAAACTCCTCCACAACAATCTTGATATCATCTAAGTAGTTCATTTCTGTAAACACAACAGGATCAGATCAGCATATTTAAATAAAATTACAAGAAAAAGAGAAATTAGCATACCCTTTTCAGAAGAGCTTAGATCCATAAGTGACGCAGACTCAGTGGGTTCATGGGAAACAGATTGGCTACCCGCACTAGGATCTGGGGAGTCATCAGAGTCATCCGCAAGGGGAGCATATTCAGGAAACAGGCGAGCCATATAATTATTAACTAAGTCTGGGGCATTGAAACATTTGATGCGCGCAGCACCAATGAGTTGTTCCAGAAGTAGCAGATCTATCTTAGAAGGTTTAGTGACAGCAACTTTCAAAGGTTTGTCCAACCAGGAAAGGGGAAAAGAGGCAAAAGCATCTTCATGACCAACACAGAAAAACATATTTTGCCAGCCCTTGTTAAGTTTAGGGAGACCAGCAAGCAGTCGTTTACCCCAGACAAAGGGAAGATACAGATAGAATTCGTTGGCCCGTCTAGAAACATTAAAAACTTCGGCCAATAGGCCAAGGGTTGGAAAGAGATTTTTGGTATGAATCAGTTCAGGAAAAGCGCGCAACAATCGAATAGCATTTGGGTGAATTTGCCCTAGAGGAATTTTGTGGGTAATAATGAAATCACGAAGAAAAGTAGTTAGAGGGAAGCGAAGGCCGCCTCAAAGTTGTTCCTTATAGACGACGACACGATTGGCCTCAGGGCGAAAATTAGCACTAAATGAAGGATCACAAGAGTATAGAGTATAGTCAAAAGGGATGTCGTACGCTTCGCGGATGCCAGAAAGCATACCGTCGTCAATCCTAGACATAAACTCAACCAAATACCTACGATAGCCTACGGTGGTTCCGGAGGAAGGTGTAGCTACACTAGAACGAGTGCGAGTCATGATGCGAGGAAAATAAATTAAAAAGAAGCAAGAGAGTACCTGGTAAGTATGGAGAGGAACGATCGCCAAAGAAAACAAAGAGAGGAGCAAGGAATGTGCACAAATAACAAAGGAATTTTAGGAAGAAGAAAGAAAGAAGATTGCAGAAAATAAGAGTAAATTGAAAAATGAGGAAGGAGAAGAAGTTATAAATGCGTGAAAGGACACGTGGATGAGAGAGGGTGCATAGGAGAAACGGCAGAAACGGGTTTTTGATTTTGATTTTCAAATTTTTGAAAATTCAAATAATGGAACACGCGGCATGAAACGGGATAACTACTTAAGGTGACTTGGCATTAAAATTACCCGGATTTTATTTCAAACAACCATAAATGATTGCGCTACGGAATAGAGAGGGGAGGGGCTGATGATGGATACGCAGTTGACCCCAATGCATATAGTCAAACAATAGCAGCAGACAGTAGACACCAAACAGTGGTCATTAGTCAGCAGATGCAGATTCTAACTGATATGATCTCAAGTAATTCGGAAAGATTGGGATTAACATAATCCCTATTTTCCAGCAGGAGTCCGAATTAAACACAATCACAAGAAGATGACTTGGAGTCGGTTACTGAGAGAGGATTCTATATAAATAGACCAAAGACCAAAGGTAAAACCCTAATTCATTCTCTTAAAACTACGTCATTTATCTTTGAACCTTACAAGGTATCTGACTTAGGCATCAGAGTGTGGTCGGACACAACGTCCGACTCATTCTAACCTGTGTTCGTGATCTCAGGTTGACAAGAGAAGATCCTACCATTCGCAGAACCATCAATAATCATAATCAACTCATAGCTGTATCAAATCAAAACTGGTGATCACGCAGTCCTATTGCCGCTCAATAGGTAGCACGTTCCATCGGATCAATACTGGTTTCAAATCAAGCGTATGTGCAATTCATATAAAAATTTCGCAATATAAATATACAATTCAAACATAAAGCAATATAAAGTAATTACTTGAATAAATAATTTAAAAGCAAATTGTATAAACTCACAGAAAACGCTTATCCAAAAATATGCCGGGGCTTAGAAACGTCAAGCTTCCCGAGCTCCTGGTCCAGCTGCTTCTTGCCTCGCCAGATCTAAAACAATTTCAAAACATTTGACTCGAATCAGAATCCTATTCTAAGATTGACTCTAGACTCGAGACACGATATGTTATACTTTCATTAACCGTCGTGCTTCTCACGCATATCTCGTTAAACGATATCTAACTTGTTTACGAATCATATATCTTTTCTAATTCAATTCTGTATTAACCTCATTAGGTTAACTATTAAAATCAATCGATACCCAATCGTTTTCAATCGATTTTCAACCTCGACACGCGTATACAACGGGCATTAAACAACCAAAAATCGGGGTGCGAGGGTCTGGGGTGCACGTTCATGCATGGGGGTGCACGATCGTGCACCTTGGTGGTGCACGTTCGTGCATGGGGGTGCACGATCGTGCACCTTGGTGGTGCACGGTCCTGCACCATGTAAAGGTGCACGATCGTGCACCCGGAATCGTTTTCCGGGGCTTCCGACCTGCTATATGCGTAAAAACGCTCCAAACTCAACCAAAACGCGTATTCTAAACTCAAAACTCTATAAACCAATCCTATAATCGATAAAACGATAAAATCGTTTCGTGGCCTAAAACTTTGAATCAAAATAACTCAAAATATATTCGTCTAAACGATAAAACGTCAAGCTTACCGTGATACGCCACTGAAATACGATCGTTTCGAGCAATAGAACGTCGGAAACGGACGAGAAACGAAGATCGAGCGACGAGCCGCAATTGACAAACGAGAAAATGTAAAAGAGAAGTGAAGGAACTGATATGGGGTTTCTGGATTCTTCATCATGAAGAATTTATATATATTTTGGCTAATTTGCATTTTGGTCCTTGAAACTTTTCAAAAGTTTCAATTTAGTCCAAAACCTATCCGCGTTCAAATTTTAAACGGTCTCTGATTGACTCGAAACTTTTACCATAAATATTATAAATTATTTCGCGGACTTTGGCAAAATAAATTCCATTACGGGATTTATAATCTATTTTATATTAATTTTCGAAGTTATTTACTTAATTCCCGCAAAACAGCTCAATAAAATTTTATTCTAAATTTCCGATATAATTAAATTAAATTCTTCTTAATTTAATTTATCGGAAATCTCGACACGTGGCACGACTTAATTATCTTAAAATATTTTGGGGTATTATAACAGTTCTGCTGTGCGTTCGCCCTGCATTGTGCGATCGCACAGTGTGCTGTGCGTTCGCAGTCGAGCTGTGCTGCGCACAGCCGCGGGCTAGCATCCCGAGTCCAATTTCCAAATTTTCCGACGTGCTTCCGATCCCAAATTGTCGAAACGTGGCCTGATTTAATTATTTTAAAATATTCGGGGTATTACAGTTGTGGTGATGAATTTATGTGGAAAGTTTTTATTGGCAATGTACGATATAAGGTTGGTGATGGTGCCCTTGTGAGTGTTTGGCATGATAATTGGTTGGAAAATGGGATGACGATGAAATTATTTCTTAGACTTTTCAATCTCTCTAATCAGAAACACGCTTATATAGCTGATATTAGGAGCAACAGTTGGAGGTGAAGAAGGCGCTTGAGAGGATCTTAGCTGCTTCTATTATGGACTCTTCAGATTTTATTTGATGAGTTACACTTTGTTGATGGTAGAGCTGATATTATTAAATGGAATACCCCTTCATCTATTTACTCTGCAGCTTCGTTTTACAAGATTGTGTCAACTACAACTGCTTCATTGCATAGGTAGACCCACCATGCAGGCAGTAAAGATCAAGTTTCTACCGCGGTAGATGGGATTTTGTCACGTGCCAACGATCTCCACTCCAGTCGAACTGCTGAGCTAATAAACGACTTGCATTCTTCTTCTTTTAGTCGTGCTGCTGCTGAAGTTCAGGGACCTGCTGCTGTTCAGAGAAGACAGACAACAGGGGTTGAGGTTACAACTGCTATATCAGGTATATGATGAAAGGTGCAGATAATAGAGTGGCGAACACTTCATCTTTTGCTCAAGTTTGGAATTCGCAAACTCTTCCTCGTGTTAATTTTTTCATTTGGGTTGCTTTACATAATCGATTTCTGATGTAGCGGAAGTCTCAACAAAGAACAAGATATTTTAAAAGCTGTAGATAATCAAATTATGCCAACAATTAACTTCTAAAACCTATTGATTCAAATAAAAGAATACTAGGCAATAGGCATCAAATAATCATTGATTCAAAGAATACCGAAATTTGGGAAATAACAAATCAATTCTCAAAACATCAAAAACTGCCGTTCAACAATTCATAAGGTTGTTTAAATACTAAGACAAAATAAAAACCCTAAACTGGGTGTAAAACGAATTAAACTAAAAAGCCTCAAAAACTGCCGAAATCACAAGGACGCCATTTTGAGGGCCCAGATGATGGAAATCAGCCCAAAAGCGACGTAGACCATGAGCAAAGCTCATAGATATCGATCGTTGGCCCGTTTCCAATAAAGTTAGACTCCGGAACCGCCCAAATCGCACACTTTTAACTTCGGCAGAATTACGAAACTGCCACTATGCCACTTTGCGCTCCCTTTTCTCCATGAACTCAAAATCCGTCTCCGCAACCGCATTAAGTTCCCACTTTGATTTTTAACACGACGTTTTATAATTCCTCTTGATGATACGATGTGCTCTCTTTGTAATGAGCTGGAGTCACAGGATCATTTATTTATTCATTGTGTTTTTGCAAGGAGTGTTTAGTGTGGTGTGATCAGAGATTGGATATAGCTTGAGTTTTTCAGGATTCTTTTGAGGATTTTATGATTAAGCGGCAGGATATCGTTCCGAGGGGACCATACTAGAAACTTTGGCAAATCTTATGGTGTTTGGTGGTTTGGGATATCTGAAAAAGTAGAAATAGCAGAGTTTTTAGGAATGAGCATTCGGCTAAGGAGACGGTTATCTTTATTTGTTTTACGAGATTTGTTTTTCTTTTTAAGTGCCGTAATAGGAGTTTCAGTTATTCGGGTTATTATTTTTTTAGAAGTCCATTAAATATTCACCATTTTTTAGAAGTCCATTAAATATTCAATAGAGGGGTATAAAAGTAACTATCTATGTCATTATTAGTTTGTATTGGTTATTGTAATTTAGTTATTTTGTCAATTAGAGTGGGACGGAGGGAGTATGTATTTTGTACTCGAACGGTTGATTTTTTGACTCGTTTTCTATAGTCTAAGCTTTTAGTGTGCCACTTTAAGTGTGCCGCTTTTTGTGCAAAAGATATAAGTTTCGAGTTGCCATTTCTTATGGCTTTTATATAAATTTATATTCATAAAAAAAAATAACAAATGTTTTAAAATTAAGCATTACATTCTTTTAAAAAGTATTACATATAATCTAACTAAAATTAAGTATTACCTCATTGTAAATGATGTATACAATTTAGAAGAGAAAAAACCTATAATAATATAGTTACAAATTGATTTTTAACTTATTCTTAAGAAGCTAAAAAACTACATTAAAATAGATGAAATGGATAGTAACTTAAGGTAAGTTTAGTTTAGTTTTGTTTTGTTTTTTTTACTTTAGAACAACAACAGAATTTACATATTTTGTGGCACAAAACTTCCCATTGTAAATAATATATCTGGTTTATGTATACACCACACTTGAATAATATTAAAATTACTTCATTACATGTAACATATCAGCTTACGCTGAACATTATTTCCAATAACATCATAACTGAACTTATTAATAGTAATCCAGTAACAATACTAATATGAATATTTAGCCGTCCTAGTTAATTTATTGCAGAGCATATCTTTCTAATTTCGCCATCAGTGCCTGTCTTCACTTGAATGTTACTCATCTTGATCATCGACCTTCCAAATTCAACATTGAAGCTTAGTCCAGCCAATCCTCTTATACCCAAGAAACGTTGTACGATGCTTCTCGTCGAAGCATCCGTCCATAACTTTTGATCAGACTCCAGTATTCCTCGGCCATTTCTCAAGTTCGCGAAGAAATTATTGTCGAATCTGTTTGCACTGTCCGTGTCGAGTGCAATTCTCCTAGTCCCGTCGCCGTTTTGTGGACAGAGTGCTTGTAATTGAGGAAGAAACGAAGCATTAATGGAAGGGTCGGCCACATTTGCTGATGTATTGTATAATCTGTAACTAAAGAATTGGCAAGCTGTAGTCCCTATGGTGTGACCTCCTGTTTTTCAACATATTCACAAATCTTAATTTATTTGGAATTAAACTAGATCAAGTTAAATAACTTTTCATTTTAAACAATATCATAGCTCTAAATATTGATACCACATCTATTTTAGATTTTTTTTGTTTGAGCTATTCATGGTTCCGTTTTTTATTTTCAGACCGAACGATATGTTTGATTTTTTAAACTTTTGTACCAAATAATTTGTCGTTCGCGTAATTTTTTTAAAAAATTAACATAACCCTCTTTAAAATAATTATTCAATACTCATCGGTATCAAATATCTCGGATTGAAATCGAACTGACCAACAAGTACGACAAGATCTTGAGCATTAAGTCCGAGAGCAGCAAATTTTTGTTTTTGAGAATCAACAGATTCAGTAAAGCCAGGCAAAGTAGAAGCTTCAGATGCCAATGAGACACGCCCATCTCTACGTCCAGTAGGCACTGCCCAACTTATTCCACCACTCTGCATGCAAATCAATCAGACAACTACGTAATTTGTCAACAAATACTGCTACATCGTATCTACGCAAACAGACAATATTTTGATTATTAGTCAACTTTAACCTATTATAGTACAAATGCAAAGTCACCAATTTGGATTAGAACTCTGGGTGCATGGCACTTAAACTTTTGTCTTATAGTTTTTTTTTTTTTTTGAATAATTGTCTTATAGTTTAATTTAGTACTAAAATGTAATTCTAGATTTTATTTTTATTTCAAACTAAAATATTAATTTTAAAATTTTTAGATTAAAATAAATTAATGTGTCAATCAATGACAATATAATATTCTAGAAATATTTTATAATGTAAGACACATTATTGGATAACAACCACTATGATAATTGACATAACAATATATTCTAAACTATATTTCGGTATTAGATTATCATACAAGAATTGCAATGAATTTTCTTTAAAAAGTTTTATGTTTATTTTTGGTCAAGATATTTTAATTTATATTGAAATAAATTGATATGACAGTAAATGGTAGGAGTATACAAAAATCGAACCAAATTGTAAAATTAAATCGAACCAATCTAAAAATTTAACTACGGTCTAATGCTTTATAGATATCGTCCGGTTTGGATTATACTTATATAAAAATTTGGTGTCCAATTTTTTTATTTGATTTGGGTTTTTTGAAAACCAAAATAAACAAAATTAATATAAATACAAAATTTATATTTTTTGTCTTTATTCTTTAAATATAGTTGACACATAAGTTAATAAATTTCATACAATAAATAAATATGTTAATAAAATTATACGGAAAATTATTAGACAATAACTTTTTAATTTTTAAATTAATTGTAAGATACCAATAATAATAAAACAAAAGTTCAAGCTTTTTAATGCAATCCAAATTTGTAGTTCCGCTCCTTTAAATTTGAAAATTTAATAAATTTTAATTGGTCAATATCGCCCGGTTTCAAGTTTAACTAAACTGTCAGATGTGCTATATTTTAAAAGTCTAATGGTGTTAAAAAGTTAAATATATTTTACTTTTTAAAAATCTATTCAAACTTTTCAAAACCTACAAATCTATCCAAATTTGATCAATTCACTGAAAATCGATTCAATTTTCAAAATTAATTTCATTGTACCTATATGCAATTGAATATGTATTTTTTTAAAAAGAGTTGTCAATTGAAATATTACATGACCTGGTATATTAATTTGAAAATTTGAATAAATTTTCAGTGAATTGGCCAAATAAGGATAGATTTCCAAACAACGATAAAGGTCTGACTTTTCTACACCATAAAACCTATTTTAAATTGGTATGTCAAATGGCTACTTATATTATGAATGACGCGATAATATAATTTTAAAAAGGCAAAATCGATCTTAATGTCTCTATACATTCCATTTTTCTGTAATTCGTTTTTATGTGTTTTTGTTTCTTACTTGATCCATTTATTTTCGAAAACAGTTTTTATAATTTTTTTACTTGGTTATTGTACTTTCGAAAACAGTTTTACTTGATCGCTCACACTTTCGCATTTTTATTAATAACAAAAAGATTTCATAAAACTATTTTTAAACGTATAAGGAACAAGTAAAGAAACTAAAATGCTTGAGAACGAAGTAAAAAAAATGAAAAACACAAAAACGTTAAGATAAATTTTGTCTTTTAAAAATATATTAATGTAAGTATTGTTATCGTATAAAATATTAAAAAAATACCTTTCTAAAACTATTTAAATAAGACTAAAATTTCAAAATCAAATAAAATATGTACTTGAAAACCTTTAGGGGTCACGACGGATAGCGATAATTACCAAAACAACGGAATCACGGGACGCAAGAGTAAGAATATCAGCACAAGAAACAACTCCAGGACATATAGCTTCAAGCTGAGTCTTAGCGTCATCAATGACTTCAAAACCTCTCAGCCCAAGATTGGGTGGTGCAGTTCTCTCAGTGTTGGCGCCGCTAATAAGAACAGAAGCGTCGCAACCTCGAACGAAACAGTCATGGAAATGCATCCTCAGCAAACCAGGAGCTATTCCCGGGTTGCTCCTAAAATGAGTTGTAACTGTGGAGCGTACAATGGACTCAGCTCTAGGACATGAACTCGAATAGAATCCGACCCGAGTGCCTGCTTGCCCTTGTGCTGAATTAGCAGCAATGGCAATGAACATGCACATTACACTCAACACTTTAGAATATGTCTCCATTATGAAGTATTATAATATTTATGGGATAGGTTTTACTCACTCTATGGCTGTGGACTGGTGTGATATTGTAGAAGAGAGGAGTGGAGTATAAATAGGCATGTTAAAGTCAAAAACTATGGAAAACGAGTAAACTGTGGCAGCTATAAGTCTTCCACTAATGATCATGGAAGATGAGTTGGATGCCAAATAGTATGTTCTGAGTTTATAATGATAGAGGAACTAGATAAATGACCTTATTTTAGTTATTTTAAATGTAATTGGATTTTACTTAAATATCTATATAGACTATTAAATTTTAATTTAGACCTCGCTTGATTCGTTTTATAGCAATTGTTGGGAAGTAACTTCCCGGGAAGTGTAGTTCTTGGAAAGTTAACTTCCCAGGAAGTTTGTTAAATGTTACTTGTTTCAATTTTTTACTTCCCGGGAAGTACAAAATTAATTTTAATATAATATAATATATTTTTAACTAAAAGACATAAATGTCCTTTGATAATTTTTATATTATTAAACAAATAATTTTAATTTAAAAATCGAGCAATAAATAATTTAATTTTTGCTTATTATCTCTTATTTTACGATTCACGTACTATTTAGGAGAGTTTTAAATTATTTTATTGTGATGTCTTTTATAATTTTATTAATAATTTATAATTTTATTATTGTATCCAAGCTATCTTTTATATAATTCTTAAGAGATTTTTAATAGTTTATCTAGTGTTGTGGCTAACAGTTTCGTCTAATGTTACAGTTATATATTAATTTTAAGATAGTCTCATTTTTAAGAAATAATAAATATTTGGTTTTTTAAATTTTTTTATTGTGATGTCCAATTTTAACTGCATGATCTGATATTGTTACATTTTAATTATATTTTAGAAAATTAATTTGAAATAATAAGCGAAATATTAGTCTTTGATATGTAAATAATTTTTTTAACTTTTTTAATATTATTAAAAAAACCTAATGCCTTAAAAATTCATGACCTTGTAACCCCTTTTCGATCATTATCCCAATGTTGAAAAATCACCAATTTTACCTTATTTTGTATTTTGGCGTTTCAATTGTACCTATAATTGTTTAGCACACTGTGGTAGCCATGTCACCCAAAATTTGTGCAATTACCCGTATACTCACGCTGAGTCAGCAGGTGAGACCTGGCCATGGTTGGTTTACTCGTTTAATGATTATACGCAGTATTTTGAATTATTAGGACCTAGAATCTGTATCATCAACAACCGGACTTAGAGCAGTTTTCAGTGATAAACTCCCCGAAGTAGGGCTAGTCAAACTTCTAGTAGAAGGGAAAACCATTGGAGCCTCTGTTGGTGTTGTTGAACTAGAAGGAATACCAGGAAAAATCTCCGGTGTTGCTACCATAGTCGGGCCTTCTGAAATTGACGGCGGACTGGCAATAGGACCCGAAGTAGGAGCGGTCACTGAAGTTGTTGTAGGAATGGATCAGAAGGTGGGGATGATGTGGGAAATGAAACTGAAGGAGACCCACTTGGCGGCATTGTGGGTGTGAATGAAGGAGTTGGTGATGGTAAGGGTGATTGTGAAATGGGAGGATAAGACGGTGATGGTGGTGGTGTTATTTAAGGAGGATGAATGGGCGGTGATAAAGACAGTGGAGGTGATTGATAGGAGTAGAATACTCCTAGTATTTAGATAGTTTTCGCATCGCTTTATTGTGTTTTAACATGTGTTTTTAGGTGTTTCGATACCTTATTACGTGTGTTGGCGTTTCAGGTGATTTGGAGTGTTTACGGAACTATTTGGGCTAAAAAGAGTGAAGAATTAAAGAAATATCAAAGTCGGAAACTAAAGCAAAGAGTTAAAGAGAAATCAAGTCTTTAAAGCATGTCTTGGAAGAGAAGTTCATGAGCAAAAGAGAAGCTGAGAAGCAAAAGAGACATGTGTAATTTAACAAATGTCTCGACCAAGACATGAGCTTTTCGACCAAGACATGAAAGACCATTTTGCACGAAGGTTCATCAAAGGAGCTTCTCGATCGAGAAGCTCAACTTAAATGAGCTTCTCGACCAAGACATGGGAAAAAGCTGAAGACGAAATCTGTTTTGAAGAAAGAGCTTTAAGTGGCCCACTTCCTCTTTTAGCCCAACACCTCTTGTACTAGGATGTTTTTATTTCCCTTTTTATCCAGACTATATAAGACACATTATCTTTTAGGTCAATCATTCACTTTTGTAAGCAACAACTTTGAATCAATCAATTTTATTCCTTTTGCTCTCTACTTTTAGAAGAGGATCTTCATAGTTCTTGGTGTTCTTCATTTAATTTACAGCTTTTATAGTTTGGGTTTCATCTCCATTAATGCAAGCTTTTGAGTTTCTATCTTCATTATCTTGTTTATGTTATTGATTCCTTTCTCACTTGAGGTATTTACTCTAAACCTTATTATGTTGACTAATTGTTGCTTAGTAGTTAATGTTAGCTTAGTTATGAGTAGCTAAACCCCTAGTCTTGGGGTTGTTTATGATTGTTGTATATGATTGCTAGATGATTGGTTAGGGTTGTATGGGTTAGGGTTTTGTTGTGCTTAATGATCTTAATGCTTAGATTAAGTTAGTTTCTTAATTTATGATTTGTGTTTGATTAGTGAGGGCGAGAGTTAAGCTAATCAAATAGACCTAGTTGAGTACAAGCTTAAGACCTAGAAGCACGAGAGTGATTTGGGGATTTAGCGGTTGTTTGAGTTTGCGGATTAATCGGATTGATTGTTGTAGTCGCCATCCAATTGCGCGAGAGTGAGTTGGATTTCGACTCATTAATCAATTGTCGGTTCTTCAACTTCCGGCTCGAGAGAGCGGATTTAGATACCTTAGAATGGCTCGACCCGAACCAATACCCGTATACCCGACCTATTATCTAGGAATGTCGTTGGCATGATTAGCAACCCTTAGGCGCTTTTAATTATTGTTTTTAATCCTTTAATCAATTAGTTGTTTAATTCTTAATTGCTTCTTAGTCTAATTAGTGATTGCTTAAATTTAGTTCCGTTGTTATTAATCAAAAATCCAATTACTCGTTGCTTTCCGAATTGAAAATCAAAGTCAATTTCATTCACTTTAAACCTCTTGTCTCCGTGGGATCGACATCCGACTTCCGGATTACTACAAGTTGGGTTTATACTCAACAGTGATGTTAACAGAGCTGTTGGTCCAGATGGCTTCTCTAGAAGGGGGGAAGGGGGGGGGGGGTTGAGAACTTAAAAAACTTTTCAAAAATAGCTTGTAAAAATATTATGAAAGCTAATTTGAACATTTTAAAAGTTAAACTGGAAATAAGCAATAAATCATAAAGTAAAGAACACTGGATTTTTATAATAGTTCTGCAACTACATACATCCACTCCCCAAGATATCACCTCTTGGGATTTCCACTAAGACCATTTACCTTTTATATGAAGTTCTAATAACATTTTTATAGCCCATAAATCTTGACAGCCCAGTCTTGTTGTTTTTTGGATTGAATTTTCTTTGACTTTGTTTTTCTTCTGATCCCAGGATTAGCTTGGGAAAGTTTCTGCAAGTCTTATAAACTGCTGAACAAATACTGTTAAATCTTACTTGATTAAAGTTTATGGTATATCAAAATTAGGGGTAACCTTTAGCCAACAATCTCCCCCTTTTTGATAATGACAAAACTTTGAACTAGTAAAGTTAGATATATACCAAAGAGTAAATATAGATATGAATGAATGAAGTGCAATTTTTGAAAAATAGTTTATTTTCTGCTCATATTAGCCCCCCCCCCCCCCCCCCCCCCCCCCCCCCCGAATTTGTGCCAAACTAATTTTAAAATTTTCTTTAACCTTTTTCTAAGCAATAAATGCAAATGACTCCATTTCAGATTATCTTGACAATAAAAGATTTAAAGTAAGATCAGTCAGAATAAAAAGACTTATAGCAGAAAAAGCCATACTGAAAAGATTATGTAGATAATTCTGCAAGCAAATGACATTCACATATAGAAAAATTAAAAGCACATATTACTCCCCCTTTTTGTCAGACATCAAAACGAGAATGAAAGAGTAATAAAATAGCATGATCATAAAATAACAGTAAGTATAAGCAACATCAAAACGTAAAGATAACAGCTTAAAGATAAAAAGACTCATAAAGAACAACAACTAGACTTAATCTTCTAGGACATCAGGTTTGTCTTTAGAACCTATTTCACCAGGTGAGATCTTTGAGGTTTCAAACTTAGTGGTAGAACAGGTGGCTCTTTTAGAAACAGAAGGGGATATACTTGACTGAACAACTTTAGAAGGAGATGAAGAATCAATTAGAAAAGATCAAATCAAATTTAAAAAATTCAAACTCAAAAACAGGGAAGATAACAAATTTAAACAGAAAAATAAAAGATATGCAATGCATGGAGAATTATTCTTCTAGAAGCATGAGACCTAAGTCTCTACGGATCCTGCAGAAAGTTTCCTCATTTAAATCAACAAGTTGTATTTCAGTTGGAACAAAAATTAGCTCAATATCATTAGCTTGAACATGGTCTCTGATGAAATGATGTCGAATTTCTGTATGCTTGGTTCTAGAATGCATGATAGGGTTCTTGGTCAGATTAATGGCACTTGTCTTATCACACATAATAGGTATCTTAGTGTACCTTAGATTGTAGTCCTCTAGCTCCTGTTTCATCCAGATTATTTGAGCAACACAGCTTCCAGCAGCTATATACTCTGCTTCAGCTGTGGATAAGGCCACGGAGGTTTGCTTTTTGCTGAACCAAGAGATTAGTGCATGACCTAAGAATTGACATGCTCCTGAAGTGTTCTTTTTATCAGTTTTACTGCTTGCAAAATCAGCATCACAATACCCCACAAGATCAAATGAAATATTTCTTGGATACCAAAGACCTAGGTCTTGAGTACTTAAAAGATACCTAAGAATTCTTTTAACAGCAATAATATGAGATTCTTTAGGATCAGCTTGAAATCTAGCACAAACACAGACACTGAAATGAATATCAGGACGAATAGCAGTTAGGCATAGTAATGAACCAATCATACCTCTATAAAGCTTGCAATCGACAAATTTACCTTTCTCATCTTTCTCAAATTTGAAGGTAGCACTCATTGGAATCTCGGTAACTTTAGCTTCAGTCATTTTGATTTTTTTGGTAAGTTCTTTGACATATTTTGACTGAGTAATGAAGATCCCATCTTTGCATTGCTTGATTTGAAGACCCAGAAAAAAGTTCAGCTCTCCCATCATGCTCATCTCAAACCCATTTTTCATCATGTCAGAGAGTCTTTGAGCTGCTTCTTGATGAATAGAGTTTTATCAACTCTCCCTCTGGAAAATCCATTCTTGAGCATGAAGCTACTTAATCTTTCATACCATGCTCTTGGAGCTTGCTTTAGCCCATAAAGAGCATTTTTTAGCTTGAAAACATGATCATGGAACTCATAATTTTCAAAGCTTTGAGGTTGTTCCACAAACACCTCCTCGTTTAGATAGCCATTCAGAAATGCACTCTTCACATCCATTTGTTGAAGTTTGAAGTTCATGTAGCTAGCGTATGCACAAAACATCCTTATAGATTCAAGTCTAGCAACTGGAGCAAATGTTTCATCATAGTCAATACCTTCAGCCTGATTGTAACCTTTAGCCACAAGACTTGCTTTGTTCCTCATAACATTACCTTGATCATCCAGTTTTTTTCTAAACACCCATTTAGTTCCAATAATAGTCTTATTTCTTGGACGAGGTACAAGATTCCAGACTTAATTTATTTCAAACTGGTTCAGTTCTTCTTGCATAGCTAAAAGCCAGTTGTCATCTTTTAGTCCCTCTTCTATGCCTTTTGGTTCAATTTTTGAGACATAAGAAATATGAGCCACATTTGCCATCATCTTCTTTAGCTCACTTCTGGTCATCATTTTGTTAGAAGGACTTGAAAGAAGATTTTTCTGTGAATGATATTTGTGATATCTTCATTCCTTTGGTAATTTTTCATTAATGTCAGAAACAACTTCTATATGAGGATTAGCTTGATCATTTTGATCAGGAAGCTGATCTTATAATCTATCAGGCTCATTTGACTACTGACTTCTATTTTGCTCATATAAGATGTGTTGATGATGATTTCCTTCTGAATGGTTACTGTTACCTGTAAAAAGTTCATCTTCAGACAAATCTTTACTAGGTATAGGATTGTTAATTTCTTTGAAAACCACATGCATGGATTCCTCAATAAGAAGAGACCGTTTATTGAAAACTCTATAAGCCTTACTATGTTCTAAATAACCCATAAAATTAAATTCATCTGATTAAGCATCAAATTTTGCCAAATGTGTTTTATTGTTATTATGAACATAGCATTTGCAACCAAAGATTTTGAAGTAATTTACACTGGGTTTCATTTCTCTCCAAAGCACATAGGAAGTCTTTTTCAAAGTAGATCTTACCAATGCCCTGTTTTGAATGTAGCAAGCAGTGCTAACAGCTTTGGCCCAAAAATACTTTGGAAGATTAGCTTCACTAATCATTATTCTAGCCATTTCTTGTAAGGATTTGTCCTTTCTTTCTACCACTACATTTTGTAGTGGAGTTCTAGGAGCAGAGTAGTTGTGAGAGATACCTTGTGAGTAACAGAAATCCTCAAATTTTTTGTTTTCAAATTCTTTTCCATGATCACTTTTAATGAAGATGATCTTGAGCCCTTTTTGGTTTTGAATTTTTTTGCACAGAATTTCAAATTTCTCAAACACTTCATCTTTGTGTGTTAGAAACAATGTCCATGAGTACCTGGAATAGTCATCAATAACATCAAGAGCGTAGAATTTTCCTCCTAAGCTAGAAGGGGTTATAGGGCCAAACAGATCAAGATGCAGCAGTTCTAAGCATTTAGAAGTAGCAATTTGTCCAGAATATTTCAAAGAGGATCTAGCATGTACCTTTCAAGCAAGCATCACTAGGGGTGAGCTCGGTTCGGTTCGGTTTGTAAAACACTGAAACCGAACCAAACCACCTCTAATATTTGAAAACCAAATTTTTCCCCTTCGGTGCACAGTTATTTCGGTTCGGTTAACCGAAATATCGGTTTTTTCCGGTTCGGTTCGGTTCTCATATAAAGAAAAAGAAAGGAAAAACACATAAATCATGGGTGGCATTAATAAATCGGCTCGATCAATTCACCATTAAAAACCACATAAATTACAATTACAACTCTAAAATTACAATTACAATTCTAAAATTACAATTACAACAAATATTTGTGATATACTGTATTATATTATATTCAAAATTTCTAAAACTAAAATAATAAACCACAATTGCAGAAATATGAGAGTAGAATAAACAAAGCTCCTGCAAAAAAATTAAACAAAAAAACAGTTAAACCAATTCATTAAAATAAAAGATGATAACCAAAAATTAAGAAAAAAAATAAGAAATTAACCAAATTTCAGAGATATACATTAAAAAGTGAAGAAATTAACTAACAATTTGCTTTAGGGTCGAAGTTTTTGATTAAAATATCAGACTTCAGACCATAAACAAAGCACAAAAGTTAGATCTATGAACAATAAATCAATATTTATAAAAATTATAAATAACACAGATCTCATCTGTTTATTTAATTAAAACTACTCACCGCAAAATGCAAAAAACTAGAACGCTCGAGTGATTAATGTTATAATGTGTGAAGAAGTCTAAATCGAACAATAAAAGATGAAGAAGAGCAAAAGATTGAAATCGAGTAAATTATCATGTTTTAATTTTTGGGTAAGGGTGAGAAAATAGGAACAAAGGAAAATAAGAGAAATAAGGGTGTGGTTAAGGGAATGAGGGAGTGAGGCGGCAGCAGAGAGTGGGGGAATAATCAGGGTTTTCATGTATAAGAGAGTATTTATAGTAGTTAGTATAAATCATCAAAACGACGTAGTTTTAAGAGTTCGGGTTATTCGGTTCGGTTCGGTGACCGAACCTTAGTACCAAATCGAAACCGAAAACCGTGGTTTTGATATATTTTAAACCAAATCACACCATTTTAACCATTTTTATAATCGGTTCGATTTTTTCGGTCCAATTCGGTTCGGTTTTTCGATTTGGGTCGGTTTTTGCTCACCCCTAAGCATCACACACATTATTTTTCTCAAAATTTAGCTTAGGCAGACCAACTAAATCCTTTTTAGAAAGCTTAGATATGAGATGCATACTAGCATGTCCTAATCTTTTGTGCCACAACCAACTCTCATCCTCAAGAGATGCAAGACAAATATTAGAAAGAGGCATGTTATCAAAATCAACAAGATAAACATTTTCAAATCTTTTGCCAATGAAGAAAGTTTTACTGTCATGTAGATTTTGTACCTCACAGTGACTAGGCTCAAAAACAACTTTGTTCTGCTTGTTACAAAGCTGACTTACACTTAGGAGATTGTACTTTAACCCATCAACTAAAGAGACACCTTCAATAGATGGATTTTTGCTAATAGCTCCAATGCCAATGATTTTAGCTTTACTGTCATCTCCAAAACTAACTATTCCTCTATCCTTTAACTTGATATTGGTGAACTTGGACTTGTCACCAGTCATATGCCTTGAGCAAGAACTATCCATATGCCATTTTTTATCATCCTTGCTCCTTAGGCAGACCTGTAACAGCTTAAACATGTTTAGGTACCAAAACTGATCTGGGTCTTTTTGGGTCAATAGCATTTTCAGTTTTGGTTCCTTTGATAACCCAGATGAGCTTAGTTTGAGATATTCCATTTTTAGCTTTATAGAATTTTGAAATATGTCCTTTGATATTACAGTAAAAACAGATAGCATGTGACATAAAAGGAGTAAAAGCTCTTTTAGTCATGGTTCTGAATTTTGTGGGATCATACTTAAAATATGCTTCTAATTTCTTGGGTTTAGAAAAAACTTCAAAACCAATACCACTAGCATCACCATATGGACGCTGATTTCCCAAAAGCATATTGAGATTTTCATTTCCTTAGTGAATTTTGTGAGATCTTTAATGAGAGGATCAATCTTCTTTTGCATAGCATCATTTTGTTGCACAAGATTGATTCTAAGATTGTTTGATGTTTCTAATTCCTTTTTCAGGAATGAAACTTCAGTTCCAACTCTTTGAAACTTTTCAATCATTAAATCAAAATCCTTCTGCATTTTGTGTTTCTTTTCAATCTCTTCAGCTAGAGAGGTTTTTATATTAGTTTCAAAATTAACATTTATGGTTTTAGCTTTAAGTTTAAAATACATCTTTGAAACAACTTTATAAACCATAAAAATGTCATTACAGTTGTGAAGTAATTCATCATAAGTCAAATGTTTCAGATTTTCTACCTCATTGTCCGATGAATCAAGTTTATAATTATCAATATTAGCTTCACTGCTATTAGCTCCAGTCTCAATTTCCATTAGACATAGATTTTCTTTTTCCTCCGGCTTATCCTCATTTCCAGTATCTGAATCATTAGAATCACTCCAAGCTGCCAATCCTTTCTTTGGTTTTTCACTCTTTGAGGTTCTTTTTAGTTTGGGACAATTAGTTTTGAAATGTCCTGGCCTATTACAGCCAAAGCGTAAACCATCAGAACCCTCCAGATCAACTTTTCCTTTGATGAATTTCTTCATATTATTTCTGTATCGTTTATCTCCTTTTCGATACATTTTAGTAAATCTCTTAGTCATCAAGGCTATTTTTTCATTTGAGCTGATTTAATCATCACTCTCAGAATCAACTTTAAGAGCCAGATCTGGTTTCTTTTTTCTTTCCTGAGCTATTTCCTTTTCTTTGTATTTCACCATTTCATGTGTCATGAGAGATCCCATGAGTTCATCAAAGCTGTAGTTCTTTTGATTTTTAGCTTCAATGATAACAGTAGTTTTGCTTTCCCATTTTTCTGATAGAGATCTCAGAATCTTTTTCACCAGCTGTTCATCAGTGAAATTTTCTCCCAACGTTTGAGTCCATTTATAATATCAGAGAATCTGGAGCTAAACTCTGATATACACCTTCATCAGATCTCATCTGAAATAGCTCATAATCACGCAGAAGCAGATTAATCTTGGTTTTCCTTACTTGGTCAGTTCCTTCATAGGTCACTTGAAACTTTTCCCAGACTTGCTTAGCAGTGACACAGTTTCTGACGCGATTATATTCACTAATATCCAAAGTATAGTGAATCATAGTGATTGTTTTGGCATTAGTCTGTACCACTCTCCAATTAGATTATTCATTTTGTGTGTAATAATTTACCATATTTGGGGGGAAAGAAATGATTAGATCTTTAACGAGAAGTTGATGCATAGTGATCATGTTTGTAAAAACATAAAGCCTATTGTTGGTGTAAAGTGCAAAAGGCTTTCTCCGAGGGTTGTAAATAATCACCTCATATATTTTCCTAAGTTGTAATTTTGGGCTTTTTTAGGTTGGAGTTTGTGTTGTTTGCAATTCTTGTATATAAAATTTTTGTGTGTAATTCTTGTGTAATTGTTCCCTGACGATAAAAAAAATTGTTGCTTATGATACCAAAAAAACTTGGATTAAATATTTTATAGGTTACCGAACTATCAATTTATTTCATAAAGGTTATCGAAATTTGATTTATTTTAAAATTATTACTGAACTTTCGATTTGTTTTAAAAAGGATACCGGACTTTGATTTGTTTTGAGAAGGTTATCAAACTATCAATTTATTACAAAAATAATACCAAACATCATTTTTATTTTTAAAAAATTACCAAAAGTTATTTTTTCTAATCATTTGAATTACACAAGACAATTTTAAAATAATTATTCTCCACATAAACTATACGTGTATAAATCCTCAATTTAATTTAAAAGCCTTTTATTGATCAAAAAAATTATTATTTGATGACTTTTTAAAAATAAATAAAAATTCGGTATCTTTTTTGAAATAAATTGAAAGTTCGGTAACCTTTTTAAAATAAATTAAAGATCGGTATCCTTTTTGAAAATAATTGAAAGTTCCGAAATCTTTTAGAAATAAATCAAAGTTTGATAAAAAAAAATTAAAATAAATTGATAGTTCGGTAATCTATAAATTTAACCCAAAAAAACTTACTGGTTAACGATTTAAATTATTTATATTAATCTTTCTTGGTATTGATTAAATTTGAAATTTTATCACGTTCATGCGAAATATCTAAGCTAATCAATAATTTTTAATTAATATTCGCTCCATTATTACCTATCTAAATATATTAATATTCACTCTCATCAATCAATAATTATAGGTCAAATCATCAAAAGTAATTCATTTTTTTATAATCTTATCTTTCAATTTTTTTTTTAATTTTAGTCTGTTTTAATTTTCACTTATAATTATAGTAATTTATTTAAATTAAAATGTAAAAAACTTCGAATAAACCTTTTATATTGTTTCATTTTTAAAATTTATTATAATAAAAATTTAAATTGAAACAATTTAAAATAATATAAATAAAACTTTTGAATTCTTTTTTCACTTAAATTTGAAAGAATGGTTACAAAATTATAATTAATTGCATGGTCCTATATATCACGTGAAGAAGAATAATTTAATTTTAAATACTTTTGTCATTATGTATTACTTTTTCCTTTCCTGATCTGGCTGATCATGTCATTGTGTTTTACTATGGAGAGTTGATCGCACCATTTTCATTGTATTCCCATTGCTTTTAATAAGAGCAAATGAGTGGGGTATATATATATATATATAGACGCACTTTTCACTTTATAATATTTATCAAACGTGATTATTTTATATAAATTTAAAAAACTAATAAATATATCTTAATTTATATATATATATATATATATATATATATATATATATATATATTTATATTTATAAAATTATTCATAACAATAATCAATAATTTTAGACTAAATCTCTAAAAAAGGCCAAACCTTTGAAGAAAGTTCCACAAAAGTTCAAACCTTTCAATTTTATCCAATTTGTCATAAAATGTATGATTCCGTTTCAATTTTGTCCAAATCTCAATTTTGAATTGATTTTGCATATGTGGCACATATGTGGCGCTGACAACCATGCCACATGTATTCCAATTTAGCGAATGCAAGGTAAAAAGTCCAAATAAATTCTTAGATTTTTTAAAAATGACATTAAAACCATGAAAGCTTTAATCATTTCAACTTAAAAATTAAAATATTTACCAATTTTATGTTTATAATTTTTTTAAACATTTTAACCATCTTCTTCATTTATTTAATTTTTAAATAAATAAAATATATAAATTAAAACTAATTAAATAATCATCTAGTCCGGAGGAGAAGTCGCTCTTCCCCTTTCCGAAAAAATTATGTAAAAAAATTAGCATATAAATTTTAATTTTTTAAATTAGTTCGTTTAATTTAATCGAAAAATAGTGTTAGAGGTGGAACGGTCAGAAAAGACAAACGGATTTTAATTATTTAAAAAAAACTAAAAATTAATTTATATTTTAAAATTAATTTTAATTATAATATTGATTATTTAGGGTATTTTTTAAAATTTGTAAAAAAATTAAGGTGAAATAATTTAAAGTTTAAGGGTATAGATTTTTTTCTAAGTAAGAACTTAAATGAATATTTAACATAGTAATAGATATGGTGGCACATTACGTGGCACGCCACATCAGCACTCACATAAGCACAATCATGTGCTAATTGAGAATTGGACAAAATTGAAACGAAATCATGCCTTTCAGGACAAATTGGATAAAATTGAAAGATTTGAACTTTTGTGAAACTTTCTTCAAAGGTTTGACCTTTTTTGGTTATTTGGCCATAGTTTTATGTTTAACTAATTCTTCTAATCTTACGAAGTTATTTATTGTTAGTGATAAATTTAGAAAAATGACAATTAATGCTTTCTTGAACTACAATTTGATAAATATTATGGACCAAAAAATATTTCTCAAATGTTATATTATGGTCCAGAAAGAATATATATTAGGCTGATTAATTGGCTGAAAAAACTCCACCTTTTAACTCATTTTCCTTTGCACTCTAACGTTGTAAAATTATCGGTTTTACCCAAATTCGTACCTTTCATTTTCAATTGCATCCTCAAATATTAAATTGGCCTCTTTTCACTTGAAAAATAATTCACATCAATACTTATATTTTTACATATTTTAAATAGCGTTTATTGTTACATTTAAAATAAAAAATTTTCTTTTCAAAAAATTTAAAATCCAATAATAATTTTTTATGTGATACAAATAAATATTATTATGTTATAAATATAATTTTTTTTTGTTTTAATTATAACATTGAGTACTATTTCGAATATATGTTAAAATATGAAGTATTGGAAAAGACATCAATACGATGTTCGAGGGTGCAATTGAAATCAAAAGTTGTGAATGATATTTGAGGGTGCAATTGAAAATTTGGGTGAAATTGACGATTTTACAACATCGGGGTGCAAACGAAAAGGGGCTAAAAAGTGAAGGTTTTTCCAGATTATTATCGGTTATTAAAAACAAAATTTCTTCAGTGATATAACTTACCTTTAATTTTAATAATAATAATTAAAAAAATTCAAAGACTCTACAAATTACTTACCCCCGCAAAAAAATAGAGATACAGAGAATTAAACGGGCTTATTTATGATTTGAGGCCCGTACAAGCCATTAGTTTTCAGTAAGAAATTAAATCTCATATTAATAGGCCTTTTTTTTTATAAATAGGAGTTAAATTCAAATTAAGACTTTAGACTATGATAGCTATAAATAGCTCAGTATTAGTTTTTATTATTTTATCATTCGATCCCTCAATAATACAAATCAAACCATGTGCTTTTTATCTAATAATCTCCAACTTGTTTTTTATTTAGGAGTAATTTTAATATTAATTTTATTTGAGGTTTTTAACCTCCAGATTATTAAATCTCATATTAATAGGCCTTTTTTTTTTATAAATAGGAGTTAAATTCAAATTAAGACTTTAGACTATGATAGCTATAAATAGCTCAGTATTAGTTTTTATTATTTTATCATTCAATCCCTCAATAATACAAATCAAACCATGTGCTTTTTATCTAATAATCTCCAACTTGTTTTTTATTTAGGAGTAATTTTGATATTAATTTTATTTGAGGTTTTTAACCTCCAGATTAATACTTATAAATTATCAGTAAACCCTATGTGTATCTGAACACTAGTCTAGTTAAAGTATTAAACATAAACTATACCCACTTATAAATTCAAGATTTGAGTCTACATAATATTTTCTGGCAATATAAATTTTATCATAAATCATAAATAATAAACAAAAAATAAAAAAATTAGTAAAACTAATCACCAATTTTTATGTTTTTTAAAAATTGAAATATTGGTCTATTTTCTATTAAAAATATTAATATAAACATAAAAATATACAATGTCTCACAGTCGCATCATCGTGCTTTCAAAGAAAATTAAATCGGTATTTTAATTTGCAAAAATGTAAAATTAATAAATAATTTTATCAACTTTTAAATTCATATTGAAATTGTAAACATATAAAAATTCATAATTTTTGTACATTAACCTTTTATCATATCAATCATATGATGAAAATAATTATTGTACACGATATTATTTATAAATAAAATTACAATATACTAAAATATCAAATAATTATTTAGAATTTAATTATTTAATAACATATTATAATTTAATAGATTTTATCTTAAACCGATATGGTCCGCATAATTTATATAAAATCTTTCTAATTTTGTGGTGTGCCATGGTTAAGTTATACTTTAGTGAGTCAACCATTCATTAGTAAATCCTTTCCTTTGTCTTTCTCACGGGGAAACAGGGATCTTCCAAAAGATATGAAAAAAGAAAAGGAAAATCCCATTTTCAGGCCCTTAAAGTATACCTATTTTGATTTTTTAGTCCCTAAACAATTTTTTTTACTAGTCTCTAAAATATACGGATTTTCCATTTTAAGTCTCTGAATAGAAATCCGTTAAAGGCGTGTCTGCACGCTCTTCTTTTCTTGGGTGAACATAAATGAAGCTTTCACGTAGAAAGCCACATCAGATACTAAATAAATCTGACTGGGTATTGAATAAACGAACCGTTTTGCACAGAAGCGGCATCGTTTTATTTCAATTGAAAGTAAAAATAGTTTCAAAACCTATCAGTAAACCTAATTTTTTTTATCAAACGTTGTTCATACTTTTCTCCTCTCACTTTAGCGAATTACCGTCGTTTTCCTTGTTTTCTATTCTCCTTCTTTTGAATCGAAGACCCATTACGTGGTTCTGGTAGGGTATGTGCTAAATGAATTGATAAAGAGTTATCATTTTCAATCTACTTAGAATCAAAAAATTAATGGTTGAATATTATAAGGATGACAGGACTATGCCTTATATTCAATCTGGATATCGAGAGACAAAGGGATTAAAATATTATTGTAAATGGTTAAATCGGATTGTCGATATTCGTATAACTTGGGTAGTCATAATGTCTTGCTAGAGGCCACTTATGACTTATGGGCTGAAATAGGGATTTCGGGCCTACTGCCAACGTTATATGAACCTACAGGGTCGCACACTAAAAACAGGCCCAAAACAGTTATGGGTTGTACAAGCCCAATGTGATTAAGTGATTAATTATTATTATTAATATATATATATATATATATATATAATTCGTAATATATATATATATATTAATTCGAAATTAAGGATAGGTGTTTTCTTTAATTTATTATTTTTTGAAGATAATAAATATAATAATTAATATATATGGATGAGTATCAAAAAAGGAGTTTTTGATAAACATAAACTTGTAAGAATTGCAATGAGATTGAAATTCGAATTTGTCTCAAATCCTGGTGTTGTTGTATCACTATAAATACACATTAAGCAATTGGTTTGAGTATCACGAAATTCATTATTCACTAAATCACTAAAATTCGAAATTGCTTGTGAAGCAATAGTGCTAGCACACAAACACTAGTTTTGGCTAAGGTCTGTTCGTGTGGATACTCGTAGAGGACGTATTCTTTTGGAGGCGTTTCTAATCCGAGGCCAGGTATCACCAAAGTGAACCACCTCCTTCCTTCCTACATTGCTGTTGAATTCGACATACAAGTAAGTACTAATATTGTTGTTAATCTATTTATTCGAATTACATGGATCTTGGTTTGGGTTTTAGATAAATTTTTTGAAATTTCGCTGCGTTAAGAACCTAAAAAACCCAACAGTATGTGGGGTTAACTTCAATTTTCTATTGTCGTTCACTTGAAGTCAGATACCCATGTGCTTTTGGTAGGGTTAACGTTGGTGGGGTTTAAATTTAAAGCATTCTCCATTGTTGGGACCGGTGTTGCGACAAAAAGGTTAGTTCTTTATTTACGTTGTGGTCCCTGCAGTACATATGAAAATAATTTTTAGTTTTCCTAATGGTAAATTGTTAGATTAGATTATCTAGTTGTTATTTGTTAGTTTGTTACAGATTCTATTAGCTGTATAAATTCAAATATATGTTAGCTGTAAATCTTAGATAGTTAGAATCTTTATCTTTCAAGTTTAAATTTAAATCAATAGGCTTATCTTTTAGTTTTCAGTTGCCTATATATACTATACACAACATTCATAATGAATACAAGCTTTCCATTTTACATGGTATCAGAGCAAATTGCTATTCTGAATTTCTTTTTCAATGGAAGCTATTCCAACCAATCCCAAAACAGATCTTTATGCCATTCATCACTCAGATAGCCCTTCAACTGTTCTTGTCACACCTTTATTGACAGGAGATAAATATGGGTCATGGAGTCGTGCCGTAACAATGGCACTTCGTGCAAAAAGCAAACTTGGGTTTGTTGACGGGTCTCTTCCAGTTCCTAACGAGCAAGACGATATTGCTAATTGGGAACGATGCAATGACTTAGTTGGAAGCTGGATTCTCAATTCTGTTTCACCTGAGATCCGTCCAAGTATACTGTATGCTGAAACTGCAGCACAAATCTGGACAGATCTTAAGGATAGTTTTTCTCAGTCAAATGGTCCTAAGATATATCAATTGAAACAATCAATTGTTGATTTAAAACAAGAAGGGATGTCAGTTTCATTATATTTCACTTAACTCAAATCCTTATGGGATGAACTTAGCTCTATTATCTCCATCACTCCATGTATTTGTGGTAATGCCAAGAGCATAATTGATCAACAAAATCACGATCGTGCTATGGAGTTTCTTTAGGGACTTCATGATCGTTTTTCAGCTGTTCGTAGTCAAATTTTATTGATGGATCCATTCCCTCCCATTCAGCGTATATACAATTTAGTACGCCAAGAAGAAAAACAACAAGAGATCAACATTCGAGCAATTCCAAATGTTGATTCAGCTGCGCTGCAGGTATCCAAACCATCATATCGATATTCGGGAAAGCGGCAACGCCCATTTTGTGAGCATTGCAACAAGCATGGTCATACTCTTGCTACATGCTATCGCATTCATGGCTTTCCAAATAAGGAGGTGAAGAAATTTGAATTTCCACAATCTGCTCCTGTCAACTTAGCCAGTCAAATAACTCATGAACAATATGATAAGCTCCTTGCACTCCTAGCCAAAGAAGAACCAGGAGTATCATCGGCTCATTTAGCAGGTACAGCCTTCACTTCTCTATCAACTTCTTGGATTATTGATTCAGGTGCTTCAAATCATATATGTTCTTCTCTTTCAATTTTTTCTTCATATTTTACCATTCATAAAAATATATCAGTTCAATTGCCAGATGGTTCTCAAGCACCTGTGACACACATAGGCATTATTAATTGTTCACCATCACTCACTCTAACAAATGTTTTTCATATTCCATCATTTAAATTCAATTTATTATCAGTGTCACAATTAACAAAATCAAATAATTGTGATGTAATTTTTCGCTCTTCTGAATGTATATTTCAGGACCAAACAACGAAGAAGACGATTGGTCGGGGTAGTCCAAGAGATGGCCTTTATTATCTCGGTGGAAATTTAGATCTTAATTCTGCATTTTCTTTTCAAAGTTGTAATAAATTTGATCTATGGCATTGTCGCCTTGGTCATCCGTCTAAGTCTCGTTTTGATTATTTAGTTAGACAATTTTCAAGTGTTATTGCTAATAAAGATTTTGTTTGTGATGTATGTCCACGTGCTAAACAAACACGTCTTTCTTTTTCTCAGAGTAATTCATCTTCTTCTCATTGCTTTGAATTAATTCATATTGATATTTGGGGTCCTTTTTCAATACCTTCTAAAAATGGATCACGTTTTTTTTAACAATTGTTGATGATTATTCAAGATGTACTTGGATTTATTTAATGAAACATAAATCTGAAACTTTCAACATGTTAGTTCATTTTTTTAATCAAATTAATCGCCAATTTAGCAAAAATATCTCTCGCATTAGCTCGGGCAATGGAGATATTTTTCTTCCTCAACTCCAAACCATCCGATCGGATAATGGTTCTGAATTTCTTTCAAAACAAATGCAAACATGGTTTCATGATAATGGAATTATTCACCAACGTAGTTGCGTTGCGACTCCGCAACAAAATGGTATTGTGGAACGTAAACATCGACATTTACTTGAAGTCGCTAGAGCTTTACGATTTCAGGCAAACTTGCCTCTTTCATTTTGGGGTGAATGTACCGCTGTCTTTTTTATTAATAAACTCCCAACTCCAGTTCTAAAATATAAATCTCCTCATCAAGTTTTGCTTGGAACTGTTCCATCTTACTCATCTCTTAGAGTTTTTGGATGTTTATGTTTTGCCAAAAATATGAACATTCAACATAAATTTGATGAACGAGCCAAACCTGGTATTTTTGTTGGATATCCTTTTGGTCAAAAAGGATATCGTATATATGATATAAAATCTCATCAAATTTTTGTTTCTCGTGATGTCATATTCCACGAATCAATTTTTCCATATCATGATCTTCCATCTTCAACTCTTAAAAATCAAATATCCATTACTCCAATTGAGGATAATGAAACGTTTAACTACTCTACACCATCCAACATTCCTACTGAAATTCATTCTAATATTTCTCATGGATCTGTTCCTCTTGATAGCTCAACTCATTCTCCAGCTATTATTGAAAATTCAAATTTTGAAAATTCGGATTCAAGTACAATCCCTCCTGTGATTAGTAATCATCCGTCCCGCATTCGTAAGCCACCTAGTCATCTCAATGACTATATTTGTAATAATATTTCTTCTGTAACTAATTTTCCATTGGCTAAATATTTTTCTTTATCTAATCTTAGTCATTCACATCAGGTTTTTTTATCGAATATCATTGACAATTTAGAACCTAAAACTTATTCTCAAGCGATGAAATCTATCAAATGGCGTGAAGCCATGGCTAATGAAATTAAGGCTCTTGAATCCAATCATACTTGGACTTTATGTTCACTTCCGAAAGGAAAAACACCCATTCATTGTAAATGGGTCTATAAAATCAAATATCAATCTAATGGCTCTGTAGAAAGGTATAAAGCTCGATTAGTCGCTAAAGGTTATACTCAAGTTGAAGGAATTGACTATCATGAAACCTTCGCTCCTGTAGCCAAATTAGTTACTGTTCGTCTTCTTCTTTCTATTGCTGCCATTAAAAATTGGTCATTGCACCAACTCGACGTTAATAATGCTTTTCTCCAAGGAGATCTCAATGAAGAGGTTTACATGAAACTTCCTCCCGGATTTTCACGTAAGGGGGAGAATCATGTATGTAAATTAAATAAATCTATTTATGGTCTTAAACAAGCTTCTCGCCAATGGTTTTCTAAATTCTCAACCACCCTAATTCGTCGTGGTTTCAAACAATCAATTTCTGATTATAGTCTTTTTACTTATATTCATAATGAGACTTCTATATTTATTCTTGTTTATGTTGATGATATTATCATTACCGGAAACAATGATAATGCTATCTCTGACATTAAACAATTTCTTGGTCAATCTTTCTTGATAAAAGATCTTGGAAAACTTAGTTATTTTTTAGGAATCGAAGTCTCTCGATCGAAACAAGGAATTTTCCTATGTCAAAGGAAATATACTCTTGACATATTATCTGATTCAGGTATGACCGGTTCTCGATCGTCAGAGTTTCCTATGGAACAAAATCTTCGTTTGCAACCAAAAGATGGCACACTTCTTCCTGATCCAGGAATCTATCGTCGACTAGTAGGTCGTCTTTTATATCTCACTGTTACTCGGCCTGATATTCAATATGCCGTAAATAACCTCAGTCAATTTATGCAATCTCCATATTCCTCACATCTTGATGCAGCCAATCGAGTCCTTCGTTATCTTAAAGGAAGCATTGGTAAAGGTTTATTTCTCTCTGCATCTAGCTCACTTTCATTAACTGGTTACGCTGATTCTGATTGGGCAAGTTGTCCTACTACGCGTCGCTCTACTACTGGTTATTTCACTATGTTAGGATCAAGTTTTCGAGTCTCTTGGAAAACCAAGAAACAAGTGACTGTTTCTCGTTCTTCAGCAGAAGCTGAGTATCGTTCCCTTGTTGCGCTTATTTCCGAATTGCAATGGTTAAAATACTTACTATCTGATCTTGGTATTGCTCATTCACAACCCATTCTAGTTCATTGTGATAATCAAGCTGCAATTCATATTGCTAAAAATCCTGTCTTCCATGAACGCACCAAACATATTGAAATCGATTGTCATTTTGTTCGAGAGAAAATTCAAGCCGGTCTTCTTACTCCTTCCTATCTACGATCCAACGAAAATCTAGCTGATTTGTTTACCAAACCACTTGGTGGGGACGCCTATCGCCGACAACTACGCAAGTTGGGTGTTCTTGATATTTCAGTTCCTACTCCAACTTGAGGGGGAGTGTTAGATTAGATTATCTAGTTGTTATTTGTTAGTTTGTTACAGATTCTATTAGCTGTATAAATTCAAATATATGTTAGCTGTAAATCTTAGATAGTTAGAATCTTTATCTTTCAAGTTTAAATTTAAATCAATAGGCTTATCTTTTAGTTTTCAGTTTCCTATATATACTGTACACAACATTCATAATGAATACAAGCTTTCCATTTTACATAAATGTACTCCTCTGTGGTCCCTAGTTTAAGAACTTTTAGGTTTAAATTTTTCAATGTTTTTGTTGAGTAGTGAGCTTTTGTGATTTAGTTCCTGGTTAATTTATTAATTATACTGTTATAGGGTTTATTCAGTTTTTAGGGTTTCTGACTTATTTGATATTCAACTGCTAAAATATTGTGTCCTTTAGGGTTTATTCTGGTTTTAGGCTTTCTGACTTACTTGACATTCAACTGCTGTAAAATGTTGTATTTTATGGTGATTTATGGTGTTTTGTATAGACATGCTAAAATATTCTGGTTTTTATAGAGTTTGATTGGTTTGATATCTCTGAGCTAATGATGGGTAGCTGGTTTGTTATTATGCACTTCAGTAATGGGATGTTAGTATTTGTTGCAGGTATTATGTTGGACGTTCTCGCAACCTTGATAATACATTATGGTGGATCGTTTAGACCTAATCAGTACGAAGGAGGTCGCGCAATAACAACTGTCGTTTACTTGGATTTGGACTTATTTTCTTTCAGTGACCTAAGGAAATATATATGTTCAGCTGGTTGTAGAGACATACAGACAATTTACTACAAAGGGTTGCGACCTGGCTATGTGTTAGTGCCTAATGATACAACTTTGAAGCGCGTCATTGATGAGGAACATGAGGTCCAGAATTTCACATATATGTGAAGATTGTAGATGATGTGGAAGAAGAGATTGAGGTTAGAGAAATTATACTGCGTGAGGGTAGACAAGGGGTAGTAGACGAGGATGATGTGAATTTAGATGATGGCTTGCCTCAAGAAACATTTGATACCGTTTGTGTTAATGTGAGTATATTGACAGATGATGAAGACGATGAATTACAAGCAGCAAGAATGAATGTAAGGAAATGGAGACCTACTGGTAGGAAGAGTAAAGGGGGAGGTGGAGAGGTAGCTGGAGAGCTGGCTGGTCAAGGAGATGGTGAGGGGGCTGGTCAGGGAGATGGTGAGAGGGGTGGGGATCATGTAGGTGAGGGTAATGAGGACATTTTAGGAGGTGATGCAGAAGATGAACTGGAATCAGATAGTGGCTGTTCTGATGATAATGACAACGACAGTGTCTATTATGACAGTGACGAGTTGGGTACAGCGAAAGTGACGAGGAATGTGGGGATGATGCACTGAGGAGGGTTAGCAGCAAGGTTAATTATGATCCTGAAACCGAAATACCAATTTTTGGTTTGGGTATGATTTTCACAAATCTAGAAGAGTGTCGGTTTGCAGTTGCTTAATATGCTATTGTTAAGAAGTTGGATGTCCATTTTGTGAAAAATGACAAACAACGGGTGAGGGCACAATGTGCACCTGGAAGTTGTGCTTGTTCAGTTTCTAAATACGCTATTGATAAGAAGTTGTGCTTGTTCGTCGTCTGTAAGTCTAGTTTGAACTTGCTTTTTTGTGCCATGTTAGCTATTTTTAGGGCAGCATTGGTTAGGTGGTTTTATTCTGGAATTAGGTGTTTTTGGACATTGTTGTCTTGGTTATTTGTAGTTTGAACTTGCTTTTTTGAGCCATGTTAGCTATTCTTGGAGCAGCATTGGTTAGGTGGTTTTATTCTGAAATTAGGTGTATTTTTGGAGCAACATTAGTTCGTGGTTATGTGTCCTGCATTGTGTACTGAACGCATCAATTTTAACTTCAAATGAAATGTAACTTGGAATGAAATTTGCCCCTTTCAATTTTATCAGTTAACATTTTCATACTTTAAAGCATTCTGCAATAATAATTAAACTGAAAGCATATGTGGTAAAAGAAATTGGCACTACAAAGTGCTGAACTGAAAGCAGGCATTAAATAGAAAATTAGAGGCCAAATCCTAACAAAATAAACTGAAATCAGTCATTGTACATAATTTCCAAACATAAAGCACAACAAGCACATAAGTCATTATACATAGTTCCTAATGAGCACAAAGCACAATAAAAATAAATTTTGGAAGTGCTTTATCAGCCTTGAGTTCCCCCATTTTCTTCTTTAAGCCAAGCACCTCTCAGTCCCTTCTCCAATTCTCTGACTTCCAAAAGCAGTCCCCTATTAGCAACATACACATCTGCTAGCTCCACCTCCATATTTTCAATTTTGTGAGTAGCTTTAATAAGTTGATCCTCCACTTCAATGGCATCGATAATACTTGCCCTATCAATCAAATACTTCAGCTCGAATACATCTCCTCTAAGCTTTTCACCTTCCTTCAGTAGCTCACCATTTGCTTTCTTCATATTGTATAACATATACTTCAAGTGAGGAGCATATTCCTCATCATACCACCTAAAGAAAGGGAATTGTTTTCCCTATCGATACATACAATATTTGGCATTACACTACAGTCAAATAGAAGAATTCCCACAATGCAACTACTCTAGTCAGAATTATACTTGCTCTAATGTAATCAACAGACTCTCGAAACAGGAAAATATTAGTTAAATTGATGGCTGTAAGTAACTAATTAACTCAAACAATCAATGTGGATGGTGATCTGATAATATCAAAAAAAACCCAAAATTACTAAAAATCCCTAAAATTAAAACCCCTTAATCCACAATTTATTAAATCAAAAGCAATAAATTTCTAGGAACCACCTAAAATTAGCAACCCTAAAACAACAAATAATCAAAATCGGAAACAATAAAATTAGGTTTTATGAAACACCTAAAAATTACAAACCCTAAAATCAGAACGAATCACATCACAAACACTAAAATTACCCTACCCACCCAAGACAAAGAAGAATTTCATAGAATTAACCTTCGCATTTGGACATCGAAAGAATCGCCTCCCAGGATTCTTTTCAGTCCAAGACACCATGACCTTCGCCTACATTTCACATTTACAATTGGGAACATTGAACACGGGAAATCCATTTGCGTAATCCTCTTCTGACAATCCTTCGGCCATAACTAGGAGGAGATCGATCAGTATTTTAGCAAAAAAATTTGAAATCTGTTTGCTGCTGTTATGAGTTTTTTCTTTTGTGTTGAAATGGAACCCTAAAATCCCCAAACAAACGTTTATATCTAAAACCAGATATGACCCGTTTAACAATTTCATTTGACCCGTTGCCATGTCAGATATCATATGCAAACGTGTACTTTAAATATATCATATGTGGCTTTTTTTAAAAAATCTTGAAAAAATTACAGAAAAAGGCCAAAAATTGGCCCAGTTTTCACGCGCTGCTTTTTTCCTTCATCGTTTTACCTCCGTACCATTTTTATTACAAATATATTGATTTCCATCAATTCTTTTCACCAGCACGTACTCATTCTCGACCACGTGCATCATCACCTTCATCGAAATTCTTCTCAGAGGACACATGAAAAAGCTTTGACAAAAACGACATATGAAAGCCTTCTGTCTCCACCGCCGTTCTCACTTCCACCACCACCCTTTCTCCACTCTTACACCTACCGCCAGTGCTCGTCGCACTCTAGAAGTCGCTGTCAACCTCTCGTGGCGAAGAGCTACTGTGCAAGCAGAAATCACAGGGAACTTTGCCGGAATAGCCGTGGTGGCCGGAATTGCTGTATTGTACCGAGGGCTGTGGCGGTGATGGGATCTGTAGTAGTGTTGGCATGGTGGTTGGCGGCAGCGAAGGCGGTTACCATCTTAAATGCTCGTTCTCCCTCCTTAATGTCCTTAAAGGGACTCCATTAACTCCATTATTAGAGCTTCGAAGAAGATCCGAATTTGAAGCTTTTCCAGTAAACGATAACCGGAGAATGCGCTAAACTTTGAGTTTCAGTAAAGCTAAATTTTGAAGCAAAAGAAGAAAAATTAAGACTTCCATTTAGGGACTGTTTTAGGATATTTCTGTTATATTCTCAAAAATCTTTTAATTTATTAACGGAGCGTGCAGACTCGCCTTTAACGGACTTCTATTCAGGGACTTAAAATGACGAATCCGTATACATTAGGGACTAGTAAAAGACAAAAGACTATTTAGGGACTAGAAAATCAAAACAGGTATACTTTAAGGACCTGGAAATGGGTTTTTTCAAAAGAAAATATATCAATTATTAGGTTTAGGTTTTGTCCTCTTTTTTTTGAAAAGATTTATTGATAATATAAACACACCGGGGATACAAAAGGATTAGCTCAGTCATTACATTTGAAAAAGGCAAAAAATGCATGAAAACGGTAAGAGCGTTCTGTAAATTAGATGTTTTCAATTTTACTCATGATCGGGATTGAGATGAAATTTCCACCCAATAATAATAGGAACAACATTTATATCGACTAATATGGATGTATATGTTAACACGAATTTCTTATCCTGAAATTAACAAGAAAATATGCACAAATGTTAATTTTATTGAATTTACTTAAAAAGAGAGTACAATCTCTATGGGGTAATTTCTACACGTATAGAAATTAAATCCTTTAATGCTTTCCTTCAAAATTTGTGGATCAAAGGTTTATGAAACTTCTTCTTAAATCCGCTATAGAATCTCCTTCGATTTGGTTAAGGAAATGATTGAACCGTTGACGAGTGATGAACACGCCGTATGAAGATTTGATTTGATATGCTAAGTTGCACGGAAACAGAAACGGCGAAACCGATTTTTTCAAAATGTAGGAAACGGAAACGTGGGGGGAAACGCGTGAATAATTAAAATATAGGGGTATATTTATAAATATACTGCAAGATCCACCCGTCGAGTAGGGACGAAAGGATTTGGTGTTTCTCATATTTTACAAGAAATGCAGCTGGGCCATCCTGGACTTGAACTAGAGACTAATATCTTTTACGCATTTGTATGAAGAAAGGGGTTCATCCATACCATCGGGTAAAGAGCCCCATTCTCCATGCCTTTGAACTGTCCTGTTCCTCCCCCTCCTATGCTATTGAATGGTACCTGCCTCCCTCCCGCTTTTTGGGCTCCCGCCAAAAACTTTCGGATCAGCTTAACTATCCCCCATCAAGCTATTCGCAAGGGCCAACTTGATCCTCTTCCCCAGGGATCCCAAATGAGGGAACCCTAGGATAGGAAAAAACTTTTTTAGTATTAAAATTTTTAATAGTAATAAAAGGGTAAGGAACGATTTTGTTTTGAACAATAAATGTCTTTCACATCCAACTATAACAAAGGTAAAATTCTGGGCATGTGGATAATCCGAATCTTAAACAACTGAAATGTGATATGATGAGATGGAATGCAATAGAAAGACACAGGGAACGGATTACCACGGTCAAGGCGAATCCTTTCATTCTGAATTAAAGAATTTGGAATGAATCCAATCTCCCCAAGTAGGATTCGAACCTACTACCAATCAGTTAACAGCCGACGCTCTACCACTGAGCTACTGAGGAACAACGGGAGATTCGATCTCATAGAGTTCAATTCCCGTTCTCAACCCATAACCAATATGAGCTCGAAGTTTACTTCGTAACTCCCGGAACTTCTTTGTAGTTTCTTCGTTCCATGCCTCATTTCATAGGGAACCTCAATGTGGCTCTATTTCATTATATTCCATCTATATCCCAATTCCATCCATTTAATATCCCCTTTCCTTTGGTGTCATTGACATAAGAGATGATGTCTTTCCATGAACGTGTTTTTGTTCAAATTACCATGATTCCATATTAAAAACATGATCTTTAGCTGATTTAGCATGTTGTATTAACTGTATATTAATTGTAGTACATTCCAATGTACTTTTTATTTGTTTTGAGCATTTTTACATGAAATCCCGAGCCAAAATGACGAATTGATGCCCTCCCTGGCATTGGCGCTGTCGGCAAACACACCTGTGCTGTTGCTGGAGTACACTACCGCCACCGCCATCATGGAATGGCGCTGCCGCCACTCCCATTGGCGCCATGGTGCCCTCTTGATCCTCATCCAAGATTTGATTCCCAGATCTTCTAAACTCCAATATAAACCTATTTTCATGTTTCCGAGTTCGTTTGAACTCAGAATTGGGTCCTGTTTGAGCCCACATGTACATAATTAGTTATAGATCATAATATGTGTTGTAATGGGCCTATATAAATATTTTGGGCCCTAAAGCCAACAATTGTAATCTGCCTAGCCAATCGGGCTCTGAAGTCCATAACCAACAAAACTAGCAACTTCCAAATGCAATTACGGGTTCATCTGACCTCCTAATCAACCTTTTTGTAAACCAGTGGAGCCACGTCGAAGAGACGAAGAAATTTTGTATTCTAAACAAGTCTTGATTTCGACCACCTTAATGACCAAATCAGATCGAATGTGAGACACTATGGTCTACAAGGTTTGATAGTGTTCTAACGTTTTATGTTTATCACTTGTCCTTTGTGTATGTTGATATTGTTTAAAACATTTCCAATAGTATGTCCAAATCAAAATATTAACATGCTAAAGGACTAATCACGTTAATTTAGTAATCAGATCCAGCAAGTCCAACAAATTACCTAAAAATCATAAGATTTCCATGAAAAAGTATTTAGAAGGTTGTATAGTGTATTCAAGATAACTAATAATAAAATCAACCTCACTTAGACATCCGGTGTAGACACCTATTTTTCGGACAGGTAAAAAGTGATAAGGAATTGAAGCGTCCAATGATGATTTCTAGAGAAATATGTCTGGGTGACGAGCTTTCGATTTGCTTGCTCAAATCTAAGCATGCGTAATCTGTGCACAGTTGCAAACTTGGAGGATTAAAACGTAATTAGGCGTAAATAGCCCATAAAAATCCAAAGAAATTGTAATCTAAGTCTAGAAATTGGACTAATTGCCATATCTTAGAAGTTTTTAGGTCTATTTGCAAGTTTGACGGATTGAAGTTGATCATGACCAAGCCTATAGGGCCTAAGGAACCTTTTTTTAACACTTTTGGGCACCGAAATATACTTTTAGCACTCTTTTACTTATCCATCAAGCTTTAATACGAATTTAATTAAAAAAAATAGTGTTTTTAGCTAATCCAAATACCTAAAGGCTTATCACTGCACACTCTTTCAACCCTAGAGGATTCTAGAATATTCTAGAACATTCTAGGGAACCCTAGGTTACCCATTCCCCTATAAATACATCCTTAAGGCAGCCTGGCTAAAAGCGGCACACGAACCCTAGAAATTAGACAGTAAAATTCGGCCACCACATAGTTCTCCAAGAACGCAACATCCGCACGGATTCGAAGATGGATTCCGCATCCACTTTGGCAGCAAACGAGCCAATGACTCAGACAAGTAATTTTGAGGACCCTCAATATTGTTCTTTTGATTTTGCCATAAATTTATGTTTATAATTGCCATAATTGCTGTAATTATGTGCATAGGATGCATGTTTAGCTTATAATTGCTTGTTTTATATCAAAATTGCTACAATCAATCAATTTTATCTTTTTAATAAATCGCCATGAATTCGATGAAAAGCATGTTAATTACTATAGTTATTTGTTTTTAATGTTCAAATCCAGAAAAGACTCGATTAGGTGCCTTAGAATGCACATTTCTAGGTGTTTTTAAGCGATGTTTGCCATGAATAAGCTTATTTTCGAGTTGCTGCTCAAAAAATAACTTTCTCTAGATGAGCTTTAAACATTCCGATTATGCTTTATTTGGATTCCTTGTTCGATTTTATGCGATTTTGACTACTTTTGCATGAGAAATGGAGTTGAAACGAGTGAGAATGAAGCAAACCAAAACAACCCCTAAATTTGTCGATGAACCGCTGCCGCTGCCACTGTAACCGGCGGCGCCGCCACAACACACTGGCAGCGCCGCCAAGTCATCATGTCGGCGCCGACGGCTTAAGTTAGCGCCGTGCCCCTCCTTCAACAACTCTCCAAATTTGCCCCCAGATCCTTCCAAACGTGATCTAAACTTCAAAACGTGTTTATGGGTTCATCGGACTCCAAATTAGGCCCATTTTGTACCCAGACATAGATAATTTTGTATAGAATCATATTCTGTATTGTAATGGGCCAGACCCGATGTAAAACGGATTCAGAAGTCCAAATATATAACATAGTGTTTAAACCGGGCCTACGAGCCCGAGGCCCAGCAAGCCAGCAACTTCCAGAGTTGATTCCGGGCTAAACCAAAGTCGAAATTGACTCCGGATTAAACCACTAGAATTGGATCAACGAGACGCACAACTATCATGATATGACCGAGAGCCCATTCTAATAAGATCGATGGTAAAAACCTGCGCGAGTGCCAGGCACTCAAAGTCAACGAGATTTAAAAGTATCTCTAACCTTGTATGTATATCCAACTGCCCCTGAGTATGCTAGCACTGTTTACGGCTTTCCAAAAGCATTCCAAATCCAATAATAACCGATTAAAAGACTATTCACCTAAAATTGGCCCATTAATGCAATTCCATCCAATCACTTAGACATTGTAGGACTAATATGAAAATATAGTAACAGTTGTATATGTTTTTCAAGACTCACCTAATAAAATCAAGGCGAAAATACTGAAAACTCCCCCACCTTTGAACTTTTTTTCAATTCCACCACCACCTAGGAGAATTCTCAATTGCACCCTATTTAGGGTTTTCAGTTTTCATCTGTACCCCAAAATAAAAAAAATTGATAATTTAATTAATTTAATAATAAAATTATTAACCAACTAAATAGAGGGATTGTATCAATATTTTTTCCATTTGAAAAAAACAAATAAATTAGTATATGAAGGATTAATTTAAACTTTTTTCTAAATAAAAAGAGGTCATTTTAGTCAATTGGGGTACAGACGAAAACTGAAAACCCTAAATAGGGTGTAATTGAAAATTCTCCTACGTGGTGGTGCAATTGAAAACAAAGTTAAAGATGGGGGGGTTTTTAAGTATTTTTGCCTAAAATCAATCAATCACGCTTAAATATCCGGTTTTAGGCTTTGTGCATGTAATCAATCCAGACCAGCCAGACTTATGACTATTTGTTCGAAACCTCTAAGGTTAGATGAATGCTTAGGAGTACCTGCTACTTGCCTCAAATGCCAGTACAGATCGAGTCATATGCGCGTCAAACGTGTTTACTGCTTTCATACATGTTTATTTATAGCTTTCATATCCTGTGAACTGCATATACTGTTGAGATGAGATATAAAACGAATATGTCCAGTAAATAAAGCCGCTAACCGATAAGCCAAGCACAAGAGTCTCGGGGAGGTCCACGAACCCTAGTCTTTTGTCTGATGCACGATAGTCTTACCAGAGGCGAGTAAGGCTATCTAGTCGGTTAAAAAGAATTTCCTAGTTGAACTAGGTGGCGAATCCATTTTTCAAACCATTTCCAGATCGAGAAGTCAGCCATAAGCCTTGGGCGAGCGGCCCCTGAACCCTGCTCCGCTCACATTCGATTTTAGGTTTTCTGCATGTAAAATGATCCAGACTAGCTATTATCTAATACATGATAGAGACCATCAGGGTTAGATGTATGTTTAAGAGTACCTACTACTTGCCTCACATGTCAGATCGAGTCATATGCGCGTCTAATATGTGTCCCTTTAACACTTTCATACCTGTTTAATTTTCAACAAATTATACTTTGAATTACATGAATATCGAGATGAGAATAACCGAACATGTCTAGGAAATAACAACGTAATCGATAAAGGCAAGTACACGAGTTTTGATGGAATGCAAAAATTGGAAAGGTATCCAGATATTGGAGTTTTAAATGGTTTGGGCTACAAAAGGCAAAAAATTGGAAAGGTTAGGACTTGTTTCGTATCGTTTAAAACGTTAGGCTTAAATCGCTGAAAAGGTGAAAAGTTAGGTTTTGTTTTACCAATATCCCTACTTTTAAACTTATTATAAATAAAAACATAACATTTTTAAGTAATTTTCAACTAGTAAAATATTACAATTTAAAAACTTTAAAATAGTTTCATTTAGCAATAATAAACATAATAAATTTTAAATATTTAATTATGGGTATGTCAAATAGATATTATCCGTTATTTAAAATATAAACATTTTTATTATTAATTAATACTAAATATTTTGAAATTTGAATTACATATTCTAAATTTTAAAAATATGTATAGTTAATGGAATAAAATAGAATTCCAGTAAAAGACTTAATATATATATATATATATATATATATATATATATATATATATATATATATATATATATATATATATATATACTATATATAAAAGCACGGATGGGGGGGGGGACAAGCAAATTTACTGAATAATCCTTTTCAGTTTACTACTAAATAAAGGTTTTATAGTCATTAACTAATTAGTTATTTAATTAATCACTATTGTAATTAAAGTCCTAATTAGAATAGGTAGCTAAATTATCTCCAATTTAGTTTTTAGTATGTAAAAAATAACTAAATTGTCTCCAAATTAGTAGGAATACCTATCTTTTAGTTTGATTGAACTACAAAATTAAAATATTATATTTGGTCAATATAATATTATTTAAATTTCTATCTTATTATTTTTAAAAATATTATTAATAAAATTAAGTTAATTATTTAATTATGGTTATTATAAAACTAACAAAAGAATAAATTCAGTATGGAAAAAATTTAATAACCGAATATACTATATTTACTTTTACAAATTTTTTTAACTAATTTAATATCAATTATAAATAAAAAATTGATATAATTATAATAAATTTACTAATATGTTCATTGATGAGTTACGTTACAAGCCACGTATATATATATATATGAGATTAGGATAAGAGGTATATTATCTCAATGCTTTTTTTCTCTGGCTTGCTCTTCCAAATTTCATTTTGGCCTGCGGTAATATAATCAGGATTTCATCTCCTAAATTCTTTTTTTCTATGAACGCAAGAGATGGATGTTTTAAATTCTTCCTTATTCCATGAGATCTAGAAGAACTTCTGCAACCTTCTCTCTCTACATTTTTGTTTCCTTAGCATTTTTTTTACTTCTTTCAAAGGGGAATGAAAACCTTCCTTAGAAGTTATCGCTCGATCGAAAAGATATAATACATATGAAACCGCTCCGTGGGTTTCTTCGCTGACTTTCTGAGGTATAACCTTCGCCACGACATTAGCTGCTTAGCTCTTCGCGCTTCCCAAAAGCTTTTTTTTAATAGAGAGAAAGTAAGGGGTCGGTATGGAAGATTGGTTCGCTCCGAAAAGCTCAGATTTTCTTGCGTTCTTCACCGGCGTATATATATATATATATATATTAAGATTTTTATTGAAATTTTATTTTATTCCATTAATTATAATAAGACTAATTGTTGGGCTGGTCTCTTGACATTTTGGATGTCGACTATGTACCCGATAGAGCAGCCAGTAGCATGACTGTAAGACAATAAGTCAGCGCATGATGCATGTATGTTGCTGCATTCACTTGGGGTTAGTATGAGATACATGATATGCGTGATGCATGATATGAGGGTCAATTTAACATATGGCACGTAGCACCTAAAAGTTTAGCACGTAGAATAGTTCGATATCATAGAAACATGTTGTTCCTTCCAACCTTGTTTCTCCCACACATGTGTTCCAAGCAAGGTTTCATACTTAGGTGTTTTAGTATGCACTCTCGCATCACAATGCAAGAGTCGACGTAGACCTGCAAGCTCTCTTTAGCAGTTCTAAATAGATAAGCGGCATTAGTCGATGAAAGAATTTGTTTGTTCCCTTCCGGAGGTGTGCAAACATAGAGTGGACTTGACGTTCTGTTTTTGAATCTGGAATTGATTTAGCCTTGTGGCTGGTCAAATGCATGGACAAACACTTGACTGGACTGATATTTGGAGTCTGTAACCAAATGAAGGGGTTTCACTTGATTGAGTTTTATATTTCAGGTCTGTCCTAATAGAATGTTTTGAAAATCAAGTCTTGAAACCGGAAAATTTCTTAGGCCGGACCTAAGGCTATGATCTAAATGGTAATTTTGAAAATTGGACTTGGAATCCTTACAGCGACACTCTGCCTCAAATACATACATTATTTTGAGTATTTTCGTAAGGGGTGTCTAAGATGGAATGCATGTGGGTTAAGTCAAGTGTTTTGGTAGTAATCAATTTAAGACTCCCACAGACTAATATTACGTTTGATAAGTCTCCTCAATCACTAGTACAAGCGACCGAGTTACTGGGTTATGAGTGATGCTACTATGCATAAGAGGTTCTTTGGACGTTAGAATGCAGCGCCAATACGTAAGGTCGGCTTTGAGCATCGAGGTTGATAAGGATTTTTCCTATAGAGAACCATCTAATGCAATGCAGTAGTTAAATGCATTTGGTAAGTAAACGTAGAGGTCGATAAGACGCAAGTTGTGCGGTTTTAAGTCCATGGAAACCATTGTGAAAACAATTCTGAAAATGTTTTATGTGTATGTTTTAAAAATAGTTGATTTTATACATCCCTAGTGGGGTCGCCACTGTGAGCGGAAGCGGGGGTTTTGGGGCTCTCGTTCGCCCAAACTTATGGCAGGACTCTATTTAGGACAGGTTCTGAAATAATATAGAGACTCCATCTAGCTCAGCTAGAAAATGACTTTTGTATCGACTCGATAACCATACTCCCTTATGGGTAAGGTTACCGTACGCCGACAAAGACTGGGTTCATGGACCTATCCGACTCATACGCATGTCTTATTAGCCTCTACTTTTTACCTACTGGATGTATCGGTATCATCTCGACATTTCAATTACAGTTCATAAGATATGGTACTGAAGAAAAAAAACACTTATGAAAGCAGCAAATACGGCATATGACTCGATCTAGACTGGTCAAGTAGCAATTACTCCTGAACATTCATCTAAACCTGGCAGTTTCTAACAAATAACAAGTAATGGCTGGTCTAGATTGATTCCATGCACAAAACCTAAAACCGGATGTATACGTTTGATTGATTTTATTAAATTATTCTTGAAAATCCTATACAACCTCTAATTATATTTTACATGCAATCCTAAATGTCTAGGTGATTTGCTGGATTTAATTTGATTGGCTAATTTAATGTGGTTATTCCTTTAGCCTGTTAATATTGGATTTTCATGCTTTTGGAAAGAAATAAACATTATCGACATACACATTACGCTGTTGATGAACATACAAGGAAAGAAATACTCTCAAACCTCGTTGACTTTAGCGTCTGGAACGCATTGCGTTTTGACCGTTGGTGTGGTCAGAATTAGTTCTCAGGAAAAAAAATGGAAGTTGTTTGTCTCGTCAATACGGTTCCACTGGTTTCAATCGGTGTCGATTCCGAGTTTAGGTGGACCCGAAATCCTATCTAGAAGTTGTTGGGTTCGCCGGTTGTGGGCTCATGGGCCCGATTTATATTACGGATTATGATTTTGGGCTTCTAGGCCTAAATTAAATTGGGACTAGCCCATTGAAGAAAAAAAATATTAAAGTACATAAAAAACCCCCAAATCTGGGCTCAAACAGGGCCTAATTCTGAGATCAAACGAGTCCGGAAACCTAAAAACAAGATCAAGTCGAGTCTGGGAAGATCTGGAAGCAATTTGGGGAAGCAGGGAAGGACATGAACTCGGTGCCGGTTGTAGTGTCGACGCCGCCAGTTCTTCATGGTGACGGCGGCAGCAGCAGCGGTTGCAGTGGTAGCGGCGGCGGTTCGGGCAGAGGCAGCAGTTTTCAGTTTCGTCTGTTTTCTCATCCGTTTTTCAAGCAAACACGCTAAAAAACGATATCAAACGCAGAGGAAAGAAATGAAGATATTCTGGAATTAATTTATGGCGATTAAATCGAAATCAACACACCCCAAACTACAGTTTTCAGACAGTTTTAATAATAAGGCGACCGACACACCAAGAACACAGAGAAAGAGACAGTTGATTCTAACATACTCCCTAAGTGTAAAAATTTAACAGATTCGAATTTAATTGAATAAAAACACTAGGACGGATATAAAACATGCTTTTTAATCCAATTTCATGGCAAAGACATTAAAACAGTAGTTATGGCAATTCTACAACAGTCATGACAAAACAACAAAGCTAGTCTAAACATGCATCTTAAACACAACGATTTTGCCAGTTATGATACAAAAGTGATGCAGAGAATAAAAGGGTCCTCATAAGTACTATTCTGATTCCTTGGCTTATTTACTGGCGAAGTGGACGTGGAATCCAACTTTGAATTGCGCGTAGTAGCTTCATACTTGATTGATTAAAAGGTTTAGCTTTGTTTTTAGACTGGAATTGAGTGCAATGATTCTGTGTGAGCAGGGGAGGTTCGACCAAATAGGTGTATTTCTAGGGTTTATGTATTTGATTTTTGTGCTTCTGGTCCGACTAAATTTTCTGACCCGGTGCTACGCTCCCTAAGGGTAGTAAATATAGAGGTGAGGAAAACCTAGGGTTAGATAGAGGTTGAGTTATGTCAGGATTGTGAAAGTACGTCAAGTAATAAGTCCTTTTAATGTTTGGATTAGTAAAAATACTATTTAATTAATTAAATTCGGATTATTTCTTTAGGGTTAAGTAAAGTGTGTCTAAAAGTTATTCTTGGTGCTTGAAAGTGCATAAAAAGTCTCCTAATATCCTATGAGTTTGGGTATGGTCAATTTCAGTCCGTCAAACTTGCAAATTGGCCCATAAACTTCTAAGATATTACAATTAGTCCTATTTATGAACTTAGACTACAATCTCTTTAGATTTTTACAGGCTATTCACGGCTAATTACGCTTTAACCCTTCAAGTTTTTAGCTATGCACTGATTACGCCTGCTTGGATTCCAACAAGTAAATCGATATCTCGTCAACCGGATAAATTTTTCTAGAAATCATCATTGAACGCTTCGGTCTTTTATCACTTTTTACCTGCACGAAAATAAATGTATGCAATAATCTAAAAAATTATAAATTGTTTATATGAATATTCTCCAAGCTTTATTCGAAAATTCTATAATTTTGTGCAAAATCTATGCTATACAAGTGCTCTTTAGAGTCAACTAATAAGTTGAGTTGACACAAAATGAGTTGCATTATTGGACTAATAGCAAAAATCCATTGGCTTAATTCACATTTTATTTAGCGCCAATCGGGACTTTCTGATATCTTCCAAAACTGGGGACGTGCTGATGTGGAGTTTGACTAGTTAGTAGCCAAGCAGGAGAAATTGATATATGCTCCCTCGATTTAGTTTGACAATTTAATTTTTAAAAATATTAAATTTCGTTTAATACTTTTATTTAAAATAAATTTTACTTTCAATTTTTTCATTTTATACAATTCAATATTTATTTTTAAAATATGATGTATTTAATATAACAAAAATTAAAACAACATTTATTATTCCTCCAAAAAAAACATTTATTATTAAATCCATTGAAATATTATGTACTTAAAATTATTTACTAAAATAAATCAGAAAAAAACAGTAAAATTGGAAATACTTTAATATATGTATAATATTCGACATCATTATATTTAAAATTAATTAGTTTGAAATTGAATTACATTAAGTTTTTAAACTTATCATATTAATAAAAATTCAAAAAGTTTACATATTTATCTATATATAAAAACATTAGCAAAATACATCACAAAAAAATTAAACATTTTATTTTTATGATATTTTTACACCAATCTATAAAAGGTCTAACCAATACTTTAACTAATAAAATTGGTCAAATCAATATATTTTTCTTTTGAACTAAAAAAATACAAAAGTAGTATTTTAATCGGGAAAAGAATATTAATTGGTATAATTCTAATTTAACTAATAATATTTGTACGTAGAGTAGAAACCAATACAAAATTCTTACATTATTTATAAAACAATCATATGAAAATGATTTTAAAATGTTTAGAAATTTATTTTAATTCTATTACTTAGAAGCTATGATGCAATTCATAAGAAATAGTTCTGAAGCTGTCATGAAATCATTATGAAGCTGTCTTATTCAGGGCGAGAGGTATGTGAATTTGATATGTTCGGTTTTAGGCAGACTTATATTAGCAGTTTTGTTTTTTGGATTTTTATGAATTATTTGCAATAATTATGATTCAATCCCTCAAATCTTTTGATATTGGTCGTCTATGAATTTCTCCTAACGGTCAAATAGCTCATCACCCACACGTATATCTTAGGAAATCATCACTAGACACCTCACTTTTTTATGGCATTATTACTGTTGGATTCCCCACTCTTGGCTTTTAAAAAATATGCTCTACGCATTTTGCTTCTTTGAGCAAAACATCTTAGTTGTTTTGAAGGCCAATCAATTGTCAAAAACTGCCCAATTAAATCTAACCCGTCTTCTGAAGCAATACCTCTCAGACGGTCCTAAGGCGATTCGACTGGTTTGCATGTTCGGTAATTATCCTATCTAATGTCTCGTGGGGGGGGGGGGGGGGGGGGGGGGGGGGGGGGGGACAATATCCCTTCAACTTCTGTGAAGGCCATTCGACCGATTCAAATGCCTAATGTAAACACCTATTTTCCGGACAGATAAAAAGTGATAAGGGACTGAAACGTCCAATGATGATTTTCAGAGAAATTTGTCCGGGTGACGAGCTAGCGGTTTGCATGTTTGAATTCAAGAGGGCTAAACCAATGGACAGTGAAGAACTTAGGGGCTTGAAGCATAATTAGCCGCAAATAACCCATAAAAATCCAAAGGGGTCACAATAAAAGTCTAAAAATTGGACTAATCACTATGCCTTAGAATTCTATGGCCAATTTTTAAGTTTGACGGACTAATTTGACCATACCCAAACCCTTGTGGCTCTGTAAGTCTTCTTTTTTTTAACAATTTTAGGCGCCAAAATAGCCTTTTAGCAACTTCCAGACACCAAAACAGGCATTCAGCCACTTTTTTGTATGCCATGTACTCATAAATACAAATTTAATAAATTAATTATTTATGATAGACGTTTAACCTCACTTAAATACTCACTTGCATACTTCTAACTCAATACAAACACTAACCTAAACCCAAACTCTAACCTACTTCTATAAACTCAACCTTAATTCACCTCACTATAGGGGAGAACTAGTACGTAAGAAATCAAAGACAAAACTGTGATAAGAATCGCATATTTAGCTATGAACTGCCATAATTTCTATGTTCTTTGTTTTTATCATGATACCCATGAAATCAACTTAGAAACATATTTTTAGGATGTTTTAACCAGTTTTAATCAATATATTTTGATTTCAAAACATTCCAGTATGTTTTCTTATGCATTTTGGTGTTTTTTGCACGTTAATTGATTGAAAACCGAACCAAACAACAAACTGACATGTACAAGATTTTGGTGGCTCCATCGCCACTTTAAAGTGGCACTGACACCACTTTTCTTGGAGTCGGCTCCAGAAGTCGCTCTTTAGCTCCATGCATCTTCGAATCTTCGATTCTTAATTGTAGCACTGTTTTTGTGTTACCGAGATCTTTTGAGCTCAAAATTTGGCCCCGTTTGAGCCCACAGTTTTGTATTTAGTTGTATAATTATATTATGTGTCTGAATGGTCCAGAACCAATTTGTATCGGGCTGAAAAGCCATTTTTATTTGCTGCCACATCATACGGGGCCTGATGTCCAAGCCTGCTAGAGACCAGCAACTTCTAAAAACGATTCCAGGTTTGATTGAACTCGGAATCTACCTTAGTTTGAATTGGTGGGCTTATATCTACAAGACGAAGAACTTCCGCGTTCTGACTGAATCCATATTCTAATCACACAGACAGTCACACGACAGACGAGTGCCCGACACTCTTGTACTTCGAGGTTCAAAAGTATTCTTATCCTCGCATGTATATAAATTGTCTGTGGCTACATTTGTATTGTTTAATGGGTTAATGTCAAAAAAAATCACGAACTTTACACGTTTTGTCATTTTAACGGTTTAAATTTTCTCATTTTCATGCACGAACTACCACTTTTTCTCAAATTCATGCACGGTGATGAGGTGGCACTCATTCATTGGTGTAAAATGATCTCCACCTCAGCGAATTACACCAATGGAACCGTGACACCTCAGCACCGTGTATGAATTTGAGAAAAAGTGGTAGTTCGTGCATGAAAATGAGAAAATTTAAACTTCGTGATTAAAATGAGAAAACGTGTAAAGTTGGTGAATTTTTATGACATTAACCCTTGTTTAATCGCTTTCCAAAGAATGTCCAGATCCAGATATTAACAAGCTTAATAAGTTAACCACGTTAACTTAGCTTCAAATCTAAAAAGTCTAGCAAATCACCAAGAAATCTTAGGACTACCATGAAAATATAAATAGTGGTTCTATAGGCATTCAAAATAACTTAATTAAAATCAATATACATATACATCCAGTTTAGGCTTTGTGCATGAAAAATGACCATAAACCACCTCTATCTACTACATGACAGAAACCCAGAATTAGATGTGTCACGATCCAAATTATTGAGCCGAGACCGGCGCTAGAGAATGGGAGTGGTAGCTCCAAAACCCGTAGCAAGCCTAAAATCAGAAAAACTTTTTTGTAAAATAATTATCACACGAAATTAAACATATAACATATATACAAATATATACACTAGTTGTCTGTCAAACATATGGGCACTAGCTTCCGTACCACGTACGTAGTGGCCCCACTATACTATACATATACTAGTGTATCTAATACATATCACCGGCAACCGGTGCCATGAACAAAACACAACAAACATAGCCTACAAAAAGGTATAAACAGGGACAACAAGTAAAACAACAAACTTATGCACTGCTGTCAAGGCCACGACTCTGTCAACTCGGGACTATACGAAAATCATGAGCTATACATGCGATTGACGACTTCCGAATCTAGCCAAGTCAAAACACTAAGCACCTGAAAATGTTTAAAAACAACGGGCCAGACTATGGTGAGTGAGATTACAAATTACTAACGGTATTATAAAAATAATAACGCATTTAAAATAATCATGTATACAATATACAATATAAGCCAAGTATTTGATCCGATCGAAACCCTAATCTTATAAAAAAAATTAAACTAGGAAATTCTTTGTCACGACCCAAATTATTGAGCCGAGACCGGCGCTAGGGAATGGGAGTGGTAGCTCCAAAACCCGTAGCAAGCCTAAAACCATTAATAATTTTTCGCATTTAAAAGTATAATATTGTATATAAAACATTTTCAGAAAACTCTTTTAAATAATATAATTATAGATATTAAAATATTATATCAGAGTTTACATTAAAATCAATCATTTGAATTCAATTCACAAATCTGCTACTGACTCCTATTGACTACTGCAGCTCTAGGACCTCATACTTGTGCAAGTCCAACGACTTCTAACACAATGAATATGGTTTGTCTGATCCGACTCCGACTACCTGCAAACATCAGAGTGAGGGGTCAGTATTTGGGAAAATACTGAGTGAGTTTGCAAGTTACTAACGGTATTATTAAATTTACAACATCGCATACTCAGAATATAATTCATGGCTTTTCATTTCATAACTATTGTACTTAACCTCATCCTCCTGACATCGATAGCGAAGCCAACCGATGTATCTTACATGTCTGACATCGATAGCGAAGCCAACCGATGTATCCTATATTCCTGACATCGATAGCAAAGCCAACCGATGTATCTCATACGTCTGACATCGATGGCAAAGCCAACCGATGTATCGGATATGTCTGACATCGATAGCAAAGCCAACCGATGTATCCGATTTAACTCACACAAACCAATCTAATATATATCATGCAGGTCATAAACATCACCACAAGGTTGATGTATCAAAGCAATCAAACATAACAAAAGCCCATACAAACAAATCATATAAATGCGATGTATAGATATCAACACTCACAATATATGAAAATAACTTTTATAATAATAATAATACGCGAAAGTAAATTGCCACTCACAGTGACCGCTATCCAAAACTGCACTATTATAATCCGCAAGCGTAAGCTCCATGCATTGTCCAATCACGTAAACACTTCGGCCCAATGGCTTGGTAGCTCGTCGATACGTCAGTTACTTAGTCGAGTTACTTGTACGTTTAATCCATAAACGTAGGCTTAATATCAAAACTCTAAGTTATAAACTTAGGTTAATATAATCGTAGTTCAAATACGACTCTTAACCTTGATCGTATTCTAATACTTAGTCGAGATACTTGTTATATCTCTTAATCGTATTCCAATAAGTATGATACCTTTAAACTTTAGGGTTTAGTTTCATTCCGCTGAAGTTTCAAGTAGTTTTCAGGACAATGCGCAGGTGCTGCCTGCGCACTGACACTGTTTAGTAAAACGACGATCTCTCCCAATTGAACCGTTGGATCGAGATAAAATTGGACAGAGGCGTTCCTAAGAGGCAAATCTATAAACTGACCGTAGGATTTATCAATCTGGCAACATTTAGGTAGTGTGCGAACGCACACCCCAAAATTCAAGGAGTGTGCGAACGCACACTCAATGTGTGCGAACGGACACCCTTGACAGCCCCCGGAAAAGTCATTTTCCGGGCGCTTCGCCGCTTTCCGGTACTCCCGACATGCTTCCGCTTCATTTTAACATATAACCCAATTCGAATCTCACCAAATACGACTATAGAAACGCGATTACAATTCGTTTAATTCGTTAAAACGATATAACCCTAATTTACTAATTCTCACAATAAAAACGTCAAGCTTACCTCAATTTGAAGCTTAACGATGATAGAGAATCGAATTCTTAATTCATTGGCGTGAGAATCACTCGATTTGGACGAGAAATGGCGAAACCGCGACGGATCGAAGTGATCGCCGTTTTCTTTCTTCGTCTGCTCCTGATCATTCTTTCTTTCCTTCTTCTTAAGAAACATATATATATATATATATATCTTGGCTAATTAGCCACTTTCGTCCTTCATTTCTTTAACTTAAACCAATTCTCTTTTAAACTTTCTAATTTAACCAAACGGCTAAATTATTCTTTTAACTCGATTACTTACGTATTATTTATATTTGTATAAATAATACTAATTCAACATTATTATTTTCCGTCAAAATCCTTTGATTACTAATCTCGAAGCTTAATTGGATAATTTACACTTTAGCCCTTAAACTTCTCAAAGTTGCAATTTAGCCCAAAACGCATCCGCGTCCAAATTTTAAAAGGTCTCCGATTGACCCGAAACTTTTACCACATATACTATACAACATTTCGCAGATCTAGGCAAAATAATTTCCCTTCGGAATTTATATGGCTAAATTACCACTTTAGTCCCTATACTTTATTTTGCAACTTTCTTAACATTCTTCCTTTTCTAATTCCAATTCCAACTTTAGAATTGGAATATAACGTTAAATTCTTTGCTATAATCTCTTTTAAACCGATCTACTAAAACTTATTTATCTTACTCTTATCGGAAGACTTTCCGATATTGCCACTCTGGTGACTCAAAACTGGACACGTGGCCCAATTAGATAATTAAATATTTTGGGGTATTACATTCTCCCCCCCTTATAAAAATTCGTCCTCGAATTTTCTTATTCTTTTCTTACTTTAATTCCATTTACCTCTAGAATTCTTATTCATCGTAGGAATACCGTGTTCGTCTTGCGACACTTGTTGGTGCATGAAATCATCATTTCAATTTCTGTACTTCTTACACTTTAACGTCAGTTATCACTGACAACCTTATCTTTGATCTTTTCTTATTTATTCTATAACACAATCCTTGTGTTTGTCCTTTATCTAACATTCATTGCTATAAACTTTTATAATTGTAATTGAACTTTCAGCTTCTTACTGATGTTCAATGATAACTCGTCTTAATGATATCTTATCATTAAAGATGATAATCTTCGTCACTAGGCTTTCTCGTTTAGATGATCTGTTAATTTTCTCTATTTGGTCGTTGCCACGACTTGATCTTGGTTTCCGATATCGTCTAATCTCATCATCATTCCTTGTTGAGTGATATGGACACTCAATAACTCGTGTTTCATTACTTACGTAGTCTTTCTTATATGGCTATTATCGTCGTCTGGTTGTTATCTATAGTAGCACTAGGAGCTTATTCTACTTTCTGTTATCTCCTTTTATCTCGTTACTTCATTTCTCGTATGCAAATTCTTTCGCTATCATCTCTAATCATGGTTATCCATGAGGTGAATCCTCAGGACGTATCCTTATGAGGTCTTCACTTTTCTTGTAAAACTTACTTAACCTTCTTCTTGCATCTATATATATCGCATACCTTTATATTCGTCTGCATATCCATTGATTTATTCCTTTTATGCATGACGTACTATTCTTTAAATCTCCCTGTCTCTTCTTACCTTACATCGACCTGTTTCATCAATCTGGTTTTCAGCCAGATAGGATGGTCATATTGATCGTTGAATCTTTATCGTAATAAGACAGCGCGTGACCAATACTCTGGTAAGCTTTCTTTGCTTATAAACCTCAAATGAAGGCCTTATTTCCTTTTTAATCATATACTTACATTAGAATGTGCTCTGATGACGTCGTTACTTACTTCAAACTTGACCCTTTTATTCATCATCCTTTTTCATTTCACCTACGCCTTTCTTTTCTCCGTCATTTCTTGACATTGTTAGTCTTTTGACCTTCAAAGATGCTTCTAGCATCTATTGTCATAAACTAACTCTTTCTTATATTTCTTCCTCCCAATTCTCAATCTTAATCTGACTCTTAGCTTCCAAATCATTTATCTTCATTATCACGTAGCGTTAAGCTTATTTCTCATTACTATTCGTAGTTTTGCTATTCCACTTATTATTCCTACTTTTGTCCATATCGTAGTTGTACTTCTTCGAAATTTTTCTTTGACTTTTTGCCCTTTGTCAACCATTAGGATTCATAGTCTAACTGCTATGATTCTATGGTATTTCTCTTGCGTTCCTTATTCACGCTCTTATCGTGTTTCTTGATCATTTTCTATTGTATTCTTTGCTTTCCTCTTTAGCGCATCTTGTACATCGCATACTATTTGCTTTTACTATCTACAACATCAATCATTTATAGAGAGTTGTGGTCTTCTTAGTCTGAATTTCCCGATGTAGTGCGTTCTCAATCGTATATATATTATCTTATCGTTCTTGTACTATCATCATGGTCGTCTATGAAGTCGACCATATAATGGTATCATCTCTATTGTATTTCGTATTATCGATATTTCTTGTTTCAATACTCTGAACGTCGATCACCAATTAAATAATGGGTCGCAGTTCTTTTTGCCAGAATTATCGACGTAATACACTCTCGATTACTTATCTATTGTACTGTTGTACCTTTATTGACATCTTAACTGTCAGTGGATCCGATCCTATATCTCTGTTATCTTTATCTTTCCTTGTTTCTATGTGTTTGTGACTACATAGATTTTCATTTCTCTAATTTCTTTATCAATTCTTCACGTGACTTTTCTCTTTTTCTTTTCCTCGATCATTCTTATCGAATTCCTTGCGTCATACGCAGGTTATCCATACTTTCCTTAACTCTGATTACTTTAACCGATTTCTTATTATCCATAATTTATTTTTGCATCCTTATACTTTATCATACATATCATGTACTTTTGGCACTCTCTTGACCATACGCAGAAAGTCAGTGGAATACAGTTCCACTGGTAGCATTCCTCATGAAAAGGAGCGCATTTGCCTCCCAACCTAATCCAGAGCCACTTGTGCCTGATTGCTGGCTATCTCTGCATCCTCCCTCAGATTGCGATATTTCCGTACATTGGACCAGAAATACTCGTTCCGGTACTTCTCGACATCGAACTCGTCTGATAACTCTTCTTTCCCGAAGTCCTCTTCTTGAGGATCTCTTTTTGGGAATGTATCAAACAAATTTGATCGTGCCTAATACATCTTAATCCTTTAAGGATCATAATCAATCTTCTAAACTGATCACATCACTCTTTATTTGATCTAACTTGCAGTCTAAGGTTAACACTTCACAAACATCCATTACGTTTGTACCTTTCACAACTTACTATTCCGCTTCATAACCGAAATCTTAAGGTGGAAGTTTCAACTCTCATTTCACCGATTACAGTTCTTGTTGTTTGTCTCTTAATCTAAGTACCTTGATCTTTTCCGATTATCCTTAACCGGAACTAATAGTTGAAAGAATTTTCTAAATCGGGTCACAAACTTAGTTTATGTTATGTGGTCTTTCACCGCTCTATCTGCATGTCGGAACTAATCATAGGTTGAACCTTTCATCGACATCTTGATCAACAATACTATTTGTCCTTCTTTCACTCGATGTATACGAACATCTTACTTTATTTCTCCCAGAGAATCTAGCATATCGCTTAATCCGTTAAACTCTTTTAGTCTTAACTTATGTATACCACTATCAACTCTCTATAGGTGTTCCCTTCTTCACGTTAATATTATCTTTGTCTCCATCGTCCTATTATTGATATTCAATTCCTTATATCAGTTGCTTTTACGGCTAACTGATTCATAATGACATTGGACTACTACGGCATTCCTGATGCCTGTATATTCCCCTTTATCTTGCTAGATTCCCGTTGACCTTCATCTCGTTTCTAGCCTTTACTGGCCAATTGGACTAGGTTGTATTCGCTTTCGTTACCTCGATTTTCTTCTCGCGCCTCATACACTTGCTATGCAACAGCGCGCGTTCGCGCAGTTCTTTATTCATAGTATGGCGAATACATGAAGGAATCCTGGTGAATTCCTTAAAATATAACACCTACTAGTCACCGCAGCTGACCGCTGTCCACGTAAGTTGGACTTTAGGAACGTCTCCTTCCCTTAGGCTTTCTGGAGCGAGGTCTCTTATTGCAAGTCTTCTGAGTGCTCTGACTCATTGTAGACTTAGCAAGTTATCAAACATATACTCGCGTTGTATATGTTATACGTATATTACTATCGTAGCTATAGCATCTATATTGACCGAATTCAAGAAAACCAGTGTTCCCTAGATTTTCTTGATTACGTATCGCATCTTAAGTCTTGCGAGCATTCCACTCACATGGACTTAATCAAACATCATCAGTATCAAATCACATCATACATGTTCTATACATTATTAATCGGATATAAATTATTATCCGAACACATATATTATTCTAGCTGTGTACTAGCCTGTTTAATCAAAGCTAAGTTCAATAACTAGAGGCACAAATCCTATGTTTTTTCAATTATACGTATTCATTCGTCTCATAGTCTTGACCGCAGCTTGCTCGCGAGCACCTCACTTCCATCACAGAGTTCTGGTCTAGGTATACTTATATAAAAACAAAATTTCTTGAAAACTCTTTCAAATAAAACGACTCATTTGAAAATTTCATTTAAATCTTAGCAAAATTGTGCACTAGGGTGATGACGTCTCTCATCCACAAAGAGTTGCCACATCTCACCTCTTCGTCTGAACATAATGCATATGATGCATGTCCTATTAATGCATGTATTGATGTATGTAGTGATGCATTTCTATCAATGTCGTGGCAATCATGTATTTCTATATCGGGTCTAGGCACAATTATGCTTTCAGAATCGTTAAACAAATAACTTTTAAAAGTTATAAACTTCGAGTTTTGTAAGTTCTCTAGACCTTTAAACTCTGCTTCTGGAAAGTTCCTTAACTTCTACAACTTTGCATTCCTTCTTCACATTCTTTCTGAAATTTCGATCGATCGAATCCAATAACATATCTTACTTTATATGATATTAAACACACATACATACATATCATCAAATTACAATTCTCTTAATATATTCTATTCATAGGAGGCAATACATCTCCTAGAAGCTTCATCTCAAATGCATATCATATATGCATGTCTCATCAAAACAATATATACGTATATATCTCGTATATACGTGTCACAAGAAACAAGTAAACATTTCACAAATCACTTATCATACTTATCTCAAATCAAATCACACTAACGACTTGGATCAGACAGACTCAACTCTATCGCTGCAGTAGTTCCTAGGTCATTTAACCGACAAAACACATATTAGCAGAGGTAACTGGACCAACTGCTCTGATACCACAATTGTCACGACCCAAATTATTGAGCCGAGACCGGCGCTAGGGAATGGGAGTGGTAGCTCCAAAACCCATAGCAAGCCTAAAACCATTAATAATTTTTCGCATTTAAAAGTATAATATTGTATATAAAACATTTTCAGAAAACTCTTTTAAATAATATAATTATAGATATTAAAATATTATATCAGAGTTTACATTAAAATCAATCATTTGAATTCAATTCACAAATCTGCTACTGACTCCTATTGACTACTGCAGCTCTAGGACCTCATACTTGTGCAAGTCCAACGACTTCTAACACAATGAATATGGTTTGTCTGATCCAACTCCGACTACCTGCAAACATCAGAGTGAGGGGTCAGTATTTGGGAAAATACTGAGTGAGTTTGCAAGTTACTAACGGTATTATTAAATTTACAACATCGCATACTCAGAATATAATTCATGGCTTTTCATTTCATAACTATTGTACTTAACCTCATCCTCCTGACATCGATAGCGAAGCCAACCGATGTATCTTACATGTCTGACATCGATAGCGAAGCCAACCGATGTATCCTATATTCCTGACATCGATAGCAAAGCCAACCGATGTATCTCATACGTCTGACATCGATAGCAAAGCCAACCGATGTATCGGATATGTCTGACATCGATAGCAAAGCCAACCGATGTATCCGATTTAACTCACACAAACCAATCTAATATATATCATGCAGGTCATAAACATCACCACAAGGTTGATGTATCAAAGCAATCAAACATAACAAAAGCCCATACAAACAAATCATATAAATGCGATGTATAGATATCAACATTCACAATATATGAAAATAACTTTTATAATAATAATAATACGCGAAAGTAAATTGCCACTCACAGTGACCGCTATCCAAAACTGCACTATTATAATCCGCAAGCGTAAGCTCCATGCATTGTCCAATCACGTAAACACTTCGGCCCAATGGCTTCGTAGCTCGTCGATACGTCAGTTACTTAGTCGAGTTACTTGTACGTTTAATCCATAAACGTAGGCTTAATATCAAAACTCTAAGTTATAAACTTAGGTTAATATAATCGTAGTTCAAATACGACTCTTAACCTTGATCGTATTCTAATACTTAGTCGAGATACTTGTTATATCTCTTAATCGTATTCCAATACGTATGATACCTTTAAACTTTAGGGTTTAGTTTCATTCCGCTGAAGTTTCAAGTAGTTTTCAGGACAATGCGCAGGTGCTGCCTGCGCACTGACACTGTTTAGTAAAACGACGATCTCTCCCAATTGAACCGTTGGATCGAGATAAAATTGGACAGAGGCGTTCCTAAGAGGCAAATCTATAAACTGACCGTAGGATTTCTCAATCTGGCAACATTTAGGTAGTGTGCGAACGCACACAATGAGTGTGCGAACGCACACCCCAAAATTCAAGGAGTGTGCGAACGCACACTCAATGTGTGCGAACGCACACCCTTGACAGCCCCCGGAAAAGTCATTTTCCGGGCGCTTCGCCTCTTTCCGGCACTCCCGACATGCTTCCGCTTCATTTTAACATATAACCCAATTCGAATCTCACCAAATACGACTATAGAAACGCGATTACAATTCGTTTAATTCGTTAAAACGATATAACCCTAATTTACTAATTCTCACAATAAAAACGTCAAGCTTACCTCGATTTGAAGCTTAACGATGATAGAGAATCGAATTCTTAATCCATTGGCGTGAGAATATCGATTTGGACGAGAAATGGCGAAACCGCGACGGATCGAAGTGATCGCCGTTTTCTTTCTTCGTCTGCTCCTGATCATTCTTTATTTCCTTCTTCTTAAGAAACATATATATATATATATATATGTATATATATATATATATATATATATATATATATATATATATATATATATATATATATATATATCTTGGCTAATTAGCCACTTTCGTCCTTCATTTCTTTAACTTAAACCAATTCTCTTTTAAACTTTCTAATTTAACCAAACGGCTAAATTATTCTTTTAACTCGATTACTTACGTATTATTTATATTTGTATAAATAATACTAATTCAACATTATTATTTTCCGTCAAAATCCTTTGATTACTAATCTCGAAGCTTAATTGGATAATTTACACTTTAGCCCTTAAACTTCTCAAAGTTGCAATTTAGCCCAAAACGTATCCGCGTCCAGATTTTAAAAGGTCTCCGATTGACCCGAAACTTTTACCACATATACTATACAACATTTCGCAGATCTAGGCAAAATAATTTCCCTTCGGAATTTATATGGCTAAATTACCACTTTAGTCCCTATACTTTATTTTGCAACTTTCTTAACATTCTTTCTTTTCTAATTCCAATTCCAACTTTAGAATTGGAATATAACGTTAAATTCTTTGCTATAATCTCTTTTAAACCGATCTACTAAAACTTATTTATCTTACTCTTATCGGAAGACTTTCCGATATTGCCACTCTGGTGACTCAAAACTGGACACGTGGCCCAATTAGATAATTAAATATTTAGGGGTATTACATTCTTAGTATTCATAACAAATACGATCAATTAATCTTGATGGTAGGTTATGGGATAGTTCAACCATGTCAACCACCATCTAGTCGGGCATCAAGATAGTTTAACCATTATGCCATATACCATCTTAAGTCCAACAATACAGCGGAGTCCCGGGATAATTCAACCATGGCGATTCACTAGATACAAGCCGCGGGATAGTTCAACCATGCTGACCTCGTATCGCATTCACAAATAAGTTAGTCTTATTCTACTTGCTAAGACTTATCCGAAACTAGTGATCATACAGTCTATTGACACCCAATAGGTAGTTGTTCCCTCGGATCGAACACCAGATTCTTATACTTTAAACAATCAAGTAACGATACATTATGCAATTCAAATCATATAATATGCGATGTATGCGACAATACTATTTATAATATCTAAAATAGCTTTTATGAATAATGCACGAAAGTAAAATGTTACTCACTTGGACCACTATCCAATCTACAATGTACTTGATATGCTGATCAAACTCGGCTAATCCCAATACGCCTACCTCGTAGCTTTCCGATACGTCTGTTATATGTTCAAATCAAATACACGTTTAGTATATAAACGTGAACCTTGTAAACCTAAAACCCTAGGTTATAGATTTTGGTATTTCCATTTTATTTTTAAAACGATACGTAACTTGTTAAGTACGAACCAATATTTTATGCACGTTTAATACCCTTCGAGGTATTCTATTAACCGATTAAACTTCGTTCGGAACATCTAGTTGAAACCTAATACGAATCGTCAAGTTCGACGATCGTTTCTTACGTTTTCGGAGTCCACGGACGTGTCCGGGTTGGGGTATGTCGTGTCGGACCTCGACACGACAAGTAGGGGTCATCGGTGGCTAGGCACACTCTCTCACGTCGTGAGAGAGGGTCTCACGACATGAGAGGCTGTCTCGCGTCGCGAGACTTGGCCTCACATCGCGTGACAATGTCTCACGACGTGCGGAAACATAATCAGCCCCTCACATCACAATTTTCACACCAAATCTTGTCCAAAACCATCCCGACATGCGTAAGCACGTATATACCTCAAAACCCAACTCCGAAACGATCAAAAACAATGATTTTAACGTGTTTTACGTAAGTTCGATCCATACCGTAACGGCATAACAGAAACAGTCCTAAAACCTTCAAAATCCTAAGCCAACATCTCAATCATACCTTGTCTCGAAGCTCGGGGAAGGTAGAGGATTGAATTTCGGAGAGATTGACACCAAGAACGCGGGATTCGCATGAGAAACGGCGAAACCCTATCGATCGCAAGTTCTTCATCAGAAACCCTCACATGCAAGTTTCTTTCTTCTTGTTCTAGTTTATGATTCATATGGTTAACCTTATATATCATGGTTAAATTTCCACTTTAATCCTTCATTTCATTAACTTAAACCATTTCTCTTTCAAACTTATCCTTTTAACCAAACGTTAATTATTCATTTTAACTCATCCAAATAAATAATACTAATCCAAAATCACCAATTTCCGTCGATAATATTTTAATTGCAATTCCGGAGATTTAACTTATTATTTACCAAATTGGGATCTAAACTTTATTTTTTTTATAACTTTTCTTACCGTTCCTTTTTGTCCCAAATTTATTTCTTAAATGTATTCTAATATCAAACTTTCCGTATTAGAATTCTTAAAACTGACTTACTCGGGACTTACCTATCCAATCACTTCGATATTTTTTGTCCTATTAGCTCGGGTTATCAGAAGAAAAAAAAAAGATAAATTGCCAATTCCAGCAACGCCAAACGCACGGGGTATTACATTCTTCCTGCCTTACAAAAATTCGTCCTTGAATTCTGGGCCGTTACAATACAGAATATGATTCTCATTCTATCACAATTCTTATTCTAAGACATATGGCATCGAACGTGCCTTAAATAGCAGTGAACAATTCAGTCATTCCTTCTAGTAGAACCTCTTTCGGAGTTCGAACTAAACTTACAAAAAAAAAAAAGATCAATTGCTCATCAAACTAGATGAAAAGGTTAAATGACAAATTAAATAAACTTGTTTTCCAACAAAAAGTAAATGCTGAGGACAAGAAACTGTTGCCGAAGATTACCCAGATTGCAACCATAATTTAGTTTCAGCCTTAACCTCATTGGGAAAAGACGGCCGCTTGGACAAGAGTGGATGAAGACATGCAATGCTGTAAAACCAAAGTGCATACACAACCCAAAGTAATGCTATATCAAGGAAAAAATCATGCAACATTATTTATCAATAATACAAACACAGCTTATGGAGGGGACCCAAATTATGGACTACCAAATGTACAAAGAATCCCCAAATGCCTCGCAACCTCAGAAGTTAATCCGTCCACTTCCCTCTGTTACAGAAATAACCGACAAACCAAAGCCTCTTGCGATTATTAACTTAAAGGGAGAGCAGGAGGATTACCGGGAGGACATCTCTGTCGGCGAGGGCGTCTAGGTGTTTTCCCCCACCCTGTTAGGCTTATGTCCTCCAGTCCCACTTCAACGTTATTAAGCTGCTGTACTAGGGGAGTACAAGGTGGGGTTGCTATCACTACAGGAGGCGAGCTAATTACGGAGCGCCTCCGCCCTCTCCCACAACCGTTTCTTGTAGAGTTCCTTCTCGTTAATCCCGACTGCCACAATTGGCCTGTTGCTCTCATCAGCCCTCCAAATGTCTGAAGATCTTCTGTAACCTCGTGCCTTGATAAGGAAGCAAGGCCGGGAAGGATGTCCCTTTGGAAGTCCCTTCGCTGCCTGCCTCTTCTTGCCTGCCCTCTTCGGGCTCTAGTTGGTAATGAAGCTGTTGCTGTTTCTTCTAGTTTAAAATTCTCCGGAACCAAAGGCTTTGGCATATAATCTTCTTCCTTGGTCTCCGCCAATTTCAAAATCATAGACTCAAAGTAATCTTCTGATAATGACCCATCATCTTCTTTACCATCCTCAGTTACCAAAGCAGCACATTTGCTCTCAATATCCTCTCCAAAAGTAGAAGCAATATCCACAAACCAATGAAGAGGGTCTGTCATTGATGGATTTCCGACAGCATCATCTTGTTGTCTGCGGTATCTGGTTATAGAAATGGAAACTATTGCCTCTGCTGCTATTCTGGCAAAATCATCGGGTGGGCTTTCAGCTCTGCACTCTGATAATTGTGTAGGAACTCCATCAGCCTTTTCACCTCCAGGAATGACATCCTCTTCAGTTTCAGGAACTGCAGGAGCTTCCAAATCTATCCCGGAAATATACCTCACATTAGAGCCTGGGATACAAGGCATTAAAGAACCTTCATCCTCAGTTATACAGGAGTTCAAATCAAAATGTTGTCGGACTCTTCCTTTTTCAATTACCACCTCCTCGGCTGCAGCATCTTCACTACAGTCTGAAATTGCCGGTTCACAAGGTAAGTTAATATCAAAAACCCTACTTTTCCTGTTATTTTCTACATCTTGAGATGGCTGACATAGAGACACAGAAGGAGAGGTAAATGAAGAAGGCTCCATCTTTGAAATTTGCGGCTTTTCAAAAATAGGAAAGCCAAGAATTTTTCTGCAACTTGGATAGTCTCTTATTTCGGTCCTACTACCTTCAACAACAATGGGACAAGTTGATTTCATACCCTGAACAACTACTTTATTAAGAACTCTTCCAGCATCATTTTCATTAGACAGTAAATTTAGAGAAGATTCCGTGTCACTCGAGCACAGTGTATTCAAATCCACACCTGTATTTGTAGCCTCATCTTTACGATTTGGCTTGGCTCTTAGCCAGGCCAAAGTGACAACAGGATCCTCCTGGTTTCTTTCTAAATCAATGATCTCAGGCCCTTGCTGGGAAGACATGTTGACTGAGCGGCCATTTGGAACCGCTCCATTCAAGTGCATATCTTTTGCGGACCTCAATTCAATACAATTTGAACTCTTGTAGAGATTCACTGAATTATGACCAGTGAAATGTGCAGGGGATGCACTACTGCAGTGCAAATTATTACAGTTGCCTGCAGGAAACTGAACCAGTAGTTCCTTGGACCCTGACGAGGACCCATGGTAAAATCCATTTCGGCCAGGCATTTCAGTTCCATTTCTCAGGTTAGATGCAGAGCTGGTTGAGTAATTCCACCGATCTCCCAAAACACAATGACTCTGAGTCGATGACTGAGAACTCCTACTCAAGGTCCCAGATGAGTTCAAGTATGGGTGCATTTGAACTGGTATCGACTTCTGGCTAAAGCTTCCACTAAGCTTTTCAAAAGATGAAATAGAGCGTGACCATGACTTACTCAAATCAGAAGGATCAGTTGCATATTGATTGGGGGTATTGGAAGCAACAACTGATACTTGATGGTTATTGTCAGAGATCTCATTATTTCTGTCAGAAATTTCTGAACCATTAAACATTCTCCCTCTCAATGGATCTACCTTGCTTTGACCAGAAAGAAAAAGAGATGCAGTTTCGTTAGTTTTATTAAACAGAATTGGTATTTGCTGGGAAGATGAAGGCACCATTTCTGGCTGACGACCTTGAGAAATAGAATTCAAATTATTTTTACTGTGCCCTGCAACAAGAGAGAGCATCATATGAGGACACCAAGAACCAAAGGGTACACAATCCTAGAGGGAAATGCCTCAATTTTTTAAACTTAAGAAAAGGAAAAATAACAGCAGATATGTAATTCCACAAAGTGTATCAAAACAGTCATATATGGTCAATGGATGGTCTACCAGTAAAATGGTTTGTTAAGGAACAAACTCTTCCTCAAGATGACATTTATTATTTGCTGAGCTAACTGAAAGGACATAATTTGTATAATGAAGAATTGAAACAAAGAAACCAAAGGGCAAATTCAAAAAGACCATACCTGAGTTAAGCATCTGGGGAAACCACAATTTCTCTACATTATTTTGCGGAGGCAGAGTACTAAGATTTCCATTATTTTTCACATGGTGAGAGTTCCACGAAATTTCTTGGGGGAATCCATGAAACTGTGACTTCAACTTAGCAGCCAGTTCATGCTCTTGAGAATCGCAATGGGAGGAAGTACAGGCTAGAAGATCATTTGCAGATGCATTTGTATCTTCAAGATCAATAGGCTCATTTAAGTCGGCCAGATTATTTTTTTTCTTAAAGAATGACTCCGACTGCAATGCATCTCTGTGGCAATTATTTTTTCCAACTGTTCCAGTAAACAGACTATTTGCACTCTCATGTGCAGCTTTATGATTCTTATTTGGAAAATAACCAGAAACACCACATGCGTTATCATCCTTCTGTCGTTCACCTTCCTCGGTATCTATGTAATCATCAGCTGGAAGTTGGAGATCAAACATCTTTCTCCTCACTTTTGTGGGTCTGGACTCCAATATCTCTACATCTTTTGACGTACCGCCAGTTTGAGATAGCAATGGGCTAGCTTGTGCACTGCTTCCTTTCATAGAGCTCAGTGGAGAATGCATATCTTCAATGCCTGATGTAGATGGTCCGGTGTACGTACAGTTTCCCAATGGAAAGCTAGGGAGATGCCATTTCCGAGCATCTTCAGATGTCACTTGAGATGCTAAAGGGCTTGAAGACAATGATGTCTCAACAGGCATCCTATTTTTATATAATTCTTTCCTTTTAGCTTCATCCATCAAGTCCCTCTGTATTCTGTACAGGCGGTGAAGTTCACACAGCTAAATGGAAAAGAGTAAAAGAAAAAAGAGACATTCAGTTGTCTAGTAAGCAAAGAGAAGAAATATTGAGAATCACTGAAGTTGACTTGGACTGAATGATATAAGATAAAACAATTATTTTTTAGTTTATCATATAATTATTTAATTATGTTTTGTTTAAAAATAAGTCATTTCATATTATAAATTATTAATTAAAATAAAAAATTGAGTGGATTCTCATTCTCATCCCACATTAATTTACTGAACCAAAAGAACATATGAAATATAAACATTCTCATCCCCAACATTCAACCAAACACATCCTAAGATAGAGGAAATCTAAATTCAGATTGCAGATAACATTAATTGTGCTCATCACAAAACTACATATAACATTTCATTTATCAGAAAAGGTTTCTGAGACCAAAAGTACCTGATTCTTAAATATGGCCTCATGCTCCAGCATTGTTCGCTTTACAACATCCTTGTCGTACCCCGGATACACATCTGCAATGGACCTTGGCAAGTAACCATTGTAGTACTGCCCATTGGTGAATGTTCTATCTCCATAATATAGAGGCCAGCTACAACTGTTAGAATCCTCATTAAGATCTCTCATTGAGAAATATCCTGGAAAGAAGCTTTCACACTGCGCTTTTGTTCCCATTCCTGGTAAGCGGTAGTGAAAACATGGAAGTATTAAAAAAAATTGATATGATAGACTTCGTTGTAACATGAAGAGAATTTCATTAGAACAAGTGTTTATGAGTTTATAGTGGACAGCAAAATGACATGATTTGTACTTTGTTAGATAAGTATCATCCTTGAACCGCCGCGACCATATAGAAACTAAGAAATAACAAATTGCTAAGAGTCCACTACTTCAAAGATCCTTGTCGCTCCATAGAGAGAGAAACAACAATTACAAGCTTGCCCACAAGTATATTAGTGCATCCAAATCACTATCAAAAAATAATAGCATATCTGAGAGATGCAAAAACATAGATTAAAAAGCCATGATGCCTGAGTGACGAGAAAATTTTAGCATTGACATGTTCTAACACGTATAGTATGGCCACACAAGAAAACTGAAACGAGAATTTAATCAAAGAAGCACTTGAATAGAAAAAAAAAACAAAGAGAATACACTTCAAACATCATGTTGATTACTTGATTTGATAAAGGCCTTCTCTATATCTATTTTTTTTTTTTAGGAAAATTTTCATAACGATTCTTATGCTTAATGTGTAACACCTCGTGTTTCATTATCGGTTTCATCTATCATCATCAATATCTCTTCTATACTATAACTGCATTACCAAAAAAATGGGCTGAAAATCAATTGTATGGAATAAGCAAACTGCTTGATAACAAGAGCTTGGAGGAAAATAAGGTGTGATCACGAGACAGTCCGGGCTACCAGCAAAGACCACTTATGAAATTTGTGCTGTGAACAAAATGATCCAAGTTTCTATTGGTTTCACTGTTTTAGAAGAAGGGACTAGCATTTCAGATACTGACATAGTAGGAACCCGAAATCCTTAGTTTACATATAATCTGCACATGCAGTTTCAAATTTCATGTCTGTATATCCACAACCTAGAAGACTTGCAAGAAAAACAATGCAAGTAACCATAAATAGACCGTAAACTATCTTAATGCCAACTTTAGGTACTGAATCAACAAGCACTGACTTTTACTAAGTTTGATGCATGCTGGAATCAGAAGATCAACACTTGTAAGAACATGAACATGGAATCACACACATGTCGAACAACATTTTCCAGCTTTTTTAGGCTGAAAAGCTCCAAACTTTTCTTGTCTCACCGTCTAAACAGCATAATTAAGGATCACCCAACAGCAGAAACTACCAGATTCGGTGCTTAAATAGCCAATGAAGTCACAGATGCAGTAACTAAATAAGGAAAAGATTCCAAAGAAGGTATAAAACAACATGTATAAAAGCAATCATAGGCCCCACACCTAGGATAAAAAAGAAAGTTAAAAATTATAAAATCTAGATAAGGAAGATGTTAAGGAAAGTTAATAAGTTTGCAAAGAATTTTCAAAACAAGGATGACTATCCTTAAAAGCATATATATCGTAGACAACCAAATATTGGTTGTAAGTTGATTTGGTTTGAGTATTGTTTAATATAAATATGAGCTAAAAAGTTAAAGATAGCAGTATCTCAGAGATTTTCAGGATTGATTTCAATTTCCATATGTGGTTTGATGTAAATGAAGAAAATTTGCACACGCCATAGTTACCCTTATAGTCATAGTATTAGATAGGGACTCTAGGACCTCTAAAAATTCCTTACTAAAGGATATCTGTTTAATTCACTTCAAACTTGAAATCAAGGCTAAAAACGTCATTAATCGGCAATCTTTTTCCATGAAATCACCTCATTATCCAATAGGGAAGTCCTGACTTGAGGATTCCAAAATAGTCACATAACTGATGTAAAACATTGCATCCAAAGAAACGGAGATACAATGCCAAAATTACCATAGAGGTTTTAAGTTCCATAATGATTGCTTCAACTAAGGCTAGCCACTAGCTAGCTGAGGAGCTATCCCAAAATAGCATGAGCAACAAGAACTCTTGCTTCAGATGGCGAGATGGTAGCTTGCTTATAAATTATAGATTTCATCACATTCTTAGCTGAGAACACAAGTCATCAACATCTTTCCTGGAAATCCAAATCTTCTGATGACATAAATGACCACATTAACCGTCATGCACCCATTAGTTATAAGAAAGCTGAACGAGACTTAAACCTCCAACCAGATAACCAGAAATCATCATCACAAGTCTCCTAAGAGATTGAACTCTTCTACCGATGTTCAATTCCAACAAAACAAAAGAAATGAACTCTTTTCCCAGCCTCTCAAAGCTAAAAAAATTGAACCAACGTTCCAGTTAATTGCATTGTCAGAATGTCATTCTCGAACACTAGAAACTTCAGAATACACTAATTAAATATAGAACAAGTCTCAATCATTTCATTGCCATACAAAGACATTCTAATTGTTCCAAAGAAATAGCAGACGAATCTCTTGCAGTAATGCCCCACATACTGGAAATTTAGGAAACTCTATAAATAACTATCAATGAGAAACTCAAAGTATAAGTCCTTGTTGGTTATTCTAATGGCTAACTAGAAAGGAATTATCAATTAGTCATAGAATTACTTGCCACTACAATCTGAACTAAGCTATCATACTAAATTCTGAGCTGAATCACTTATCAAATTAAACCCCAAGTACTGAAATAAATCAAACTCAAAGTAGAATTTAAGCATTGAACAACTCAACCAATTAAGTAAAAACTTAAACACCCAATTAAGCAGATGATCAAAAATATAACAGATCAAATTAGCCACAGAACTAAATTACAAATAACTCCAAAATCAAGTTGAATTAAAAGATTTACCTCAGACCCACATCCTCTTATCCCTTCCTCCGAAGAATCCTCAAATGGATTCAATAATTCATTCATTCATTAAAATAGTTAGCATCTACATCATAACCCACAAACTAAAATTACACAAAGGAATAGAATTGAAGTTAAAAAAAACAAATGGGTACGAGTGAAACTTCAGATTATAGATCGTCCGTTGAAGAATTGAAGAAAAAGAAGAGAAAAAAAAGGAGATTTCGATCTGCTGGGGCCACTGCTACTGCTAAACTTTCTCTCTCAACAAACAAAAATTAAAAGGAAAAAAAAAGAATATGGGATTTAAATTGATTTAAAATAATTAGTAATAATAATATAGTTTGATGTAAGAGAGAGAGAGAGAGAGAGATCCCAGATAAGAAAATCTTTACACAAACAAACGACCTTCTAAGAACAGTGACATGAAATTTGTCAACATCCGGTCTCTTTTTATTCTTTTTTATTTTTCTTTTTTTGGGGTTTTAACCACATTTTTTAGGACTTGTTTTTTTCTACATTCTCTCCAACTTTTTTTTAAGTTGTAGTACTCTTTTTTTTTTATTAGTTATTAGTTTCAACTCAAACCGTATAAATGTTAGGCAGCATTTCTGTTAGATTGTGAGTTCGATTTCTTTAAAAGGCATTCATTCTTTTCTGATTATATAAAAAAATATATTCTATTGATATTGTAATTTTATATGTTCGTGAAGTATTATTGTAAATTTATGAGAGTTTTTTTTGAGAAAAAGTTTACAAGAGTTAATTCTAAGGAACTATAAACTATTTAATTTTTTTCACTTTTTAATGATCTCTTAGTATTAATGTTTTTAATGATATTAAGTCAAACAATATGTAAATAAATTATTTAGAGAATCTCAACTAGTTTTAATAATTACTACAATATTCTACTTAAAAAGTAAATAACTAATGGATGGAAAATATGTGTAGATCTTATTCTAGTTAATATATTATAAAAATATAATTAATAATATGAAACTAAAGAAATAAAGAAAGAGGTTTTAGAGTATGAAATTTATAGTTTGAATTTCTGATAAACAAATCCAACTTTTATGCAGTCTAAAGTGGAAAGATAATCTATAATATCACTTTAATTTTTGTAATTTACAAATAATTTATGGACAATTTGATGACTGGCCTGCATAGGCTTACCAACTAACTTGACACAAACAACCTTATAGAAAGTTAACAACACCCATAAGCTTGATTAAGGTTGGAAATAATTAAAAAATTAAATAAAATGAGTAATTAACTACATTTCTATAAAAAGCAGTATTGAAATGAGGGCTAAATCTAATACAGCAGACAAAAAGTGGGTCCCCATGATTACTGTGGGAAGAATGAGATTTATGGTCACACTAATAAATGCCCATCTGGGTTTACTTTATTTACAATATTAACCCTTTTTATTCCATTGGTTCATCTTCCTCAGCTGATTTGTTTTAATTAATACATTCAGAAGCTGGCCATGTGGCATCTCCTTTCAGCAATATCAAAAAAAAAATTATTGCATGCAACCGTTGCGGCATGTCATTCATGCAACAAACCAATTGTTCATTAGCCATGTGGAAAAAATTATAATAAAAAATTAAGTAATAAATAAAAGATTCCCTATCGCAAATCTTCATTGGCTTGTTGTAATTATAACATGGCACATCTAATGCATGGGATAAACACTCATATCAAAGATCTCAATCAGAATGTTGAAGTAGAATTTTATTTAATGAGAAAATCTTAATTCACATTAAGTTAACTAAACATAATTACTACTTATTTTAATGTTATGGAATACCAGTAGATTGATATTTGAGGACAAGTATAATTCATACTTTTAGTTCCCTTTCAATACAAGCAAATTTCTGATAAAAAAAAATTGATGATATAATTATTACCAAACAAATTATAATTCAAATAGTATAAAAATTATACAGTATTTTACTAAAATTGTAGGTTTATTTTTTTCATAAACACTCTGTTTTTTCAGTTATCAAAAAAAATATAATTACTAATTATATATTTGGGATCAATTCTCTTATTTAGAAAATAAACAAAGAGAAAAAAATAGAAAAATAAGCATTTATTTTCGAGTTTCGGCATTAGTTCACTTAATCTTGACATTATTTTTAGAAAATTAAAGTTTGACTTTCATTTTTAACTAAAGAGCTTTTTCTAAAAAAATATAAATAAATTCTATTTCTCTAGTTAAATTGATGTAAATACAATAATATATTTATATTTAGTTTAGTTAGTTAGTTAGTTATTAGAAATATTATTATCTCTAAAAAATTAATTAATTGAAAATAAAATATATTTTTGAAAAGTTGATTTATAAACCAAATAAAATAATTATTTATTTTCTACATATTAACGTTTTGAGTAATTATCTTTTAAAAAGTGAATAATTTCGAACTAATGTTATTTTATGGGATAATTTAAATTGAATTAACTAAACATAATTACTACTAGTAGTAGTAGTTATTCTAACGTTATGGAAAAATAGATTGATACTTAAGAACCAGTATAATTTCTTTATTAACTGATGATATATTAAAATTAATTCTCTTATTATGAAAACGGAGAAGAAATAAAAAGGAAAAGGAGCAAATAAGGGAACCGATCTTTGTCTTTATAAAGAAAAAATCTTTTTTTGACTAAAGAAAAGTTGCAAGTTAAGAATCATAAGCTATTCCTTTCAAAAGAACAAACCAAAAAACAACAATCATAAGCTATTTAGCTTCCATAAATTTGTCACTTTGTAATCTTTAATGCAACATAACTATTGTTTAGGTATATAATAGTAATTTTTTTATAATTTAGTAAAATATTCTGCTGATAATGTGGGCAAACTTTACATTCGTAAATACCTAAAATGTTTTGTTTTATACTAATATAGAATATCGATCATAATACTCTTAATTGAATCATTGTTTTAAAAACCAAACCGGTGACCAAATTGATAAAGCCATCGGTTTTTCATTCAACCGGATGAACCGGTTTAATGGCTAATTCAATCGGTTTAGTAAATTTTAAAAAAATTAAACAAATTCTTGTTTATCGGTATTTTTCATCCGGTCAAACTCAACCGTAAATTTTGGTTTTTATAGTTTTAGACCGGATCACTGGCCGGTTTTCGGTTCTACGGACAATCTCGTCCGATTTTTAAAACACTGATTCGAACTATAAAATCGGAAGAAATTTAAATGTTTATGCTAAAAACTACTCTAAATTATTATATTTTATATCATAATTTCGTTCTGAAATAAAATTATGCAGCCATAATCCATGAACATCCTCAAAGCAAGCTACGAACATAATCTCTACAAAAGATGCAATAATGAAAGGCTGCTTCGCACTTTTCTATAAAATTGCTCCTTCAACTAATAGAAATAATTCCGAAAAAACTAATAGAAATAAGTATTCATAAAAAGAACTAATAAAAATAAGTGCCAAATGTTAATTTTTTTGTAAAATACATCTAGCAAAATCGAAATCACAATATCCAATCACCTCAAGGTGCATAAGTGAGCATGCAAAAAATACATCTAGCAAAATCGAAATCACAATATCTTTTGTTTCTTGAAAGTATCTAAAAAAATTCTTTGTAGCTTTCTAATGATCTATTCTCGGATTACTTTGATATCTTCCTAAAATTTTGACAGCAAAAATGATGTTCGGTCTGGTGCAAGTTTGAGCATACATCAAACTCCCAGATGCATTAGGAATATTATTTATTTGTTCTTGTTCCAATTTATTTTTTGAACATTGCATAAGATTACGTTTGTCCCCCCTTCTGAATCTACCCCAGCTGAGCATTTGTCCATTCTAAATCTCTCTAGAATTTTATTAATATAGGCTTTTCGAGATAAGACTAATAATCCTTGTGATCTATCACGAAATATTTATATTCCTATCACATAGGTGACTTCTCTCATATCCTTCATTTCAAAACTATTAAAAAGATAAGTCATAGTTTAATGTAGCAAACCAAGATCATTAGCGGTAAGTAAAATATCATCAACATACAGACTAAAAAAAATAAACTTGCTCCCACTGAATTCTATATATATATACACGATAAACGATGTTTTCTTGAAAATCAAAGAAGTAATAATATCATTAAACTTAATAGGAAATTTGTTTAATTATGTATATTGATTTCTTTAGTTTACACACCCTATGATCATTTTTTTAATAGAAAAATTCTCAGACCGATCCATATAAACTATTTCTTCCAAATTTCCATTAACAAAGGTGGGTTTGACATCCATTTGATATAGCTCTAAATCATAATGAGCCACTTAAGCCATAATGATTCTAAGAGATTTATTTTAGATACCAGTGAAAAGCCTCTTTGTAATCAATGCCACTTTTCTGAGTTAAACCTTTGATGTGTATATTATATGAATATGGTCACAAAAATGTGTATAAAGTCTCTTCTAAATTGGTCAAACCAATTGGGGTAAAGAAGGCTCATATGCATGCTAAAAAATCTAAACCATTCTTGGTTCAAAAGGCTAAGAGCAATAAGGGTACAAGACCCTTTAGACATGTCTATGCTTCTGCATATAGTCAAAGTGGAACAATAAAACTTATAAGAACTCACATGTTCATGCATTCTCACATGCCAATACTTGTTCACATGCTTGTTCTTGTTCTCATGAGACCATTAGAGCCAAACCGCCTCAAATACAATCACATGTGAATCATAGAATTTAATGTGTATATTATATGAAATATGGTCACAAAAATGTGAGAAAAGTTCAATTAAGGTTAATCATTTTGGACTATTCAAGCATTAACTTTTAAGGATCCAAAGTTGCTTGGATACCTAAGTGAATTGCTTTGTAGGTACATTTGATGTCTATTAAACCAATTGCAAGAGTTCATATGGAGGATGATCAAAGAGTAAGGATGCATTCTATGAGCATCCAAGGAAGATTTTTGTAAAATGACAAGATATGCAACCTTAAAACCGTTTATATTATCTGTATTTTAAAAATATTTTAAATATCTTAAACATAGATTCATCTTATGCCATGTTTTCAAAAATTATTGTTTTGAAGGAGAAATTAAATTTTCATATCTTATTCTCCTATTTTTTTGATGTGTTCTAAAACCGTATTTAATGATTGGACTTTGCTTTAGTATATTCAATTTAATGAATTACAACTTAATTTTTTTATCATTTTAACCAATATAGTTCAATTAATTGAGTTCTAGGCTTGATTTGCATATCAAAGTTGTGTCTAGCGCCTCAATTGAATGAGAAACTAATATTTATTTTTAAAATCTCTTTTGATTAGCTCATTTGTCTATATGCTTAAATGCTAAATATTTTAGAAAAATTCTTACTTATGCCTTAAATTCGTTTTTATCTTATGTGCATAAAGTGAGGGGGAGCCAAAATCAATTTTGTCTCTTACTTAACTTAGTACGTTGATTGTCAAACTTAAAAAGGAAGAGAATGTTGGACTTTTGTCTTTTCATACTCCTTTGTTCCGACTTTGAACATCAACTATGAGTGTCCTAATATTGTTTACAAGTATGTAGAAACATCTAGGAACATTCGGAAGTTAATTCATAGCATTCTAGCAAAAATTGAATTTTCAATTTTCATGTTATTTAGGATTTTTGCAGCCGTGAAACTTATGTCAGGGCGCAACCTATTCAGTCATGGGCGCGATATTTATGGGTTTCACAAAACCCTAACTTCTTTTGGATGTCACGGGTGTGAAGATCATGTCATGGGCACTGGCATTTAGTGACTGCTGAAGATTCAACAAATATATTTTAAAAGCCTCAATAAAGCAATGACATGTGGCAAGAGTCGTTGAAAAAATATGTCTTCTAGTTAGGTCACGGGCACGACAAGAAATATCATGGGCGCGATATTATTGTTTCCAGCAAAGTAACTTTTGTTTGTTTGTGTTTTGCTTTGAGTTTGCAGATATAAATATAAACCCATTTGCATTGTTTTAAGTTTAATGATTTACAAAACTTGAAAAAACAAACTCTCCACTTTAAATTACTTTTATTTGTTTTAATTTTGGAGTAAATTTGTTAACTCGTAATTATTGTACGTTAGAGTTTAGTTTTGAAAGAAATCAACCCTTATAAGCTAGAGATTGGTTTTGGACAATTTTATAATTTGTGTTTAGCTATAAATCACTAAGTTTGGAGTTAGCTAAACTCTTTATAAATCTTGATTAATGGATTTTAAATTTTAATTTTTAATTGATTAGTGGAGTATGATCGACTATTGATCCGAACCACTCTAAATTCTTGTATCTATCTTCTAATCTCTTAAATTCTCCTTAAATTTTTATTCCGTTAAAACGAATTTAATTTATTTATTCATAATTAAACACTAGAAGTTTTCCATATCTTATAGGAGATTTTAAAATAGCATAATAATAATAATACATTATCAGTTATTGTAATATAGATATTAGGGTTAATTCCATAAAAAGTCACGATCTTTACACGAATTTTCATTTTAATCACGACTTTTAAAAATTGCCATATAAAACCGCGACCTTTCATTTTTTTTCAAATCTATCACCAAACCAATTTTTGGTGTATTTTTGATGACGTGGCCATCATAATCCGGCAAGTTTGAAAAAAAAATGAAAGGTAAAATTCACCGGAAAAATAGTCGGTGATAGATTTGAAAACAAATGAAAGGTCATGGTTTTATATAGCAATTTTTAAAAGTCGTGATTAAAATGAAAATTCGTGTAAAGGTCGTGACTTTTTAGGAATTAATCCTAGATATTATATAATATTAAATTATATATGAATAGTTTGTTAATATATATTATTAGTGGATCTAGAATTATTTTAGTAAAAATATAAATATAGTATGATTAGTTTTTCAATAAACACCTCATATTATATTTTTATTAGATATTGGTATTTCTATGTATATAATTAATTATTTTTTTTGGTAAAACACCAAAAAGGCCTTTATTGCTCAAACTAGCAAAAGGAATACAACCAAAGTTACAAACTAAGAGCTGCAACTACAAAGCAAGAACAGCAGAGCCAACAAACTCAAAACTAAGCTATACATACCGATCCCAATTAGGAATATCTCTTTCTTCCATCTTAATAAGAATGGCACTCTTGATATGCTTCAAGATCAGATTCTTCTCCATTTTGATTTTGTTGAAAATTTACTTATTCCTAGCAAGCCACACATTGTAAACAGTAGCAACAAAATTAATCCTTCTCAGCCCTGCAAGCCTAGATTTGCCACAACTTTCCTGCACATCCAGCTAATCATCATCTGCCAAGTTTTGATACTGCTAGGAATGTTGCAAGCTTTTGAACACAACTCCAAATTTTTTGAACTTCAACACAGTCAAACAAACAATGGTCTAAAGTTTCAGTAGCCAAATTGCACACTTCACAAATATCATCATCCACTATTCTCCATTTTTTAAGCTTGTCTTTTGTTTTTAACCTTCTTCTAAGAGCCAACATAGGATCAAGTTGAACTTAGGGATACTTTTCCTGCTCCAAACCAACTTAGACCAACTTACTTTTGGATAAACAGGGCAGAAATAATTTCAAGCAGAAGCAATACTGAAATTACCTGAACTGCTACAATTCCATCTCACTTTATCTTGCTGGTTGCTAACATAAACTTCATTTTTAATAGCCTCCCAAGCTCTCAACGTGACATCATCCATTGGGTCAGGAAAGTTCCACTGGTTATTTTTCCAGACCTCCTTAACTTTGCTATTACTTTTAATACCAGCATCTTCAGTGTTGATATTAGGGAAGCAATCCTGAATGGATTGCCCTTTAAACCACGGGTTATGCCAGAAGTAGAACTTTTTCCCATTACCAAACTGATATTTGAACATGCTCTTGATCTCCTTCCTAATCTTAAGAAGGCCTCTCCAAATCCAGCTTTTATCACAGTTTTTAGTAATACCCCAGTAACTAAGCTTCTTAAGCTTATTCTGAGTGACCCAACTAGCCCAAATGGAAGGCTTTTCAGAAATTAAATTTCAAATATTCTTAACAACAGCAGCTTTATTCTAGATTACAATATCTATTATGCCCAGGCCACCTTCATCTTTAGATTTGCAAACCTCACTCCAAGCTACAGGATTGGAATTCTTATTATCAGACTTACCAGACCAAAGGAAGTTCCTGCAAAGCCTATCAATACTATTTGTGACAGATATAGGAAGAATCACCACATCTGCCCAAAAAACATGCATGCTTCTCAACACTGATTGAATTAGTTGTAATCTACCCACGTAAGTGAGGAATTTAGAGGTCCAACAGTTGATCTTAGCAGTAATCTTAGCCACAAAATCTTTACAATCATTTTTACTAAGCCTGGAGGAGATTAAGGGGATACCCAGATACCTCACAGTAAGAACACCTTCTGTAAAGCCCAAAATCTCCAAAATCTTTGCTTTGAGGTTGTCTCTAACACCACTAAAGAAAACTTGGCTTTTATTAGCATTAATATCTAGGGTTGAAACCTTTTTGAAGTTTTTTTAGAATATTGATCAAGATCGAAGCAGAATGAAGATCACCTTTATAAAAAAGCAGCAAATCATCCGCAAACATGAGGTGATTGATCTTTAAGCTCTTGCAACCATCATGACATTGGAAAGAATCATCAAGATTAACTCTAAGGGCCCTGCTGAGATACTCCATGCTTAGAACAAACAACATAGGGGACATGGGGTCCCTATCTAAACCCTTTACCTCCAGAAAAAACTTCACCTTGGCACCCGTTCCAAATAACTCTAAAAGAGGAAGATCTCACACAAATCATAACGGTTCTAATAACTCTAGCAGAAAACCCCAATCCAGCAAGACATTCTTCAAAGAAGTCCCAAGATAAAGAATCATAAGCCTTCTTGAGATCAATTTTGAGAGCAATTTTGGCTTTCCCTTTTCTATGGTAATTTCTCAAAATCTCATGAGCCATCAGTATGTTGTCAGCTATAGTTCTGGAAGGAACAAACCCTGATTGATTAGGAGACACAACATACTTCAAAATAGGACCAAGTCTAGCTGTAATAACTTTGGTGATTATCTTGTAAACCACATTGCAACAAGCAATCGGTCTAAAATCCCCAATCTTCTCAGCATTGTGCACTTTAGGAATGACTGCAAGAGCTGTTTCATAAACAATACTGATAAGCTTCCCAGAATCAAACACATTTCTGGTAGCTTCAACTAAGTCCTCTTTAACAACATTCTAGCTATCTTTAAAAAATAAGCTAGAAAAACCATCTGGGCCAGGACTTTTATCAGAACTAATAGAGAAAATAGCTGCTCTAACTTCTTCTTCAGTAATCTGGCTATCCAACTTGCTATTATCTTTCCACAGAAACTTTCACACCAGTATCTAGAACCTTCTGATCAATATGCTCTCTGGGTCTCAAATCACTACCCAAAAGAGACTTATAGAAGCTGGTCAAAACTTTATGAATACTATCCGGATTATCAACACTCACCCTATTCTCACAAATGATTCTAGTGGTACTATTCTGCATATTTCTATTCTTCATGGCATTAAAGAAGAATCACTACTGGATTTCAGTGATTTTGCGACGGACAATTCCGTCGCAAATCACTCATATTCCGTCGCAAATGTGTATTTGCGACGGATTTGCGACGGAATTAGTCCGTCGCAAAAGCTCTGGTCGCTAAAATATTAGCGACCAGAGCGTCGCAAATATGGCGACGGCCAGCCCGTCGCCATAACCAAACACACCGTCGCCAATGTCGTCTCCCAAAAAATGAAAAGGGAGACGTATTGGCGACGGATTTGTACCATTTTGCGACGGAATTGATTCCGTCGCAAATATTGACAATTTGCGACGGAATTGATTCCGTCGCAAAATGATACAAGTTTGCGACGGAATCAATTCCGTCGCAAATTGTCAATATTTGCGACGGAATCAATTCCGTCGCAAATTGTCAATATTTGCGACGGAATCAATTCCGTCGCAAATATAGTCGCAATTTGGACAGAATTATCTATTTTCCGTCTGTTTTTCCTATTCAATTCACGACGATTAAAATCTGTAAAATCTATTATTTGCAACTCTCATTAAAACTCAATTTCCAAAAACGACCGATTTCATATAAAAACATGTTATATTTTACATATCATAAGAAAATATATAAAACAAGATAACACAAAATGTATAAAAGTGACAAAACACAAAATGTCAGAAATACAAACGTGACACTACAAAGTCGGAGTGTCGTCATCATCTGAAGGACCTGGGGGTGGGCGATACTGCGGAGGAAGAGTCTGCATCATCTTCGCCATCTCGGCCTGAATAATCTCGGCCATCCTCTCATTGGTTCTCGCCTGCTGGGCACGGAGATCCTCCACCTCAGTGGTAATCTGGCGCAGTCCGTCCTGGATCCCCGCCCGCACACGCCGCTCGATCTCCTCCTCAGTTCACTGTGACTGCGATAAAACCTACTTGTTGAAGGGCAGAACCGCAAAGAGAAGGTGAAACGTCCGGATCAATCGGAACCACGGTGCGCGGGCTATCAAGGGCTATCAACGACTGTCAGAGAATGCAAACCTATCATATTAAATAAAAACACGTATTAATAAAAAATTTCTACTAAAAACTCGGCAGAACTTCCCCTAAAAATGAGCATCACCCATTTTTCAGGGAAGTCCTGCAAGCAAATTACATAGCACAATCCAACAAATCACGCCACATATAACCTATTACTTTAATTAATATTTTAAATCTTTGACAAAAAAACTTTAAATATTTAAATGCATTCAAATAAAATTTAATTAACCTAATTAATAAACCTAATCCTAATCCTAATCAATCAATTAAACTAACTTAACAATTTAACTTAATCAACCAATTAATCTAACTTAACAATTTAACCCAATTAATCAAAATCTAAACCTAATACTAATCCTAATCAATCAATTAAACTAATTAACTTAACAATTTAACTTAATCTAACTTAACAATTTAACCCAATTAATCAATAAATCTAAAATAAATTACGTAATCAATTATTAGAACTAATTAATTTAAGTTAATTATAAATCTAGATTACACCAATTAATCAAATATAATTCTAATTCATTAATCAATTAACCTAATTTAACATAACTAATTATAAATCTAGATTAAATTAACTTAACATTTTAACCAAATTAATCAATTAACCTAATTTAACAATTTAACATAACTAATAAACTAATATAATTTAACATTTTAACCTAATTAAACTACTAACCTAATTAAACTACTAACCTAATTTAATAATTTAACATAAACAATAAATAAACTTAATTTGACAATTTAACCTAATAAATTTCTAAAACTAATTAAAAAAACTAACCTTTAAGGGAGGAATAAAGGAACCCCGGCGGCAAAATCCAGCGGCGAACTCCGGCGGCAGGGAGAGAAGTCCGGCGGCAGCAGGCTGATGAAATCCGGCGGCGGCAGGCAGACGAACGGCAGCGGCAGTGTGGTGCTTGCTGTCAGTTTATAAAAAATTAAAAAAAAATTAAAAACTAAATCTATTAATCATAACTAACCTAAAGTAGAGAGAAGAGATGAAACTGGCGGTAGACGAACGGCGGGAGACGAACGGCGGCAGGAATTAAAATAGGAGAACGGAGACGAACGGCGGTAAACAAACTGAAATAGGGGAACGGCGGTAGACGAACGGCGGTAGACGAACAGCGGTAGACGAACGGCGGTAGACGAACGGCGGTAGACGAACGGCGGTAGACGAACTGAAATAGGGGTAGGAACGGCGGTAGGAACGGCGGCAGGAATTGAGAGAATCGGTTTTGAGAGAATGGGGTAGGAGAACGATCTGAAATAGGGTAAGATTAGCGACGGACTATTGTCTGTCGCTAATCTATTAATATCCGTCGCAAATGTAAGTGAAACGCCCCGTTTCACTTACAGCCATATTTGCGACGGATATAGTGGTCCGTCGCAAATTTGCGACGGACTTATATGGCCGTCGCAAATTTGCGACGGACTACTATATCTGTCGCAATTTAGCGACGGACTTAGTAGTCCGTCGCAATATTTCGCACGCAATAAGTGGCGGGAGACTCCCCGCCAAATTTTGCGACACACTAATGACAATTGCGACGGTCTGGCCGTCGCAAAATATGGCGGGGACATTCCCGCCCAAAATTTTGATGAATTCAGCGACGGATTTACTTCCGTCGCTGAATCCGTCGCAAAATAAGCAAGTTAGCGACGGAAATTGATTCCGTCGCTAATTTCCGTCGCTAATTTGCTGTTTTCTAGTAGTGAATTTAGTATTTTGATCCCCAAGAGACAGCCAATTCACTCTAGATTTCTACTTATAGAAACTTTCTTCTTGCCATAACAAAGATCGAAGGTGCTTGAGCATAACTCTTTCTTTTTCTAACAGGATTTGGTTAAAAGGGTCTTTTTGGATATTAATTTGAACATTATCCACCAAATCCCTCTGGATTTTAACTCTATTAAAGATATCAGAGTAATCTCTTTTATTAATAGCATTAAGTCTCCTCTTGATTCTCATCATCTTTTGGTATATTCTAAACATAGCATGACCATTTATAGGTTTGTTCCACTCTTCTCTCACAATATTATGATAATCATGGTGTTTGATCCAAAAATTAAAGAATTGAAACCTTTTTGGACCAGTACCCATAATATTTTTGCAGAAAACAAGGATAGGAGAGTGGTCAGAAAGGCCAGCAGAGAGAGAGCTTCAGCATCTGAGTTATTAAATGTCTCCTGCCAATGAACGTTAACTAAGGCCCTATCCAATCTTCTCCAAATTCTATCTTCACCTTTCTGATTGTTAGTCTAGGTGTAGAAAACACCCCTGCTTCTGAGCTCCATGAGACTAGCATCTCCAACACAATCACTCATCTCAGCCTTGTGATTATTGTCACGGCTGTTACCACCAATTCTATCAATATCATTAATAATTGCATTAAAATCACCTTGAATAAGCCAAGGTCTATCTTGATTAATGCTAAAATTGACAATATGTCTCCAAAGAGGAACCCTGTCATCAAAACTAGATGCCCCATACACAACTGTCCACACAAACTCCAATACATTGATAGATACCAGACAACTTATAAACTGGGCACTTTTGTCTAGCACAGTCACTTTGGCCACACTCTTATTAACCAAAATCCATATTCTACCCAAATCAGCAAACTCATAATTGGTTATAAGCTCCCAATTGTTCAACTTTAATTGACTCCAAATTCTATCTTTATTACTAATTTTCACTTTGGTTTCAACAATACCTGCAACCCAAACTTTCTTATTTAAAAGCAAGTGCCTCACTGCACCTTTCTTTAAGGGGTCATGAAGCCCCCTAATATTCCAGCTGACTAACATCGGCCTCTATCTAGAGGCTTTATAAGCCTCTTAGACTAACTACCATCAATATTAACTCCTTTAATCAAGTTGTTGTTAGAACTCTTACCAGGTAAATTGTTATTCCTGGTGATTATGGGGATATCCTCACCTTCTTCTGATTATTAACCTTTCTCTTGGTAACCAAAGTAAATCCATCTACATCTTCTTTAGTGATCTCATTGACCACCTCTTCTTTCATTTCAGCAGGAGAGTCAGCCATTACCTGTATAGAATTAACTGCAGTCTCCTCCACTTGAAAGTTAGTCACTCCCTCCACTTGAGAGTTAGTCACATCCTCAACTTGAGTGTTAGCCTCAACCACCGTATTAGGCTCAGAGATCTCTTCCTTTTTCTTCACTTCCCAGACTTGAGTTTTGTTCACTTTGCAGTTCTTCTGACTGTGCCCAAAACTATCGCAGGAGTTACAAAATTGGGGTCTCCATTCATACTCCACCAGTTGAACCATTTGATTACCTTCTTCATCTTCCAAGGTAACCAGGTTAAAAATCCCCTTTAACATCCATCTCAATCAGCATACGGGCATAAGACAATCTTGATCTTTCCCAAGTACACTTATTAGTGAAGAGAGGTTTGCCCAATAAACTAGCAATGGTACTCAAGGAGCCAGGACTCCAATACTCCCAAGGAAGTAAGGGAAATTTCACCCATATAGGGACATAAGCAATGGTTTGAGCATCAAATCTCATATTCTTCTTCCATTCTTATAAAAAGATCATGTAAACCGTGTTGTATAAACTCCTGCAACTTGATATGTTGGTATGTTAATATGCTACCACCTCATATAACTTAAAGTACAATAAATTAAATAAAAGGAGGATACATAATTTCTTCATACAGTGATTCATATGAAGGTGCTAAGGAATAATATTTAAGGAATTATCACTCTGTGATTCATCATTTGGCTTGCTAAAGTGAAGCTAAGAGGATTAGTGGGTTATTCTACGAGAAAATTCGTGAAGTTTTCAAAAAATTCCTGAAAATACACTTCTACGGAGACTATTTCTATGTTAATTCAATCTTAAAAATTACAAAGACTTTTATTCCAATGGAAATTGTTTATGCTCTTATTATGATGCAGGGAAGGACTGATTATGGGTTTAGAGGTTAAGAAATGATGGTGGTGATGGTAAAAAATTTACTTAAAAAAAATGGGTTTCGATGGTTGAGAAATGTGGTTAAGTTAGAAATTATTTTAAGTCTATGAGATGGCAGCATATTAACATGCCAGCATATTAGATGGTTTGCAGGAAAATATTATTCTTATAAAAATATCTAAAATTAATAATTTATATATAATATGATTAAATGAAAAATATTTTTATATATATGGATAAATTAATATTAATGAAATTTTATTAAAATTTTAACGAATATACTTTTTGTTAAGATATAGATTAAATTATGCGATAAATAAATATAAAAAGTTTAATATGTTTATTTTTTTAAATATGATATTTGTTTTTCAAAAAAAATATAAGGATTATTTGTACTTTTTATTTTAAACCATAAAGGAATTAACTCTCCGTTAGCGTGAGAGTTTATTTATACCATAAAAATACAAATGTAGTATAAAGTGATATATTTATGAATCCAAAAAGTTTGATGTATTGTTTTTCGAATAGAGGATCAATTCACCCCCTCAACTTGGCACGAAATATCAAATGAGTCATTTTGAACGTTTTTGGGTTAAACAGACCCGCAACCTGCGTTTTTTGCTCAAATCAGCCCCTCTGACACAAAAACACCCTAAAACGAGTGAGATTGCTAATTAACCTGATTAATTCTAATTAACCACAATTATAACCTTAATTAAACACATTACATTTCTAATTAAACCTAATTAGTCTAATTATTTTATATAAACACTTAAATTTAAACCGCCGGAAACCACCCGACCCAATCCGTCACAGCTCCACCCCGACGCAAACCGACCCCTTCCATCAAAAATCGCTCCTCGGACGAGAAGCTCGCTGCTCCTCGCCTGAGGAGCAGCAGATCAGCAACAGCACCTCGTTGGAGGCTGCTCCTCGTTTTTTAGGAGCAGCGAGGAGCAGAGCTCCTCGCCTGAGACAACCGCTCGTCTCAGGCGAGGAGTTATGCTCCTCGCATAAACGCAGATCTGCTCTTACGAGTAGATCTGCTGCTCCTCATGCGAGGAGCTGCTGGTGTGGACGGAGGTGGTGGGGGACGGAGGCAATGGCGGCAGACGGTGGTGGTCGGAATAAAGAAAAAGAAGAAGAAAGGATGAAAAAGAAGAAGAAAAAGAAGAAGAAGAAGAAGAAGATGAAGAAGAAGAAAGGGGAGAGAATAAGAAGAAATGAAAAAGTACAAAAAGATTCTTTATTTTTGATTAAAAATTAGATTAGTTATTGAATTTTTAAAAATTAAAAGATGTAATTGAAAATTAAAATTATTAAGTATTAATTTAAAAGATAAATAAAATATTGAGGGTCTTTTAAAACTTTTTTCATTTTTCTTCGGAGAGTGTAGCACACTTGCTTAGCTGAGAGTCGGGGAGGGGTTTTTTGACCGAAAAACGCAAGTTGCAGGTCTGTTTTATCCAAAAACGTTTAAAATGACTTTTTTGATATTTGATACCAAGTTGAGGGGGTGAATTGATCCTTTATTCATTGTTTTTCACCTTTTGCCAATACAAAGTGCTTCAAACCTGATCGGAGCCTATTCCCGAACATATATATAGTTTCAAAATTTGAAAAAGGCGGGTAAAACAGGATGCAAACTCAAATGACAAAAAGATTACAAAAATGGTAAAATCAGTTATTTCCCAATTGCAAAAACACATCAACAACAAACCCTTTTACTTGCATTGCAGAAATCACTTTAATTTGACCCTGAAAGGTGTGGCCTCAGTTCAATCTGTATTTTCAAACCCAAGTTTTCATCTTCTGGGTCTCTGCAAAAACATAAGTTCCCTCAAAAATGTCCATGGATTTCTCATAGTTAATGGTCTTGTTCATGATCTTTCTTGCAGTACTAAATTGATAAGCTTATATGGTTCGTTTGGTTATGTTAAAGATGCGCGCTCCATGTTTGATAGAATGCCTGAGCCAGATTTTTATTCATGGAAAGTTATGCTAAGATGGTATTTTTTGAATGGTTTGTATTGGGAGATCATTAGGTTTTTTACCCGTATGAGAAGTTTTTTGATTGAGGTTGATAATGTTGTTTTTTCGATTGTTTTAAAAGCGTGTAGCGAATTGCGAGATATCAATGAAGGGAGGAAATTGCATTGTCTGATTATGAAGGCAGGTAATCCTGATAGTTTTGTGTTGACTGGTCTTACGGATATGTATGCGAAGTGCGGAGAGATTGAGTGTTCGTGTTGTGTTTTTGATGAAAATCTTGATAGAAATGTGGTCTCGTGGACTTCAATGATTGCGGGCTACGTACACAATGATTGCCCTGCTGAAGGATTGGTTTTGTTTAATAGAATGAGAGAGGTACAAATAGAGGCTAATGAATACACCTTAGGTAGCTTACTTACTGTCTGTACAAAGTTAGGGGCTTTGCATCAAGGGAAGTGGTTTCATGGGTTTGCAATTAAGGGTGGTGTTCAACTTAATTCTTTCTTGGTGACGTCTCTATTAGACATGTATGTCAAGTGTGGAGAGATTAGAGATGCTCGGCTTGTATTTGATGAGCTATCTAGTATTGATATCATTTCCTGGACGGCTATGATTGTTGGGTACACGCAGAGTGGCTTCCCTTATGAGGCTTTGAAGTTGTTTATGGATAAGAAACGGGCTAGTATTATGCCTAATGACGTTACAATTGCAAGTGTTCTATCAGCATGTGCGCAGATGGAGAATTTGAATTTTGGGAGGTCCATTCATGGGCTTGGACTTAAACTCGGGTTTGCGGAACGAAGTGTTGTGAATGCACTAGTGGACATGTATGCAAAATGTCATATGAATGGAGATGCAAGTTATATTTTTGAGACGGCTTCAGACAAAGATGTGGTTTCCTGGAATTCTATTATTTATGGGTGCTCTCAAAATAAGTCATCATATGAAGCCCTTGAACTATTTAATCGGATGAGAAAGGAATCTGTCTCACCTGATGCAGTTACACTGGTTAGCATCTTCTCAGCGTGTGCTTCCCTTGGTGCTCTTCGAGTTGGCTCCTCTCTCCACGCCTACTTTATAAAGGAGGGTCTATTATCTTCCAATGTGTATGTTGGCACTGCACTTTTGACCTTTTACGCAAAATGTGGGGATGCGAAATCTGCCCGTGCTATTTTTGATGGTATGCGAGAAAAGAATACTGTCACTTGGAGCGCAATGATCGGGGGTTATGGAATTCAAGGAGATGCCTGTGGGTCCCTTTCCCTTTTCGATGATATGTTGAAGGAAGAATTGAAACCGAATGAGGTAATCTTCACAACCATTTTATCTGCCTGTAGTCATACAGGGATGATAGGAGAGGGGTGGGATCTCTTCAATTCCATGTGCCAGGAATATAACATTGTTCCTTCCATGAAGCATTATACATGCATGGTTGATCTATTGGCTCGTTCCGGCAGGCTTGAAGAAGCCTGGAACTTCATCGAGAAAACACCGGTTCAACCAGATGTTAGTATGTTTGGAGCATTTCTCCATGGATGTGGGCTGCATTCAAGATTTGATCTTGGAGAGATGGCAATCAAGAGAATGCAAGAATTACATCCTGATGATGCTTCATATTATGTGCTTATGTGCAATTTGTATGCATCTGATGGGAGATGGAATCAGGTAAAGCAGGTAAGAGAGATGATGAAGAAGAGAGACCTAGTCAAATCCCCAGGATCTAGTGTGATGGAAATGGATAGTAGTGTTGATCTCTCGTTTCCTAGAGTTGCTTCTCTTGTATAGCTCACACAATTTATGTACAGATACACATTGTGCCATCTCAAGTTCCTTTTGAAAATGTTGAACCATTGAGCTGGCCTTGGGGTCTTATAGTGAAATAGTTGTCGGTAAATTAACAGTTTGAAGCAGCATGGCATATACATATCAACAGTGTGTTGGACTCTTGAATTTTCAAAACAAAACTCTGTTTGATGAAGATTTTGTGATGCTCATTGATCCTATGATTCAAATATGGGCCTCAGTAAGTGTTGTATGGATGCTGCGATGATTTGTGCTTCGTTGAGTATGAACACTAAAAACGAAGAGATGCGGCTTATTGGTTGAAATGTAACAGAGGAGGGATGGGTGTAGATAAACTCAGATGGGGGTTTTATAAGCATAAATGGTCTAACTTCAGCATGTGGTCTTATAAGAGACTGGCAGATAGGTCGGTAATTTTATCTCTAATTCGGGAATAAGGAGTGTTATGATAGCTGAACTTTGGGGCGTCCTTCTTGGTATGAGAATGGCTTGCGAGATGGATTTGAGAAAATTTATAGTTGAAGTAGATAGTTGTTGAGTTGATCTCATCGTCAAGGAATGGTGGTTGCAAGACGATGCAAGTGCTATATGAAATTCGCCATATGATTAATTGGAATTGGTCCACTCGAATCTGTCATATTCACAAGGAAGGAAACAGATGTGCTGCTTGGCTTGCAAGTGAAGGTCTTAAAACTATTATAGGGTATTATCAATTCGAATGTTCCTCGTGATTTACTAGAGATTATTAGCGAGGATAATAGAGATGTTTCGTTCCATCGTATGCGCCCTATGTATTCCTTCTCTTGGCTTTTTGCCCCCTCTTTTATTTGAAAAACACAGATGAAGCATTTATAGGATACTCTCTAATATTGTTGATGTGATCTCCAATAATGGACTCTTATAACATGGCTAAAGGTGCTCAAAATCAAACCAAACCAAACAACTGAACTTAACTGACAAATTCAATTTGATATTAAAAAAATTCAGGTTTTAGTTCATTTCAATTTGGAAGTAAAACAATCCAAAGGTTCAAATCAAAAAAACTAACTAAACTGGCTTATGCAGTTCGGTTTGAAATATTTAAATCCCTATATATTTTGTTTGGTTTTGTTTAAAAAGGTTAAAAGTATATAGTTCAATATAGCCATCAAAAACTTTATTAGGTTACAGAACCAGAAGAGAAAGAGAGAAGACTATGAATAGCTCAAAAATGTGTATTCTACTTTAGTTTCATTATTGGTCCAACATGATCCATTACATAATTGTTCCAAAGCCAAATTTGGAAATTTTTCCAGGAAGTGCCAATGAGATATATCTCCTGCTCCAAATCTATAAACTTTATTGTCAATTTGAATTGTACTGTAACCTGGAACCTTCTTTACACCAATACCTTTCATTGCTGATCTTACTTTCTTACATTCATCCCACTTACCTTCTTCTGCATATATATTAGACAATAAGGTGTAATATCCACTATCATCTGTCTTCATCTCTGATACCTCTTTTTCAATGCGTCGGATCATATCTATTCTCCGATGAATTCGACAACCATTAAGTAAAGCACCCCATATGCTAGCTTCTGCAGGGTGTGGCATTGACTTTATTATTCGGTAGGCTTCGTCGAGATCACCAGCACGACTTAACAGGTCAACCATACAAGCAAAGTGTTCCGAGTTAGGCTCAACTCGGAAATCCTGCATTGAATTAAAGTACAGCTTCCCTTCTTCCACATATCCTGAATGACTGCAAGCTGATAGAATGTTCATGAAGGTTATGTCATTTGGTTTTATTCCAATTTGAATCATTTGAGTGAACAGAGAGATCGCAGCATCTATGTTACCGTGCGTTCCGTATCCGGCAATCATTGCACTCCATGACACCACACTCTTTTCCGACATGCTATCGAAAACCTTTCGGGCTGTTGGAAGCTCTCCGCACTTTGCATACATGTCGATTAGGGCAGTGTCAATAAACAGATCATTCTTTGCACCGTAGGCAATGATTTTATGGTGCAACCATTTTCCCTTTCCAAGATGTCCCATGTGTGAGCAGGCTTGAAGAGCAGCCAACAACGTCAGCTCGTTCATGTCAAGGCAGTTTATATACATTTCATCAAAGAGACTAATGGCCTCCAAAGAATTACCATTCTGACAAAATCCAGAAATCATAGAATTCCAAGCTACAACACTCTTCCGCTCGATCCTGTTAAATACCAAGTAAGCCAAATCGACAAAACCACATTTCGAATACATGTCGATTAGCGAATTCTGTACAAACTCATCCAAAATATGTCCTTTAACTGCATAACAATGCAGTTCACGTCCAAACCATAGTAAGCCCCCATTTGCACAAGCGGAGACACAACTTGAAAGGCTATACGAGTCTGGGATCAGTCCTAGTCTTTGCATCTGCACAAATATTTCCAATGCTTCTTTAAACAACCCTCCTGATACAAACACTGATATAAGCATGTTCCATGATACAACATTTCCTTTCCCAATAGTATGGATAACCTTGTCGCAGTAACTCAGTTTACTACATTTAGCATATAATTCTATTAATGGTGGCCCTAATGAATCATCATAGAGCTCAATATGCTTAATTGAATAACAATGAACAGATTTCCCTTCTCTAAGAAGGCTAAACCCAGCACAAGAGCTTAGAACAGCCAAAATAGTAACTACATTCGGCTCTACTTTTGATTCCAGCATTTCAACAAAAACTTCTAGTGCTCTTCTAAGCCAACCTTTTCGATTGTAGCACGAAATCATAGCTGTCCATGAAGCAGTACTCTTATTCATTACATCTACAAAGATCCTCTCTGCACTGAAAATATCGTCACACTTGCTATACATTAGAACAAGAGAGTCGTTTAACGGTCCGCGAGTTCCAATTTTCTTGGTTACTATGTAACCATGAACTGACTTGGCTAGCCTCAAAAAACCAAGTTCACCACAAGCCTCTGCAATGCTAAGCATTGTTACAGAATCCAATTCGACATCATTCGCCAGTAGTAATTGAAACATTTCCAAACCTTTACTCGCCTCCCCATTATCAACATAACAAGAAATAATTGAACTCCAAGAAACCAAGTCTCTCGTAGACATATTAACAAACACCTTCTGGGCATAACTTACGCAACCTAAATCGCCATACATACCCAGAAGTGAGGTCTCAACCACTGGATCATCATCAAACCCACATTTAATAATCCTCCCATGAACCTTTAAACCAATACCCAGATCACCAAAACCAGCACAAGCTCTAATAATTGAAGAAAATATGAAGTCACTGATGGGTATTTCTTGGTGTATCATTTTATTATACAGTGAAATGGCTTCTCCAAAGAAATTAGACCAGACATGGCACTTAATGAGAACTGCCCACATGAAAGAATCTGGGGTTCGAAAGGTTTCAAAGACAAGCTTAGAAGATTGAAGACAATCCATTTGAGAATATGACTCAATGAGCTTTGTAGTTGCTTGTGGATCATGGTGGAGACCAGTGACTAAGAGATGGGAATGGAGTTGGGTTAGCGGTCTTAAACTTGTGCATGCCCTAAATAAAGGCATGTACAGTGTCATTGCTATTGTTTGTTTCGTGAACTTGACAAAATGTTGTCTGTTGTTGATTGAAAATGAAGCTCTAAGGCACCAATGGGGTTGGTTCAAGTGGTAAGCGGCTTGATATCGCTTAAGCAAGGTTTCGGGTTCGAGTCCTTGTGAATGCAGAAAATTCCCACTGGTAGACTCACCCACCATGCCAGGTGCGCGACGCGGGTCGGATCCGGATTAGTCAGGGCGAAGCCTTGGAAACCGGATGGGCTTACCAAAAAAAAAAAATGAAGCTCTAAGGCAAAGTATAAAAAAGAGCAGTTTTTTTCCTTTATCTACATACTCCGGAATTTTGCATAGACCAAAGTTTGGATCTTGTTAATTGATTTCTCCGAGTAATTTATAATTTCTTACATTGGAAACAAAATCTTAAATTGTACATTAATATAATATACAAGGTATTAAGCCACCCTCATTGCCTGAGCGAAACGCCTGCAAAATTAAGAATAGCATCATCAGAATAAGAGAATTCTATGCAACATTACGCAATTTTCTTTTTGTTTCGGACTGCATTAAAAGCTTACATGGACAAGAACCGGCAAGCTCTTATTCAAGAATCTCCTCCTCTGTCCTCATCTGGTGGATCAATCGGCACCTCATGCCGAGGTCTATTGTACTTCTCGCGTAGCTGCTTAATTGGGATAAAGTCTCCTGCTGAGTCCGCTCCGTAGAATAAGAAGGACAAATAAGGATGATCAAACCTGTCCTGCAACAGGTCACACACACTTCAGCAAACTCGAGCCAAGTAGTTGGGAACACTCGCATACATTTCAACCAATAGCAATAGCTCACCAAATCTGGTTGCTCCAAAGCTACCAAATTGTCCTCAGCAACTGGAACAAACGAGCGCCACCCAAAACATTACGAGAAAGTGTCAGCATTACCATTCAACAGAATTTATAAAATGCAAACATATCAGTTTTTACATCCAAGCCCATTGGAAATAAACAAGACAGTTAGCATTAGTTCCCAAGAAAAAGAACATCCACGAAGATGCACAGAAATGAGTATCAAAATGCAAATATGCTGATTACCATAAGCCACCAGTAGATCGGGGTCTTTGTGTACATCAACCAAAACCTGGAAAACAACTAATAATTTGATCATCCATTGCTTGATGCTAACATGAATAGAGATGTGCAGATAAGGGGAAGATTATGAGCATTTCCTTTTTTTTGTAGAGGATTGTAGGATAAAATATTGTTGTAAGTACCAAAATGTAAAATTATTTCATAGTTACAGGACCATAGCGAGACTGTTGAAAACCCAATTGTCTTGTAGTATCATAGTATTAGGGGGGAGTAAAAAAGCAGGCCCTTCCGAAACCAAAGACAAAGATGAAGATGGCATCATGTCTCCCTGGTTACATGTTCTTAAAACAAAAGGGAATCATAGAAGAAAAAAAAGACATTAAATGAATATCAGATTAAACCTGATAAAATGGCTGATTAGAGCCCCGAGTCAACTTTTCAACCTGTGCAGTTTCCATCCATGATTTTGACTCGCAACATACTGGATCCATTCCACAAATTATGGCTCGATAGCCTGAAATCACAGTATAATCTTCAGTAATCAAAAACGCAGGGAAGGAGAGAAAAATATCATCATAAGTGGGAAACAAAAAAATCCTCTAACCTACGCTAAATGTGATATCTTGAAGCATGCAAGAACTACCATATATTATCCCATACACAATTCTTTGGTCTAATTGGCAAGTGACCTAATAATTTTTAGTGTCAGCTGCAAGGCAGCCGGCTTAGTTTTGTAGCAAAATAATTCAATCACATCAATGAAGTACAAATATAAATGCCTTTATATCCTTGCGAGAGGAAATAATGCCAATACACATAAAAAGAAAAGATAACCAGAATTTATAAAGTTGATGCACAGGAAGTATCAGCTTATTAAGGTACTCCGAATAAAGAAAGCTAGCACAGAGATGTTGGAGATTGTTACAGTCTTAGAGATTAACGTTCAGTGCTGGCTGCGGATTTAATGAAACATGAAAAAGGGATGAATTGCAATCTTATCACAATGGGTCATGAGGTATGCAAATTTCCAATGTTACTGATTGCAATTTTGATTTCTGTTATCTTCAGGTGTTTAGAGAATCTTCAAACAATATGATTTCAAGTACAGGGTTTTGATTATATCATCCTATTATAAAGATGTGCTCATGATGCATACCTACAGTTTTGATGCATTTATTTTACATAGTCATGGTAGAATATTGGACCTTACATACAAAGTGAAAGTGTCAATCTCCAAACAAATAAAACAATAAATACGCAGTATGCTTAGATACCGAAAATCTTGTGAGTCACTTTCTGTCCTAAACGAAAAGCATATTGTGCATTTTCATATGCCAAAGCATTTACTGATGCAGCTAAAGACTCTGTCTCCAATTTGGAAATCCGATCGCGTAATTGAGCTGCCATAGCATAATTCTCATTCTCGATTGCATTTTGCAGGTCTGCACTGCAAGACAAGATGCAGAAGTACTTTACAGATACACTTGAGTTGAGTTATGGCATTAAAAAAATTAAAATTTAAACAAATTGTTTATTATAAAAGAGAATTTGAAACATCACTCAAGATCAAGCAAATAAAAGAAGAAAAACTGTGGAGCTCACCGTAGGCGTATGATACTTAGTGCTTTATCTTGAGCTTCACTCTTCGAGGAGGATCCTCTTTTCGCTTCGTGTTGTCGAATAATCTCTGCTTCAACCTTCAAAGTGAGAACTAATTCAGAATGTCGCATGCCAGATATATTTCTAATGACCCTATAATACCAGAACTGTTTCCATTACTTATATGTACAAATGGATGCAGTTGCAAGGGAAAGAGACAAGCTTCAGTATTTAAGGAAAACTACTAGTAGGACTTGTAATTAGAGCAAACCTCAGTTTGTTTGTTCCTCAATTGATTTGCAATGTCATACTGCTCTGTATTCAAGGCATACTACACAATTCAAAAGCACCCAACACAAGGAAATTGTGAGAATGACAGCAAAAACTAGCTATTTCATGACTCCATTAAAAGTTTTAAAATTTAAAAATAGGGCTATTGTTACTATATATCCCCACATTTCATGTTTTTTCCGATCTAAGCATAATCTAAAAAACGTGGCACCATATATCACAGCCTTTTATTTAATGGCATATATAGCCCAAGTGTCTTATACGACATTGTTTTGGTCATTTACACGGCCAAAATCGACATCATTTTTACTGGAAATAACGCATAAAACGCAAACTGGATTATAGGATGGAAAGTTCAAAAATATTGGGATGTGAGGTGACAAGTTGTTTAGATTGTGCTTAAATCGAAAAAAAATGTGAAACAACCCTTGAAAACATAAAATTTGAAACCTGAACTCGAGTAGCCAAGTCAAGCTGGAAAAAGAAAATCAAAATATCCTCATTAGCACTCTCACTGCGCTCGCAGCTCGCTTCAGCTTCCCGGTTACCTCCTCCTTGATTGAACAGCCAACCAGCCCCAGCCATTAAGTTTCTGTGTGTTGTTGATAACATTTTACTACCCAGACTCTGAGCAAACTGATGCTTATTATCACTCCCAAACCCATCACTTTTAGGATTGAAATGCCTCTTCTTCCTCCACCATGATGATGCTAAGGATCCGCATATCAAATTATTACTACAAACTGTTGTTAAAGCACCATTTTGAACCATTTTCACTTGCAAACTACCTGCTCATACCCTTATCTGCATTTAATTTTCAACAATCATCAATTCTAATGCTTTACATATAAAAAAGCTCACTAAGCTGAAACAAAACTAAAGTTAAACAGAAATACGAATTGTTCAATCAATATCAAAAATTTGGAATCAAGCATAAAAATTAAGCTAAAAGCGTTACGGACCAAAAGAACGAACTTTTGAAGTAGGAGAAACAGAACAAACCTATGGTTTAATTGGTTATGGAGGACATAATTCTGTTTTATTTTATTTTTGTGAATGAAAAATGAAACGCCTAATTGCCGGCTTAATACATAATTTGACCCCTGAACTTGTACCCTTTTACCCATCTAAACTCCAAACTTAACGTCTCACCTATTGAACCTCTGAACTTGTTAAATAACCCGATTTGACCCCCGAACTTGATAAATACGTAAACATTGAACCCCTCCGTACACAATTTCTTCTAGAACGTTTCAAGTGACAGGTGGACACGAAAGGTTCAATATTTGCATATTTATCAAGTTCAGGGGTCAAATCGGATTATTTAACAAGTTCATAGGTTCGATAGGTGAGACGTTAAATTTAGGGGTTAGATGGGTAAAAGGGTACAAGTTCAGAGGTCAAACTATGTATTAAGCCCCTAATTGCCCAATAATCATCATACTTGGCATACCTTCAAAAAAGATCATGATATTTTGCTAAGCTTTTAATTTTAGGCAAAAGGTATAAATAAACCCTTGTGGTTTCTAAATTGAATAAATAAACCCTTCCATCCATCAATGTTATAAACAGTCGTTAATTGATGACTCGGTGATAGAAAAAAGGTTCAAAAATAACCTTAATATTTAAAATATTTATCAATTTTAAATTTATAAATTTTTTAACATTTTTTTACCCACTTCTTCTTAATTAGCTCTAATTAATTAATTCTTTTTTATTAAAATCAAATTTAATCATATATAATCCAATTAAAACCTATAGGTGGCCTTTTTTCTGAAACCGCCACCGGCCCTCCTTCTCCAACATATCATTGTCGTCCCTTGCTGGAGACCACCATTGTATCGGTCTGTTTGTAACACTTTTTTTACCCTTTTTTTTTAAATATCAATATTTAAATAATATTTAAAATTAAAATATTATAAAGGAAAACAAAACAATTCCCGGCAAAGCGGAATTTTTCTCATTGCTAATTTTGTGTTGCTTCACCTAATTTTTGGTGTCTACCCATCTTTTCCGCTTTTCTCCAGCAAACAAATTTTTCCTTTCGACTTCTGCACTCATGTCCTCCTTTCACACGCCTCCATAGCCACCACCTTCACCCACCTTCAAAACTACTACCTCCACCTTGAGCTGTTGATGCCCCTTCCCCGAACCGCTGCCAGAGACATCGACCTTTGTCTGAGGCGAAGCTCATCGTCTAAACTTCATCTCAAGTGAAGGTCCGTGTCTTCGGTGGCAATTCCGAATAAGGATGGTGGCTAGTTTTGTTTAAATTAATTAAAGAGGAAAAATATCAATTGAATCCTTGATTTAAAGTTTGTTCTATAAAAAAAGTTTAAAAGACTAATTTGAAAAATATCAAAAATATAAAGATTATTTTTGATCTTTTTTTTCAAAAGATTTGGATTCTTAACAGCCTTATTTAACAAAAGACTGTGTTTGTCTGATTTTAAAATTTTAGAGAGTTTATTTGTTCAATTTAAAAACCACGAGAGTTTGTTTATGCCTATAAATATTTAAGGAATGATCTCTACTTTTGAGAAAACTATGAGAATTTTTTTATACCTTTCGCTTTAATTTTACTACCAATTAATTTGCATTTAATAAATTAATTTTAATTTTTTTTTAAATAATACTCGCATAAAGTTTTTTAAAAAATAAATAACATGATATTAGAATTTTTTTCCCAGACCTATATAAAATTTCTATGGGAATTGAAAAGGGATTTTTTTAAACCATGTGAAACAAAAATATTTACTAAAATATTGGCAAAAAAGTTAAATTTCCCAAGATATTAAAAAATATTTTTTACAAAATATCGAAAAAAAAAGCTAATAATCATCTATGACACTCCAACTAGGGGTGAGCATGAATCCTGATAACTCTAAATCTGAATAAAAGAACCGGACCGAGAATATACAGTACCTGAAAGTATTCGTTGACCATTGACTTTACTTGAACCGAACGGTACTGAAAATTTTATTGATTAGATTCTGGATCTTGGATAAATAACTGTACCGAGAACCTACCGAACTATATCGAACCGAAATATCGAACTTATAACCGAACAACTGAAATTAATTATATATATATATATATATATATATATATATATATTATTCAATTGTTAATTTGATAATTATATTCGTATTACCTTCGAATTACTAAACTTTAAAATTATTTTATAAAATTAAATAATATATATCAAAAATATTAGTTTTTATATATATATATATATATATATATATATATATATATATATATATATATAAATTATGAACTTACATTATAATTATTTATTTATTTTAATGAAAGTTATATGAATTTGTCAAAGATTTAATAATTATTAAAAACAAATTAAAAAATTGATATCAATAATTTATATATTCATAATTTTTCTATTATTAGCTAAAATTATATAATTTTAACAAAAATGATGTCCCTGGTTTTTGGTTTGGTTCCGGAGATTGGTCGGATTCCCCCGAACCGTGCTCACCCCTAACTCCAACTTAGGCACTCCAACCACCAAATCCCCTGAACTAATTTTTGGATTTAAACTTTACTTAATAGTTGACTAAAGCACTTTGACCCCAAACCCGCCCCACAAAACCGCCCCAAGCCCTTTATTTTCTCAAAAATGCCCAAAATACCTCCAAAGTCAATAAAAAAACCAGCCCAATTTAACCAAATTTAAAGTCACCCACCCAATTAAGTCAACCATACTCATCCATCCAAACAAAGCATACCTAAATCATTAATCCACCCAATTAAATCAGATCACTCAACCGGAAACTGCTACCTGTCGCTGCCGGTTTTTTCTGGCCACCACCGCCCATCGCCGAAAGAAAATTTATCCAAATAATAAATATATATATTTCAATTTTAAAATATTAAATAAACACTTGTTTTTAATTTTAATAAATTAAATAATTTTTGAATTTTTTTTAATTAATCCCGTGGTGGGTCCGTTCACCAGATTTGTTTTAAAAAAATTAAATTTTTATTTAGATTTTTAATATTAAAAAATAATTATTTATTTAATTTTTAAAAATAAAAAATAATTATTTATTGAATTTTTGAATGAATTTAGATTTGGTTAGACTATATTTGATTTGGTTGGGTTATTTTTGATTTAGGTGGGTTATGTTTGGTTTAGGTGAGTTGGTTATCTTTTAGGTTTGGTTTGATTTGTTTGTTATTTCTTATAGATTTTTGGGATATTTTGGTTATAGCAAAGAAGCTTTAGTCGATCATTAAGTAAAGTTTAGGGGGTTTAGCGGAGTAAAAATTAGTTCAGAGGGATTGGTGGTTGGAGTGCCTAAGTTTGAGTGCCATAAGTGATTATTAGCCGGAAAAACACTAAAAACACCTTAAATACATAAAAAAAAAAGCACCGGCAAAAAAAAACACAAAAAGACAAGTACTCAAACATAAACTTCATTGAAAAACACTAAAAGGCATCGAAAATTCCAAGAAAAAATATCAAAAATACATCTAAAAAATACTTAAAAAACACTCATTTATAAGAGCCAATAAAAATCAACAGTTCATACGGTCGGAGTTTTTTGAGATATTAGGTCATTTAGAAATCAAATCTAAACAATATTGTAATATATTGTACGTTTAATCATTTTTATATAAAAATAATAAATAATAAAAATGTTATCACTTTAACTAACATTAACTAACATTTTCTAATTATTATAAATGTGATACTTTTTTATCTTTTTTTTTATTAAAGAAGACGGCCAAGGCCGGAAACAAACAAGTCACTAAAACCCTCTGACCGTACGAAGGAAAGAAACCCCAGCATTATCATCAACTAGGAACATATATATGTTTTCTGAGACATCGTTGTACATCATCAGACCTAAGTCATGAGAGTAGCCAAGGTTAGCCATATGATCCGCGCACCGGTTGGCTTCTCTATGAATATGACAAATGGAAACGGATTAGTCCCTACGCATCAACTCCTTGATAGCACTACGAAGATTTTCATTAGCATTAACTGGAACGGAATCGCTTTTCAAGCTATCGACAGCAAGTTTGCTGTCCATTTTTAAGATAACGAGGCGGTAACCCTTGGTCCAAACTGCTTCTAAGCCATCAAAAGCACCTAAAGAGTCTGGTTGAACAGCCGAGCATCTGCCAATATTTCTACTAAAGCCAAAAATCCACTCTCCGGAGGACAGATGTTCAGTTCTATAATTCAAACCAAGCTTCGACAAGTTTTCATAGTTTTTCGCTGCTGTCGTATGATGCAAAATTTGAATGACGGACTGATGGAACTTCTATCTTTAGATGACAAAAGAAGCGCGACCAATTATGTTTGAATAAAAATTATTTTCAACATCATCCCAATTTTAGCATGTTAGGGGATATCATAATTGTTGAACCTAATGGAACATGATATTTTTTCAAGTAAATAATAAGAAAATTTTAAGAAAAAAAATAGTAGATCAACTGCAGATATATTTTGTTTGTTCATATGTAATTCTACCTTTTCATTGAAGAAAGATGGAGGAAATAATTAAAATAATAACTCTCAAATGGCAAAATTTGAAATAACAAATTCACATTACAAGCTACAAGCATGGAACCATCTCAGGTGTTAAGGGAGAGAGATTGCATTGTCAGAAAGCTTACAGGAACCAACAACCTTATTTCCATCTTTAGTAACCAATGTGTCATTCTACAAGAAATCAAATAAAATACTACTCGTACACCACCAGTTACAACATTTCAAAAAATCAAAGAAAAAAAGAACAGATACAATTTGTACAAAATATAAGCAAAGCTACCTCCTTTATCCAGGCAGGAATGCCAAAACTGAAGATCCACACAGTCCGAACGAACTGCATCTGACGCCTACGGTCGGTGATATACATATTTGGTTCTAGGATCCACAATCAGTCCCTTCCCACCGTTTACTTCCAGATCATGCCTTCATTAATTGCATATGTCAAATATTTTAATTTTCTATATTTGCGTGAGAAAGCAAAACTCGGACCAAAGCCGAGCACTGGACAGATTCACATAGATTGTAATATATAGGGTATGCATTCGATTCTATTCGAACCCGATAGAATTTTGATCTTTTTAACCAAACCAAACCGATTAATAAGAATTTTAAATATTTCAAACAGAATTGAGTTGTTGGCTCGGTTCATTTTATGGTTTGATGACTAGTATTAAAAGTGAACTGAAATTTATTTACTTCCAAAACCCAACGAAAACTCAAGTTTTTTTTTAAATTTCAACCAAGCCCAATTTGTCGGTTTGGTTTTTGCACACCTCTAAATATGAGCATGAGAATTGTCAAAAGGCCGAAAACTCAACTGGAAAACAAAGTCTGGGATGGTCAGCTGCTCGCGAGGAACATGTCTAAATAGCTGGAGAAGCCGATCAACATATACTACTTTTTTCCACGTCTAGGCAAAATGAAATTTTAAGATATTTAGCAATTATGAAGTACTAGAATAATGCAGTTAATGAAATGAAGCCAAAAAATCAGATGTATGTACCACACTATCAACAAATAATTGAAGAGCAAGAATTGCAGCCTTCAGTTGAAATGTAGGATGAAGAACATAAATTGCCTGCAGGAAGAAAGAAAAGGTTTCAAAATAATAACATAGACGAGTTCTTGAATAATAAAGAGATGCACCATACATGCAGATTTCTCTGGTGTTTCCGTCCGAGTATCTGCTGTAATCTTTTCATCCATCCCATGTCTGGTTGTCTGTTGATGGCATAAAAAGAAAACACAAAGTGGAAGCTGGTAAGTTACAGAAAAAGAAATTCACATACCAGGAAGAACAATATACCTGCTTAGATGCACTCGTGCAAAATCACTACTACGATTCAGTATGCAGCAAGTAATTTACTAATGAAATATTACTACTTCCACAGGATTAGAATTTTAAAATATAAATATCAGCCTCATGCAATAACAAACTCTAATCAGCATAGCAGTTGCACAAAATAGATATAAGGGGACTTATATAATTATCCAAAGGGGTGAAAGTTCTGCTTATATATTTCCATAGATTTTCATTATTGTCAGCTTAACATCAATCCACCTTTCCTCATTGTATCCTATCTTTGAACAATAAAAGTCTACCACTGTGTATCCGTTGTACATAAATCACAAAGATAACATATGAATAAATTTTAGGTATGTATTTTTCCAGGTTGACCATGCAATGGAACTTACAGCTGTAGTGATGCTGCAGAGTGGAAATACACAATAGTGAAAGGCTTCTGAATCAGGGGCTCTAATTCCTGAAATTTAGTTATTAATGTACAATATTAGTATTTGTCACCCAATAGCTAATGGTAAAAAACATGAGATAATACAAAAAAAAAAAAAAATTGGTGACAGACCCCATAAAAACTGTAATTATTCAATACTGCATCAGAATCGTTAAACTAATTGTAGGCATGAAGAAAGCGGTAACCTAATTACCTTCACCACATAAAGCACAAATCTATCCAGATCAAGGCATCGTAGCAAAAAATGTGCTCCCACAACAACCATCACAGGCCGACCCTCACTATCTACCCCACCACGGTAACTGTAAGCAAGAAAAGATTTAACACAACCATTTGCAACTTAAGCAGACAGCCGCAAAAGAACACACGAAGTTCAAAATTTTGTATGAATATGAAGTCAAAAAAAATTGTATCGATCAGGTCACAATCTTCTTTTTTTCTGAATCAGAGTGGAGAGTTCAACAGATGTGCATAAGTTAAAGATATGCATCAAACAGAAGAAATCCTTAATGTTACTTTATACACCTGAATAACAGAAATTCAAAAGTGAAGCGAGCACAGATAAGATCAGATTAAACTTACACAATTTTCATTTCTGCAATTTCTGAAAGATTAAGAGAATTTGCTTTTGCTAGGTATCTTGAGTGGAGAGAATACTCCTCGGCTACAGAAAGTGGAGGAGCACCAAGATCACCAAATCCAAGTATTTTAGCACAATTCCATCCACTCTGGGCTTGAGCAGTTTTTTCCCATTGCTCCTTGCGCCTTTGATCTGGATCTTTAATAAGAGACATGAAAGCTGGATCCAGATACGCATCCAAGTATGCTGAGTTTCTGTAAGGATAACACTAGCTCATTTTAGATCACCAACTAACTTTATATTAATCCGTCAGTAATGTTTATTCCACCTGACCCATGCTTTTAGGGAACAAAGGAAAAGGGAAAACTGATGATGAAAAATGACATTGAAGGAATGGAAAGTGAGCACAAGCCAGCATCACAAAATAACTGCAATTGCGTAGCAGTTGGAGACAGTTCGTGCTTATGAAACCAAATTGGTCTCACTACAGCTACCTGACTCTCTCTGATGAAAGAAAGAAAATAGCATTTGAAAGACATGAAAGAAGGGCCAGCCCATGTGCAAACAATACAAAAAATCAAACACGTTACTACAGCATCTACATCCAGAAATTGACTGACCAAATTTTCAACTTATTTAGCCATTAATCCTTTGAAGCCAAAGAAAAACTCTCCACTCCAAATTCCTAGATTTGTATCCCCTAAAATTGAGATACTGAACCTATCACTTTTCTCTTTCCTCTCAAAAGTGCAACATGTACCCTAATAATCACTTGCTCATTTCCACATATCCACAGGTTGCCGAACCTATTTCAGGGTAAAAAAGGTAAAAGGAAGAGAAGCTCTTATTAAAACAAATAAAAAAGTAAAAAAAAGAGTAGCTCTTATTAGGCTTAAACATGCTAAAGGCTAATCACACAGCACTAAGCTTAAAATACAGCTCGAACATCATTCCAGGAATGTTCACTTGTTATATTGTTTCTCATAATTCATTTAAAAACCCACTAAGATTATAATGTTATAAAAATATCTCTCCACATGCTGTCAAAACTTTAGAACAAACAAGGTCCTTCATCAGGGAAAAAAAGACAGAAGACAAGAGGCACCTGACTTGTGCTAGGGGCTTATAAACTGGAATTCTTTACAGATTACAAACTGGCCCTACTATTGCATATTCAACATATACATATACACATATAAGTACCTAATATCTCCTATATAACAGATATTACATAAAATCTAGAAATGAGTACAAATTAAACTGAAGGAGACATGACATATAAAATAAATTACACACAATATCTAACTCTGCAATGTAACTATGTCGACTAACCTTCGTGCCAAACCAATGTCACTGACAGGAAGGTCTACTTCAGCTTGGGGAGGTTTTGGAATAGTTTTCTTGGGTAAAGGCTTTATTCTGATCTTACGTTCATCGATTATTGTCTCACCATTCTCATCCCCCACATCAGCAGGAAGTTTTGTTATAGCTACCTCCTCTTCATGCTTGTCTCGAGGAAAGTAAAGTGGTAGCAGTCTACATATTAAACAAAATAATGACTAAAATATGCAAGGTCCCAACAACAGCATTTAAGATAGAAAAATACAAAAAAAATGCCAAATGTCATTTTAGGAATCATATCACTTTACACATAATTGCATATCCAAGCCAACAAAGAAAGAACACCTTTACAAAAGTACCTTTTATATATTTCAGTATCAGTTGTCGTGCTTGTACAAAAAACAACAGCTTTTATTTTATCTTTCTGCTTTTCAAGAAAACGCCTTACAGTCCCTGGACAAAAGGAAATAAATCAACCTGACAGCACAAGATGGTGAAATAAAACGCAGCTTCAATGTAGACCATTTTGATGAATATTAACATTTAAAGATGATGTGGACAGATGCATGGCCAAATTATGAGCAGTGCAGTAGTTAATTCCATCCATAAAACATGAGTTTTCTCTGGTAATATAGAATGAAAATGCAATAAAAATTCATCAGGAGCAAGAAAAGTTTCTTTTGGCATATATCAATAAACAGATCATATTAGGGAGATTGAAAAAAGAACAGATAGACGTGAAGGAATAGAAGAAAGAAATCTTACTTATAGCCACATGTGCCGCCGGCTCACGTGGATAGTTTTTAGCTTCTGTATATATACAGCCCATGGCAATACTACGAGTTTTAGATGACAAGAAATTAGTTTCATGTTCGAAAATCATAGAAGCCACAACAAATAAACAAAATATAACAAAAATGAAGTAGCATGCGCCACTAAACAACCTTTGAAGCCCATTTTCAATGAGAAGCTCAAGACAAGATCGATAGCAGTGACTCAAAGCATTCTCTGCAGCAGTATGATACTTCACTGCATATTTTGGACCAACCGTATGAATGACTCTCCTGATATAACAGCGGATAAAAGTTAGCCTCAACTGGGTGGAATAATGTATCCTAGTGAAGACTTTGAAGCAAACACAACGAAGAAAAAAGTCACCTAAAAGCATAGGTTGAAAGAGCAATTTTATAAAAGATTTAAGGTATTATGACGGTAAACATTAATTATGAAGCTTGGACTGCCTAGTACAAAAACATACTCTCACTGAAACCTAACAATTCATTTATGATAGAATTAACTGGTGAAGACCTTCAATATTTACTTAGTCTTCCCATACTTCTAATTATTCTTTCCTTCTCATTCCCAAATTAAGGAATTGAACGAACAATAAATAATAAGGGTAATTTAAGAATTTTATTATATATTAATTGTTCTCTAAATTAGTGTATCTCACTCTAAAATGACATATAAATAAAAATGGAGGGAATATTTCATTAACAGCATACATAAATGTGCAAATATATACACACCTAGCAGGAAGGTCATATGCGTTCGTAGCTTTAGCCATCCCTGTTCGACATCCACCCTGTCAGAAATTTGTACACTGAATCATCATACTCTTGACTTCTCATCTCCAAAGCTATCTAGTAACTAAACAGCCTACTTTGCCAACTACAAACAAATTGAGCAGGCTCAACACAAAGTGACATTACTCATCAGCTTTTTTATGCAATAATCAATCCTCAAGATCAGCCTTATCCTTGCATTTCATATCAAATCAGTAAAACAATTCAAGTAACTCCACACATACTCAATAGCATACCAGTGTAGAACATTCTTCTGCAAGGCCAGGTCCAGCTGCTGCATGAAGACCGGGACTACTGTGTGCTTCATCGAGGTTCTGTAAACCAGCAATTGAAAAGCTTATTAGAGATAATATTAATCCTTATTTGAAAAAGTCAGTGGCTATTATTATGTCGGTGTTTCCAGTTGAATGCAACCAAATTCTACACATTTTTTAACTCTTTTTTTGGAAAAAGGTTTGAGCTTCAAGGGCTCCGACATGAGCTTAGGATATTCTTACCAATAAATATATTGGTGATTGACTCACCAAAGTAATGAGCAGTAGAAACTAGAACGAATAAAGTTAACAAAATGAAAATTACTTGAAAGAATTTGCTGGAAACATTGTACTTTCACATTTAGATGATATGTATATGTTTGACACGGATGTAAACTTGTACACTCAACAATTATCAACAGCACAATAGAGCATTTCAAAAGAATCAAGTAATAGTAAAATATTTGACTGTCACCTCATTAGTAGAATTCACGACAGCATCCACCTCGAGATTCCATGGGTTTCCCCTCCATAAATATATCTTAGAGTTGATTTCATGATCCACAGGGAACCTTGATACCATCCCATTGCCACTACTTTCGCCCTCAACAGCAGATGTCAAAGGGTCAGGAAAATATGCATTTAAAGATGAAGGGTCGTCATTGTCATATCCAAACGACAGTCTACTTTCTGCATCACTCCATCGCGGAACTTGATCCAGAGTTACAACAGAATCGCCATTATCAGTAGGCGACCCACCTCGAGTTGTGGTAGCTGTAGGCGCACCCCAGTACATAATTCCGAAACTGCGTGTTACAATCCCTCGCTATTTATTGAGCTAATATTTTATTGTTCAATTCTTCAGAATCAAAACATGATGGACAAGATATCACTAATCAAAGCATTACCCTGGAAAAACAAACCCAAATCAAAGAAATCAACAAGAACAAAAAACAAATGCATTTGCATAGAACAAGCTAGCATAACTGAATTATCATTTAATTTCAAGATTCAATTTCAAATTACTCTAATACGAGAAGCACCACCGAAAAAACAAACAATCAAATCATCAATTGAACTCAATAATAATTGAAAAATCAAATATTTTTTTTATTTACCTCGGTTATTATCTGAACGAGCAAGCAACCAGACACGGGCGAATTGCGATGGTTTCAAAACCCTTCATTCGAAACTTCGCGAGAAAAATGAAATTTGACTGTTACCAAAACAAATGAAGAAGGTGACAAATCAGAATTTATCGAGCTCAAAAATTGGGAAATAGAATTTTATTCATTCATTATAATTATAAATATTCAATTTTATTATTTCGATAAGAAGAAACAAGTATTATTGTCTTATTACTATTCAACAAAAATATTGCAATGAGCTTGCAAAATTTGCGAAGCTCTATTATTTTTGGCCAGACATGCATTTTGGGTGTCAATTATTTTTCTTTTTTTAAAAAAAACTTCGTTAGTTTTTTCTTTGCCAAATTTTCAAAAATACCAAATTTTTAAAATTTTGGTCGGTTATAACCAAATTTTTTAAAATTGATAAATATAGCCCATTTTTAAAAATTGTTTCTTTTATAGCCAAATTTGAATCAAATTAATTCTTTTACCAACATAAAAACCGTGTATATAAGACTAAAAAAGATTTAATCACAGTAAAATATAAAATATTTGCGTCATTTGTCACAATAAAATAGCAAATCGGTTCAAAAATGGCATAAAAGAAAAAACGGGTTATATTTGCCAATTTTGAAATGTTTGGTCATAACTAATAAAAATTGTAAAAGTTTGGTATTTTTTTGGGGTTTGTCTTTTTCCTTTACTTGTTCGATACCAAATATCAAAATTGTCCTTCAATGTTTCTTTTATTTCAATCTAATGTAAGTATTTGACTTAATTTTATTTTTGCTTAATACATCGCTTGGTCCTTGAACTTATACCATTTTACCTATCTAACCCCATTAACTCAACATATCTCCTATTTAATCTTTGAACTTGTAAAATAAACCCACGTGAACCCTAGATTGGAGAAAACAGATAACATTAAACCTTTCGTGTCCACGTGGATTCAACGACTGAATTCAGACACAAACTGGCGCGTCATGGATTAAATGAAAGCTTATGTAGATAAAATGTAATACACGTATTGTACCTCCAACCCTTTCTTTTCTTAAATTCCTTTTCTCATCTTAAATCCTAATTTTGTTAATCTTTGAAATTGAAACTTCAATCCCTAACTTTTTCTTCAATCTCTTTTCAGTTTTCTCTTAAAATCCGTAATATGTTTCTTGTTTTTGTTACTTATTTTTTCGAGCTCAAAACTTCAAACTTAGTATCGTGAAGATGGAAGGAAATGTCTCGCTACCTATGTGTAATTATGGCCAAATTGCTATCGTGAAAACCGCATGAACGAATGCAAATCTGGGACATCGATTTCTTGGCTGTTCGCGTTACGGGGTAAGTTCAATCAAATTTTTAGGTCAAAAATATTGGGGTTAAAATTGATTTGTTAATTGTTAATTTTGTTGTAAATATACAATGGAAGCTTGCAACTACTTTGCGTAGTTTGGTAATAATATTTCTAAGGCTTATCCCCTTAAAATCCCCCCACCTTTTACCCCCAATTCGTTTGCACCCTCACGTTGTAAAACCACCAAATATACCCAAATTACGACCTTTCACTTTCAATTGTACCCTCAAACATTAAATTGATCTCTTTTCACTTGAAAAATGTTCAAATCAATACTTTAAATTTTAGCATATATTTTAAAATAGGACTTAATATTTTATTTAAAACAAAAATAAACCTATTTTTTCAAGTGAAATGAGATCAATTTAATGCTTGAGGGTGCAATTGAAAGTGAAAGGTCGTAATTTGGGTATATTTGGTGGTTTTGCAACGTGAGGGTGCAAACGAATTGGGGATAAAAGGTGAGGGTTTTTTAAGGGGATAAGCCTATTTCTAATCAATCAAGGTTTGTGATTTTGGGATTTCTGAAAAAGCTAAGAGGATGTGCACTTAAAGTAGACAAAGCAAAAGAGAAGCAAAAATAAAATTATTGTTGTATTTGTTATGGTTTTTGTTGCCTTCATTTTAGAAATTTTAATATAATTAAAACTGGCTCATTCGTAGAGCTTGTTGTAATCAAAATTTTACAAGAGTTATCACAATTTCATTTCCCTCAATTTGTTATTGATTTCTTGATTTGTTTGCTTGTTAATCATGTCTCAATTTGTTAATGAAACGGTTAAAAAGAAAAAAAAACATTGACTAAAAACACAGGAAACAATACTTTAGTAAAAGCCTTCATTTCGTACCAAAGCCAAAGGCAATTACATCTGTTATTGAAGTCATGTAATTACAACCAAAATATACAAAATGTCAAGGCAATTACAGTCAAACATAAATAAAATGCCAAAGAAGACTACTAACATCTATTAAGCCAAGTGTAAATACCCCGTAAGTCTAAATTACTCAATTGGACCACGTGTCGAGTTTTGGGCCAACGAAGTGGCGGTAACGAAGAAATTATAAAGAGAATTAAAATAATAATTATGGATTAGTGTTATTTATTTGGGTATAAATAATACATATGTAATTGAGTTAAAACGGGTAATTGACCGTTTGATTAAAAAGAAAGTTAAATGAAAGATTTGTATTGATTAAGAAGGTGAGGGACTAAAACGACATTTAGCCATCATATATATATATATATATATATATATATATATATATATATGAATTCATATTGAATTCAAGAGATCGGGAATAAGAAATTTCTAAAGAAATAGAGTGGAAACGATGAAAATGGCGATCAACTTCGTTTCAATGCGGTTTCGCCGTTTCTCATCCAAATTGCGTGTTCTTTATATCGATTTGTTCAGAATTCATTCCTCTACCATATTCAAGCATCAAAACAAGGTAAATTTGATGTTTTGGATTAGGGTTTTGATGATTTTTGACTGTTTTGTGTTGAGTAACATTACGGTTGTATCGAATTCACTTAAATCATTGTTTTTTATGCTTTTGAAGAAACTATGAAATGAGTGTGGCTAGAAATAGTGTTTAGATGGTTATGGAGCATCGGTTCGCGTCAGAAGCAGCTCGGAATATGATTTCTGAGGCTGTGCGAACGCACAGCATGGTGTGCGATCGCACATCAATTGTGCGAACGAACAGCGGTCGCACAGCCAACGAGCATACCTATTGGGCATTTTATCCCCGTTACGACCCAGTCTTCCGACTTCAAGTATGTCGGACATTGAAAATGAATCACGTATTCCGAAAACATGAAATCTGGGATATAGAAGATGACGTGTACGACTAGGGTTTTGATATGTATAAAACCTATAGTGGAAATTGATAAAAGGAATATAACAAGTATCTCGACTAAGTACAAGAATACGATTAAGAGGTTATCGAAGTTAAGATTCGTATTTGGAATAAGATCATGTTATCCTAAGTTCATAACTTAGGGTTTTAACACTAAGTCTACGTTTACGAATTAAACGTACAGGTAATTCGGATAAGTAACTGATGTACCAATAAGCTACCAGGCCGACGAGCCGGAATAGCTACGAGATCGAACGACACATGGAACCTACGTGATCAGATGATGATATTGTGGTTTCTGGAATAACGGTTTTCAGTGAGTTGCATTTTACTTTCGCATATTATAAAAGTTAATTTCATACATTATGAATATTATTATTATCAGATACATCGCATTTATACGATTTGATTGTATGATATGCCGTTTTGTCGATTGTTTTGAATATATGAATCTAGTGTGTGATCTGAAGAAACTAATTACCTATTGGGTGTCAATAGGTTGTGTGATCACCAATATTTGAGTCAGTCTAGCGTGTCTAGATTGTTACTGATGATATGAATGCGCATGATATGAACATGAAAGATGGAATATGAATGAGAGATACGAGGTTGAACTCGGTGGAACTATCCCGGAACCCGTATCTAGTGGGTTGAACTCGGTTGAACTATCTCGGGACCCACGACTTGGGATTAAGTGATTGGTCGTGGTTGAACTCGGTTGAATTATCTCGCGACTGGACCATTTGGATTGAAATGATTCGATATGAATATGATATAGTAAGATGAGTTAGAGCTTAAGATTAGGGTTTCGATCGGATCCAACGCTTAGAACATAATATTATTTTCTTATATCATGTATTGATTTTATACACGTTTTGAGCATGCGATGTTATGTTTTTATAATACCGTTAGTAAGTTTGCAAACTCACTCAGTATTTTCCAAAATACTGACCCCCTCACTGTTGATGTTTTCAGGTAATCGGCGTCGGATCAGACAGACCATCTCCTTTGTGTCAGAAGTCGCTTGGCTTGCACAAAGTACGAGTTCTTATAGAGCTGCAGTAGTCAGTAGGTGTCAGTATAAGAGTAATATTGTGATTTCAAACGAAATTTTAATTGTAACTCTGATGCGTTAATAGATGATATTTGTTTATAAAAGGTGTTTTATCCGTTTGATTTCGATACCAATTGCCACAAGTGGAATTGGTTGTGATTATGAATGGAAACAGAGCGATGCTGGATAAGATATCGCTTGGTAAAACCCTGGTTTTTATAAATCGTTTTGTAAACGTTTTCAGGAAAGAAATATGATATTTTAATTTCTATAATTATATTATCTAAAAAGGTTTTATATATAATATATTTTATTTGCGAAAAATTTACAGTGGTTCTAGGCTTGCTACGGGATTTGGAGCTACCACTCCCATTCCCTAGCGCTGGTCGTGGCTCAATAATTTGGGTCGTGACACCAAGATAGGCAACTAACATCCAAAAAGCCAAGATAGGCAACTAATAACTAAAAAGTCAAGTCAGCCAGTTAATAACCAAAAAGTCAAGTCAGGTAGTTAACAAGCAAACATATAAAACTTCCACACAAAAATTCAAAACTCAGAGGCAATGCAATTACATCCAACTACAGAGTCATTCAAAACAGCTAACGAGTGTTCAAATGTTGTTGTTAGAGGAACTAGTCATTCGAATCTCATCTCTTTATTTTGTAAATTTCTTGAGCTTATAGAGTTCTTCCCATTCCATCTCAAACCAGGAGGTTTAAATCCCAAGTCCCCGGTGACGATTGCAAAACTCTTAATTTGAGGTGGCACCTGAAACACTCTAGATGACAGTGTCCCAATCTGTTACAAAGGATGTAACAAGATGTTATTTAACAAGATATCATAATATCATAATATAATACCTCTAGAAAAATATAGAAGTCACTTACATTCTGAACTCCAACTCCATTATCCAAGTATGTAATTCCATATTCAGGGAAATTCTTTTTGGCATTTGATGATTGAGTTGGAGCAGCGAACCTTTTTGAACCAATTGAAGCATGCTCTATTGCAGAATCTATGACTCTCCCCCTTCCTATACATGTACCTCTTCCTCCCTCCTTACTATTCCTCTACCTCTTCCCGAACCTCTACCATATACATCTCCTCTGTCTCCAAAGGGTGGAGCTGGTAGAGGCCTTGTGCTTTCAAAAGCTAGGACATGTACAGGTACATCCGGTGCAAGCCTTGTGCTTTCAGAAGGCCTGTTTTTAGAAGCTAAAGCAGGTCTTGTGCCTCTAGTAAACATTATGATTTCATAAGCTGTATGAGGTGCAAGCCTTGTGCCTCTAGAAGCTGATGTAGTGCCAGACTCTCTACCTCTAGAAGATGGGGCTGGTGTAGACCCTCTGCCTCCAGAAGCTGGAGCAGAAGCAGAACTACATTCCCCTCGGTTCACCTGCCATAACAAACACATTCAAACGACAATAAAGTAAATCATATTGATCCAAATATAACAAACATAACTACTTTAAATCATAACCAAACTAGTCTAAATCACAAATATTATAAACATAAAGAAAAATAGTCTAAATCACAACAAAATATAACCAAAATAACAAACATAAAAAACCTACCTCATTTGTTCTTCTTTCATTGCATCCTTTCTTATTGTGGCCTTCATTATGACAGATTGAAACTGTCATTTTTCTCTTCTTGTAAACTTCCTAAATTTCTATTTTCTTGGTCCGTCTCTATCTTTTCTTCTTTATTTCTTTGGTCTCCCTGGCTTCTTAACTATCTCAGGAGGCCTGATTATTGGATGATTAGATTCTGGCCATAGTTTCATACCTCTAATTAGCTGCATAAGGTACTTGTAAGCCTTCATATATTTCTCTTTACTGAACCAATAGGAAATATAGTTGTTAGGATCCAATTTCTTATGAAACATGGCACAACAGGAATGTGCACATGGTATCCCTTTGAGCTTCCATGCTCTACAACTGCAAGTCTTCCTTAACAAGTCAACAATATAAGGTCCATCTATAATTTTAAATATGTGTCCCCCATTAAACTGCATATGACATTTAGAAGCTCTAACCTTATTTTTATCCAGCTTCATTTGAACCACATGAGATATGTCTGAAATCCAAGTGTGTGCGAAATTTCTCAGCGCCCTGATTTTATTCATTACCTTAATCCTAATATCTTCTAACATAATGATGACCATATAATGTCTTGCTTGTAAAATCCACCCGTTAAAGGACTCACTCGTGTTATTCTCCACTACATCGCACTTAACTTCTGTCCTAAAATAGACTATGCACCATTGCTCTTTTTAATAAGACAGTGCATCCTCAACAATTCCATCCCCTACATTTAATTCTTGCAACTTATTTATAAAATGAGCTTCAAATGTAGAGTATGCACACTCCTAGAATTTCTTTCTACTTCTTTTGCCAAGCAGCCCATATATGTCTGGCACACCAACGATGTTCTGCTTCAGGCAATTCATTATCCAATGGTTTAATTAATCCCTAATAAACAACAAGGACATCAATATCAAAATGAATACAAAAATATTATTAAGATACATAATGAAAATAAAAAATAAATGGAAAATATACCTTATGCATATCTGTCACAACAGTCAAGTCTTCACCCAATCCAAGGTCCAAATCATTCTTCAACTGTTGAATGAACCATTCCCAACTTCGTGTATTTTCAAGTTCCACAATTGCCCATGCAATAGGGAACATTAGGTTTTTGCTATCTTTAAAAACAACAGTAAGGACTTGTCCTTGGCAAGGACCCTTCAAAAAACACCCATCAAAACCTAAAATCCCCCTACACCCTTCTTTGAACCCTTGTTTAAGTGAACAAAAGCAAACATAAAAACTCCTAAATGTCTGAGTCCCATCATCATTTCTATTTTCCCTAACAAAGCAGGTAGTTCTTAGGTTAATACGGTTAATGTCACGACCCAAATTATTGAGCCGCAACCGGCGCTAGGGAACGAGAGTGGTAGCTCCGGAACCCGTAGCAAGCCTCAAATCACTATTAATTTTTTGCAAATAATAAATAAGTAATATCAAACAACGGAAGCAATTACATATATATCTCATATAACAAAATATTTACATTAACTGTTTAAACCTCGCGGGCTCTAGTTACCGTACCTCGTACGAACTAGCCTCGCGGTACTATATACATCAGTTAATGTCTCAAAACATCTCACCGGCATCTGGGGCCGTGGATCATATACAAAACACGTAGCTTATCAAAAAGCATATAAAACAATGACAACAGTTAATATATACAATCAAAATGAACTACTGTCTAGGCTACTATTCTGTTGACACAGGACCACTACTGCAGCATTCACAGAAGTCAGAAACTATACATACACAGCTGACTTCTGGACTTCAAAATTGGCCTCTAGCTAAGTCCACAAACTAAGCACCTGAAAGACATCAAAGGTGAGGGGTCAGTATTTGGAAAAATACTGAGTGAGTTGACATTTACTAACAGTATTAATATAGAAACATAGCATCGCATCTCAAGAAAACAATAATATAAAACATATAAACATGTATTTGATCCGTACGAAACTAATATCCTAGCATGCGACACATTTCTCGAATAATCATATATCATTTAACCCAATCGTAATTCTCAATCTATGAGTCCAACTCACTGGTGGGTCCAACCCACTAGATACGGGAACTTCCATACTACACCGTAGCCGAGTTCACTCTCGTATCGAATTCATATCATATCATATGTATCCAATCATTTCTCAGATGCAAACACACTAGACTGACTCAGTACTGGTGATCACACAGCCTATTGACACCCAATAGGTAGCTAGTTTCTTCGGATCGCATACTAGTTCTAGTATATAGAAACTAATAAAACATATAACATTTCAACCAATTATATATACAATGCGATGCGTGTAAACAATATATATATATATATATATAATAACTTTAATATAATACGTGAAAGTAAAGTGCAACTCACAGTGACCGCTATCCACTCTACAACAAGATCGATGTGGTAATATGCTCGTACTAGTACACCTTTAGAGTCCTCACTGCTCGGTCGTACGTCTGATACATATTAATTAACGTTTAATAGTCAGGCGTAAATCATGTGTTTATATGTATAATACTTTCATAATTTAAGTGTTGGTTTCATTCTTAGTATTATTCACGTAATCAGAAATTCTTAGTCGTATCCACGACTTATCGAATACCATTCCTTGTATTCGAGAATTAAATAATTTCCTTAACGTTTTTCATTATCGTTACTCGCGCAAAACGTCGAGCTAAATCTTACTTTTTAAGTTTTCGGGGTCTTAATTTTATCTTTAAAGTTCAATATTCAAAAACATCAAAAACCTTGGTTAATCGGGACAAAAGTCCATTTTAGTCCCTTCGGAATCGCCGTGCGAGCGCGTAGCTCGATTAAGCTGTGCGGTGCACAGCTTGGCTATGCGCTCGCATAGCCTGGGCTATGCGGGCGCATAGCTCCTTGGCTATGCACAGCCCTGGAAATGTCGTTTCCGGGCTGTTTCGCCGCACCCCGACTTCTCCAAAACGTCAATAACTCTATTTCCCACAAAACCCGACATTTCGTTTTCACCAAAACGCTCAAACCGAGCCAAAAACGTCGAATTCCATACCCCGCTTGAAAACAGCCTATAAATTCAAATACCGCACCAAATTTCAAGACTTTTACCCTAATTTGAAGCTTAGGATAGAGAGAGCTTTCGATTCTGAAGAAATCGCCGCGAAAATCTCTCGAATCAGACGTCGAACGGCGAAACCGCGGCGAAACGACGGTATCGAACGGATTTCTCTCGCTCTCTCACGAAGCTTCTGTGCCTCTCTGATTCAATTCTTGTTTCATATATATTCTGGCTAAAGTGTCATTTTGATCCTTGTTCTTTTTGTTTAATATCATTTATCCTTTAAACTTTTCTTTTATACGATTTAGTCCATAGCTAAATCGACAAATTCTTTTATTACGACTTATACGTATTATTTATACCCGATAAATAATACAAAGCTCGATATCAATACTTTCCCGTCAAAATCCAATATTTCTATTTCCGACACAAAATAGCTAAATTACCACTTTGGTCCCTGTTCCTTATTTTGAGTTTTTTTCTTGACATTTTTCCTTTTAATTCCAATTCTATCTTTAGAATTGAAATATAACTTTAACTTCCTCATAATTTATTTCTCAAAACAGACCTACTTAAAACTTATTTATCATGACTTTATCAGAAATCTTTCCGATTTCGCCACTCTGCCTAATCTAAACTATACACGTGGCCCAATTAGATAATTAAACATTTTGGGGTATTACAGTTAATCTCATCAACATAGTCATGTAACATACAATACTCCATAATTGGATCCCCCATTGCGCCCTCAAAAATCCCATTCTTAGCCCTTCTAATAGATGTCATACCAACATATATATTTAATTCTTCCTTCACAAGTTGATGAAGTTGATTAACCTTAATTGAAGGTTGTGATAACACTCTAGACTTGAAACAATTAGCTAGGTATTTGGCATTACAATGAACTGTTTTGTTATACTTGAAACAAGTATGCCTAGGCTCATAGGTTTTAATTATAAATTTTTGAGTTTTTTCTGTCTATGCTTACATAAAGAACTCAAGGGCAGCCTTCACCTTTGCATTTCACTCTAACCTTATCACGCTGATTAGGCTTTAACTTAAAAGTTATCCTTTTAGCGCCACCATACTTATAAACTGCCTTCCTAAATTGATCAACTGAGAAAAAAATCATACCTAATTTCGATTTAGGAATGGCGGTGGTTGGATTATAGTGGGCATGAGTGTTGACTGACCTTGGTGGAGGATCTGAGCCTTCATCATCAGAAATAACTTTATTCTCACTGCCATGCTCATCACTATCATAGAATGATTCATCCCCCACTATCTTGCCTGCAAATTTATTCCCTTCTAGTTCATTTTCTTCAAAACCAACATCATTTCCGGTACTTCCTACTGCAACTTCTTCGACAGGTTCACCAAAGTTCCTTCTTGCTCTCTTGTTCTTTATACTACCTAACTTCTGCCCTAACTTCTAAAATCTCCTCATTAACATCACTGCAATAATCCTTAGATTCACCCTCTTCTATATTACCAGAACTTGTATTCAAAGTCTTGATGCTCTCAATATCACTGTTACTCTCATCTAACCCAGTATTTAAACCAACCTCAACCTCTGCCTTTTCTTCACCTCTCTCACCATTCTGGAATACCTCAGTGTTCCCCCCTCCCTTACCTCCCTCGCCAACATGGATTTCCTCAACTTCTAAGGTTTTAATAACATGTGTCTCATCAATAACATGGGAAATATAAAAGTGAACACCTCTCCTTCTTCAAACCCATTAGTCATATTAAGTAGGACCCTATCACTATCCACAACTGTTAATTTCGCACCTCTCTCCCCTATAGTACACTCCCTCCACATTTTTATACCCATAATTGAAAGTGTACCACTTTAACTCTTCTAAAGATAAACAATTTCTTTTTCTTATCAGAGATGGATCAGATTAATTTAGTCACCTCCACTATCCCACTATCCTGAATAGTGGGAGAACGTGGCCTGATGCTAACCAAAGATCGGGGCCAAGACCCACGATCAAAAACCATAACTGGCCACGATAGACCCTATAAATAGAGGCATACCGGTGCTTGAGAAGGTAATTATCATTCAGACCCAAATACTTATACACTCATTTACTTATCAAAAAAACCCTTATTGACTTAAGTATCGGAGGCGGCCTAAATTATTTTGCCACATATAGATTACTTTTGAAGTAATAACTATATACTTCATGTACTTAATTATTAATAAGAAAGAGTCAAAAATATTGGATACAACAAATCATCTTAAATATATATCACATTAATAAAGTTCAAATCAACCAAAATTATTTAAATAACCTTACATTTTACCAGATATTTTGACTTTTGAGCAATGATATTATTTAAAAATTAATAAAAATTATTATTTCCGGTTAATTATTTTTCTCCTTTTTAATTATAAATTTAGTTTATTATAAATTTTTTGAGTAACCTAAATTAATAAAAATTTCAATAGATTAAAGTAATTTCTTTTTGTTTATTTTTATTATTTTTCAATTTTTTTGTTATATTAAATAATTGATTGATTTATTATTTTTGATAGAGAATGACAGTGACACTTTAATTGATTAATTTTATCTGATTTTTTTTAAAATTAAAATTAATAAAATCATTTTTACTATCAATTATATCACAAGAAAGATTAAACGGATTAGCCATTAATTCTATTGAGAAAAATTTAGTTTCTAAACTGCAATACAAAAATTTAATTAATAATTTTGCATCTCAAAAAGCAAAAAAGATAAATATTTGTAAAATATTTGAATGAATTCTAGGTAGTTGATAACGAGTTGGATTGCAACACAGTGAAAACTTTATTTAAAATTTTTTATTTTAAAAAGCTCTTAAACTTTATTATTATAATTATATTTTGAACTTTTATGTATTTGTTTTAATGTATCAATTTTATATTACGTGATTTTATTATTTGTAGTATAAAATATTATCAATTATCATTAAAAAAGTTAATATGTAATTTCTACATATTTTACAGCCTAGGGCCTCAATTTGTCTAAGACCGGCCCTGATGATTGGTCGAGTTATTCATTTAATGACATCTAGTTTATACATAAATTTATAGAGTTCTATGTTTCGGGTTTTCAGAAACTCTTTTGAAACTTTAGAACTTTATATTTATAACATATTATCGTAAAATATCATATTGCTCCGCCACGTTTGTCTGTTTTGGTGTTTTCATTTTAGTGCAACATAGGCAAACACTTCAAAAAAAAAGGTTCAATTGCTGAGGTTTTTGAAGCTTTAATGTTTCTAAAAGCTTTTGAAAATGGTTAAAAGATACTGAAAAAATTATATGAGTAGTACATGTCCCTCATGTTGGTGATCATCATATAAAATCGCTATATATTGCACCAAATCTGAAATGGTCCAAACCAAAGACTATAACGTAAAATGAGTTTAAAAGATGGGTAATCTACACAAATCCCCCAAAAATGCTTTTCTCTTATGTTTTTACCTCAGCTTTTCTTTTTCTTTTTTGGCAAAAACCTCGCAATTAAATAGAAGACTTTGCATAATTCCCTCATAACTCAAAAATATATTTGTTTTAACTAGGGGTGCGCAAAAAACCCGGTCAAACCGGTTAACCAAACCAAAACCGGAAAATCAAACCGAAAAATATGGTTAACCGGTCCAACGGTTTAGGTTTAGATTTTGATTTTTAATTTTCGTGGTTAAAGGTTTAGGTTTAGATTTTAGATTTCTAAAAACCGTGGTTAACCGGTTAACCGATTTATATAATATATATTTTTATATTTGTAATAATTAATAAAATATATTTTATGATTTATAAACATAATATGGATTTTATAATATACACACAATAAAATCTAAATATAAAAGTATATAACAAATATTTTATTTAGGAATATTTATATGTTTTAGAAAAATTTATATATGAAAATATTTTAAAAGAAATTTGTTTCCTTATTAAAATACTTAGTTAACAGAAATAGGAATATTTACGTCTATATATAGTAGAAAGTGGACATGAAAAACACCACAAATAATTCAAAAAATACAAACTTAGCTTTAATATTACTCATAAATTATTAGTAAATAATAATAGTTTTAAATATTTGCATTGATTTAACTATTCATAAGATAGTTTAGATTTATATTTTTTTAATATAATTTGAATTTCTATGGCTTTTTTTTGCTTGCTAAAAAAATCAAATAGAATTAAAAAAAAAAATTGTCTTTAATTTTTCTAATGGTTATATGGTCAAAAACAAAAAAACTGAACCATAAATCGGTTAACCGTTTAAAATTTAGGTTTAGGTTTTTAATTTTTGAAACCGTATTACAATGGACCGGTTTACAAATTACCCTCATGGACCGCTTAACCGGTCCATACCCACCCCTAATTTAAACTTAATATATGACATATATGCCCCCTTCTTCTTAACTGAAATATAAAAGAAGAAATTGAAGACAACTCAGAGTGTTATCTTGATCGGATCGTGGTGTTCGAACCAACTGCGCTGTGGTCACCCACCGCCGGAAAGATAAAGATCCACCGCCGGTAAGAGATGACGAGAATGGGCGATGAAACTTTAATTCATATCTGTAATTTCTTTTTCGCATGTTAATCATTCAAATGCTCTGAGGTTGGAGAAGAAGTTATTGGTAGCGATTTTAAGCTCATTTATGAAATTGACAATTATAGTTGAAAGTTGAGGGTTAAACACCGTTTGTGTCCTATTACATGTTTGAAAAAGGTGGCGGCTGTTGCTGTTACTTGACTGGAAGCTTTTGAAAGATTTGTAAATGAGATAAATGAAAGTGATTAGAAGAGCAATGAAGAAAAAAAATAGCAGCAACTTCAGGGATTTATTGGGCAGTTAGATTATTTAGAAAATTGAATTTTGTTTTTTAACTATCCCAGTTTTAAATAGAGAAGTGGAAATCTAGAGATTAAGCCTAAAGGAGGAGAAAAGAGTTTGATGTGAATCATGCTTTTAATTCTCATATTTCTACATTCTAATCAAGCTTAATCTAGCAATGATCATTTGCAGATTCTTTGATCATTTTCGAAGTTGACCGTTGTAGAATTAGTTTTAGTAGTACAAAAGTTGATTTGGCCTTTCTTTGGGTGTGTATTTTAGTAGTACAAAAATTGATTATTATTTTGTAAGGGACATGAAGTTGATTAATATCTTAGTTGGATGAAGAATGAAATGGGTGTTGTTTGGCTGTTATTCTTAAGAAAGGTTTCGCTATTTATGTATAGGGGTGTGCATCGGTCGTTTCGGTTTGGTTCGGTAGTGGTACATTGAAAATCGACGGTGCCGATTAACCATTGAATCAGAAACCATATTGCTTATTTAATTTGCAAAAATCGATTTAACCGAAATTTTATGATCAGTTCGATTCGATTTCGGTTCGGTTGTATGATTTGAGCTTTTTAAAAAGCCCATTTAAAAAGCTGAATTTTCACATTAAAAGATCATTCATTCAAAATAAATAAACATAATTAAAGCAATCAATATACAAAATAACATACAAAAGTTACAAGTTAAAGGTTACATACAAAATTACAACCCAAGTTACAACAATAAATATACAAATGAAACAGATCCCTTTAAGTTAACAATGTATATTGCTTAAAAATATACAAATTACTAATTAGGCCCTTCACAAAATATATAAAAATTACACAGATTCATTGTTAAGTGCAAAAAATAGCTAAATGAATCATTTGATATCCACCAAGCAAGAAGCAGCAGCAGTTTCTGGTTCATAAATCATAAGTATTACATATTAAAATAGAACACAAGTACTATATATTGCAATTTACAAATGGAAACAAATTTAAAAGAAAATGGGGCTGCGAAATGTGTTTATCGATTCATTTGTAAAGTGATTAAATGATATGGTGGCTTAAAAAGGTGCCAAAAACATCGTATCAAAAAATTGAAGGCCTTACAAGATCTTAATATGGTGGAAACTTCATCACAGCGCAAAAAAAATAGTTCAAAATAGTTTAGAAATAGCTATAAACTTACAATTATAAAAGTACTAAAAGCAGTTTAAAAGTAAAATAACAAGTTGAATAAAGAAAATTGAAAGTTTCAAAACATAAAGTTAAACAATTTCAAAATAACTTGAAACATTTGAAAAGAAGTATAACTTCAATAGAAATAGAAATATCAAAGTTAAAAAAATCAGACTTAAATAGCTTGAAACATTTAAAAATGAATAAAAGTTAGAAATCATACTTGCAGTTGCAAACAAAGTCAGCAATTCCTTTGGCTTCCACCGCCATAATCTGATAAGAAGGGATTGGGACAGGGACAGAAATTGATCCTTAGATCAATTTAAATTCTAAAGGGACAAGGACAAAACTTGATCCTTAGAAGTTAGATCATTTGCATTTCTTAAAGGACAGGACCATGCAGATATTCTGCTTCCACCATAAGGTCCAAACATATCATGTGTTTCCAAAAAACAAAACAACAACATTGCAATGGATTCAAGTTGCAGGTGGACCAACATTTGGCAACTCTGGATTAACAAATAAAAGAAGAGAAGTTCAGAACAAATAAGTGAAATTAAAAGTAAATAACTGATTACTATAATAAAATGAAAGAGTGCATTACCTTTCTTAAAGGAGTCCAATTCATCCAAGCATTCTTCAACAACAAGAGGGACTTTACAAGCTCTCAGCCAATCTTATGTACAGATTAAAGCCTCCACCAATTTAGGAGTTAAGGAACTCCTAAAACAATCAAGTACCTTTCCTCCAGTACTGAAGGTCGACTCAGAAGCAACGGTGGAAATGGGAACACCAAGAATATCCCGAGCAAGCTTAGATAGAATTGGAAAACGCTGAGCATTTTGCTTCCACCAGGTTAAAACCTCAAATTCATCACCATCTTCTAACAAATCCTCATTGAGGTATACCTCAAGTTCACTCTTTCGAGAACGTGCAGTTCCCATTTCCATTCTATGCTGCTTAAATCTGGCTTTGCTGACAGAAGCAGGCTTTCTGGTTCTAGTAGAACCAGGCACAAGAAGGGCCAAGGCATTGTCTCCTTGAGGTTGAGTCAACTCAGGCTGAGAACTCAAACATGATACATTGTTTCCAGATCCACCACATTTATACAACATAACATACTCACTATACAATACAATTAACTCATCAACCACAGCTCTAAACAGACTCCCACCTTTTTCAGAACCAAATATTATTTTGAGATTGTATTCCATTCCCTCCAACTTAGAGGTAGGATCAAAAATATAAGCAAATAAAATAAGCTTATTTATTTTTTCCGGATCCCCCCCAATACTGATCAAACTTTGTTTTCATTTTTCCCCTAAAAATCTAACTTCACTATCCTCACTCTCAATCATATGCACAACACTACATTTAAATCACATATTTCTTGGAAATGCATATCAGCAGTGACATACAAAGACCCAGAAATACGTAAAGTGACAGAGTAAAAGTGAGATAGACAATCAGCAAACTTTCTTACCAATTCCCAGTCAGTTGCATCAGGAACACTAAATTTCAAACCAGTTTTAAATGAAGACTCATCCTCATCATACTTTTCAAAAGCCTTTTCAAAAAAGCAAGCAGTACTTAGCATCAAAAAAGTTGCATTCCAACGAGTAGGCACATTAAGACATAAGATTTTTTTGTTTCAATCCCAACAAACTCAACAACCTCTTTAAATTTTCTCAACGTAGCAGGACTATTTCTAATATATCTAACACAATCTCTCACTTCCTTAACAGAAACATTCAAATCTTTCAGACCATCACTCACAACAAGATTTAAAATGTGTGCAATGCATCTTATATGCAAATACTCCCCCCTTAGCTACCCAGACCCTCATTCCAGTAATTTTTTTTCTAAAGGCAGCAATTGTAGTATCATTGCTACTAGCATTATCCATAGTAAGAGTAAATACATTTTTAAGACCTCAATCAACGAAACAATTCTCTAAGGACATAGAAATGTATTCACCCCTATGGCCAGTAACAGGCATGAAAGCTATTATACGTTTATGCAACACCCAAAAATCATCAATCCAATGGCAAGTAACACACATGTAATTAATTCTCTAAATACTAGTCCATGTGTCAAAAGTCGTTATACTAACCCTTTGACTATGATTTTTTAAAAGAACTTTCAATTTTAACCTCTCATCTGCATAACCTTTTAAACCCCATCCCCTCAATAAACATAAATGGAAGTTTATCAACAATGACCATATAGCATAAAGCATCCCTAACAACATCTTGATTAAATTTCCAGGCTCCCACGATAACATTTTCATTAACAACATTCAAAGGATTAGAAACAGGAATCATTGTTAACAAAGTTTGCCTAGTTTGTTTATTATGTGGGATTTTAGCAGGCAAGCATATGTGCTCTCAAAGTAGAGGTCCCATTCAGTTTAGAGTGACAGTTATAGACTCTAGCACAATACAAACATTTATCATTTAGGACTGTACCATTTTCATCACAGACCCTTTCAAAATGATCCCAGACAGGAGACCTACTTGTCATTTGCCTCCTCTTTCCTGTTTAGGGAATTCCCTCTGCAACAGGCACAGGTTGAGGGACAGTTGTGCCCTCAACCATCAACGACGCAGCTGCACCAGCAGGAGCAGGACTGGGAGAAACATTGCTCTCAGTCCCAACTTCATGAACCGTGGGCATCTGCAAAGAGCAAGAAAACACAGTTAGTATGTAAAATAATAGAGTTATACACAACATTTGAAACTTAAAAAAACACTAAACAAATTAAAGCTTACCGTTGAATATGTTGCCATTAACAAGATGCAGATCAAGAAGAAATGGAACAAATTTCAGAGACAACGAGCTTTTGGGTCCAACAGAAACAAAGGGATCAATTTTTGCTTCCACCAGAAAGCATGCAATCAGACAATGGATTTCCAATTCCTCCAGAAAGAAATAGATAAACGCTTCCACCACTTGTTTTCTCAAACAATCAGAAAAAAAAAAATTAATCAGAAACTATCAAATAGAGAAGTTTGAATCAGAAAAGAAATTTGAAACTTAAAAAATTAAACATCCACCTTTTTTAATCTGAAGTAAAATGAATCGATACTCAATGTTAGATCCATGAGAAACGGATCAAGCACCAAACAGGCAAGCATACAAGAAACATAAAGAATAAATTAGTTACAACACAACCCAGAAGTCATCACACACATATACGTGAACAAATTACTCACAAGATTCACAGTCACAACCCAGAGAATGAAACACTCACCGATTAATCTGATGTTGATAAAAGAAAGGAATTGTCTGTCAAAAGTTAGATCGATGTTCCATAAGCACGAAATATGTCAAGAAGAATAAAAAAGAAACAGTAAGAAGGAGGAACTTAATCGAAACAGGAATGATAAATGGTAAAACACTCACCGATGACATTATACACATAAACTTCAGTTTTTAATAACTGGGTGTTAATAAAAAATGGATGCATGTTCCTTTATGGGAGATCAAAGATCGAAGGATATGAACTATAACATTAATCAAGAACTAAAAATAGTGGAATCTTTATGAATGGAACCCCAAAACAATAGATTAATCGAAGTTTAGAGGATAAATTATTGTTGATTACATTATAACTAGATTTAAAAGGATCGTGTCATGAAAATTGAAGAGAAGAAGAAAATGGAGTCTGGGATTTTCAGAGAGAAAAGAAGAGTCTCGAAGAAGAAGAGAGATGGAAGGCAATCAGCAAATAAAATTAGGTTTAAGGTTTTTTTTCTTAACATGCATATAAATACCCTACGCAAAACGCATCGGTTTATGTAGGGTATTAGAGAGCTTCACACGTGCTGGAAGCATGTCCCACGTGCAGCGCTCCCCCTATCAAAACGACGCTGTTTTACTGGATTGGTTTTTAGGTTAAATCGGTTGCCTTCTACCCAAAACCAAATCGATTATCAAAAACTGAAAATTTCACCCATATCAACCCAAACGGTGCCGTTTTTCCCTTGAAACCGAATTGAAATCAAAATTCTGGTTTTATTCGATTTGATTTTTTGGTTTAATTTGATTTATGCACACCCCTACTTATGTACGTAACAAGAAGAAAGTTTGTGAATCTTTGTTTGTTCCATGTACACCTAAAGGGTGCATTGAATTATTGAACAAATTGGTGTTGAGATCAAAGGGAATAAATTAGCAATAATTGGTTGTAGCAATGTTGTTAGGATTCAAGTCATTTTGTATTGATTTCAAATTTACAGTTACTAAATAGTATATTTTTATTTATTTTGATAAGGATTTATCGAATTTACAAAATAAACAATTGAAATTAAAATGATTGCAAAGAAGAAGATTCAGAGATTGTAAATAGCAGTAAGACAATTTTTATTAAAAATTGAACTAAAGCAGTTCAGATGATATAAATTCACATCCAGTTCACATCATGTTGATTTTTGACTTTATAGATTGTCAAATACATTTCATTTAAAAAATATTCAATTTATACATTATACTAAATCTCAAAATTCTCTTTATATAAAATGTCAGTTAAGATTGGAAAAAACAGTAAGACAAAATTTATTAAAAATTGAATTAAGGTAGTTCAGTTGATATAGGTTCACATCAGGTTGACTTTTAGTTTTATAGACTGTCAAATATATTTCACTTAAAAGAGATATTCAATTTGTATAAACATTAAATCTCAAAATTTTCTCTATATAAAATGTCATTTAAGATTGCAAAGAGCAGTAAGACAAATTTTATTAGAAATTGAATTAAGATAGTTCAGTTGATATAGGTTTACATCAGGTTGATTTTTGGTTTTGTACATTGTTTAATATATTTCACTTAAAAAAGATATTCAATTTGTGATTACACTAAATCTCAAAATTCTATTTATATAAAATGTCATATAAAATTGTAAAGAGTAATAAGACAATTGTTATTAAAAAATGAATTGAGATAGTTCAATTGATATAGGTTCATGATGGATGCCGAATCCTACACTAATTATAATGGAGCTGAGTCACAGGAGATCCATTCTCAGGTGATACCGGACTCCTAACGAAAGAACGGAAGACAGCCGAGTCTATAGGATTCGCCGATGTATCATTCAACAAGACAAAGACCGAATCCCTTAGGATCCGCCCAAAGCGCGTCGATCCTGGGATCCGGATAGATTGCCAGATCTACTATAATATCTCGAAGTACCTTCCTATTTGGATACAAACTCCAACTTAGGAAGATAAGCTCTAACTTAGGAAGACGAGATTATTTAGGAAGACGTTCCTAAATAGGACTCATGTCTAAATAAGGTAGATCACGCCAAATCAGGGTCAATCCCTACAAAGTAGGATTCACTTACCTACTACAACTCTACAAGGTATGCAATCATCTACTATAAAAGGAGCATGGGGTATGCATGGAAACACAATTACATTCATATACTCAAAACGCTGCTCAAAGCTCTAAACTGACTTTAGCATCGGAGAGTCAATCGGACAACCACCGTCCGGTTAGCTTCTACCCTGTTTTGCAGGTCTCATTCACCGGTCCAGAAGGCAGACTCCATCAGTTCACATAAGGTTGATTTGTGATTTTATAAACTGTCAAATACATTTCAATTAAAAGAGTTATTTAATTCTTATAAAAGACTCTATCACAAAATCTATATATATAAATGTCAGGAGAGATTGTAAGATAGACTCAGTCTACCACGTCATCCGTGCATTAGTCTATCACATTATGACACGTCATTAAAATAATGGCACTATCGTAATTTTGTTTAATACTTATTCACACTTTTGAATAGTAATATTATGATATGCCATTTTTTAATGACATATCATAATGTGATAGTTTAGTCCATGAATGATGTGGTGGACTGAATCTACCTAAGAATTTCTTTAAATGTCAGTTTAAATTTTAAAAAGCTGCAAAATAAGTTGTATTATCAGGTTGATAAATAGTTCCTAAAATGTTATAAATCTAATAGTTTCTGTTTATGAATTGATTGCTTTTCTTGTTCTAATTCCTGCAATTTTCTTCTATCTTTCTCTCCTTAACCATTATACAAATATGCAGTTGCTTGTGCAATTTTTAGTGCCACCTTATACTTAACCGGCTAAGGAAGTGCTGCACCACCCCTCACTCCTTTCTTCTTCTCTATAAAAGAGCAATCCATGAATCAATCAAATTCCAAAATAATTAACCAAAATAAAGTAAAAATTACTCATTAATGAAGAAAACAAGTTGACATACCATGTAAATGGCGCTCTAAGCTACTACCAAAGACATACTTGTACACCAAGAACAAACTCTCTTCTGGATCAATACAAAATCCAACAAGAGGTACAATATTTGGGTTATGAAGAGAGGCACCAATTATCAATTCTCTACAAAATGCCTTTGATGATTCTTTATCATCCTTAAATTTTCAAAAATCCAATTCTCCCTCTAAAAACAAAGTTTAAAGCTCCTTTTTTCAAAACTCTACCTATCAAATAGAACAACAATGATTCAAAAACAGAATCAAAATATAATGAATATTGAAATCAAATGCTCATAACATAATATAAAAAAGATATCATCTTTATTATACCTTTAGAGAAATTAAAAGTAGTAGTAAGAATTTCACTATAACTAAATCTAAACATTGAATTAAAAAAACGATATAAATTACATAAGATCAAATCTATAAAATAATTTAATAGAGATTCAAAAGAGATATATGTACCAGAAATCTAACTTTATAAATACAAACTACTAAATTTTCATTCAAGACTTTTATCAAGCATCTAATGAGTATAAATAACAATTCAGTAAAATAAAATAATTTAAAATCTTGAGAAGACATAAATTTAACACAAAAGCAATCAGAATCTAACCATATTCATTTTCTCCTAATTCATTCTCTGAAACATTTGTCTTGAGAGCCATAGGATTTGCAAAACGGGCAAAACAACTAACAAAAAGAGAAATTCCGCTGGGTGAGTTCAGTTGTTGTGTGTAGAGACAACGATCCTACTGTATCAAGAGCTAGTGGAGAAGAAGTTTGACGGAGATCTGGTAATGGTCCGACAAGTTCCGACGGAGGTTCAGGAAAGTAATGCAGCGACAACACCAATTAAATTAGGGGCAATTTTGTAATAGTAATAGAAAGAGGTATAGCTGGAAATGTAACTTTAAAAAGGGGGAGATTTTTACAAAAAATATTTTTGTGGGTCATTAAAGTAAAGTTTTTTGATTTTGAGTTATATAGTGACATTTTCTCTTAAAAGATTGTCCTAATAATTTAAAAAAAAGATAGCACTAATAAGCCTAATTAAAAGAGAAAAAATCACTTTTACCCATACGGTGGGTAAATATTCTCAAAATTACAGGTTGACTATTCCGTGTTGATACATCACCGCGCTGACCAATTTTTCTTTTAAAATTAAACTTCTTAAATTGATAAATACTGTCTGAAGAAAAACTAACATATCATCTTATTTTCATGGCACCTATATGACATGTCTTTCGATCACAAAAGCTAATAAAGTGGGTCCAAAGAAATTATCTCTGTTAAGTGTTAACTCATGTAACTGCCACCATCATTTTCTTTTCTTCTTCTTATTTTATAACTTTAAGCAAACCACGTTACAAACTAAATAACAATAAACCCAATTTATCCCCACAAAATCAAAATTATTTAACCCACAATTATTCATTTTACAAATCGTTAAGACTTATGGAATGGGTTTCATCTTTTTCTTATCGGTGAATTAGTATTCTGGTGGGACACCTTGGTTCCGGAGTCAAAATGGAAGCTCTGATAGAGAAAATAATGGTGAAGAGGAAGAATAAGGCAAAGTTTAAGATTAAAAAGAAGAATAATTGTTCAATGCCACGAGAAGTATCTAGGCTTGCCGTCTAGTGTGGGAAGATGCAAAAAGAGCAGTTTTAAAGCTATAACGGACAGGGTAAGACAAAAACTTCAAAGCTGAAAAGATAAACTGTTTTCTTGTGGAGGCAAGGAGGTGCTCTTGAAAGCGGTGATTCAATCTATCCCCACCTACACCATGAATTGCTTCAGGTTGCCTAAATCTCTCATTACTGATATTGAGAAGCTTTGTAACAGCTTCTGGTGGGGAAGCTCGGAGGCAAATAAGAGAATTCATTGGGCCAAATGGAGTGTATTATGTGCACCTAAAAGCCATGGTGGTATGGGATTTCGAGATTTTGAGGGGTTCAACAGAAGCATGCTTGCCAAACAGGGTTGGCAAATTCTGAAACATCCTGACTCACTAGTAGCCAAGGTATTGAAACAGAGATACTTCAGTCACTGTTCTTTTCTGGAAGCTAAAGCTCCTAGACAAGCATCTTTCATATGGAAAAGTATTCTGTGGGGGAGAACTATTTTAGAATGTGGCTCAAGATGGAGGATTGGGAATGGGCAACAAGTGAGCATCTACAAAGATAGGTGGATACCCAGGGAAAGTACTTTTAAGATATTAAGCCCTCCCCATATGGGTTTTGAATCTAAAGTACACGAGCTTATGAATGAGCAAGGGAGCTGGAATAGGGAGATCATTGAGCAGAATTTTAATCAAGACGATGTTGATCAGATCCTAGGGATTCCTCTTCCTAGAAATGATCAAGCTGACACCCTGAGATGGCATTATGAGAAAGCAGGAAGATATACGGTGAGAAGTGGATACAAAGTAGCTATGCGTCTCAAAGGTAATCCATCTAATTCTTACAGCATCCATGGACTGAATTGGTGGAAAACCTTGTGGAAGTTGACTCTTCCAGCTAAGGTGAAAGTTTTTATCTGGAAGTGTTACCATAATTGGGCCCCTGTCAGATTAAACTTAATTAAAAGAGGTATGCAGATTACTTCGGATTGTCCAGTTTGCAGCCGAGAAGGGGAGTCTATTTTGCATGCTATTTGGTTCTGTCATGAAGCTAAACTAGTGTGGAAAACGTGGTCAATGTCTGAGCTTATCAAACCTGGGATGAACTGGAGTATGGGAGATTTTCTTGTTAATGCTCAGGTTAATCTTTCTCGAGAGAATTTTACTCTCTGCTGTGTTATTTGCTGGATTATTTGGAATAATAGAAATGCAGTTGTGTTTGGGAACAAACCTAAATTAGCTTGTCAAGTTCTTAATTGGGCAGAAGGCTATGTTCTGGAGTTTAAAGAATCTAAGAAGGATATGCAGGCCAATAACTATGACAAAAACAATGTTGCAGTAGATGGGAGATGGACTCCTCCAAGAGAAGGGAGATACAGTATAAACGTGGACGCTAGCTTTGACAACCAGAAAAAGTGCCATGGTATGGGAATTATTATCAGAGATTGGAAAGGCAACGTTCAAGCTGCTGCCTGCAAAAGGTACGAGTCGTGCGCTGAGGTTTGTGTTGGCGAAGCAAAGGCTATTCGAGATGGGATTCAGCTGGCGAAGGAAAGTAATCTTACCCCCTTTCACATTCTTTCAGATGCAAAAGGAGTGGTGGATACTTTCAACACTACACATGAGCTGCTGAATGAAGTTAGTTTAATTGTTCTTGACTGTCAGTTAATGCTTAATGAGATGTCTTGTGATGGGGTCTTTTATGTTAGTAGGAATACTAATATGGCTGCTCACTATTTAGCCAAAATGGCTACTAGAAACACTGATCAGTATCAAGTTTGGAGGGGGACTGTCCCTTCTGAAATTTTCTCTATTGTAATGGCTGATGCATCAGCTTTTTAGTTGAATGAAATCTGATTTTCAAAAAAAAAAAGAAGAATAATTGATTTACTAATTTTGACTAAGTAAAATCAAATGCACGTTCAAATAAAAAAAAGTCAAATACACATTAAATACTCAAGTTAATAGTTATATGGGTATGGCATGCAATGGTTTTATAATGTAGATTTTTTAATTATTTAATCTATTTGAAAATTAATTAGAAATTCTAAGTACATATATTGGTTTATTATTAGTTTAAGGTCGATATATCTACATCTTAATTATTTAGCAATTTATTTATTTTTATTTTTTGTTTTTAAAAAAACTTTTACACCTCTGTGATGTTTCTTGATTTCAGGGTGGAAATAGTATAGTTGGTGCATTTGAAGTTTTTAAAAATAGTGTTATTGAATTATAGATATAAGGTTTACTATCAGTTTAACATCGGTTTATTAAAACAAATTTACTATGAGTTTACTAAAAATAAATTTACTATTAGTTTACTAAAAATAAATTTACTATTAGTTTACTACCAGTTTAATAAAGGACAAATTTACTATCAGTTTACCATAGGTTTACTATCGGTTCACTTTTAGTTTAGTTTACTGTCGGTCTATTAACAATATTATAAACATGAGCGAAAAAAGTTTCAATTAACTTACTTTTAGCTTATTTAAATTTTTTTACTATTAGTTTAACATCGGTTTACTTAAAAAATAAGTTTATTATCGGTTTACTATCAATTTACATTCGTTTATTATTAGTTCAATTTCAGTTTACGAAAAAAATAAAATTTCTATTAATTATTATTAGTTTACTATCGGTTCACTTTCAATTAACTCAAAAAATTAGTTTTCTATTAGTTTACTATCAGTTCACTTTTAGTTTACTAACATATGTTTACTATTAATTTACTATCGGTATTATAAACATGTATGAAATTAGTTTCAATTTATTTACTTAATTTACTGAAAAGAAAGTCAACAATTATTAATTAATTAATAAAACTCCTTAAAACCAAGAGCAACTTCAATTGCAATCAAACTAAAATAAATTCAATTGCCGTTATGGAAAAAATAATTTCAACAATATCGGTTTACTAAAAATAAATTTGCTAACAGATTACTTAAAAAGCCAATTTATAACATATTAAGGTAAATTATTTCTTGGTATACTATTGGTTTATTATAGGTTTACTATCGGTTCACTAAAAGATATGTTTATTAGTAGCTTACTATCAACATTATAAACATGACGAAATTCATTTCTTTGTTTACTTTTAATTTACTAAAAACAAGTTTATTATTAGTTTATTTTCGATTTACTTAAACTACAAATTTACTAACGGTTTACTAAAAAATAAGTCAGCTTACTAACAATTTATAACATGAGACCTTATTTATTTATTTAAGTTGTCTCCATATTAGATTACTTTCAAAATTCTAAAATTATAGTAATATACTTAATTTACTATCAGTATTATTAACATATATAAAATTAAATGAAATTTTTTTACTTTTAGTTTATCACCGATTTGCTTTTAATTTACTATTAGTTTACTTTCTGAACTTCAAAGCTAGTGTTAAAAAAAATGTACAAAATTTTAAAACTATCTGATTTATAAATCAAAAACTCATAATTATACTTCTAATTTCATTGTTGGAAAAATTCAAAAACAATAAAATCCACAACTAAGAAATTGATACACTGTAAGTATTAGTTTTATTACATGTGAGAAGATAACAAATAAAAAACGTTAAATTGTAAGCTTGTCATTAACTTTTAGTGCATATGAGGATGTGCTCAGATGCTTCTCTAATACTTGCAACTTCTGCAATTAAAACTCATCTTCATAATGTCCTGCAATTAAAACTCAAAATTCTTGGTCCCTTTATCCTGTATAAAAAGGACATGAAAAAAGGGTTAATTAATCAAAATTGATCATCTGATGTAATATTATGGCCAATTTTAGAAGTAGGAGGTTACCAAATTTCTTTTCCATTCCATGATAGAATCAAGTCTTGGTTTACTACTTTCCATAAGAATTAAAATTCTTAAAAGCTCTTTCTCTACGTCAGGCATAATATCTCCTTATCTTTTGTTAATTTCTTTAATATACTCCTCCAATATATATAAATTCAGCTCAACTGACCTATCAAACAATAAATTAAGCTCAAATTAAACAAATAAAAGACAAATTCAAGAAATCACATCTCTTTTGGACATTTCATCAAACAGCTCTGCCATAGTATCAATTAAACCAAACTGCCCATACATATTTGTAACTCGACATAAGTAAGACACAACGCAGTCCCAATATAACCCATTAAAGATAAATATAATTAAGCTGATGATTGAAAGATTGGGGAAATCACATGAACTGAGGAGATCAACTTCAAAAGACGGTACCGTGAAACACATAAACTAAAAATCGGCTTTTAGTGATCATGAAACGGGCTCCTTTTTTGGGCAACCACCGGCGAGCCGAGCCGGAAAAGTGAAGAAACGGGTCGGAGAAATTTTTTTTAGGAACGAACAGATGATTCGAAGAAAATTGTATTATTGAAGTTAATTAATGGCAATAGTAAGAGAAAAAAAGTTTAATTATCAAACACGCTTAACTTGGACAATATTAATGAGAGAGGAATGGCCGGGCCGTATTGTTCAAATTAAAAGACTTTTTTAGATGATTTACGGGCTTAGCTCATAATAATTAGAGATTTACGGCCCTAAGTATGAAATTGAGATTTGTTATTTCTTCTCCCCAAATTAGAATTCTAACCTATTTCATTATAATTTTTATACTTTCAAAAGTTGAAGATTACGGTTCCAAAAATCAGAGATATTGCATGTGCAGATTCTTGCGAGATTCGCGCAATCCGTTTCTCCATTCAGTCATCCGTTTCCATTTATTTCAAACTTCCCATTTTCAGTTGTTTTTCATATTTTGAATTAGGAATGGTGTCAACTAGGTCAGCTTCCAAAAATTCACCCCCTCAAAAAATGAAGAAATCAACATCTAGTCCGAGTTCTAGCAAAAGAAAAATTGAGTTTAATACAATTCCGGCGACAATGAAGAATCGTCGAAAGGCTGTGCGTGAAGATGACGACAGTGACTTCGAGGATTTTGATATCCCTCCGAAGAAGATGGATATGCCTGTTTCATATGCGGGTTTGCCTAAAAAGGTATTTAAATTTTTTGATAGGTTCGGTTATATAGTTTATAATAGAGTTTGTTGTTTGTGTTTGTTTCGGTTTAGTAGGTGTTTGGTGTTGTTTTCAGTAATAATTGCAAAGAATTTTTGCTGTTGTTTATTGTTTCTTTTAGTTAATATATTTGACTGTGTGTATTTACTATTTTGCTATTTAAATGATTTTTATGTAGGATTGGGATCATTTCATACAACCTTCGGACCATTTTCCTATTAAGGTTACCCATCTGATCAAACCAAGATGTATAGCGAGTTTTTGTTATTCAAGACCTACGTTGAGAAGCAGTTTTTTGAAGTTTTAAGTGTATTGTCTGATTTGAAGAGTGTTGTGTGTGTGAATGATCATCACGATCATATGACGGTAAACCTCTGAATCACAACTACTCTACTAGTTATTTTTGATATGTGTTAATTAAATTTTAGTTAAAGTTTTGTTAATGTTAGTTACTGTCTGGTTAACCTTTAGTAACTATTTGGTTAACTATCTGGTTAACCATAGGTACAATTGGTTACTATCTGGTTAACCATAGGTACAATATTATTTTGTTATTTGTTTTTAATTCATGTTATATTTTTTTAGGAGGATGTTGCTGGAGATGTTTCATCCTCAGAAGCTACCCAAAGTATGCTATCCAAGAAATCTGATGACGGAGACCATGATGCTGTGGAGACACCTAAAGATGTTTTTGAATCTGGTACACCAAAGGAGGATCTTTGTTTACCGCTGCAGCTGTTAGTGAGTCACAAATTCAAATTTGTTTGGTGATGAAGGAAGTTTTTGATTTGTAATTGTTATGATCAGGTTTTCAGTTGGTTAACCAATAACAAGATGAAAAAATGCTTATGAGAATAGAAATGTTTATGAGAATAGAACGTTAATGTGTGTTTATGAGAATAAAAATGCTTATGATAATGTCTGTTGATTTCTGGTGATTCAATCTCTCTCGATCCCTTTCATTTTTTTCTCGCTCTTTGATTTTGTTAATTAACATGGAAATTGATTTGCAGTGACTATGGTGGAAATTGATTTGCAACTGCTGGTTTGATTTTTTAGTCCGCACAGCCTGCACTCTTGGTGTTTGAAGAAATGCTTATGAGAATAAAACGGTTATGTATGTAATGTTTAGGTGTTGGTTAACCAATGGTTAATATTGGGTAAACCGTTGGTTAACTTGTAATAATTATGGACAGATGAAGATTGATATAAACATTGACAGCGACGAGGAGCTTGAACCAAAACCAAAATTGAAGACTGGTAGATTGAAGAAAAACTTTGAATAGATTGTAATATAGTTGTTACTTTAGATGTTTTTGAAATTTTTGTTTGTGTTTCAAACACACTTGGATAGTTTGTGGAACACATTTTGGTACTAGTTGGTACACTCCAGTTTTTGGTACATATTTGGTTTCTATTTTGGATAATATTTGATACACGGTTGGTTCCTATTTGGTTATTCTAATATTTTGTGTTTTGTTATTGTAATTTTTTTTTATTGTTATACAATCTAGTTTATAATTTGTATTGCATTGTGATTCAAACAATATATATCACTTTTTTTTACCAGAATTAGACTATACTTGATTTTTTTTAACCTATTACATACTGGTGAAGTTGTTAGTTAGTATATACATGGTAATGGTTTGGTTGATAACTGGGTAACTAATTAACAAATTGGTTAAAAAATTATAAACACCCCGCATATATTTTTAATTAAAAACAAACATAAAGTTTTGCTAAATTTTTCTTTTATTATTTTTTATATGTCAAAAAATGGTTGAATAAAACAACCGCTAAACAATTAAGCAATGGTTATAACGGTATACCAAGCAACAACTAATAGCATACTACTCGGACCAAAAAATTGAATTATATCATATCTATAACTATTTTGGTAGACCGCGACAAGTCTTTTTATTATGTCTCTGCTGTCCACATCGGCTGCGTTGTACACTTTCATTATCCTCGACATCCAACGGCTACTGATTAGGTCTCAAATTGATATCTGATTTCTAATTTAGTATTCCAACTAGTATCTTTCCGTATACTAGATATCATCCTGCTTAACTGTTCAAAATTTGTATCCTCTTTGACAAACACTATCTTGATTTTATAATTCGAGTACCTGAAACTCTCATCTCATACTCCATTGTAGTAAGTATTTTCAATGTTGTCATTCCTACAATTAAAATCAGTTAATAAGATTAAACGGAATTGTTTGAACAAAAATCTAAATTAAAACAATATAATTTGTTAAAACTGAAAATAAACTAGGTTATTTAACAGTGTTCATCATTGAACCAGTGTTCATCATTCCAAAAACATAATCCAATTGCAGCTATAAACATTAAAGATCAAATCTGTTTTTCCAAAATTGAATTTCAAAACACAATTAAGAGCAAAAATATTACCTGATTCCGATTTGATTATCTTTGGGAGATTTGTGTGACTTTGATTCACTGATTTCTCTAAAACAAGAGGATCATTAAAGCAGAACAATTGCCGTCTCCACTAGTGGTGTCACTATTGATGGCGGGAAGAACGGCGACGCTTTCACTTCTGAGGAACGACGACGAGATGGAGAAAATGACGTCGTTGATGGGAAGAACGGCGACACTTTCACTTCTGAATATCAACAGATTTCATGGGATCAAATATTTTTCTAATTAGGAAAGATTTGTGTGAATTAAAAATTGAGAGCAATTTTAGGGGAATCTTTGATCAGAGATGTTTGTTACCTTAATCAAATGTTAATCGTATATCTCTAATTTATGAAAGTTAATTTTGCAAGAAAAAAGAAGGGAAAGATAATTATCTAAATGGAAAATCATAGGCGTATTTCTCTAATTATTTATGGTTAAGTTGTACAATTGTCAATTTTTCTCAAATTAAAATAGGTATCCAGCGTGCTGGGCCTAATTTCCTCTAATTAAAAAGCCCATTATGTCCATAACTTGGGTCCATCTGAAAACCAAAACCCTAGCTCCACTTAGCACTTTCCCACGTCCTTCTTGTTACAAAAACCCTAAACAACGCAGCAGCAGGCCAGAAACTGAAAAAGTAGGTTCCTTTCTCTCTGATTTTTTTGTTTGAAATATGATTTTTGTATGTAATGATGATTTTGATCGGAATTGTTGCAGCAGAAGATGAAGATCGTCGCTGCTTTTTTGCTCGCCGTGTTGGGAGGCAACAACAGCCCCACCGCCGATGATTTGAAGAAAATTCTAGGATCCGGTACTTTGTTTTTCTACTGTTTTATCAGTTTACCTAATTATTAAATCTAATTAGGTTTAGAGTTTTATTTAGATTAATGAAATAAATGAAATACTTGGCATTGTTTTTCTTAAGAGCAGTATGAGATTTGAATGTCTATTTTTATGCATTTTTGCTTGGCTGTTGTTCTGAAAATTAAATAGCTGAGGGTGTTTGATTTGCTTAAGAGCATTCTGATTTTATTTATATATTTGAAAGTATATCAATTACTTGTGTTTGATCTGCAGTTGGCATTGATGCCGATGAGGACAGAATTGAGTTGTTGCTGTCTCAAGTCAAAGGAAAGGACGTAACCGAGTTGATTGCTTCTGGAAGGGAGAAATTAGCTTCAGTACCTTCCGGTGGTGGTGTTGCCATGGCTACATCAGCAGCCCCTGCTGCCGGAGGCGGTGCAGCAGCCCCTGCTGCTGAGGCCAAGAAGGAAGAGAAGGTTGAGGAGAAGGAAGAGTCCGACGATGTAAGACTTTCTTTCTCATTTATAATTATTTAAGTCTTATTATTAGTTTGCTGTTTTGATTGCTTACTTGAATTTCATTTTGCTGCAGGATATGGGTTTCAGCCTCTTTGATTAAGTCTGGTATTTGATTGAATCTTTTTGTCTCTCTACTTAGCAGCCTCTTTGATTAAGTCTGGTATTTGATTGTATCTTATTGTCTTTCTACTTAGTCTTTATAAGTTAAAAGTATGACAAGTTGGTTAGTATTTTTGTCTGGAATTGAGCTTTATAATTAATTTTTGGAGCTGAGTTCAATTTGTTGTTCGACTCTGTTTCACTGCTTTTGCTTGATGTTCTCTTGTACTGGTTTGGATGAGTGGCGGTGGTGTCATTGCCTGTTGAAACTTTGAGCAATTTTATAGTTGTGCATGTCGAAATTTTACTGGAAATTTAATTTGGCCTAGATGAGATGCATATGAGTTCAATTTGCTGCTCTTCTTCTGTGCATATCAGTTCACTGATTCACTTCTATTTTTGTAGCAATTTGATAATTTTCGTTAATATCTCTTGTTAATACCAACAGTTTGCCTGAACTTTGTCAGAGTCTTAGTTATGTAAGATTGAGCTTTTGAGCTAGTTATACAAGCTTAAGGTTGAGGAGGAATGGTCTTAAATATTCACGTTTCAGCTTGAATGGTTTTCATACAACATGAACTGCAATAAGAAACATAACTGTTTGAAAGTTTATTACTATATTTTTATTTATTAAAATTGTATTCTTCAAAACAATGAAATGTATTGAATTGAGATTTGGATCTCAATATAAAGGTATTAATAGTCTTGTTTAGGCTAATTCATATTAGAGTTGGACTTGAGGTTAAAGTAGGTCTATTAATTAATTTGTGAGTTAATTTTCAGTGTTGTTTGAGCTGATTCGTGTTGTTCAATCATTCAAGACCTGTAAGTTTAACCAATTGAGATTTTTTTGTCAACTGACGGGTGGTTTTCTGAAATTTTCAATTGCATTTATGTAGCTGCATTATTATTAGGTAACTTCATTCACTTGCCATCTATAATTGCTTTTTATATAAACTAGAAGCAGCAAGTTTAATGAAGTGTCACCACCTGTTATAAACAACAAAAAGAATCAAAAATTAGAATGTGAATAGGATTCCATATTAGAAAATTATTCCCTCAGGAATTTCATCAAACACAGTTACGAAATGTCTGAAATGAGTTTGATTTAGAATGTGAATAGGAGTATAACTTTGTTTTAGTGTTGTATGATAAAATTGTCTGAAATGGAAGCTCAGATTTAGAATGATTTTTTTGTTTTTTTTTGCATTAATGGAGACAATTCTTGCAAACTTTCACCATTACTACACTGTATCAGCAACTCACTTGCGTATAACATATCCATAGAAGGAATTTAGAATAGACTTGTGTGCAAGTTGCAATGAATCATAAAGCACAACCATGTCCCGCACCCATGAATTGCTAGAGTAGTTTGTATAAAAGAACAAGTCTCATAATTATGGAAGTCTGTATTTTCACGCATGCAGGTACCTGCTTCTCGAAATTCAGCAACAGGCTTGTCAGTCACCGGTTCTTATGCCTGAAAAAGAACATAAAATGCAAAAAGATTATAAAAATTGTGCTATCCGAATGCAAACATATTATAAAAAAGACCACCTAAAGAGAAGCTTTTCAATTCTACTCGACATATCGAGAAAAGAATATTGTGAAGCCTATAGATTTAAATATTGACTATGACAAGCTCAGTTGCATATCTAGAATGAAACGTACAATCTGAAGGCTGTCTCTAGCACTACCAACTGAACTATCATTTAATAAAAGGAGTTGTAGAATGTACAATTAACTTTCTTCAAAGATTAACTCAACTTAACTGGCCATTTTTAAAAAAATTGATAGTTTTTAGTTGATAGAATGAAAAAACATGCAAGTACGAATGCCTGCCTGAAATTCTAAAGCAACATGGTCTGAAAAAATGGAATTATGCTTGGACAATTTGAATTCAACGATTTCAACGTAAGGTTACAAGAATCGAGATACAGAGAATTAAGATACTCGTGAATGAGATGTACCAGTTTTTATCTTAATCTTTGAATGACTGATGCAAAAGCTATAATTTGATTTTCAAGACTAAAGTGCAGACTGTGCAGTAGCAACAAAAAATGACCAAAAAGTTAACAGGCTTACAGCTTCATGGTAACTACTAAGAGCATCTTCAATGGTGCTCTCCATTATAAAGAGCATATTTTTGAAAATAAAGAGCATCTTTCATATAAAGAATAGAATTTTAAATTTTAGTCAAATGGACTCTTTAAAATATAGCATTTTATTATATTTTTTTAATAAAATTTAATTTATTTAACTGTTATATCTATTCTTTTTGTTGTATTTTATTTTTTATATATTTTTTGTTGAGAAAAATAATAAAAAATATTTTCAGAAAACAAAAAAAATCTATATGTTTTAAATTTGGAATTATATTAAAGAGATAAGAAATAGAGAGCGAGTTTGGCTCTACACATGTAGAGAGTCAAACTCACTCTCTATTTAAAATTTTTATTATAAAGAGTCTATTGAACCTCTATTTTAGTGCTAAACTCTTTAAAATAAGGCAAAAGATACAAAAAAACCCTCGTAGTTTTCACAAAAGTATAAATCAGCCCTTTTACTTTTTTGAGGTATAATTAAGTCCTCTTTATTTTCAAATAGAACAAATAACCCCTTCCATTCAACATCATTAGAAATACTCGTTAATGGTTGACATGTCTCTCATAATCATATAGGAAAAAAGTTCAAAAATAATTTTAATATTTAAAATATTTACAAAAAAATTGAGGGGGTAAGTGTCTCAAAAGTAAACTAAAAGGAGTTTATTTGTTCGATTTAAAAAATAATAAGGATTTAATTGTTCAATTTTAAAAACACGGGGGCTTAATTGTGCCCAGACAAAGTAAAAGGGTTGATCTGTACTTTTGAAAAAAACTCGAAGGCTTTTTTGTACCTTGTGCGTTAAAATAAAGAGTTAAACACTTTTAAAGAGCTTGTTGGAGATGCTCTTACTAGCATAAAACAAACATTTAATAACAGACTAAATCCATGACAAAGGTTGAATCTAGGGACAAGGATCATTTCACAGCAAAACGAGTTACTAACTGTTTACACCGGCTCAGAAGATTATGGGTCAGAAAATCACATGAGCTTATTAAGGGAATTAAGCCCAACTAAAAGCCTGTTTTAGATCTTTGCCAGATTAGCTTTTATTTTTATTAGGAATTTGCATTTCATTAGGAGTATTTCTATTTAGGAATATTGATTATAGTCAGATTAAGAGACTTGATTTTGTAGAGCTATATATAGCTCAGAGCTTCATTATATTTGTATTAACAAATCAATCAATCAAAAACCAAGTCCAGTGCTTCTTATACCTCAATTTCCGGATTGTTTTTAACTTAGCAGTAGTTTCGGTATTAATCTCGCGTGAGTTTCTTAACTCCCATATTATTATCATTTAGATTACGTAGTTAAGTATTTTTAACCAAAGAAGCCCTGTGAATATCTTCACAAGTTCGTTAAAGCATCAAACCTCAAACCGATCCAAACATAAATTAATCTATTCGAGTCTGGATAATTTCTAGGCGAACATCTTTTGGCGACTCCACTGGGGACATCAGTTTATGGTTAGCACAAAAGCGGACTTAAAGGATGATTCCATGCACGCTCGGTCTATACGCCGACAACAGGTGAAGCAAGATAACAGAGTGGGCGATTTTGATTCGAATATATCAAAAATCATGGCCAAGGACAAACAGCAAGTTAGTCAGTCAGGTAAAGGACCGAATCCTTCGGTCACTGACGTAAACCTCCCATCGGACAAGAATGATGATGTGACCGATGACTCTATGGACCACTCACGCCAGCTTCTTCCATCTCACCCTTCCTTATCACAGGCCGACTTCTCGGCCATGAGGGGCGAGATCGCCCAAGAAAAAAAAAGTTCGATGGTGCGACGCATCAGATGTCAGAGGTGATGAAAAATATCATGTCAGATCAGGCATCAGTCCAGAGGCAGATCCAGAATAATTTGGATGACCTCAACAAGGCAATGGAAAACTTGGCCACACTCTTTTTCGGGCAATCTATTGTCGAACAGAGTTATAGGAGGGCCGAACAAAACCAGACACCGAGTCGTTTCGGATATCCGGGTAGTTCGGCCGAACAGATGCAACCGCCCAGTTAGTTGGGTATACTTACGGGCCAGTCAAACTCTTGACTAGACCAGAAGTCGAATCGGCCGGTAGGGCCGATCACTTGGGGGCAAGTACATCAGCTCCTCAAGGGGTTGCATCCGGGGCCAACACCCAGGAGGTAAATATGGGCGAACGTCTGGCCACAGAAAGAGGCGAGCCGAACATATATGATCCGGGGCAACTCTTGAATATGCTGGAAAAACTCGGAGTAGACTTGAAGCCGATGCCTCGTCCTTGTGTATGAAGCCTTATCCAGATTGGATTGACAAACTGTACACTTTCTCAACATGACTCTCATTAACTGCTTCTTCCACATTAGCATAGCTAGATCCATTAAGACCCGCATCATGACAGATTTCTTCAGGGAGATTAAGAATCTCATGGTTTTCCACAATACTTCCTTCGTGAATCTCAGTATCTTGGGCACAATTAGCATCATCAGGCTTATCAGTCAGTTCCGCCATGGAAACCTGCTTCTTCTGGCTCCTCTTCTCGCCATTTTCAGCACCAGCATACGTTAGAGAGAAAACTGTTTTCTAACTTGCGCCGAGAGGTTAAGGAGAGAAAAAAAATTACTATTCTTTTAAAAACACTAACGGAATACAAATTTCCGTTAGTGTTTTCTTTGCTTTTTTAGCCATGGCTAGTTGGCTACTTCTTTTTGGAAGTGACGGTGCTTTTTCCAAATTTATAAGATGTGAGGGAGATAAAACCCTAACCAAGATTCTAGGAAAATTGTATGCTTATGTTGTTCTAGTCCCCATTTAACCATTGGATCATTCATCCAACGGTATAAATGAATGTTTACTTTAGGAAACAAAATCCTAAATACCCATAAAAAGCACTTAGATTACAGATAGGGTTATCATTACCGTAAATCCTCACCTTTAGCGTCGCATCATAACCTTTCCAATCTTTTCATGTTATACCCAATGGCGATTTCCGGCTATTCGACTCATACATGGCAAAACAGAGCGCCATGTCACTGCCAGCTAGGGGTGTTCAAATTCAGTTTGGTTGGGTTATGAGCTTATAACCACCCAAACTGAATTTCTAATATTATCTTGGGTTATAACCCAAATAATTTGGGTTATGTTAGTTTAGTTATTCAAAACCAACATGGGTTATATGGGTTATTTAACTTACTTTTTTTTGCTTTTTATCACTTTAGATGAAAAATTTAGAACCCAAATTTCAATCTGATTTTTTTTTTTAAATAATAAAAAAAAAATTCCAGAAAAAAAAATATTTTCAGAAAAAAATTTAAATTTTTTTTTTTCAGAAAAAATATATAAAAAAATTTTCCAGAATTTTTTAAAAAAAAAAATTATTTCCAGAAAAAAAAAATTTCAGGAAAAAATTTTAAAATTTTTTTTTCCAGAAAAAATATATTTTGATAAAATTTTAAAAAAAATTATTTTTTTTTAAAAAATTTTCCAGAATTTTTTTTTTAAAATATTGTTCCAAAAATATTTATTTCCAGAAAAAAATATTAAAAAATAATTTTTTTTGAAAAAACTTGGTGAATCAATCAATAAATGTATATGCACTTTAAATAATATATAACTCAAACAAACCCAAATAAACCAAGAAACTCTTTTAGTTGGGTTATAAAATTTCAATAACCCAATGGTTTATGATTAAAATGAATATAGTGGTTTGTGTTGGTTTCACATGATTGGTTTGGGTGGGTTATGTAAATTTTGTACACCCCTACTGCCAGCATGTCAAACCCCCAAAACGACGCCGTTGCATCCAAAACTCAAGCAAATCATAACTCGCCCATTTTGAATGGAACAACACTGTTTTCATTGATCGAAAACGCCGTCATTCCTTTACATGAAATTAGATTAATAATAATGCCAAATATAACTTGAGAGCAAAACCATATAAACTAATTAATCAATAATCCGCATCAATTATCTACGGAAACTAAGTAAAAGATGTCATAATATTTGGCGGCTAAATTAATCTTCCATTCCAGTCTTCTTTTTGAGCATAGCAATGAACTCATCTCTCTCAGTTGGGGACATTCCTGCTGTTGAACAATCTCCTACTCCCCATTCTGCACCTCTTAAGCAGTATTTGTCTTGTGTTTCTTGACGATTCCTGAAAGTTTCCATACATTTTACACTTTTTCATATCAACCGACGCATTTTATAAATATAGAGTTTAAGGTTTTAAAAGCGTGTTTAAAAAATAAAACTAACTACCAAAATGTAGAACTCGAAAAGTTTCCAAGCAACATAGGCGCTTGATCCTAATTCATGCATTATAAATTTCACTCTTAGCTTAAACATGCATCAAGTTTTGGTTTTATCTACGGAAGAAATAAAAGTAAGTGGGAATGAAATTACTTTTCTTTGTTATTCTTGGATCGCTCTAGTAGTTCTTTAAGTATGGGAGACGATTTGAATCTTGCATCATTTTCTGCATACTTCTTCTGGTTTTCTTCTGCATCAACATTTACATTCCAAAATTTACTTCTTTTACATGCATAAATTCAGCACAATTAAAACAAGAAAAGATAAATATTGTTAAATAATTGAGAAAAGATGAAACCATTGATCTTGGCGAGAAAGTCGATCTTAGGAAGCTCTGGACCAGGAACTGATTCTAACCCAGAAAAACCAGACATAATTCCAGCGCTAGCTGCAAAAAGAAATTAAAGCAAATGATAATTAAGTACAATGAGATTATAATACATAGTATAATAGATAATCTTGAGGATTAATTAACCTGGAGTGGCAGAGAGAAGCAAAGAAACAGAAGCAGCAAAAGGAAGAGATTTATAAATGACAAATTTGAAAGAATTTGAAATACTCTTGGGTTTGAACTGATTAGAACCAGTTTGGAATTTGATTTCAGGGATTTGTATGGTTGATGAAATCACAGAGGGAGGTTTGATTTGGAAGAGAGTGTTCATTTCTTTGCTTTTTCTCTTCTCTCTTCTCTTTGCTGATGATGTTTTGAGGGACACAGATATAAGATAGGAAAGCGAGGGAAAACTAACGGTCCATATTCATCCACTGAAACTCAATCTGCTGTCAGTATGCCATTGGCTCCTCTTGTTGGTTAGGATAGGACAGCATGTATATGAATACTTATTTTTCAGTTTCATCCCATTTCTGTGATTAAATTAGCTCCGAGTTAGCTGTGTTAGTGAACACTAAAAAATTATGGATAAAAAAGTGCATAAATTTCCCTCTAAGTACAAAATGAAGAGGGCTTATAGAAATTCAGTCAATTCGATATGGATAAGTGAAGCACAATCTTTGGCACTAGACTTTCATTACAATCTAACCTAGTTAAAGTTTGGAATCATCCTTCAAGCATAGCCTTAGCAGCATCAATCAGTAATGGCCTAATATCATTAGAAGCTCGACCGAGCACCGTGTAGCCTTCCTTGTCTTCCACATCCACATCTGCTCCATGCCTTATAAGGAGGAGAGCAACCTATCCACAAAATAAACAACTCTTATCATTTATTGGATCACCATTTATATCAAATGATTAACTAAATTAAATCAACTCCGAAAATCAATTGGCAAAGTCACCGTTAATTAGACAAACCCAAAGCTGCTGCCAGCAGTTTCCATAAATTTTATCACCCTTTTCGTCTCCTATATTCTCTCAAGAAAAGGGCATGAATCAACCGATGATTATAACCTAAAAACTATTTATTTATGTTGGCTCGCAGAGACACTCATATCTCTGAAATTAAAAATTTAACTTGAATTTCATAAAGGCTACAATTTAAAATCACATATAAGTAACTGATTTCTCTTCTGAAGTAAGTTACCTTTGTTATGTTTTCTAATTTACAAATTTTACAATCTTCAAAAAACAGTAAAGTCTAGTGATTAACCAATTACTAATTTAATAAAGACTCGAATGCAAAGGTGTAAAACGATCGAGGATGATCAATTTAAACTACAGAAACCGAAAAGAAACGCAAGAAAAAAAAAGTCGAAAGATTTAATGACAGAGGGAGTTGCCAGATAGAAAACAAGTAGCTGCACTAAAAAGTATTCAGACCAAAAACCAATTTACCTCTTTATCATGACAAATGACAGCAACCATCAAAGGAGTTTGACCAATTTTATCTAGCGCATCAACCTCAGCTCCTTCCTCAATTAAAAGCTCACAAAATTGACCGTTCCCTGTGCTAGCAGCCCGATGTAATGGGGTAACACCAACCTGAAAATCAAAGCTTTATATTACACATCACATATAACAAATTACAAGATAAAAGGAGAATCATAATAATAAGTCAAGTTACAAACCTTATCCATGGAATTAATATCCGCGCCATGCGATATCAAGACTTGAGCAATTTCCAATCTCCCTTTGCTAGCAGCATAATGAAGAGCAGTGCGACCAGCGCCCGTTTTCGCATTCACATCAGCTCCTATAATTCCACAATCGCTACCGAAATCAGCTAATAAAAATACACTTCTAGTTTTCCACAAATTAAATGGTGATAAAGCAATTATAATCATACCTTTAGCTAACAAAATCTCAACAATTTCAAGATTACCAATGCTGGTTGCAGAGTGAAGCGGAGTCCACCCTTCTTCATCTTTTTTACTTACTACACTTTTTGATTCATCATCGACACCATCTAACAGTACTTTTACCACCTATAAACAAACAAACAAAAAATCAAACTAAAAGCAGAACATAATCAAAACAAAATGTATACTTATTTATAGAGAAGACTGTTGATTGGGTTAACCTCGAGTTGACCGAAAGATGCGGCGACGTGGAGTAAGGAGCGAGCGTCGTCGTTTTGAAGGGAGAGAAGATATTTGGTAAGGTTTTGTGGTGAGAGTGATTTGAACAGTGAAGAATCGCCGGTCTCTGCTGCTTTGAAGAGGTCTTCGTCTTTGATTTGGAGGTTAATTTGTTCAATTGAATCGATCTCCATGATTTTACTGGTATTAGGGTTTCTGAATTCTATTGTCAAGTAATTTTCAGGAGGTTTATGATTACTACGACTGTGAATACCTTAGCTGCACTGCATTTCTTTACAAGAAAAGTATCAAACCATTTTGGGAGAAGGTGCAAAAAGGACCCTGATGTTGCCACCTGAGATTAAATATGACCTTAGTGATTGTTGAGGCTCAAAAATGACCTCAATGCTACCAAAATCTTAAATTCATGCTCCTCGTTTAGACGGGGTTAAATTGAAACGGTAGGATGCAAATTAAATGACCAACTATCTGTGCTGATATGGAAAGAAACAGTCACCTTTCTTCTAAAATTCAAAATCAAAAACCCCAAGGCGTAGATGAGTTGGTAAGGCGCTTTTCTAATTTAAGTGAGGCCGCGGGTTCGAACCGTACTCATGTATGCAGCCGTTTAAAACTTGGGGTTAGAGCTTTGCCTCCCGTAAGGGACCTACCCGGCTCGAGTAGAGATTAGTCTGAATATAAAAGGCTTAAAGGTGCCGTTTAATAGTTGAAATCCGTTCAGGACACCTCATGATCATATAAAAAAAATTCAAAATCAAGAAACCAAGAAATTAAATGTCTTCAAACCCAAGTAGCCTCTTCAATGGCCGAAGAACCAACAGTTCGATCCCTTCTCTCTCGACTAATGGGATCCATTTTTCAACTTCGATTAATAGCTCCTCCATGCTTCAGCGAAGGAAACGACGGCGTTTTCGAACACGCACATAGATTGGTAGGAATTACCGGAACCTCATTTACCAGGGATACAAAAAGAGGAAGTGAAAGTTGAAATTGAAGAAGCATGTTTTGCAGATTAGCGATGATAGACGTAAATAAAAAGAAGAGAAGAATGGCACGTGGCATAGAGTTGAGGGATCAAATAGAAAATCTTTGAGGAGGTTTAAATTTCCTGATGGTTAAAGCTAATATAGAAAATGGGGATTTGACTGCTATTATGCCTGATTAAGTAGAGATGAAGAAATCTGATGTTAAAGCTATTGATATTGAGATTTCTGGTTAAAGTCATTCATCAATGAATGGCACTTGTTGTAACATTGATACCGATGTTGAATCTTTGGTACCAATTGTCGTGACCGGTTCGTGACCGGATTGGTATGCGCAGCGGAATCGAAACCATTGGTAGGTATTTAATAATGGATTTGATCAACAAATAACAATATAGCAAAATAATAAATAACACAAGAGATTTACGTGGTTCTGCTTTAAAGCGTACATCCACGGGCGAAAGATTCGAGCCATCCACTAATCATCAAAAGGAGTACAAAATTGGTGGAGAATCACCAAATAGAGAACATTTCTAGTAAATATGCCATTAGAAGAAAAACCCACAAAGTGTTTCTCTCTCTACAAGAAGTACCCAAAAGGGTAAGAATTAACTTATATTCCTCACATCACACACACCCCCTTTTCCCCTTATTCACATCAATGTCTACATTGTGTGTTCGGTTTGGTGTCTTCTAAAAGGTGAATAAGGTAGTATATATATAGTGAATAAATAGTCTATATGACATTAAGAATATTAATCCTAATTGGATTTATTCTTCCTAGTTAGCCAATGATAACAAAGTTATCATTCTCCCAAACACTTCATTAATAGAGTCCTAATACAAATAGGAATTAGAATTCTAGGCATATTCCAACAACACTCTATGTAACCAAAATAAATAAATAAATGGTTGTTTTTTATTATAGTATATTGGCATCAAAATCAAACTGTGCAATAAGAAGATGTGGGTACTGTAAGATGAACGACTTCCATCTTTTTCTTTTAAAAATAGCCAACATGAGCTCGTCTCACCACCCTGACTCTTTTTATTAATTTTCTCTTCATAATCGAAACTCGAAAGAGTTGTAAGCAGTACTGCTTCTTCTACTAGCTAGGAGAAGGAAAGAATTGTTTACTTTAACCTTTTTTTATAAATACCTGATCTAAATTGAAGTTATTGTAAAACTACCAAAATAACAACAATGCAAAACTTAAATCTAAATAAATGGTTACAACTTAAAAATGTGCAGCATGCACAACATAGCCCAATAAATATGATTTGGTTGTGTAGGCAGCAGCTTAGATTGTGAGGTTCTTTTAGATGGGTGATGATGAGTTAAAGAAACAGAGTTTCACAAGCACAAACTCTTATCCTACAATGGTCAAAACTAAACTTCAGCTTTCAGCATTATCATTACCAGAAAAAGTATTTTAAAATGCATTTAATGACTTTGTTTTATTCACTCCCACTTCATATCATGTATAGGTATGAAGGATAACAAGCAAATCGCTCTTATATTTGCTCATATGGATGAATGGTTGGCTGACTTTAAATCCGAGTTTCTTTTGAAGTGAAGCTACGTTGTTTTTAAGAATAAGCTATGTTTTCATAGTAGACAAGTTACACTATTTCGTCTCCTCCTCAGTGAATAAGGACTCAATTAAAGGCTTATTCCACCTCCGTCGATCACTACTCAAGAGGTCTGACCCTGTAAAAACATTACTCGGCAATATTGTTTCGGACTGAATCACAAAGGGAGCCTCTATTGGCAGCCACGACGCACCTTTAATAGGAACATAATTCCCACTTCTAATTTGCCAACGAGCGCCTAGCCTAAGAACGTGCGTTCCTTGAATGGGACTACGCCACGCCCAAGAGCTATTCGAATGGCTCACATCATCCATAAAAGAGCAATGATTTCCCTTTAACACTCTAGCCAACATAGAATTTGGATTGGATAATATCCGCCACCCTTGTTTTACGAGCAAAGCAAAATTGAAGTGCTCTAAATCTCTAAAACCAAGCCCTCCTGCTTCCTTAGGAAGGCACATCTTTCGCCATGAAACCCAATGCAACTTTCTTTCTGTATTTTTCCTTCCCCGCCAAAAGTTTGAAATGGTCTTGTTAATATCCTTATGAATACTCTTAGGAAGCATAAAACAAGACATCGAAAAAATCGGAACGGCTATCGCTACACTCTTTATCAAAACTTCTCTTCCTCCGTGAGATAGTAAACTACCTTTCCAATTTGCCACTTTTTGCTTCACTTTCAAGCTAATTTCTTTAAATGTTTCAACTTTAGACTTCGAAACAAAATCCGGAATACCAAGGTATTTGTCTTTGCTTCCAATTCTAGTAAACACTTAAAAGAGCTGCTAGTTGAGTACAAACTGTACTTGGGGTATTACGACGGAACAATAGTGAAGATTTGTTTAAATTTACTTCCTGCCCCGACGCCGCTGAGTAGAGCTGCAAAATGTTGCGGACCCTATTTGCTTGTTGAACCGAAGCTTGAAAGAAGAGGAGCGAATCATCCGCAAATAAAAGATGGGAGACAGTGGCGCTTCGTCTAGAATTACTGACTCCATCAATGAGCCCTCTAGCTTCCGCATTGCTCAATAAAGAAGAGAAACATTTTGCACAAACAAAAAAGGAGAAAGGGGATTGCCTTGCCGAAGGCCTCTCAAAGGTTCAATAAAACCAAAAGAGGAACCATTAAAATACAGAAGAAATGCAACTCATGGCCTATCAACACATATAGTTGGTCGTTTGAATTCCATGTTAGAAGACTAGTGTTTCAATTTAACCCCATTTAAATGAAGGGCATGAATTTAAGATTTTGGTAACATGGAGGTCATTTTTTAGCCTCAACAATCATTAAGGTCATATTTGATCTCAAGTGGCAACATTAGGATCATTTTTGCACCTTCTCCCAACCAATTTTAATTTGGGATGTTTTTAAATAAAATTAAAAATAAAATTTTTAATAAAAATTAGCCACCATTTTATAACTTGGCCTGATACGTATTAGAGTTACTTTTTTATTTTTACGCTTTGAATTTTTATTCCAAAATTCGGTTTCAACGTGTTTCTTAAAACAAGACTTAAAATATATTAAATGGTGTTTAAAGATATAGGTTACAACCGTTTTTAAAAATACAGTTTTTTTTAAAAAAAAAATTTACAAACGCAGTTTATATTTGTTCTAAAAATAATTTTGATAACTTTTTTATAAAATTCCTTTTAACAGTTTTAAATAATTTTTAGAAAAAATTGTAAAAGAATATTTTTATATAATTTAGAAAATATGGACAAATAGTAAAATTAAATAGTAAAAAATAAAACTTCAAAAACTACAACACTTTTTACAAATAAAGTTGATAATAGAGTATTTTAACAAATTTTCTTTTCATTTTGAGTTTTTAGGGTTAACTGCTATTAATTTATGATTAGAAAATTATTTTATTCCGAAAATTTATTATTTCCTTCCAACTTTTTAATGTTAAATTAAAATCATAAATTTCAATAAAATTAATTAAATATTAAAGAAAATAATAGTTTTTATAATTTAAAACTTACAATTATATTAAAATATAATAATTAACATTTTCTTTGGTACATGTTTCATGAGGTTTTTTGAACAGAATTCAAATATGAGACGACTTCTTTAAACCTTCAACATTCAGACTAATCCCCGTTCAAATACTGTAGGTCCCTTGCAGAAAACAGATGCTAAGCCCAAATTTTAAACGCCTATATACTCTCGACTTCATTTAAGTCATGAGAGCGTATCAACCCACCTGCGTTTTGGAGTTTCTAACATTTTAATTATAAACAACTTTGTCAAAACATACAAATCATAGTAAAGAGAATGTTGATGTATTTTTTCTCGATTAAAGCTAAAAGAGTTTTTGTTGAAACAATATAAAAAAGACGAAATTATTTATATCATACTATTTTTTATTTTATTAACAACTTTATATTGCTTTTCTTGTCCTTATTTTTTAAATTTTTTTTTACAAAAACTACCTTTTTTTTTTAATTTTCACAAATATCTTTTTCACTTTTCAATAATTTATTCTCTTTTTTTTTTATAGATTTTTTTTCAAGTGTTTTTTAATTTTTTTATCATGTTTTTAATGTAACTATGATGTATTATACTGTATCTATTATGTTTTTAGTGTGATTATGGTGTTTTTATAGTGTAGCAATGTTGTATATATAGTGTATTTATGGTATTTGTGTAGTGATTTTATGGTGTATACCATAAAAACACTGCAAATGTACCATAGATATACTAGAAAAACGGATCAAAGAAACACTGATACACCGAAAAACACTAGAAATACACCAAAAATACGCTTTAACGTAAATACATTATAAAAACACTGCAAATACACGATAAATCAATTGTTTTTTACAAAATCAGTAACAATAAAATAAATAAACAAATCTATGAATAAGAGAAAGACAAAATAATTATATGAATAATAGAACAGTTTTATAAACAAAAAAATCATAAATATACAATAATTAATTTACAAAATGTTTAAATCATTACAAAAACCTGAAAATTACAAAAAATCTAAAAACGATGTCGAGAAATCCATAGTGCGAACGGAAGTGACGAACGGAAAAGCGATCGAAAGAACAAAAAATCCATATGAAGTAAACGAACGGAAAAGCGAACGGAAGAGACAAACGGAAAAACAACCGGAAGAAAAAAACAGAAAATAAGAAGAACACAAAAGAGAATTTTGAGAGAAAGAGAGAAAAAAGAGAGTGTCTATGTAAAATTTTGGCAAAATCCATGCGGAAGCCCCTGTACTTTATCTGTTTTGTTCGAGAGGTCCCTGTGCCAAAGTTTGTCGCGCTGAACTCCCTGTACTTGTCATTTTTGCCATATGGAGGCCCTTTTGTGGATGGAATTTGGCAAGTGCATCTCACTTGCCGTTAACTATTAAAACTGCCGTTAATTTTTAAATTAAAAATTATATAATGCCACATCAAATTGCCACATCCCCATTCCCTTTAAATGAAATAAGAAAATTTGAGGGAGTAAATTGATATTTTACCATCTTCTCCAATTGCCATGAATTAAAGCGTAGTACTAATTAAAAAAAGATATATTAAGAAAAATCAGAGGCAATTAGTGACCCACTAATCTCCAATTCTTCACAACTTCTCCCACGTGCATCAATGGCTGGAAAATTTGAGGTAGCAAATTGCCACATCACTTTTCCTTTTAAAATCTCTTCCTCTAATTTTTGGAACCCTAATTTGTTCAATAATCCTTTTATCTTCTCTTACCTCCGCCGCCGCCTGTCCTTTCTTACTGATCCATCGTCGCCTGCCGGTTAAACAAGCATCATCATCGGCAGTTTTCAACTCCCGCAGAAGCGACGAACGGCGAAGCAACGTCGACGAACAATGGAACAAACAGCAGAAACGGTTCATCGTGAAAAAAGGAGGAAAAAGGCGGAAGTAGTACGAACGGTTGGCATCGGCTATTTATTTTGATTCACTGATAATTGTTAAGTTTTTGTACTGTTTAATTTGTTTAAATTTAGTTTGTTTAGAAAAAATGATGCCAAATGGAAACAACAATGGTCTTGTTTGAATTTCTTTAATTTTTCTGCTGTTGGATTTGTTTAATTTGTTTGTGCTTGAAACAAAAAGGGAATGAAGAAGAAGGCCGAAGTTGGTGGCTTCTAATGGTAGAGGCAGTGACTTATGTTCACATATGAGCAGTGTTTTAAAAACCGAACCGGTGACAGAACCGGTATAGTCACCGATTCACGGTTTAACCGGTTCAACCGGTTCCATTACCGGTTCAACCGGTTACATTAAGAAAGCAAGCAGGCTGCTGCTATCGTGTTACATCTCATCCGCCTGTCAAATTTTTTCATAACTGTCATCCACTATTAAGCTTTAATTTCTCATTTTGCTTTTCCATATTCCCAATACACATTCAAATTTTAATTTCTATTTTTTTCTTTCCCAAGACACCTTACTTTTCCTATGTAAACCCACTAACTCTCATTTTCTTCTTCTTTCTTAACCTTCCGTTCTCTCTTTCTTTCTATTTTTACTAATTTTCTCTCAAATCTACAAGCAATTATAATACACTAAAGGAAAAGAAGTTAAAATGAAGCAGAAAACTCCATTTAATGATAGCTTTCCATCATTCAACTTCATCTTCATTTGTTTTCTCCATTTTTTTTTTAAAATCGTAACCATGCGGATGCCACAAATTCTGATATAGCATTATTACTCTCAATAAATCCATTTCAATTAACCTTCTCAAAACCTCAATCTCTTTTTATAATTGCATACTTTCTTTAGAATTGTGTTTCTATTTTCTTTATCTAATTTTTCATTCTGACTATAAAAACTCAATTTTATATTTGATCAAAAAGAAACTCAGATTTGTCACCATATGGTTAATTGGTGTTGAACCGGACGGTTTTTCCGGTTCAATTCGTTCAATTATATCCCGGTTTTACGGTTTTTACCGGTTCAAAACGGTTGAACCGTAAATCCGGTTTTTAAGAAATAAAAAACCGGACTGAACTCCGGTTACCGGTCGAACCGGCCGGTCCGATCCGGTTTTTAAAACACTGCATATGAGGATTAGCTTAATTATACTTTAATTAGGTTTAGTTAGATTAATTAGAAAAAAATAGCAAAACTGATCCTTCATTCAATTTTTGTCTCTACTTTTTGTTATGGCCCGCCATATATCATATGATTAGGATCCATGTGCTGACGTGGCTACAAAAATAGTTTGATTATTTATTTGTACTCTCTTTAACGGCAAGTGAGATACACTTGCCAAATTCCGTCCACAAAAGGGCCTCCATATGGCAAAAATGACAAGTATAGGGAGTTCAGCGCGACAAACTTTGACATAGGGATCTCTCGAACAAAAGAGATAAAGTACAGGGGTCTTTCCATGGATTTTGCCTAAAATTTTATATTAAAATGAGATAAGCCTTCTACATATAGTAGGTATTTTTGTAAATATGTTTTGTTATTAGTGTAAAGTGATTTTTTTTTAAAAGATGGATAAATTTATGAACAAAGAATCAATTCACCCCTTCAACTTGGCACGAGATATCAAATGAGCCACTTTGAACGTTTTCGGGTCAATGAGAACCGCAACTTGCGTTTTTCGCTCAAAATTTACTCCTCTAACATAAAAACACTCCAAAAAAAGAGTGAGGTCGCTAATTAAACTAATTAATTCTTATTAATCACAATTACAATCTTAATTCAACACAATTAAAATTCTAATCAAACCTAATTAGTCTAATTATTTTATTTAAACACTTAAATACAAGTTATGGCCTGGTTAGTTTGACCAAAAACCCTCCAAAATAACTATTTTGATATTTGTTGACAAAAATGCCAACTCATAATACTCGGTAAGTACGAGATCGATCCCACGAAGATAGTGGTTGAGCGAGAATGAATTTTCTTTTGACTCCTGATTCGTCTAGCGATAGGAAGGCAATTGTTTGATTATCAAAAGAGCAAAGGGACTAAATTGAACAACAATTAAACTAGAATTAAAGACTAACTTATGCAAAGATTAATTAAAACGGATTAACAATAGATAAAAAGCGCCTACGGGCTGCTAATCAAGCTAAAGCAATTTCTAGAAGGGTAGGTCAGGTGTACTGGTATTGGCTCGGGTCAAGTCATATTAAAATATCCAAATCCGCTTTCTCAAGCCGGAAGAAGAAGAATCGACAATTGATTGATAAGTCAAAATTCAACTCACTCTCGCACAATTGGATGTCGACTACACCAATCAATCCGATTAATCTGCAAACTCATATAACCGCTAAATCCCTAAATCACTCTCGTGCATCTAGGTCTTAAGCTTATGCTTAACTAGGTCTATCCGATTAGTTTAACTCTCGCCCTCACTAATCGAATACTAATTAAAGATTAAATGATCAAATCAATCTAGGCAATAAGATTAATAAGCACAACAAACTCTAACCCATACAACCCTAACCAATCATCTAGCAATCACAATAAAGCAATCACAACAACCCCTAGACTAGGATTTTAGCTACTCATAATGAAACTTAAAGCAATAACTAAGCAATAACTAATTAACATAACTAAAGTGAAGATGATTATCTTAAAGAGAAATGAAGAGCAATCAAACATAAATAAAATAATGAAGACCCATTAATAATACTTGTATTCAAAGGGATTTTAATACCCAAAATCTAAAATCTGGAAATAAACACCAAGAACACCAAGAACACCAAGAACATTCAAATCTCTACTCTATTTTTTTAGAAGAACAAAAAGGAATAACTACTACTTGATTGATTGTTGTTTACAAAAGTGAATCATTAAAAATGACCTAAAAGATAAGGTGACTTATATAGCCAAGACAAATAAGGAAAGTAGAGACATCCTAGTACAAGAGTGTTGGGTTAAAAGAGGAAATTGGTCAAGTAACGCTCTATTTTCAAAATAAATTTCGTTTCAGAATTTAACTCATGTCTTGATCGAGAAGCTCATTTAAAACATGCTTCTCGATCAAGGCCATTCTTTGGAGAGCCTTCGTGCAAAATGTTCCTTCATGTCTTGATCGAGAAGCTCTTCTGACTTATGCTTCTCGATCAAGAGATGTGTTAAATTACACATGTCTCTTTTGCTTATCAGCTTTTCTTCCAAGACATGCTCTAAAACTTGTTTTCTCTTTAACTCTTTACTCTTATTTCCAACATAGCTAATTCTTTGAATCTTCACTCTTTTTAGCCCAAATAGTTCCGCAAACGCTCCGTATCATCTGAAACGCTAACACACGTTATATGGTATAAAAACACCTACAAACACATGCTAAAACATGATAAAGCGATGAAAAAACTATCTAAATACTAGGAGTATTTCACTCCTATCAATTTATTTATGCCAAATTGATGGGGAGAATTGATTATTTGGTCTCATTTATATATTCGAAGAGTTGTTAAAATTTTATTTTATAATTCATTTTTTCGCAACAATTGAACTCTCTTTTCATATCTGATATGGCTAGTTGTTAGTGAGTCGGGACCAAAACCAACATGCTACAAAAATTGGGTCAAACTCCCAACATCCGAAAGAGAGCCTAGCCATCTAGGCCAGGCCTTACTTGCGTCCAAACAATTTAACTCCTTTTCTTACTACAATTTTAAATTTCAAATTTCAAATTAATTGCTAAATTTGAAAATTATAATACTTGATACTATTTTAAAAGAATATTAAAATTTATGGTTAATTGTCAATAAATTAAAAAATTTAGCATGTTTTATAATTATATCCCGTAATTTAAATCTTACTAATGTCAAATATGAACTATTAAATTTTAAAAATTCATATCCCAAATAATATTCTGATAAATAAATATCAATTTAAACACGGATAATATATATTCTTCTAACATCTATATCAATATTATTATTATTTTTTATAAAAATAATTACTACTAAATACTAATAATATGTCATTTGTTTTATTTTAAACAGTATGGTCTATGTTGTAAAGATCGAGGTATGGTGGGGCGAGATGTGGCAGTCACCCTACCTCAGGGAGAACCCTTAGATCAGTGCATCCCTAGTCTTAGTTTTGTTCCGTCCAGCATTGAAGCAAGATATATTACCTGTAAATGAAATTGGAGAAGAATGCAGAAAAGGAAAATAAAAACAAGATTTATGGGCTTTATTTACTTGGCCATTTTTGAGAGTTTGAACGATTAAAAATTTCACATGGAAAATTAATCTAAAAATTTGTTTTACAAATCTAAAAATAATCAATTATTTATTTATTTGTCATACATTTTTGTTTTTATACTAAAAACAGGATCATATATATATATATACCATTAACGTTTTGATCTCATGAATCTAGACGTCAATGGTTCGGAAAAATGCATATATGTTCCTAATATTTTTAAATGGATATATTTACGCTACTAATGTTTTTTTTTTTAAATAGTCATATATGTTCCTAACTTTGTTAAATGTGAATGTCTAAATAAACCATGTATAAACTGTATATACGCACTTCAAACCTTAGAGCATAAATGATCCTAAATCCAAATATGACACTTGTTCCTTTTATATTTGACATTTTTCCAAATTAAATACAGTTTTTAAAGATTTTTTTATATTTAATATGATCAATTTTCAAGTCTTTCAATAAATAATTATATTATGCTATCCGATAATATATATATATATATATATATATATATATATATATTATCTTTTTAGTCATAACAATACACAAATTATATATATCTTTTGATTTTTTAGGAGCTAAATTATTATTAAAAAAAACAATAGGCTAAACAATATGCCTTTTTTAACAAATTTAAAAATAACCGACCAAATAAATTGCCCACCTCTGAATATACTTTCTAGTTTTGCTATTGAACTTTAGTTTTTTTCTTTAAATCGCCGCATTAAAACGATGTCGTTTTGAATTAAATCAAAACGTCAACATTTTGATGTAGCAATTTTTAAATTGACTTAATGTCAAATCGACGCCGTTTTGGCAAAACGCTGGCACCATAAAGTTATTTTGGCCCCTTTTATTTCTAAAAATATTAACGCCGCAAACAACATCATTTTGAAGGCATGAAAAAAAAAGTTGGCAAGCAATCTCGTCACATATTCGGACTCTGCCCCTGCTATACTGGTATGTTTTTGTTAATTGACTCCGACTGGAGTTCGAACTCGAGATCTTATTAGTACTTTAAAGTATGTAAAATTATATTCAGTAAATTTTTGAAATATAATAAACATTTTTTTGATATTTAATTTATATTAAAATATAATAATTTCAAGTTAATCTACATAGCTAAATTGGTTTCTCACCGGTAAATACTAGGTAGTGCTAAAAATAGACAGCTTTTTCATTATTTGCATTATGCATAGGAAGTATAAATGAATTCCATAATTTGTAAATTCATAACGTTTGTATTTGATTTATTTTGAAATTCATTTGGAATCCTATCTTTTAATTCTAATAAATCCGTTAATAGTTTCTTCAATTTCTAATAAAATTGACAGAATTTGAAAATGAAATTGACGTTCTTTTGAAAACAACAAAATTATCCTTATTAATTAAACCAGAAAATGATAAGTAATTTATATAAAAAAAAAATGATAAGTATAAGTCAAATAAAATATATATTTTAAAAATAATGTATTTAGTTAAGTTAGAATCTAAAAACATAATTTTAATTTATTTCAATCTATTTGAAATGATTCTATACTATTCTTCTTAGAGTTATCCAATATAAAAATTTATTTTTGAATGCATTTTATTTTAAAATTTATTTAGAAATGAAAAGAACTTTAGCGTATAAAAGAACAAATAATATCGTAATGTAAACTCAATGAGAAATAAGAGAGTTGAGTCATTTCCAAAATAAATAAAAATGGAACGTACAAATTTAAAAAAATAAAATAAAATACCTATATATTAGTTGTTGTATTTCAAATGATTTTGAACATCTTTAGTAAAGATAGGTCTCGAGTTCAAACCAGTCGGGATCAATGAATCAAAAATGAAAGTCTTCTGATGACATGAGAACACAATGCATCTGTTGTATGTATGGAATGCTGAATTTAGCAACACACAGTCCTCAGATTTTATAGCACCAAAATTGCAGAAATCCCAATCCCATTATGTGCACATTTTGAGGACACTGGTCCTAGAAAACATGTTGTCATCTTTACCACATTGAATGCAAAATGTGAGCCTCATAGTTTCATACTTTGATTGATAGTAACTCAAATAAAATCAAATCAGATTCCAGTTTCAGGTTCTTTTTATACTACCTTTTTTCCTTTTTCTTGTAGAGAATAAAGATGGCAATGAGTGGAGGACTTTATATAGCAAATTCAAGGATATTGTGATTTTTTTTAAATTTTCTAAATAGATTTTTATAGTTTTTTTTTTTCAAATATCATTTTTCAAAATTCAAAGAAAAATTAAAAACTGTTTAAAGAACCTTTGCAAATTCAAAACCAGACAGCCAATTATATGTTCTAGTTTTATCCGTACTATTAAAAAAACTTGACATTTTTAAGTGATCCAAATGAATAGAAAACATCACAACTTTTAATAAGAATTATAGTTTTAGGATTATTATTTGGAAGAAAAAAAACTCTAGATAAGTAAAATATAACTTTCAACAAAATATGGAAACTAAAGTTATAACTTTTTAAATATAGTAGATGACATTAAAGAGGCCATTTAAAAAGTGCCATGTCAATGGTTGTAGGAGTTTCCTATAACTAAGGTTGGAGAAATTTTTTATTCATATATATATATTGCATAGAAGCAGAAATTAATGAAAATGAGAATAGACAAACAGAAATGTCGAAACATACATTTTCTTTTTCTAAATATAAGAAATAAAAATATAAAAAAGACATGCAAATAATATAAAAATATATTTTTTGTCAAAATAAAAAAAATATAGAGGTATGTATGAATACTTAAAATTATAAAATTTTATATATAGTAGTATTATTTATAAAAAATATATTTTCATGCAAATAAATTATGGGGTTATTTTCAAAATACTTTATTTTTAAATATATTTACAACAAATTTAGCTATCTTTTCATAATTTTCCAATCTACACTAGTAAAAAGTATATTTACAAAAATATCCGCTATAAATATAGAGAGAAAATTTATAAGTTAAAATTTTACGTAGCCACACACTTTTTCCTTTTTTTCTCTCTTTTTCTCTCAAAATTCTCTTTTTTTTATTTTCCATTTGATTTATATTTGTCTCTTTTGTTTTTTTTCCATTCGCCTCTTCCGTTTGTTTTTCCGTTTGTGCTTCCGTTCGCGCTTCCGTTCGTCTGCTTCCGATGAGTTTCTCGTCTCATCCGGTCGCTACTCCGTTCGTCTCTTCTGTTCACGCTTTTCTGTTCACGCTTTGAGTTTTCGACATCGTTTTTAGATTTTTTTTGTATTTTTTTAGGTTTTTTTTTTATAATGATTTAAATATTTTGCAGATAAATTATTGTAGATTTATATTTTTTTTATAAAATTATTCTATTATTCATATAATTATCTTGTCTTTCTCTTATTCATAGATTTGTTTATTTATTTTAATGCTACTGATTTTGTAAAGAACAAATTGATTTATGGTATATTTACAATATTTTTATTATGTATTTACATTATAGTGTATTTTTAGCGTATTTCTGGTGTTTCTCAGTCTATCTATGTTTTTATGGTGTATTTCTTTACGATGTATTTGCAATATTTATGGTGTATTTGCAATGGTTTTATGGTATACACCATAAAAACATTACAAAAATGCTATAAATATACTATATATACTGATGTTACACTATAAAAACACCATAATTACACTAAAAAAACACAATGAATACACTACAATAGACCATAGTTACACTAAAAAACAGGATATAAAAGTAAAAAGAATACAAAAAAAAGTTATAAAAAAGAGAATAAATTATCAAAAATTGAAAAAAATATTTGTGAAATTAAAAAGAAAAAAGGTATTTTCGTAAAAAAAAAGTTAGAAAAATAAAGACAAAAAAAAATTGTAAATAAAATAGAAAATAATGTACTATAGAAAATTCACTCATAAATTATTAACTATTTATGATAATTAAAAATATAAATTTAAATATAATTAATTTTTATATTTATAATAAATAATAAATACATTATAGAGAGTGTATTTTAGAGAAAAAAAAGAATTCGTGTTTTTAATAATTTGAAACGGGAGAGCTTTTGTGGCCGCAAATAGATTCCAGAGTTACTGTTTATCGATTATAACATTTGAGGTGTATTTCATTGTTAAAAAGGATTACTGTTTTTTTTTTACCGAAAAAGGTTATTGTTTGAACAAACTGAATTATAAATTTGTATGAAAAATTTATTAATATTTTTTCATTTATACTCTTTAAATACTATATGAAAATAAATAATTATTTATTTTTATTAGTTATGAAAATGACTCTGAAATATTTTATTATTTTTGAAATCCATAAATTCAAGATTTCCGTGCATCATAAACAACATTTTAAGACATTAACACCTGTAGGTGAACTTAAACACAAAATATCTCTTTTGTGACACTTGCATGGTCTAAAACTGAACACGCCATTAACACGGTATTGAAGCTTTTCCCTGCAGACTGTGTCTGAGTCAGATGGAACAAGGCCCACAAAAACAAATACATATTGAAACCAATCAATATCTTCATCTTCAATTATTGATCATACGCCTATAAAGCTAACAAACACATCTCTAAAATCTCAATCCAATTCCAATCTTTGTTCCCATGGATTTCCCATCTTCTAACGACCAACCATCCAAGACGGGCCACAAGCATCAACAAGTCTCATCCTCCGAGCTTTTCTCAAGCGCTAAGCAAGTCGCTGATGCAGCCAAATCTTCACTTAGCCACCAAAAAGTTGATCAGGGACAGGCCGCCGGTGCTGCTGCAAATCTTCTGGGTGGGGCTTCTCAATATGGCAAGCTTGAAGAGAAGAGTTATGGAAAGTATGTAGAAAAAGCTGAGGACTATCTTCGTCAGCAGTCTTCTCATTCAACCGCCGCCGCCACCACTGCTGGCCACCAGTCCGGCCCCGATACGCCCATAACTCAGTCCACGCCAACTCAATCAAGTGGTGAAGATGGCAAATCTTCTGGCGTTGGTGATTACTTCAAAATGGCTCAAGGCTTCATGAAGTGAAACTGATATAATGTCAAATGTCATGACTTTTTGTTGTTTGTTTTCCTTCTGTGTATGTTGTATCGTCTTGCATTCTAAGCTTGTGATATTTTCTTATCTTGTCTGTAACTCTCTTTAATGTACTAAAATTCTACTAATATCTTGTGTGTTTCCATCTTTTATAGCTAAATTTCTTTTTAATTTCATGTTACTTTGTAAAATTTGAGGTAACTAACGGGCATAAAAGTTACTACAAGTTATGCACATTTTAATTTCCTTCACAATTTGTAATATCCCACATAGGGATGGCAATGGAGCGGGGCGGGAGTGGAAAAGCTATCCCCATCCTCGTTCTCGTTTCTATAGAAAATCCTCATTTCCATCCTCATTTATTTAATGGAAATTAATCCATCTCCATTTCCATTCTCATGGAAATCCCCACATTTTCATATTATTTTAATATAAATATTTTAATATTTTTATTTTATTTATGAAACATTTGAAAAAAAAATATAAAAATTATTCAATATCAATATCAGAAAATTAAATTATTCCAAAAATTAATTAATCATCTAAAATATTCAGTAATTTTAAATATTAAAATAAAATAATCAAAACAAATAAAAAGTTATCCACTTCAAAAACAGGAAGAACATACTTTGCATATTAAAATACTTTTTACATAAGAATATAAATATAACAAAATAAACTCACAGCCCTTGCCGAACGCATGAATCCTAGCCGGACAGAGCAAGCCGCACTGCAACAACTCTTTCAACACCGAACTCCCCGGAGCAGGCGGGTCAAACACAAATCAATTAAATTAACAACGATACGACAATAACCACGCCTAACTCTAGAATTCTAATCAACCAAACACATCGAGACAAACAACACAAGGCAAACACTCGATTAAACCAAAACACGTTGAAACACGAAAATTAAGTACAACAATAAAATTGCCAAACTTAAAGGATTTCTGAATCTTGACTACGCTCAGGTTCAAAATCATCATTCCAAAATTAAAAAAACTTTAATTTATAAAACAATTTTTTTCTAGGGCGTCGACACGCTCATTTCAGCTGAAACCTCGTTTCCAAGCCTAAAACTCATATTTCCGTTAACATAATAAAAGCATCTAAAAAACATAACTAAATTCAAGTTCTCAAGAAATGTACCATCTTACTTCCATTTTAAAAACGAGTTCCAACTTTAAATCGATTTCGGCATAAAGCACGAAATTCACATTTTTCATAAAAATCGCCAAAATTCACTTTCGGAGCGCGTCTAAACTCAGGGACTTATCCAAAAACTTTTTTAAAATCAATGTGATTTGTATATTGTTCCTCGACCCATCGTTATGCATCAGAGTCGGACCAACACTAGTAGAGCTATTCAGAGTATTTTTGGGGATTTAGCATATCGTGAGTTTATTTTATTGCTTTTAAATGATTTTCAAAAACCGTTATGCACTTATTAGAACGTGTTTTCCTATTGAGTGCTGTGCGCGCACCATTTATGATCTATGAGGTATATTATTGATATTGGATCTATATGTGATTAAAGTAACTCGGTTGTAGTTTCACTTTTGAAACCCGTATTGAATGAGTAACTCAGTAGAATTTAGTTCTCGAGACTCTCATTCAGAGGCGGACCCAAGTGTTAGTGGGGTCTATGGACCTACCTTTTATGAGGGAAAAGGAAACATATAAGCTTATAAATGATGATAAGAGCCTCTTAGATTCTTAGTCTTAAAATCTTGAGTTGCCACACCCATATTCATAAGTAAAATTACAATTTGACAAATGCAAAGGGATGGATTATGTAGAGCAGTAGTGCTGTAAAAAATATTCATAAGTATTAGACTTCAAATAATAATTTATATAATAGAATTTAAAATTATTTAACTAAAAAAATAATAAAGTATATGCATATGTTTTTTACTAAGAATAATAATATTCTAAAAATATCTAATTATTTCTTTCAACTATATTTGATAATTTATAAGTTAATTGATTTACATATTTTTTGTTCAATAAATCATATTGAGATATTATATAAAAAAAACAATTTGTATGCAGTTGAATATAATAATTTTCAATTTATTATTTATTTAACTTGATTTACATGTAATCAAATGAGTAAATAGTGACTGAATGACTATTTAAAAACATACAATAAAAATGATATATTTAACATAGAGGACTAACGATGTCATTATGAAATATTTTTAGGAAATTTATCGAGAATAAAACTAACAAATTTATCTTAGTATTTTAACATTTATTATATATATAGAGTTAATCTTATTAAAATACCAAACGTTTGTGGATTTTATCAATTATAGCTAAATCTTTTAAAATTGTCTGAATTAGCCAATTTTAGCATATTCGGTATTTTATAGCCGTTTATTTTAAATTGAATCAGATTTTTGCCAACTTGACATCCACATCACTGCCAAGTTAGCAAATAGCTGATATGGCAACGCCCACTCATTTAATCAAACCCATAATGACCAAACCAAATTCAAATAAAAAGTTTCTAACCAAATCACATGACAAATAAATTAATTAAACCGTAATATCTTCAAACTTTATATTTATTATAAAATTCTAAAAATTTAACCCTGCCGTAGCCAATCATCGGCCACCGCCGTCCTCCCCACTCTGGTCGGCTGCCAGAAAACACGTCTTCCCCGTCAATGGAGAAGACCTCAGATCTGTCTTCTCCATTAATGGAGAAGACATATCTGAGAATGTCTTCCCCATGAATGGAGAAGACATGCTGACCTCTCCATTCATGGAGAAGACCTGCTCGTCTTCTCCATGAATGGAGAAGACAGTAGCTCGGTTTTCTCCATTTATGGAGAAGACGAGCTCGTCTACTCCAAAATGGAGAAGACAGCAGCTCGGTCTTCTCCATAAATGGAGCAGACAGCTTGTCTTTTTCATGTCTTCTCAACAAATGGAGAAGATATGCTCAGATCTGTCTTCTCCATTAATGGAGAAAATAGATTTGAGATCTCCTCCACTGACGGAGAACATGAGTTTTCCGGTGGCCAGCCAGCCAGAGTGGGGAAGCATAGCGGAGGCCGGCGACGGCGGGACCAAAACTTTTGTAATTTTTATTTTAAAAATAAATTTATTAAATTGAAATTTATTGAAATTATTTATTTTAAAATATACATAAATTTTATATTAATTTAATTTAATGGTTGAGTCTTTGATTTTTTTGGCATGTGGTTTGGTTGGAATTTTTTTTATTTAAGTTTGGTTTAATTGGTCATCATAGATTTAATTAAATGAGTGGGCGTTGCCACATCAGTAATTTGCTGACTTGTCAGTGATGTGGATGTTAAGTTGGTAAAAATCTGGTTCGATTTAAAAAATGGCTATAAAAGATACCGAATATGCTAAAATTGGCTAATTCTGACAGTTTTAAAAGGTTTGGCTATAACTGACAAAATCTGCAAACGTTTGTTATTTTAATGCGATTAACTATATATATATATATATATATATATATATATATATGGACCCTGATAGGAGTAGAATACTCCAAGTATTTAGATAGTTTTCGCATCTATTTATCGTGCTTTAGCATACGTTTGTAAGTATTTTTGTACCTTATTACGTGTGTTGGTGTTTCAGGTAATACAGAGCGTTTACGGGACTATTTAGGCTAAAAAGAGTGAAGATTCGAAGAACTAGCGAAGTCGGGAATACGAACGATGAGTTAAAGAGAAAACAAGTTGCAAAGTATGTCTTGGAAGATAAGCTTAAAAGTAAAAGAGACATGTATATTTTAACATATGTCTCGATCGAAAAGTAGAGGCAAGAATAACTTTTCGATCAAGACATGAAGAATAGTTTTGCATGAATGGTTTTCAAAAGAGGTTCTCGATCGAGAAGTTCCCCTTTAATGAACTTCTCGATCAAGACATGGCTTAATCTCAGAAATAGAATCACTTTTGATAAGTGAGCTTTGCTTGGCCCACTTTTTCTTTTAACCCAACACTCTTGTACTAGGACATCTCTAGTTTTCTTACTTTTTTTGACTATATAAGTCACCTTATCTTTTTAGGTCATTTTATCCATCACTTTGTAAGACATCAATCAAGTAGTTATAGTTTTATTCCTTTTGTTCTTCCAATTGTGTAGAGATTTTGAATGTTGGTGTTCATCATTTTATTTCTAGATTTTGGTTCTTGATTACTCATTTAATACAAGTAGTAGTTCCATTATTGAAGTTTCATTATGTAATTATTGCTCTTAGCTTTTAACAATTACCCAAAGGTATTTAATCTCTACTTAATGCTTACTTTTTATTCTTGTTTAATTAGTTGTGTGGTGTTGATTATGTGTAGCTAAACCCCCTAGTTTAGGGGTTGCTTATGATTGCCTTGTTGTTGATTAGGTGATTAGGTTAGGATTTGGATTATGGTTTGTTGTGTTTATGGGGCCTAATGCTTAGATTGAATTGATCTCTTAATTTATGATCTTTGTATAATTAACTGAACGAGAGTTATTTAATTAGACGGACCTAGTTAAGCCCAAGATTAAGAATTATCCACGCGAGAGCGGTTTATGATTTAGGCGGTTGTTTAAGTTTGCAAAATTAATTGTAGTTGATTGGTATTGTCGAAATCTAATTATGCGAGAGCGATTTAGATTTCGGTGTATTAGTTAAGTTGCGATTCTTTCAATTTTAGACTCGAGAGAGCGGAATTGATACATTTGAATAACTTGACCCAAATCAATACCTTATTCCTACCCGAATTACCTAGGAAATGCTTGGCATGATTAGTGATAGGAGTAGAAATACTCCTATTTTCTATGTCGGTTTTGGGTCTTCTAATATGCTTTTATTGCTATAATTGAGCTATTTTGGGTCTTATTGTGTGTTTTAGTATTTCAGGTTAAATACATGGAAATCAATGAGTTTTGGGTTTAATTTGAGCATTCCGAAGGTTTCCGAAGCAAAGAGACGTCGAAAACACATTTGCAAGCCTGAAAATCTGACCCCGCTGCACTAATTTACAAATATGGACCAGTTCAAGGATTCCAATGAAATTGTGTTCTTCATAAGAATTAAAGTAGACATCTTAAGCTTTCCAGAGGTTCAAGAACCAACTCATTTGGAGGTTTCTACATCGAGTTATGAAGTTTTGAAGTCAGTGGTTGTGCAGCAGAAATAGTGTCTCTTTCGAGACAAACTTTTGTGCATGTCTCGATCGAGAACCTCACCTTATCGATCGAGAAGCAAGGCAATAAATGGCAGAGAATTGTGAAATCTTGCTTCTCGATCGAGAAGCTGACTTTAATGAAGCTTCTCGATCGAGAAGTGAAGAAAACTCAGAAAAAGACCAAATTTTGAGTTTAGAGCTTTGCTTGGAACATTTCCTTATTAAGCCCAACAAAGTTTGTACTAGAATGTTTTATATTTCCTCTTTTACTTTTGCCTATATAAGGCACCTTATCCCTCAACTTTAAGGTATCACTTATTATGTAGCAACACTTTTAGTCATCTTTTAGGAGTAGAATAGCTTAGGGTTTTGTGCCTCCATAGTTTCCACCATTGTTGGTGCTTGGAAGCTTTTATTGCTTTGTAAGAACAAGATTTACCTATTGAATACAAGCTTTTATCTTTGATTCTTCATTATCTTCTTTATGATTTATTGTTCTTCATTTAAGGTAATCATTCTCACTTTTGTTATGTTAATTAATTATTGCTTAGTTGTTGCTTTAACTATAATCATGAGTAGCTAAACTCCTAGTCTAGGGATTGTTATGATTGCCATGTTTAATTGCTAGATGATTGGTTAGGGTAGTATGGGTTAGGGTTTTGTTGTGTTTATTAGTCTTAATGCCTTGATTAAGTTGGCCTCTTAATCTTTGATTAGTGTTTGATTAGTGAGGGCGAGAGTTAAACTAATTAAATAGACCTAGTTAAGCATAAGCTTAAGACCTAGATGCACGAGAGTGATTTAGGGATTTAGCGGTTGTTTGAGTTTGCGGATTAATTGGATTGATTGGTGTAGTCGACATTCAATTGCGCGAGAGTGAGTTGGATTTCGACTTATTAATCAATTTTCGGTTCTTCGACTTCCGGCTCGAGAGAGCGGATTTGGATACCTTAGAATGGCTTGACCCAAACCAATACCCGTATACCCGACCTATCTACCTAGGAATTGCTTTGGCATGATTAGCAACCCTTAGGCGCTTTTAATTATCGTTTTTAATCCGTTAATCAATTAGTTGTTGAATTGTTGTTGCTTTTAGTTTATTTATTATTGCTTGAGTTTATTTGCGTAGTATTAATCAAAACCAATCACTCGTTTGCTATCCGAATTGAATTTCAAGATCGATTTCGCTCACTTTAAACCTCTCATCCTTGTGGGTTCGACAACCCGGACTTAAAGTCCACTTTATTACGAGTTGGCATTTTTGCTAACAAGTTTTTGGCGCCGTTGCCGGGGATGAGGTTGCGTTTAATTGATTGAAAGTATTTTGAAATTCGGTCGAGTTAGCCTTATTTTCTATTTTTACTTTTCTTTAGTTAGTTTGTGTTTTCGTGAATTATGCTTGGTGTTCTTGTTTGTGGTTGCGTAGGAAATTTTGGACTTCATTGGTTTATCTTCAAATATTCTTTTTATGGCGAATTATGGTCGGAAAGGAGTAATGGCATGGAATCAAAGTTATTTGCCGTACCAAAACATTAACTACAATTGTGATATTTGTGAGAATTTTAGTCATACCGGAGATGAGTGTCCCGAACTCTATCCGGAGTGGAATGAGCATGTTGACTATGTGGGTGATCAATGGCAAGCTAGTGACCCTTATTCCGACGTGTATGATCCGGGGTGGCACAACCCTCCGAACTATGGTTGGAGAAACAATTGGGAGAACTTCAATGAAAACTTGAACTTCGATTCAAGCTATCACCCATATCAAAACCAATGTGACCTCAATTCCAATTTTGGCAATGAACCACAACAATCACATGGTTTTCAACAAGATAAAATGTTTGATGAATCTAGCAAAATCGACAAGATCATGGAGTTGTTAGATAGAATGGAGGTACAACATGAAATTCAATCTACACATCTCCATAACCTAGAGATACAAGTTACTCGGTTAGCTAGTGATTTGCAAGAGACAAACCAAGAAGGATTACTAGCCGAAATTGAAGCTCCTTCAACACAACATGCTATGGCCATAGAGTTGAAAGATGATGATTCTTTAGTAGAACATCCTCCCACAAAAGTTCACATAGAGATCGAAAGAGAAAGGTGTGAGGATGTTGAACTTGAAGCTCCGATTTCCAAGCCACTTACTTGTCCCAAGAGTGTAAATGATGAAAGTAAGGAGAAATTTGGTATTACGGTACCCTACGAGGAATTCAACAAATCCTTTGATTATAAAGATCCATTCTTAGAGGGGTTTGATTCCGAGTATGATGGAAATAATACCAAGTATATGAAGATGCTCCATACTCCTCATGTTCATTATTTTAGAGTACAAGCATACTTCATATCACATGAGCTTTATTTGAAAGAGCCAACACGGAAAAAAAGGGAGAAGATGCTACCAAGACGGCTTCCACATGTTAGGTTGTATTTTTAACAACCTTACGCAAAGAGTCTAGCTTTGGACTCTAACTAAAGCGCACTCGGGAGGCAATCCCGAGAGGTTCGATTTCTTTTCTTGTCATTTATCTTTTGTTATTTATTTTTAGTGTTTCATATATGTTATTTTGCGTTTGATTGAAAAAAGATTTGATTCTCTAACCCAAACTCATGCAATTTTCATATATGTTTTATTTCTTAGCATTAAGGGCATTGCTTAGAAATAGTGTGAGGAGGGTTGGAAAATTGAATCTCGTTTGTGTTTAGATTGTTTTAGGTTGTTTTTATGTGTTTATGCTTTTATGTGTTTATTTAGTTTAAATGTTTTAGGATGTTAGTGTTGTTTTAGGTTGGGATTTTGGTGCCTTTAATGCATGAAGCCTTTGCTTAATTTTGTAAGCATGTTATCTAAGTTGAATAAAATGTTTGAACCGTATTAATTGTCGATTTTTCGGTTAATGAATGCTTAGAATGATGCTTCTCGAGTAAACAATTTTTGGTGATGCTTGCCTAATGAAACGCCAATCGTATGACATGATTCGATAGGATTAGGGTGAACTCACTTGTGAGCAATTTTTACCCTCGATGCATGCTTGATTTAGCTTGATGCGGATTCATGATATGTATGTCATAAAATTGTGTAATTTTCAAAATTTGGGTAATGCTTGGCATAGTTGATGTAGTTTCTAGTACATGGCAAAAACACACATTTTTCATTGATTGAATATTTTGAGCCTACATTTCTTGTTGTGTTTTGTATGCTTAGTCCTAGAACTTGCTCGGTGTCCGTTCAAGATTGCATTGTTGAGTTTTTGGCAATTAGATGAGTATGGCAATTAGGATTACACATTTCTTTAAACCACTTAAAAAGCCTACCCTTTTACCCCTAGATAACACAAACTTGAGCCTAAGACCTTTCTTGTTTTTAAACCACATTTTCACACATTTAACCTTTCAAAAATTTACCTCTTTAAACACCACATTTGACTTGATTGACTTTAATGTAAGAAACACTTGATCCTAACTTGATGAAAAGAAAAAGAAAAGTGAACAAAATATCTTAGTAGAAGAGAAAGAAAATCAAAACAAAGAAAGAATAAAGAAAGTTTAGAAAAAAAAGAGAAAAAGAAAGAAAAAGAAGTTGAATGCAAAAGAATAAATAGAGGCATGGAAAAAAAAATGTTCACATTGTGCAAAATTACAAGTTAGATCAATTTGATATATTTTGTGAGTTAGTCATCAAGTTATTTGTTTAACCAAAAATTTTACCTTTCTACCTACCCTAACCCTTAGCCTCATTACAACCCAATAAAGTCCATATGATAATTGTCGGAAACCGAACTAAGTAGTGGAGTCCGGACTATGAGCAAGCCTATGGTGACTTTGCATGTGTTCTTTTACACCTTGATCTTTTGAGTGAGTGAAATCTAGAGAGGATTATTCCATTGCTTAATACTTAAGAACTATGCCATGTTTTGCCCAAGTTAGCTTGTGATAAATTTGTGTACATGTCCCGCATATGATAGCAACCTCGAGATGTAAATTGTTTTGTTAAAGTGCTTGCGTGATTGTAGTCTTAATGTCATCGGATCATGTCATTATAATTGCATTCCTCATTTGTTTGCATCACTCTTATTTGTCGGTTCTTGAAGCATTTGGTTGAGTATTCATTGGTTGAAATGCAATGTTTGATACATGTTCAAGTATGAGTTTATTAGTTAGCATGTGTTCTTAAGTAAGATTCATTTCTTGCTTGGGGACAAGCAAGGGTTTAGTGTGAGGAGGTTTGATAGGAGTAGAAATACTCCTATTTTCTATGTCGGTTTTGGGTCTTCTAATATGCTTTTATTGCTATAATTGAGCTATTTTGGGTCTTATTGTGTGTTTTAGTATTTCAGGTTAAATACATGGAAATCAATGAGTTTTGGGTTTAATTTGAGCATTCCGAAGGTTTCCGAAGCAAAGAGACGTCGAAAGCACATTTGCAAGCCTGAAAATCTGACCCCGCTGCACTAATTTACAAATATGGACCAGTTCAAGGCTTCCAATGAAATTGTGTTCTTCATAATAAATAAAGTAGATATCTTAAGCTTTCCAGAGGTTCAAGAACCAACTCATTTGGAGGTTTCTACATCGAGTTATGAAGTTTTGAAGTCAGTGGTTGTGCAGCAGAAATAGTGTCTCTTTCGAGACAAACTTTTGTGCATGTCTCGATCGAGAACCTCACCTTCTCGATCGAGAAGCAAGGCAAAAAATGGCAGAGAATTGTGAAATCTTGCTTCTCGATCGAGAAGCTGACTTTAATGAAGCTTCTCGATCGAGAAGTGAAGAAAACTCAGAAAAAGACCAAATTTTGAGTTTAGAGCTTTGCTTGGAACATTTCCTTATTAAGCCCAACAAAGTTTGTACTAGAATGTTTTATATTTCCTCTTTTACTTTTGCCTATATAAGGCACCTTATCCCTCAACTTTAAGGTATCACTTATTATGTAGCAACACTTTTAGTCATCTTTTAGGAGTAGAATAGCTTAGGGTTTTGTGCCTCCATAGTTTCCACCATTGTTGGTGCTTGGAAGCTTTTATTGCTTTGTAAGAACAAGATTTACCTATTGAATACAAGCTTTTATCTTTGATTCTTCATTATCTTCTTTATGATTTATTGTTCTTCATTTAAGGTAATCATTCTCACTTTTGTTATGTTAATTAATTATTGCTTAGTTGTTGCTTTAACTTTAATCATGAGTAGCTAAACTCCTAGTCTAGAGATTGTTATGATTGCCATGTTTAATTGCTAGATGATTGGTTAGGGTAGTATGGGTTAGGGTTTTGTTGTGTTTATTAGTCTTAATGCCTTGATTAAGTTGGCCTCTTAATCTTTGATTAGTGTTTGATTAGTGAGGGCGAGAGTTAAACTAATTAAATAGACCTAGTTAAGCATAAGCTTAAGACCTAGATGCACGAGAGTGATTTAGGGATTTAGCGGTTGTTTGAGTTTGCGGATTAATCGGATTGATTGGTGTAGTCGACATTCAATTGCGCGAGAGTGAGTTGGATTTCGACTTATTAATCAATTTTCGGTTCTTCGACTTCCGGCTCGAGAGAGCGGATTTGGATACCTTAGAATGGCTTGACCCAAACCAATACCCGTATACCCGACCTATCTACCTAGGAATTGCTTTGGCATGATTAGCAACCCTTAGGCGCTTTTAATTATCGTTTTTAATCCGTTAATCAATTAGTTGTTGAATTGTTGTTGCTTTTAGTTTATTTATTATTGCTTGAGTTTATTTGCGTAGTATTAATCAAAACCAATCACTCGTTTGCTATCCGAATTGAATTTCAAGATTGATTTCGCTCACTTTAAACCTCTCATCCTTGTGGGTTCGACAACCCGGACTTAAAGTCCACTTTATTACGAGTTGGCATTTTTGCTAACAATTAGCAACCTCTAGCCCCTTTTAATTCTTGTTTTAAACCTGTAATTGCTAGTCGTTTGTTAGTGGCTAGTTGTTTACTTATTTGGTTGTGTTTCGTAATTTTTTAAATCACTTTGAATGTTAGTTTGCTAAACGAATTGAGTATCATTTTAATTTTATTTCATCATTGCTTCTCATTCCTTGTGGTTCGATACCGATCTTTAGTCCAATTTATTACTAGTTGCGATACGGTATACTTGAGGTAAATGACCAACATACCCCATCATAAAAGATTTCTGGATCCGTCACTGCTCTCATTTGTTGTTTAAGTGTGGTCGGTGGTAATTCGGTTGAAGCTCTGCTCTCGGGACCAAGACCTTTTGAATAAATGATTGATTTGAGAATTATTTATATTGTGGTTACTCGGATTGTAGTATAGAGTTTCATATATTTTTATAATGGTTTAACATATTATTTTAAATGGTTTTAATGTTATGTTTTCACTTAATGATTAATTAAAATATTACGAACTCACTCAGTATTATCTGTCGCAGTTGGATTCAGCAGCGAGAGATTTACCAACAGATTCAATCCGTCCCTAAATCCAATTAGCGACAAATTTCATGCTTTTGACAACGGAAAAATTCGTTGCGTAAAGCATGATTTCTTGTAGGAAATTGATAAAATCAATAAGCCAAGTACAAGAGTAAATTGTATCCACAAATCCAACTCTTTTTGTCTGATGCACGACATCTCATCCATAAGCGCTTGAGATTGTCTAGTCGGTATAAAAGGTATTTCCTTGATAAATTAGATGGTAACTCCATTTTTCAAACTAAACCACCGAAATTGCCATAAGCTTAGGTGAGTTAGACTCCGCTCCGTTCACAGCCATATTTATATATTTATTAATAACATATTGGATTGAATTGAGACACCAATCTGTACACGACAATATGTTTGAAGCCTCATCATGTATATATTCACTTGTTTATGACACAAATAAGTTGATCTTCAATTTAAATTTGTTACTCTCGTCTTTGTTTCACTTTGTTATTATCACACCATTTAAGAAAGGTCAAATGACTAAAAAAGGTTAAATCTTACATGAAAGTTTTACAAAAGTGTAAACCTTTTAATTTTATCCAATTTGTCCTGAAACGCAGGATTTTATTTCAACTACGCGAGTTTACTTATGTGATGCTAATGTGTGCCACATCAGCGTTCCGTAGGCGCCACATCAGTAAAATTGCGTAGTTGAACATTATTGAAACGAAAGCCTGCGTTTCAAGACGATCCAGATAAAATTAAAATGTTTGAACTTTTGTAAAAAAATTGTCACGACCCAAAATATTGAGCCGCAACCGGCGCCAGGGAACGGGAGTGGTAGCTCCGGAACCCGTAGCAAGCCTCAAATCACAGTTAATTTTTTCTCAAATAATAAACAAATACACAACACAACAGAAGCAACTATACATAACATATATACACAAATATTTACACTAACTGTTCTGTTAACCTCGCGGGTTCTAGTTACCGTACCCTGTACGAACTGGCCTTGCCCATATATGCCAAAAGTTAGTGTATTAAAACATATCACCGACATCTGGGGCCGTGAACAAAACATATTACCCGTAGCCTATCAAAAACATATAAACATGACATAAAGTAATATGTATACTCAAAATGTACTGCTATCTAGGCTATGACTCTGTCAACGCGGGACCACTACTGCAGCACTCACAGAAGTCAGAAACTATACATACACGGCTGAATTCTGGACTTCAAAACTGGCTTATAGCTAAGTCCACACACTAAGCACCTGAAAGACATCAAAGGTGAGGGGTCAGTATTTGGGAAAATACTGAGTGAGTTTGCATTTACTAACGGTATTATTATAAAAACATAGCATCACATTTTAAAGAAACAATATTATAAAAGTAAAACATATAAACATGTATTTGATCCGTACGAAACTAATATCCTAGCATGCGACACAACTCTCGAATAATCAAATCATACTAATCCAGATAGTCCGACCCGGGAGTGCTCACACTCTACCTAGTCGATCGCGACCTATCTCTTAATCCCAAAGTGTGAGTCCAACTCACTAGATACGGGGCTCAGGTTACACAGTAACCGAGTTCTCACTCGTATCGAATTATCCAACTTCAAAATTCGTAATCATAATCAGGTCATATCATATCATGCATGTATCAATCATGTATTATATGCAAACACACTAGACTGACTCGATACTGGTGATCACACAGCCTATTGACACCCAATAGGTAGCTAGTTTCTTCGGATCGCATACTAGTTCCTCGTATATAAACTTGATAAAAACATATAATATTTAATCAAATCATATAACATGCGATGCGTATAAACAATATACATATCTATATAAAATAACTTTAATATATATAATACACGAAATTAAAGTGCAACTCACAATGACCGCTATCCAAGTAATGATGTAGTCGATCTGATAGTATGCTCTCGCTAGTCCACGTCTACTGACTCCACTACTCGCTGACACGTCTGACAAATCGTTTAACAGTTAAATATTATCCTCGTGTTTTTACACGTGTATTACTTTAAATTCTAGGGCTATATTTCATTCTTAGTGTTATTCGTGAACTCGATATTCCTTTATCGTATTCACGATATATCCAACTCTATTTCTCGTATTCGAGAAACGTATAATACCCTTAACGTTTCTCGTTATCTTTAATTATCGAAATCGTCGAGCTAAAGCTTTTCTTTTTAAATTATCGGGGTCCTTAATCTTTTTTAGGGTCTAATATTCGAAAATATTAAAATCCCGCTCAATTAGGGCTAAAAGCCCATTTTGGTCCCTATGGACCCACTGTGCGGGCGTACAAAGGCACTGTGCATCCGCACAGTGCAGTGTGCGATCGCACACCTCAGTGTGAGCGTTCGCACACTACAAGTATGTGTTCGCACACCTATGCGTCCGCACACCTGTGTGTGTGATCGCACACCACGGTGTGCGTTCGCACACACAGCCCCGAAAACGTCGTTTCCGGGCGCCCCTTCGTGCTACCACTCGCCAAACACCTCAAACACTTCATTTTCTCACAAACCCGTAACTCGATTTTTGTTAAAACGCTAAAAACGATCCGAAAATATTAAATTCTTAATTATAAACTAAAACAGCCATATATTCGAATTTTAGCATCGATTCTCGAGATATTACCTTGAAACAAAGGTTAGGATCGATAGAGCTCTCGATTCTGAAGAGATCGCCGCGAAAATCGCTCGAATCGGACGTCGAACGGAGAAACGGCGGCGAAAGGTAATCGATCGGTGGTTTTAGCTTCTGGACTCTTCCTCCTTTCCTTCTCGTGATCATTTCTTTCATATTTCAATTCTTTTATATCCTGGCTAAAAGCTTACTTTAATCCCTCTTTTCTTTTTTTTATTACAAATTATCTTTTAAACTTTTTTTTGTACGATTTAGTACATAACTAAATCGTTTAACACTTCAATTATAACTTATACGTATTATTTATATCCAATAAATAATACTAAGCTCGATATTAAAATTTTTCCGTCAAAATCTACAAATTTCCATTTTCGACATGTAGTGGCTAAATTACCATTTTAATCCCTGCACTTTATTTTGAGTTTTTTTTTGACACTTTTCCTTTTAATTCCAATTCTAACTTTAGAATTGAAATATAACCGTAATTTCCGCATAATTAATTTCCCGAAACCGACCTACTTGAAATTTATTTACTTTAATTTCTCTGAAGTCTTTCCAATATCGCCACTCTGTCGAATTCAAACTGGACACGTGATCCAATTAGCTAATTAAATATTTTGGGGTATTACAATTTTCATGAAAGATTTTATCTTTTTTGATCATTCGGCCTTTAAGAAAATATAATAGTGTTATATATTTTACAATTTTTTCCTATTTTTTTTATTATACCCTTATTTAATATATCCACTAATTTTTGTTTCTTTATATCTTCAATAGATAACAACAAATAATAGTTCATTAGTAGATTTTAAATAAAAATGATATAATAAAAATATTTTTAAAGTTTATTATTTAATAAAAATAGACAAACATTCTAGGACAAAAAATATAAAAGAAAATAAACATTTTTATTGGAACGTATGTTTTTGCAGAGGGCAATTTGTGTTCGTTATCATGATTCATTTCAACACTGCAATACGTGATGAACCGGATCACATAAAGAATTTCTCACGCGTGATGCGGTTTAGAAGTGAACACGCCATGAACACGTATTCAAGGTTTTCCCTGCAGACAGGGTCAGAAGCCACAACAGCACAGCACATCTCATTAATGAATCCATTATCAAACCAATCAAATCCACACCACACATATGTTTAATATTGATCAGACACATATAAAAGTAAACTAACATATCTTCAAACTCTCCATCCAACTCCAATCTTTGTCCCCATGGATTTCCCATCTTCTAACAACCAACCATCCAAGCCGGGCCACAAGCATCACCAAGTCTCATCCTCCGAGCTTTTCTCCAGCGCTAAGATAGTGGCTGATGCAGCCAAGTCTAGACTTAACAATGAAAAAATAGACGAGGGGAAGGCTGCTGGTGCTGCTGCCAATATTCTGGGTGCTGCTTCTCAGTACGGCAAGCTTGAAGAGAAAAGCTTCGGCAAGTATGTAGAACAAGCTGAGGATTATCTTCATAAGTATCAGTCCTCTCATTCTACCACCACCGCCGCCGCTGCTGGCCACCAGACTGGCTCAGATACTTCCACAACAACTCATTCTACATCGACTCAGTCAAGCGGTGAACATGAGAAATCTTCTGGCTCCGGCGGTGTTGGTGATTACTTCAAAATGGCTCAAGGCTTCATGAAGTAAAACTGTATATGTCAAATCTTTAATTTCTTCATGTTTGTTTTGCTTTCCTATCCGTCTGTGTATGTTTTATGACCGCCTATTTCAGTACTATGTATGTGTGTTTGTTCTGTTTAATGTACTCGAATTATAGTACTATGTGTAAGTGTATACATTTATATCTGTGACTGCGTTATTTAGTCGCGATTAGGGTGTAGTTTGTAATGCTTAATATTGAACTACCAAATTAAGTTTACATAAACTGTACATTACACTTTCTCAATTAAATTTGCGGCTTAAAATATTTTGCAATATGTAGGACAGATTTCCAAATTGTTCTGCAGTCTGTACATTGTTTGTGTGATGAATGCGACTCGTAACACACAGAGATGTGCAAGGAATTGATTATCTGATGAAGAAAATTAGATTCAGAAGCAGAAACAGGTGGTAGGAGCTTTTCCAGTTTTCCTAATATTTTCTGCATTTTCCTTTGCCTTCAACTCTTCATGTTCTCGTTCTTTCCTCGCCTTTAATCTTGCTCCTTCAGCAATCTGATTGATATCTTCCACCTCGCTGCGGAATTTTTCCAAGGCCTTGAACCTTTTCCTCTCCAGATCACCCTGCAGATCCAAGTAAATTGGGAATCATTAGTTTCTAGTATTGTATAGGAATGCACGGAAACAGAAATTTTCCAAACTGAAACAGAATACAAAGAATATATTATAAATTTAAAGATTCGACAAGTTTAGGTGCAACATAGACATTAATGAAGCAAACCTCTGATTTGTCCAGTTGATGTCTGGATTTAGTCTTCTTCTTGCTCTCCCAAGAAAGAATTCTGGCTTCCACTGCCTCATGCCTGAAATGAAATGTATATATATAACTTGGTTTAAAAATTGACTCTAATTGCTTGTGTGAAATACTTATTTTTTTTAATTATTTTAAAGCTAGTACTTCTCTTTGATCTTTGCAAGTTTAGCTGTCTCCCAAGCATCTGCTTCTGTTCCTTCGATTCCAAGTTTTGTTGAAGTCTGCCTGTCAACTTTAGCTGGTGATCTAGCAGGATAAGCTGGAACATTCCAGTCAGGTTTTGGTGCTTCAATTTCAGATGTAGCGGCAGGAAAATCCGTTTTCTTGTTTAGACCTTTAGGCTGTTTGTCATCATTTCTGCTCAATTGCTCTTCAGCAAAAGTTCGAATCTTTTTCATTGGTATATCAGGCTTATCAGAAACAGTTTGAATCTTTTTCTTAAATGAAGCAGGACCAACAATCTTGACTGGTGATTTTTCTTCTGTTGCAGAAGGTTCTGGAACTTTGCTTTCTTGATTCCTTGATAAATCTTTAGCTGATAGAGCAGTTAGTTAAAATATGCTGGAGAATTGAAAATATGAAATCATACACTGAAACATAATTTACCAGGTTCTGGTCTCGAAACTTCCTTTCTGCTCTTATTTCGGGGCAGAGAAGGTTCAGTTCTGATCTTTTTTTGTTCTTGAGTACTACTGGACTCTTCTAATGATGCAATAGCACATGCAGCTGCTGCTACAGCAGTTGCCCGTTCTATTTCATTGAAATCATAATCTTGATTCATTTTCCAAGATATCTGTCTACGGAACCAGTTTTGAGGTCTCTTCTTTTCTGCAAATCCACCATTGTAGTCCTGAGAAACGAAAAGAAAAGTAGAATATACAGAAGATTGAAGAGATTACCTTCTTTGAAAGATGGCGCTTTCTGGAGTGGAACTCTTCGTTCTCTAGCGCTGCTCAGTGCTTCTTCCCTTTGCTGTGCAGAAAATCTCACCCTGCCAGAAATAGTCAGAATTCGTAAACACAGGGTCATATGCTATGTTGCACGGAAACTTCTAGTCCGACATTTACCTGTTAGTTTGCTTGATCAATTGCTCCATTTTGTATGAACAGAAACACAGTTTTGAAATGTCAATTTCCAGAACAATTGTATTAAACCCATTGATGATGTGCTTATTTGAAGGGGAAGCTTAAGGTTTATTATATTTGGCTATAGAGTCATAGGTAGGTTAAACGTATAGGGGACAGGGACAGGGTGCAAGCAAAGTTGGATATTCTTTCTTTGCATACAAAGCCTGGTTTGTATCTTGGTGACCTATTTGTCAAGTAAAGTATACTTTTCTTTGTCTTGAGTAATATATTCTTGATTGATGCTTTATACATAAAAAAAGGTTATACTAACCTTTTCGTAATCTTTCCACAGGAAGTGGATAAGAATCTTGTTTGGAAATGTTCTTCCAATCATTGATATAGATGAAGAAAAGCTATCTTTTTTCTTGCCCGAAAGCTATCTTCCAAATGCAGAAATGAAAAACAGCAGAATAGATCATAAATAAAGAGTTTTGAAGTTTCTCAAAGTTTCATAGCGTTTTGGATAATGAAAATAAAATGTCGAAATATAGATCTCAATAAGTTTTCAAGCATACTTATTACGAAAGCAGTAGAATCTTCCAATATGAGATGTAATGTAAAGATTTAGTATAAAAGTTGTGCTATGAACATGCAGGTGCATTGAAGCCTCTTACAACGGCGAAAACTATAGAATGTGGTGCAACAACAATAGGCAAAAACGCGTTAACAAGCTTAGGATTCATGACAGGAATATCCGATGATTTTGTGAGCACTAATGGAATTCCATTCAACAATATCACATCACTAAATATATCTCTATCTTTAGGGGTCAGATGGTATTCCTCTCTCTGCACTTCCCCACTTCCAGAAGCATTTCCATCATTTTGAATTGACACATTGAAGGTAGTTGAGTTTGACATATTAATCAGTAGTACTGTAATTCCAGGCTGCATTCAAAAGATCAACATCACATAAACAGAAACGTTCATAATATAATGTTTCAGAATTTCAGAAGCATTTCCAGGAACAGAATTAAAACGCTGAAATGTAGGACTCGATAAGAAAGAAACTCTATCACTAAGCTGATAACAAGCCAAATAAAACTATATTTGAAGTGAAAGATTAGAGTACCTTTTGTTTGGAACAATGAGAATATGCTCTCAAATATGGAGACCCAACATGATTGGCAGCAAGCACATTCTTTCCCATGAGGCGATGCCACAGAAGCGCACTGGTACGATACCAACATCACGAGGAGATTAAACACAATTAAGTGAACAAAAATCAACAATCAAAATGGTAGTTTTAATGAAAGAATGTGTACAAACCCGTAATAATCAGGATTTGGGACAAAGGTTGTAGTATTGAGAAGTCCATAGTTTCCTCCTATAAGGGTCTGTCTGCAGAAAACCTTGTGATTGAAGGTTGATGTCATTCCCAATTGGTCCAAATACCAGAAGCCATCAGAAAAACTATATGAAACTTTCTTGCTTCCACTGTTATAAGCTCCACCTGATTCCCCCACCCATGCTTCAGTCCATGCCCCAAATTGCTTGACTGTTGCTGATACATTGCTATACACCTTTCTTATTTGGTCTAGGAAATACGGGTCTTGAACCTTGTTGGCAAGAGTGGGATCAGAACCTATCATTTTTACGTCAAAATCGATAAGTTTTCGTGCAATATAGCGTTACGACATATTTTAGAATCGCAAAAAAAAGGAAAGAAAGGCATACCAGCACCAAGATTATAGATATGGTGGGTTAGTCCATTGACAACATTTGGTCCTGAAACTTGAAGGAACGTCTTAAACCATTTATCGTCAAAGAAACCACCCGGACCCAACACCTTCGGCTGCGTATTCTGATTTGGGTATACTTGTTGGACAAGTTTTTTAAGAACAGTCATGTCTTTACCATACTGCTCTGCCTCCACTCTTGCAGCTACCCCATTTGAGCATAGTTCATTACCAAGTTCGTAGGAATCAATCTTGTATCCTTTCGAGACTGTGTACTTCATCAGATTGCCAGCATTTTTTGAATCCCAATCACCAAACCAAAGAGTTGAATCTTTTTGGCTTGACTTTTTCCTTCCAACAAGTGCATTCAATCCCAATGTGATTTTAGCCCTGCAGTGCAATCATTTTAGCTCGACCCGGAACGGATTCGATAAATGTATATTATATTTATACCTTGTTTGGTTAAAGAAGTGATTTAGTTGATCCCATCTGTGTGTGGTGAGGCAACCTGCAGTAAATCCAAATAAGCCTGCTTCTGATTTTTGGAAAGGCAAGCATCTTTTCGACGAATTTTGCACTTGGTATTCTACCTGATCTTGCAATGAACCTCCGATTCTTATTCTCAATGGATTGAATGCTGAAATTCCAATAAATCTATATCTTTTAGGCTCTTAAAATACGCACAAAACTCAAAATTTGTTATAAAAATTGCATGAGAAATTATTTTTTTTGCATTTTAAACATTGGAAAAGAACCATATTCAAATGAATTATGATTATTTTACATTATAGGGATAACACTAATTCTTATGAAATTGCTTTTCAATTAACATACCCTTAACAGCATTTAACAAAATCTTATTGTCCAAATCCTGTAAATTAAGATAAACACAACTTTTATCAAATGTGCAACATTTTATGCATCTAAAAAAACATGAAAAGAAAAAAAGTTTTGATTCAAATGTAAAAAAAAATTAATACCAAAGAGAAAAGACCAGAATGTCCCCAAGGACATTGGTCATAGTTACATTTAGAGGTGGGCCACCAATCCAAAGTTGCACATATAAAATCATCATAAATTGTGGCAATGGGAGCCAACCCTTTGACTGTCACTTTCACATCTGCTGCTATGCAAAATGTAAAACAAAAAAAATACCACACAGTAATCCCCACTTTAATATTTCCCATTCTCAAATATAGCAAATAAGATTCTCTACTTTGTAATGCTATGTAGCTTTTAAATTAGCTAAAATTAGACATATTTAGTCCTTAACTTTTATAAGAAGATATAACAAATAATCTAAATTTGGAAATGTTGAATTTTATATTTTGTGTGTTACTGAACCTTTTGGAACCACATGCCATAAGTCTTTAGAAAATTATAAATCAATCAAAATTTCTTGTTTGCATAAATTCAACTTAAAGTTGTTGGTGAGAGATTTAGTTGCTTAACATAATTAATTTTTGGAAATTAATTCAAACATAATATAACTAAGGATAGTAATTAGGAAAACAATGATTAATTAAGCAATATAGCTTAGAGAAATCCAGATCCTACAACTTAAAGAAACTAACAAGTGCATAACCAAAACTTAGAAGAACCAAAAGAAAAGAAAACCTAATGCCTTACAGAACGGTTATCGTCATTCAATTTGTTACATTTTGGTAAATGAACTTTAATTTTTACAACAATGAAGGTTACTACAAAAATCCATGCGAATAATTGCTTATATGACGACGACAAAGTTGGATTAGTCACGTAGTTTTCCGTCGCCAAATAAGCAATTAGTAACATAAGTTTTAATAGCAACCTCTCATCATAATAAAATAAAAACTAGATTACCAAAATATAACAAATTGAATGTCACTAGTCGTACTATAACTAGAGCTATAGCTCTGTAACCGCAATATGTACAATTGTTTTCTCTAAGCCTGATTCAGTCTAGACACAGGCAGGGGCCTTAAAATCTTTAATGGTGACAAAAACGAAGGAATGAGGAGCGACGGTGATTGGAGACGACGGATCAACAAGCCGCGGTTGCATTTCAGGAATGTCTAATGATTGAGTAAGCTGCAATGGAGTTCCATTGAGCAGCATGACATCACTTTGAATATTTGCATCTTTTGGTGTCAAATGATACTCTTCTCTTTGTTCAAATCCTGAACTAGTGTACTGATTTGGAGAATTGCTTGGGTAGAAATTGTCATCATTTACCAAAGAAACTGAGTAGCTGGTTTTGTTTGACATGTTGATCAGAAGAAGAGTCACTCCAGGCTGCAATCCATGCTGCAATCCATGCACAGATGTTAGCTATACATAGATTTTCCATATAAATTTTTTAAAATAAAATAACAAAAAAGAGTCAACATAGCCTCTGAACTTGTGACTCGGGATCAAATAACTCTTTGTCGGCCATTTTGATCAATAAAGGACAATACTCTCTATTTAAGTTAATCAAGGATAAAATTATACAATATACATAATCCAATTTAGTCCTTAATTGATTTAAAAATAAAAAATATTGTACTTAATGGATCAAAATGGATGAACATGAATTATTTGACCCCGAGTTACAAGTTTAGTTATCGGATTAACCCTTTACCCGATAAAATTATATTTTGAAATTTTGAATTTATGAAGAGAGCCGTCACTTGCTTGCTATTCACATTATACAATAGTATTGTACCTTTGTCTTGGAGCAATGTGTGTAAGCTCTAAGATATGGAGATGCATTATGAGAAGTAGCTAGTACTTGCTTTCCCATCAAGCGATGCCACAACAACGCCCTGATACCGAAACAAATCAATTCCATATCAATAAATAGTACGAAAATTTAAACGAGGAAACGAAAAACAACAAAATAATTGAAAAAGTAGTTCGACAGATGTACCCGTAATAGTCAGGATTTGGGATGAAAGTAGTGGTATTAAGGAGAGCATAATTTCCACCAACGAAGGCTTGTCTGCAGTAAACCTTATGGTTGTAAGTAGAAGTCATGCCCAATTGATCCAAGTACCAAAAGCCATCGGCAAAAGTATGGGAAACGTCCTTGCCACCGCTGTTATAAGCACCGCCAGATTCCCCAACCCAGGCTCCGGACCATGGTCCGAATTGCCTCACACTGTTCCGAACATTTTTGAATGTCTGTGCTACTTGGTCCAAGAAATAGGGGTCTTGAATCTTATCAATAAGAGTCTTGTCTACACCTGCTCCAAGGTTGTAGATATGGTGGGTGACTCCATCAACCACATTAGGTCCGATAGTCATGAGGAACGTATCGAACCATCGTTGGTCATAGAACCCGCCTGGACCCAACACTGCAGGTCTGGTATTTGGATCCGGGTACAATTGGTTTACTAATTTCCTAAGAACAACTATATCCCTCCCATAATCAACCGGATCAACCCTGGCAGACACTCCTGACCCACATAACTCATTCCCTAATTCGTACGAATCAATATTGTACCCTTTGGAAATTGTATATTTAATGAGATCACGAGCATTGTTCGAGTCCCATTTTCCGACCCAATTGATTGTTCCGTCATTCGCTTTTTTCTTTCCGATCAGAGCATTCAAGCTAAATGTCAGTTTCACTCTGCCGAAAAACCAAATTAATATCTCCAAACCGAAACTAATCACCAAAAACAACAAATAAAATAACTAACGAGCTCTAACGAGCTGTAACTCAAATAGTATAAACGTTAAATAAAAGATACCCAGTTTGGTTGAAGAATGCATTAAGTTGATCCCATCTTTCCATAGGAAGAGTGCCTCTAGTAAAACCAAATAAATAATCATCTCCATCTCTTCTTTTGAAGTGAGGGAATTTCTTTATGTAATTCCCAACTTTATACACTACTTGATCCTCCAATGATCCTCCCACTCTTATTCTCAAATTACCAAAAGCTAAACAAAAAAAAAACATTAATTTATCACATTCTTTAACTCAAACCAAAACATTTAGAAAAAGGACTATTGCATGCATGCATCCTTACCCTGCATAGCATTAGCCAAAATCTTGTTTCCCAAATCCTGATACACAAATTTAACTCAAGTAATTTAGTAATCTCATAATTAATATTAAAAAAAAGTACTAAAAGATATTAAAAATTGTACCAAATTAAGAACTCCAGATTGATTCCATGGACACTGTCCATAGTCACACTTGGTATGAGGCCACCAGTCCAAAGTTGCACATATGAAATTTTCATCAGTAGTTGCTATTGAGGTTAGTCCTCTTACAGTAACCTCCACATCATCTGCTTTAACACAGCTTATCAAAAATAACACAAATACCAAACCAACTAAAATTTGTTTAAGCTTAACCATAATGATTAATCCAAAGAAACTATTATAAATTAATAAGTATATAGTAGAGGTTTTTGATGGGTATTTATAGATGGATAATTACATTTTTAACATGTGATAATACACAATCTATCTCAACAGCCATCAACTATATTTATGCTAAAATATTTGAGGATGACTAAACCCTTTCAAACACTAACTAAAACTACAAAAGATTCACTTTTATCCTTTACTGCCTCAAATTAGAAAAATTATTATCAAGAAGTAAATACTGTAGATCTTTAATGTTAACAAGTGGATTTATTTGTCACAAAAACTTAAACTAATAATAAATGAATGGATAATTGAAATACTTGTCTTATTTTCTTTTTAAAGCGCATCTATACTATATTATAATCTTGAATTTTAAATTAGCATTAAGCATATTTTGACAAGTGGATTAGCTACAATTTGCCAAGTGGCAATTTTTTATTTAAATATTTTAATTATTCCATTAATCAATATTAATATATAGAAGTTATAAAATATGAAAATTTAAAACTTATAGAATTTTAAAAGTTTAATGGTTATGATTTGAAAAGTTCTATTAATATATAGAAGTTACAAAATATGAAAAGTTTAAAATTATAGAATTTTAAAAGTTTAATGGTTATGAATTGAAAAGTTTTAATATATAATTAATTTAATAATTAATATAATATAAATAATTTTATAAAATTTAATCATCAAAAATTACAATCTTGACCTTCAATTTAAAAATTAAGTATATTTTAAAAAGGGCCTAATCACTCAAAAACCCCTCACCTTTAAACTTTTTTTCAATTTCACCCTGACGTTGAAAATTTGTCAATTTTACCCACTTTTGAATTTTCCAATTTCAATTGTACCCCAATATTTTAATTTTTGTTAATTTTTTTACTTAAATGATGAAATCATTCAATTAATTAAGTCTAAACATGAAATTAAATTCTTTTTTATTAAAAAATGTACAAATAAGTCTTTTATTTTTAAAAACTAACTAAAAATTATAATCAAATTAACACTAATTTAAATTCTTAATTAATTTAACTAAATTTAAATAAATTTTAAAAATATACAATCAATATATGCGAGACATGGAGAATGTTTTAAACAAATTTTCAAACGCAAAAGATGTTAATTTAATTTTTCAGGGTACAATTGAAACACAAAAATGCAAAATAGGGTAGAATTGACAAATTTTCAACGTCAGGGTATGATTGAAAAAGGGCTAAAAGGTCGGGGTTTTTTTAAGACATTAGGCCTTTAAAAAGTGGATTGGCTATAAATTGCCAAGTGATAATTTTTTATTTAAAGTTTATTTATTATTTCATTAATTAGAAGTTATAAAATATTAAAAGTTAAAACTTATAGAATTCTAAAAGTCTAATAGTTATGAATTGAAAAGTTTAAATGTATAATTAATTTTTATAATTAATATTATATAAAGAATTTTGTAAAAACATTAACCAACAATATTTAAAAATTTATGATTTAAATTTTTTAAAAGTTTTAATACATTTATATTGTTTAGATGTTGTTTTTAAAAATTCTAATCCATAAAATATTAATATTATATGTTATGAAATATAAAATACCAACACTGTATATTTTAATAATATTAAAAAGTTTAATAATTTAAATTATTCCATGTTATAGAAATAGTTTCTTTTAAATCAATCAATATATTAAATTAATAAATAATTTTAGAATACATTTATTGAACATTACATTTATCTAATATAATGTTATTTAAACTAAAACTTAAATTTTGAAATTTATTTTGTTAATATGTTATTATATGTTAAGAATACGAAAAAGTTATTAAAATTAAATTTAATTAATTACAATTTAATGATTATGAAATTTAAAAAGTTTTTATTTATGTTTATAAGTTATAAAATCTTAAGAGTTTTCACATTAAATAGATGATAAGTAACCACTATATATATGTGTGTCTCTTACTCTTTGCTCACGTAATAGACCACGCCATAGATGATTTTTTCTTTCGGAAAGATGCGATTTGTTGACTACTATCATGGTATGTGTTTCCGGTAATCCTCTATTGTTCAATTTTTTCATAAGTTTTTTTATTATATTAAGATCGTTAATATCTATACAAAATGGATATAACTTTTTTTTATAGAATTTGATATATTATAGTGGTAAAAAGTTATGTCATTAATTCTCATATTTTTAATACCTTTTTTTATTATTTTTTGTATTTATCATTTTTATAGAAATTGAATATATAGAGAGATCATGTGAATTGAGGCCAATATTCGTGTGTTAGATCTTAAAAAGAAGAAGATAAGAGTATGTCTATTTATAAATGTATGAATATAAATTGATCCTTAATTTTTTTTATTAATCATGATTAAATAACATATATGTTCATCATAAACTATAAAAGATATAGGAATAATTAAATTTTATATAAATATAATTTTTGATGTCTTTATAGATAAACAATTAATATGCTACCATTATCTCTAAAATAGTATAAAAACAAATTTTATATTAATTTATTAAATATTATTAGCATTATATATGACAATAATTTATCTTAAATATAAATATATTAAGAGTATACACTATGTTTTTGTTTGTAGTTGTACTACAATGATAGCTTATAGTATAGATTACTAGGAGTGTTCGATGTAATAGTTAAAATGTCAAAACCAACTAATATAATAAGAAAATACAAACACATCCAAATTAAAGAGATAAAGTCTGAATATTTGATTTTATCAAAATACAATTGTTTTAAAAATATTAAAGATTAAACATACAAATTAAATATAAAAATTATAATGTGTTATACATACCATTATTAATTTATAAAGAGCTTTTAAAAATTTTAGTAATAAGTTTTAAAAAACGTAACGACAAAGTTTATAGTTTTAATGTAATAATAATAATTATTAGTTATTTTATATGTATAATTTTTGTAGAATTTAATCAATAATTAATAGTAATATTATATCATATTAATAAATTAAATATTTAATAAGTTTAATAAGTTTAATAATTTAATTTGTTTTAAGTTATACAAATGATTTTTTTAAAACCAATCAATAAATTTTAGAGAAAATAACAAAATTGCCAAAAAATAGTTTCTATTTTCACATAATATCATGTCATTATAAGAAATTTAACCTGTGCCATTTTTTTACAAAAATATTTCAACAGTACCATTAATCTGACGTTAGTGCGCGTCAGTCTGACGCACACTGACGTCAGCGCGCCAGCTGGCCTGATCAGGCCAGCTGACGCATTTTAATCTGGTGCACCTGCTGGAGCAGGTGCACCAGATTAAAATACACTGACCCGCGCATGCATGACGCGCGGGTCAGTGTATGAATTGACCCACTCATTTTTTTTTATTTTTTTAATAAAATAAATAATTTTTTTATATATTTATTTAAATTTTAAAATATTAATTTTAAAAATATAAAAATACACAAATGATATAATTTTATAAATTATGCATCAGATGTATTGTTAATACAAATCGAATACGGATTCAATGTATAAATATTATATCTACCATGTATATTATGTATCAGAGTGTATTTATTAAATATAATAAAAAAAATATTATATTTAAATTATTTATCAACGACATATTATTTAATTGTAAAAATTGTATAAATCATGTATAAATCATGTATAAATCATGTATCATTTATGTATCTATTAGGTGATTTTTTTTATCTATCATGTATAAATTATAAAATAAAAAATGTTACTATCATGTATAAATTATGTATCAACCATGTATCTATTAATTACATTTGAAATGTATTTATCATGTATAAATTATGTATTGAAGATGTATCTATTAATTACATTTAAAATGTATCTATTATGTATAAATTATGTATCATAGTTGTATTAAATAATGTATCGGAAATGTATCAAGTATTTATATCAAGGAGCAAAGATGCATTCCATGAGCATCAAATATATATTAGAGATGTGTTAAATAATATATAAAAAATATATGTAATAAAACTACAAAAAAGAAGACGTATAAAAAACAAGAAAGAGAGTTCGAACGGTCAAATATGTATTAAATATATATCGTAAAATGTATCAGATATGTATCAAATATATATTGGAGATATATCCGTTATATAAAATTTGACAATGATCTATTTAAATATATTTTTCAAATACCTTGTTTTATATTTGATTATTTCTTAATAAATGTATCATGCATGTATCTAATACATCAACCTTTAATTAAGCTCTTAATATAAGAATGTAACATTATAATAAAAAAAACATTAATAAGTGTTTGCTTTAGAAAAAATCCTACTCCTAAAATGGCAGCAGCTGCATACCATGGGTCCTGGTTATATTTTCATATTTGTCCACTTAACACATTAGAGATCTAATTTTTTTTAATTGAGTTTTCTAAATATTTTCAAGTCTCGGTACCTAAATTCAGTATCTTCAAACTGAAAATGAAGCCACTAATTTTTCTCTGTGAATGGATCCAATTTATAATTTAATTAGCTCGCAAAAAAAGTTAAATGAAAATAAATATAAAAAAAGTGAAAATAAATGACAAATAGTTTACATCTTTTTTATGGGAATAAAAAAATATATCTTGTGAGGGGTTGATTTTTAAAATGAAAAATCATAGAAATATCCAAAAAGTAGTACAGAGTTGGAAAAAAAAAAAAGAATTGTTGGCCGGCCATGTGACTTCCACCTCACAAAAGGAATAGAAGCTATATATATATATATATATATATATATGTAAGAAGATGGAACAGTTAATGAGTGTGGAGGTTTGGACATATGTAAGTTTGAGAAAGATGGCATTAAATGAAAACTAAATGAGTTTTGTGCTATTAATTGAAATAATAATGATAACAAAGAAATATCTTTATTTAAGATGGCAATTGGTGAAAAGCAATTGTGATTTATGAGTTTTCTTGTTATTTTCTCTAAATTTTATGGTATAATTATATTAAATTAATAAATAAATTAAATTAAGAATAAAAATAACTTTATTACAAAAAAAACTATAAAACATAATACTATAAAGATTAGAAATTTAATTATGAGATATGAAATAATTTTATATTATTATATGATAAAAATATGAAAATATTAATTAATTATTAATTTATATTATAAATCTGAAAAGTTTTATTTAAACTTATAATAATAAGTTATAAAATTTAAAGAGTTTTAATATATAATTGATATTTATATGTTACAAAACAAAATGTATTTTTTAAATTTAATTTAAATTTAAACCAATTAGAATTTAATTTATATAATTTAAAACAATCTATGGCTAGAAATGAAGAATTATATTATAAATAATATTTATAATTTAATAAATATGATTTTTTAATGGTTAGTCACTAAAATTAACTAATTATATATTAAAAATTATAAGAATTTAATTAATTTAAAATGTTAAATTATTTAATTTAATATAAATTAAAAATTCAGAGAAATTTATAAATAAAAAATAATTTTTTTAAAAATTATAAAATTATTCAATCGCACCCGCGCAATACGCGGGCATCGACCTAGTTATATATATACGAAGGCGTTGCACTCGTATCTCTGCAGAACTTCTCATATTACAAAAACCACTTGGTCAAGTTATGAATATCACGGTTTTTTCTTTTTAAGTAGCTCATTGCACTTTATGAAGAGCACTTGAGTAATTTAATTTTTAATATTAAAGATGCACAACTAAATTAGAAAAACAATGGTAAAGTACTATAAGAATAAATTATATATTGGTCTATTTTAATTTAATTTTAATATTATATATTAGAAATTGTTTTATACATACAATATTTACGTCTCATAAAAATAAATAAGGGAGAATTTGTAAAAAAGTTTAAAAATACACACTAAAGTAGTTATTTTTATTAGTTTCTCGTCTTTAATTCATTTATTCTATTTAAAAACTGAACACTTTTGATATTTTAATTATTGAACCGAACCGACTTATGCATATGCATGTCTCTTACGGACTAAGAAAAAAACAAATGTAAATCTGTTAATTAAACAAAACCAAAATTTAACTTAGTTTTGGTTAAAACTGATAATTAAAATAAATTTAAAATTAAGCAATTAAAAATATAACTTGTAATTTTATTTTTATCTTATCAATTTATAAATCAAACCGAAATAGAAATTGAATATAAAACTAGTTGTTAAATAACTGGATTAAATTGGTCGGTTCTAATTGAAAACTCGACAACTGTCTGGTCTAACTAACTTAAAAATTAAAAAACATTTGTGAAATCAGACTATTTATATTAACTGGATAACTTGAACTAACCATTAGTTTAACTATTAACTAAACGAGTCAAATGAGTCCGATTTTTTGAAAATAACTGATGGCTTCTGTGAGCAGAGCAGAGTTCGGGGGCCGCTCGCCCAAAGTTTATGGCTGACTTCTCGATCTGGAAATGGTTTGAAAAATAGAGTCGCCACCTAATTCAATTAGGAAATGCTTTTTAACCGACTAGATAACCTTACTCGCCTCTTGTAAGATTATAGTGCACCAAAGACTAGGGTTCCCCAGAGACTCTTGTTACCAGCTTTATTTACTGGACATATTCGTTTTTATCTCATCTCAACAGTATATGCAGTTCACATGATATAAAAGCTGTAAATAAATAGGGATGAAAGCAGTAAACACGTTTGACGCGCATATGACTCGATCAGGAACACTTTTTAACCTTGTTGACTTTGAGTGCCTGGCACTCACACGAGTTTTTACCATCGGTCTGGTAGGAATTGGCTCCCGGTTAGATCACGAGGGTTATGCGTCTCGTCGATCCGGTTCCACTGGTTTGGTCCGAAGTGGATTCTGAGATTGGGTTTACCCGGAATCGGCTCTAGAAGTTGCTGGTTTGCTAGGCCTCGGGCTCGTGGGCCCGGTTTATACAGTATGTTACATATTTGAACTTATGGGTACGTTTTACATCAGGTCTGGCCCGTTACAATACATAATATATAAGTACATAAATTATCTATGTCTAGGTTTGAAGTGGGCCTGATTCGGAGTCCGGATGAGCTTGGAAACACGTTTTGAAGTTCGGATCGGAGTCTAGAGGATCTGGGAAGCAATTCTGGTGATGCTGAGGAGCGACGAACACGGCGCCAGCTTAAGCTACCGGCGCCGGCAGGATGAAGAGGCGGCGCCGGCAGGATGAAGCGCCGGCAGAATTGTTATGGGCTATTTATGCCTAATTGCGTTTTAATCCTTCAAGTTTGCAGCTGTGCACATATTACACCTGCTTTGATTCCAGCAAGCAAATCGAAAGCTCGTCCCCCGGGCAGATTTCTCTGAAAATCATCGTTGGACGCTTCAGTTCCTTGTCACTTTTTACCTATCTGAAAAATAGGTGTCTACAGTTTTCCCCCTCTTTAACGAGAATTGACAAAGTAGGTCAATTTTTGTGAAAGAAGAGACTTGCAGCTACACAAGCGACAAGGATACTGCCCACCGTCAGAGGCGCTCACTCACCCAGTGCTATGCTAATGCCCTAGCCTGAGCATTACCCATCGTGGTGCATGAATCTGGCCTCATGCACCTCTAGTTCTAGTCTACTTCACATCTGGCCAGAAGTAGTCTTCTCAGTTGCCGTTGAACCCGGGCTGCCTGAGTGCGTCCCCCGTGAAATGAAGCTATAGACTCTCGGCCGTCCTGATAGTGATCTGATGCCTCACGACGTGAGGGGACCCCTCGCGACGTGAGGAAGGCCTGGCATGGCATGCCAAGTCTGTTTCGCCACGGAATGACATCCCGAGACCCGTACAATGCATTTCAACTTGATTTTGACCTACGAACCCCGAAAATGTGAAATTTGGACATAAAATATGAAGTTTATGATTAGGGTTGTGATATAAGGAGTTAGACGTTTAGGTTTAAGGTTAAGTCGTAAACCTAAAACGATATAGAGATAGTATCGAAGATCGATAAGTAGAGATGGAACGAAATAAGATTAGACGTGATTAGAACTCGACGAGTTACGTATATGTTTATATCTCGAGCCTAGAATGTCTATAGAGATAGATTCTTACTCGAGTTATGTTTTTCTGTTTCCTAGATCCGACGAGGCAACCAGCTACCGGACAAGGAGATCGTGAAACTTGACTGGGGTCGTGTGATCAAAGTTTTTGGAATAGCAAGCAGTGAGTTTATATGTGTTTATATTTGATGTATTAAAATGCATTGCTTTCTAAATGCGAATTGATTTATACGAATTGCATAACATGATTTATTATTGAAAATGCTTTGTATGAAATACACGCATCATTTTCTTGAAACCAATATAGATCTGATAAAACATGTTTTCCTATGGGACGGCAATAGGAACTACGTGATCACTAGTTAAGTCAAGCTGTATGCTTCTTCGTTTGATGTTGGAGACATCTTTTGTATATTTAGATATAAGGTCAGCTTGGTGGAAATATCCCGCGACCTGTATATGATGAGTCACCTACGTTGAACTATCCTGGGACTCATATTGATCGTTGGATTTGAGTGATGGTACTACTCACCTTGGGTTGAACTATCCTGGGACTGTACCAGATGGTATTGGTTGACTTGGTTGAACTATCCCGTAACCTACCATCAGGATTGCATTAATCGTTTTGATTGCAAAGAAGATTCAAGAAACCGAGGATTAGGGTTTCAATCGGAAGTTATATTCGGATGCATATAAATGAATGATTTGTAGCATTGTTTTGTTTTATAGAATACTCGCTTGTAAACTACGAACTCACTCAGTTTTGAATGACCCCGTTGTTTTAACCACTTTCAGGTGAATAGTCTTATGACATGACGAACTTCTATACTTGCTTCAGAAATCTGTGTTTAGAAGTATGTGCAAAGGAAGTTTCAATCGATAACGCTGCAGTAGTCTAGTCCTAGATGTTTATGCGGTTTTGTCAAACGGTTTTATGTATCGCTGATAGGAGTAAAATACTCCTATGTTTCTAGGTGTTTTCCGTATTGCTTCTACTTGTTTTGCCACGCTTTTCGGCTATTTCGTATGCCTTATTGCGTGTGTTTGTGTTGTAGGTAAAATGGAGCAAAACAGATTCTTTTAGGCCTAAATGAAGTTAGAATCAACAAATCCAAGGAAGGACTAAGTAGTGAACCAAAAAGATGGCAAGAACGCATGTGAAAATCCGACCCCGCTGCACTAATTGGTGAATTTTACCCAGCTATAAACTTCAAATGAATTTGTGTTCTTCATGAAAGTTAAAGTAGACACCCTAAGCTTTCCAACGGTTCAAGAATCAGCTCATTTGGAGGTGTCTACAAGGAGTTATGTAGATTTAAAGTCAGCGGTTCTGCAAATATTTCCTCCTTCGAGTTCTGAGGGCTCGATCGAGCTTGCCTTGCTCGATTGAGCCCTAACCCTTCGCACAAGGAGCTCGATCGAGATCTGAGCTGATTAATGAAGGAGCTCGATCGAGCCCTCCCTGAAGACACATAGGATTTGGATCTTTTTCATGCTAAAAGACAAGGTGGACCCATTCCGGATTTGGCCCAACACACCTAGGTACTAGGAACTTTATTTGCTCTTTTGTGAGCCATATATAAGGCCTTTTATATCTATTTTAGGTTATCAATCATTTTCTACAACAATTTAGTTTTAGCTTAGTTTTATTCTCTTAGGAGTAGAATAGTTTTAGGGTTTTGTGCCTCCATCTTTTCCACCATTGTTGTGTGGCTTGGAGCTTTACTTATTGTAAGAACAAGATTTATTTTTGAATGCAAGTGCTTAATTTGAATCTTCTTCTCCTAAGTAAGTATTGCTTATCTTTTATTTCTCTTTATTTAGTAGTTATTAGTGATGTTTAGCATGTTTGGCTAAACCCCCATGTTTGGGGGTTGATATGAACTCTTAAATGTTGCTTTGAATGGATTTGTATGTATGGCTTGAATAACATGTTTTAATCATTGTTCTTAATGCTTATTTTAGATTGATCTCCTAAAGCATGATTAGTGTTTATTTAATGCATTGAGAGATGGTTAAATAGATAGACATATGTGATTAGAAGTCTAAGTCATAACACTGTGAGAGCGGGTTAGGGATTAGGTAGCCGTTGAGTTGGATTAATCATTGCTTGTTGTTTAATTGATTGGGTTTAGTATCACGAGAGTGATTTAAGCTTTAATTGGTTTTTCGATAGGTGGTTTTGTTGTTCTTTAAGGCTCGAGAGAGCGGGAACGATGCTTTAGAAACAACTCGGTTCTTGTTGAATGCCATGATGTTCATTTCCGTTTGTTGCAATGTTAATTAGCTAGTATCAACCCTCAAACACTTTAATATTATTGTCTTTAATCCTTTTATCATTTAGTTGTTGATTGTTGTTTGCTTTTATAGTTGAATAGTTGATTGCTTAAGTTTAAATTCCGTAGTTGTTAATCGAAAAACCAATCATTCGTTTGCTATCCGAATTGGAGTTCAAAATCATATTTCATTCTCATTAAACCTCTTATCCCTGTGGGTTCGACAACCCGGACTTATAGTCCACTTTTATTACAAGTTGGTGAGTTAAATTACCAACAATCGCCTATAATCTGCTATTTTGTAAACTTGTATAGTTTTATCTGCGCTTAAACCATTTGCTTTTGATGTGCGAAATAGGGCGATGCTTGATGTGGCATCTCATATTAAGACCCTAGTTTCTATGTATAGTTTTCAGAATGTGAATAGATGTTCACAATCGAATCGTTTTAAAAGCCTTTCTAAAAACGTTTTGCATGATTGCTTATCTGATTAGATCACAAAACGTTTATAGTGGTTTTAGGCTTACTACGGATTTCGGAGCTACCACTCCCATTTCATAGCGTCGATCTCGACTCGAGATTCTTGGTCGTGACAATAACGGAGCTCGGGTTATGTTTTATGATGGACGTCGTGTGGTGTTTATCTAGAATATCAATCTTTTACACTTAGCTTGGTGACCCCCTAGATCACATGGTCGGTGAATTAGTCGTGCTAGATCCGACCTATGATGCCTCACATCATAGGCGGAGAAGGTGTATACATATGTTCTCGAATTCGAGCTTTGGGCGAGGTGCTACTGTGTTTATCGCAGCTCTGTGTCTTTTGTGGACACCATGTCGGTGAATTGCTTGACTTAGCGATACTTGTTTTTGGCGAGGTTGCTTCGCCCCTACCAATCATTATCGCTATGTTATCACATAGTTTATAAAACTATGTTTTAACCGTTTGAATTCTCCACCAATTGCCTATGAATGGAATTGGTTATGATTATGATTTGTATGAGTCGAAACAGGGCAGTGTTGGAGATGAAGTATCGCTTTGTAAGATCCTGGTTTCCAAAAGACCGTTCTGTATTGATTTTAAAAAGACGTTGTATATGTTAAATGTTGAAAAGGTTTTGTATTTGATTTAATGGATGTTTTGCAAAAAAAATTGTTCGTTTTTAAGGCTTGCTACGGGTTTCGGAACAAACTTTTCCATTCCCTAGCGCCGGTCGCGACTCGAGATTTTGGATCGTGACAATTTTGTATGCTACATGTTTATACAAAAGGCTTTTACAAGTTGCTTATAAAGTAAAACTGAATTTATGGTAAAAAAAAAATTATGTTTGTACAAAATATTTTAACTACTTGTTTATGATGTCAACTGGTTTTATACTATTGACATTGTATTCGGATAGGGCATTATGTTATATAGAGTTTACACGTACGCCCTGAGTTCTAGAGATAGAATTACAATATTTTGGTTATATTTTTAGGAAAAGGTTTTCAAATACTTATAAAAAAAGTGGAGACCAATTTATGTTTTCAAAACGCGAAATATTTATAGAGGTTAATAGGCTTGCTACGAGTTTCGGAACTATCATTATCATTCCCTAGCACCGTCTCGTCCCATGGAATTGGGTTGTGACAGGTATATAATTAATTTTTAAATTTTATTAAAAATTAAATAAAATAAAAAAATCGATTTTTCAACGCCTCCAACTCCACATACCGCCTTCATCGAACCCGCTACAGCGACCAACCGCCGCTGTTGGGCTCGTCTTCCCCATTAGATGAGCTCAAAGCTGGTCTTCCATGGAGAAGCCAAGCTCGGCGATGGGTCTGAGGGAGGTAGCGATGGATCCGAGGGAGGCAGTGATGGAGTTGGAGGTTTTTCATTAGTTTATATTAAAAAAATTAATATGAATTTTTTAAAGGCAGAAGGTATAAAAAAGCCCTCGAGTTTTTTTTAAAAGTACAAATCAGCCCTTTTACTTTATCTGGGCACAATTAAGCCCCCGTGTTTTTAAAATTGAACAATTAAACCCTTATTATTTTAAAATCGATCAAATAAACCCTTTTAATTTACTTTTGGAAAACTTACCCCCTCAATTTTTGGTAAATATTTTAAATATTAAAATTATTTTTGAACTTTTTCCTATATGATTATGAGAGACATGTCAGCTATTAACGTGTTTCTAATGATGTTGGATAAAAGGGGTTATTTGTTCTATTTGAAAACAAAAAGGGCTTAATTATACCCCAAAAAAGTAGAAAGGCTGATTTGTACTTTTAGAAAACTACGAGGGTTTTTTTGTACCTTTTGCCTTTTTAAATTAGTGGAGAAGGTGGTTTATTTGGGGGATTTATAACATTAAATACTATTTAAAATATATGTTAAATATGAAAAAAAATTATTTTGAATATTATCTAAATAAAAAAAGTTCAATTTACTATTTTAGAGTGCTATAAAAAGTTAAAAATACAAAAAAAAAATATAACATTACGAGTTTTACAATATCAGAGTGCTGTTGGAAAAGGAATTCGGTAATTTTTAAGACTATTAGCCTAAAATTTATTTAGTTTACATCATCTAAAGGCAAAACATATGGCAAAAATAAGGGTAATTTTATGTAGTATAAGAAGGTATATAGAGCTAAAAATAAAAGAGAAAAATGAGAGATACATGTGTAAAATTAAAACGCAATTATTATGTTGAACTTGTTGTATAATGAGGTAAGACATGATCCCTCAAATGGTTATTTTCCCCCTCCAGAAGCCCAATTACCTGCACCAACCAAGAATTCATTACTAGAGAAAGCATTCCATCTTAAAGACATGGAAACATAAATTTATCCATACCACATTTCCTTATATATCATGTTATTTAAATTTTATTATTTTAGTTTAATAAATGTTTTTGATTGTTCTCAAATATATTTTACCGCTTGTTAGAGCGTGGTCGATCAAATAAAAAAATCCGTGAATAGAAAGTTTATTATAACTTACGTAAATAAAATTGTGACGCGTTGATTTCAAAAAAAATCAGATAAATTTTTTAGATTTCCTATAAAAATATTGAATTAGATTTCAGGACAATAGTTATTGAGAGACAAATTTATTTTGTCTATGTAAAATTGGTTAACCATTCTCGGATGGTTGTCCGTGAATAAAATTTATTAGTAAAATACTAATTTTAGTAATATTGATTTTTTAAATTTGTTAGAGTTGAAAATAATTAATTTTAATAATGTTAAAACAAATTTATTTAGGAAAAATATTTTTATATTTACAATTTTGATTATTTTAACCAAATATATTTTTATAATATAATTTAGACATTCTAGTCTATTAATTTTATAAATTGAATCTAATATATTTGAACTTCAAATTATATCTATTTTTGAAATTTATTTGTATAACCTTTTGATTTCATGAGTTGTTACTTTACACAATTGATCTTCAGTTCAATAAAAAAAATCAATTTAAAATGTGGATTATGTCCTAGAAATAGGTTCAAATTGACGACTGGATATAGCTCCTCCAATTTGCAGATTGATGGACCATAATGTCCAAATTAATTTTAGAGAGTTATTTTGACAAAACGATTAAAATTGTAGATATAAAAAAAAGGCTTAATTGTTTTAAAAAATTATGAACTTTAGTGTGTTTGCAATTTTAACATCAAGTTTTAGTTTTGAGTAATGTGGGACACCCAACTTTTGAATTTTTAAAATTTAAAAAATATCGAACAATTTTTCGTTAAAAATAATGATGTGGACGTTGAATCAGTGTTTATTTGACGGAAAATTGCTAGGTATTTTCAAATTGGAAAAAAAAATAGTTCATTGCTAAAATTGAAAATTTGTGTTAAAATTGCAAAACACGTCAAAATGCATGAATTTTAAAGCAATTAATCCTATAAAATATTATTTAGCCAAATAAAATAAATTTTGAATTATTCGGAACTAAATAACGGGCATATACCTCTCCGATGGACGGTCTCATTTCGGGGCTTCTTTGGACACATAAATATGCTGCTTTAGCCACGAGGTACAGTTCATAAGTGTCATATGAATCTCTTATACGTTGATCAATAAGCTCATGTAATGCAAGATTCTCAATCAATGGCTCTGCCTAATAATGTCCATTAAAAAAGATTGGATTCAGATGGACTTATTTAAGCTATTTTAAAAACTTTAAGTGTGTTTCAGCAATTTACATACCCATTGTCGAAGTGATTGTTGTCCTTCTTCTCTTTTAGAATTGACAACTTTTTGTCCTGAAAGTAGTTGTAAGAGAATGATTCCATATGCATACACATCTGTTCTTACAGAAACAAGTCCACTTTCTGCATATTCTGGAGCAAGATATCTACATGCACATGCCAAACCCTAAAATTAGCCACATTTATACAAACACATGTAATACTTTTCGAGGGCGCTAAATTTGTTTTGATAATTGAGAACGGGGAGTGCTTGTGGGAGTATAATCTAACAGTTTGCTGCCCAACCCTTATACCATTTGAGTTATAGTTTTTTGCTGTTTCATTTTGATTAAGCAACTTTAATTTAGATACTCAACTTTAGAAGTAGAAGAAACGGATTTCTTTTAGAAATTTTTAATGGAAAGTTTAGGATATTAATATTTTTATTTTTGGATCACTTGTAAAATGCAAATTACCCAAAAGTGCCAAGTATCCTTGTCTGGACCTCATCAGTAGTCTTCCATCTAGCAAGACCAAAATCTCCAAGCTGTGATGAAGATCAAGCTCATTAGTATCACTTAATAAAAAAATCCTACCGGTCATATCGACACAAAAAAAATATGGTATAGAAATGAACCATGGGGACGAAGTCATGTGTGAGCAATATATTGCCAGGCCTAACGTCCCGATGAATAATAGGACCACCGCGACATTCTTCATGAAGAAAGCGCAACCCTTTTGCAATTCCAATCGCAATCGAATATCTCTGGTGCCAGTCTAGTGTGTTTGCTTCCGTATCTTTATTTTAAAACAATGCAATAAAATTCAATAATCAAATTAACTCACAACCTAGCAGATTTCTGCACAGCGCTTATAACTCATTGATTGAATAAATATTGTCGATGAATAAACTTACCAAATAAATGCCAATCGAGAGATTGATTACAAATATACTCATAAACGAGGATATTAAGATTCTCCTTGCAGCAATAACCCAGAAGCATGACAATGTTCTTATGGCGAGCGAAATTTAGAACATAAACCTCAGACTGAAACTCTGTAAAACCCTGTGTGCTTGCTTCTTTGTGTACTTTTGCTGCAATTAATTGTCCGTCTTTAAGTTCACCTTTATATACATGTCCGTACCCACCTTCACCTAATAAATTATCCTTTGAAAAATTCTGTGTAGCAATTTGTATCTCAGAGAAACTGAATTGCATTGAATCTTTTATGTACAATTCAGTCCTTGCTCCACATGAAGAACACAAAATTGGTGCTTCTGTTGATTCCCATCTTGATGCACTCTTATAGTTTTTTGAGGGGATTTGATTTGATGAACAATATTCGTTTTCTGCTTTGATATTGGGAGTGCCTGAAAAGCACTATAATTTAGTGTATTTAAATAAAAAAAACGCAAGTTAAGTCAAAATAATTAAATTTTCTATGACTCTTAAAAATATTTTTAAAAAATCTCCCTAGTTCACTTTTAACCTCCTCTATAGGCGTATGCAGAAAACGATCGAAACCGAAAAACTGAATCAAGTCGACAAATTCGATTTACATTACTAGAAAACAACCTTTTAACAACGGATATTTTCGTCGCTAAAAGGTTGAAATGCGTTGATAAATAAGTTCTACATGTATACCAAATCTAAAGGTTTGTTTCGGATTGAAAAAATATAGTTTACCAAAAATTTTGGTTCGGTTTAAAAAAATAAAAAATCAAATGACGGAAAAAATCAACTAAAATTATAATAAAATATTAAATTAAAATAGATTAAGAGCCTTCAAAAAAGTTTAGATAAATTTATAAAAAGATTTGAGCATCTTTTTATTATGCTAAATCAATTCCACATCGCTAAATTTAACATTGAAGATGCAATGTACATGTTCATTTCAATGATATATCTTGTGTTAAATTAAGCATAAGCTAAATTTAAAAAAAGGTTTACAAGTTTAGCATATGTTAAATTATTTTATCCATCTAAATTAATTATAAAAATGCATTAATAATGATTTTATGTAATATAATATCCATTCAGAAATGCTACTTAATCTGTCTAAATAATTAAACAGGAAGATTACTGACCCGATGGATATGGCTTAGAAAAGTGTCCAAAATCCAAAGAAGGGAACCAGCTGCTATTTGTGGACTTGGGTGTATCAGAAATATCATAGGAAGTACTAGAAAATAAGTTGGTTTTGTAAGAGACAGTGCTGCTGAATTGTCCTTCATTGTCAGTAAAAGCTTTTAGAGAAGTCAAAGGTGGAACAGATTTGGACATGGAATAAATAGACCTAACAACTTCTATTGGATCTGTTTCATCAGTTGCATGAGGTCTCTTCAGTACCACTGATAAATTATCTTGGATCAGTGCAACTTTGCATGGTATCTGTTTTAGATAATACTTCAAATCCCTTCTCAAATGCCTGTTTCAAGTAAAAAAAAGAAGTTCGGACATTATATTGATAAATTCAAATAAGGTGATTGAGAATTTTTTAGGAAGACTCGGTTTACTAAATTATCTGTGGATTGCGCCTATCACATTATGACATGCCATTAAAATAGTGCGACTATTGTAATGTTACTATTCAAATGTATGAAAAAGAAAACTACAATATTGTCACCATTTTAATGACGTGCTATAGTGTGATAAATTAGTATAAAGATAACGTGGTGGACTAAAGTCACATGTACCATCAGTATAATTATTCCAAAAAAGAAAGCAGATATGCTATACATACCCAGTTAAGAAAAGGCCTAATGTCTTAAAAAACCCCGACCTTTTAGCCCCTTTTCAATCATACCCTGACGTTGAAAATTTGTCAATTTTACCTTATTTTGCATTTTTGTGTTTCAATTGTACCCTAAAATATTAAATTAATGCCTTTTTTATTTGAAAAAAATTTAAAAACATTCTCCACGTCTAATATATATTAATTGCATGTTTTTAAAATTTATTTAAATTTCGTTAAATTAATTAGGAATTTAAATTAGTGTTAATTTGATTATGGTTTTTAATTAGTTTTTAAAAATAAAGGACTTATTTGTACTTTTTTGAATATAAAAGAATTTAATTTCATCTTTATACTTAGTTAATTGAATGATTTCATCATTTAAGTAAACAAATTAACAAAAATTAAAAAATTGGGGTACAATTGAAAACGGAAAATTCAAAAGTGGGTAAAATTGACGAATTTGCAACGTCATGGTAGAATTGAAAAAAACATTAAAGGTCAGAGGTTTTTGAGTGATTAGGCCTTAAGAAAATGATAAAGATTACTATTTTTCAATTTTTTTGTTTAATTTGTTTTGAATAAATAAATTTTTTGGGCAGAAGAGGAATGTATATTACATTCATTATGAAACATACTTGAAACTAAATTACACCTAACTTGATATGTCAGACAAAATGAGTCACTCCATCAAATTTAAAAATAGACTAGATAAATAAAAAATTAAAATGTTTGTAGCTTATTGAATTAAAAAAAATTGAAATAGGCACCAAATAAATGAAAAATTGAGAGTTGAAAGACTTTTTATTATTTTTATGTAAAAATTGTTAATTATTTAAGGACGCACTGGTAAACAGCACACTCACGTAGCTTTATAATACAACTTTAAAGAGACATTACATAAATAAAAAATCAAAATTAAATTAGCTTCTTGATTGGTTAAGCCAATAATAAAAGAAAAAAAGAATGGGTGTATACCTATCAAGTACAACACAAGCTGCTTTATAAGATACAACTTCTTGTATAATCACATGCTTCATGGGAGATCCTGCTGTAATTCTAACTTCAATACTCACCTATAATTTAATGCAAACTATGTGATTAAAGAACAAAATATATAACTAATGAGTATTTAAATATATGTGTTAATTACCAGTTAAGACAATTAATTAGAGCATATATATGTATCTAAATTACCCCTTTGTGTGCAAAAGATGTGTTAATTACCCCTTCATCTTCACAAACTTGGGCACTTCTAAGCAGCATTTTTATATACACATCAATTTTCTTTAAAACTTCCTCTTCCATTGCTTTAATACTTGCTCCTCCAAACGATTCAGGGCATGCTTTCATATATCCCACTGTTAAGATATATAATTAAATTTATGTATCAATTTGATATAAATTATAATTTTAGTACCATAATAGAATATAAAACAAAAAATCGATACAACTCAAATGAATTACACTTACTAGGATTAGGCACCTTATGAAGAACGCCAAGAATAATAAGAGTATCACCTCTGCGAAGAATATCACCTCTCAATCGTACTTCGTCAATGGTACGCCTGAGTTCATGCACTCCGCGATCTCGAGTCGCATCGTAAACAATAATAACATGAGATGAATTAGTAACAGGACTTTGATCCATTAAGTAAAGTGTATTCAAACGGCTTAATTAGCTCGAGAAAAGAGAAAAAGTTTAATTACAGGAGGATTTATTGTTTAAGGTTGTTGGTAGTTCGTTATAAAGAGGCTGATTACGTAGGAACAGACATTAGAGATTAGGATTGGTTATCCAATAATGTTGTGTTACGTTGATTGGAAATGAAATTGATTTGTCTTTACAAAAGTGGTATTGTAATGCATGGAACAATCTAGGGAGTTAAGGGTAGATTCTAAGAATATTTAAGGATATGCTTTAAGCCTTTAAGTATATGCTTTATAATCAGCCGTCCAAGATGGTAACAATGAAAAAATTGTTCGTCAGTTGATGACAAGTTTAAGTGTTCTTCGCCTGTTATAGATTAAAAAAATAGTTGAAATGCCTTCTCCTTTCTTTATCTTATTGTTATTTTATTCGTCACATTCTTCAAAATGCTGTGCTTCTTTTTGGGTGCATGTTATTCACGGCTCCAGCTATTCCAGAAATTTTTAAGTGAACCTAATTCGCCATGTAAGATTATGGACAATCCAATTAATGTGAGATTTATTTATTGATTCATACAATTATTGTTGCAACGTGTCACACAATAAATAGATGGTTCATAATTTTACGTGGCGAAGTAGGTTTATACAAATATTTCTCCTTCAAGTGAAGTGCAAGATCCATGACCCGACCGCTTCCCCTCTGTAGGGAAAATACCGGAATTGAATTCTGCCTTTAAAGAAGGACTTTCAGGTAAGCATGCATAGCTTAATGAAAAAGAGAATAGAAGGAGTATGTCCTCTTATAGTATCAGTATCCCTCTATCCATCTGTCTTGCATTGCTTTGCTTCACTGGAGCTTATATAAAGCGGTGATACAAAGAATAGAGAGAATCTGTCTTTATAGTGCATATGGACTGACTTTACTACCATCAAAGCTTCCGGTTCTATTCCTTTTTTTTTGAAGTAAAGGCTTGTTATCGACGAATAAATAAGCTCTTTCTACTTTGCCCAAAAAGCTCGTCCTAAGGAAAGCAGTTTTCACTTGAGAAGATAACTTAAGTTATAGTTATTACAGCTAAAGCGATAGCAACCCATGAACGAAGTGCTCGACCATAGGGAACGAGCGGAATAAAAGTAGCGAGTTAAGGGTTAGGTAAGTAGCAGAAAACTTTGGTATCTTCAACCAGGGTGATGGACTTACAATTTTACAATGGCACATAGCTGGAGCGCCCTTCTATCTTCTATCCTTTCCTACCTATTATGCCAAGCCTTTCTCGGCCAGGCCAAATGATATAAAGGGCTTTTTCAGCTTGCTGACTAGGGTTGGCAGCTAAATTCAGTCTTCGAGACCCCATAACATAAGGAAGTCGTGGAGTGCATGAGCCCCCTTTTAGAGATAGGAGCTACTTTATTGTGGTAGTAATTGCGAATGAGCAAGTAGGGGGCGGCAACTAAAGAGATATCGAAACTAACCGCGATTGCAGGAATAAGTTGACTTTCTTTCATTTTGGTTATGGAAAGTGAAAGTAGTTTCGTTTAGTACGCGATCGCTTCACACCTCGCGGTGCTTACACCTCTCGCCTATCGAAGTTCTGTTCAAAAACCTCGTCCGAGAACTTGTATCTGAATCCCATTTTGGAGCATTAGTAGGCTGGGTTACGCTAGCTTCATAGCTTTCTCCTAAGGATAGATGTCCAGGTGAAACATCGTGATTAGCCGAATAAAGGTCCCAGGTAACAGCTAATTATATCTTTTAATTTTTAAAAATTTGATAATTAGTTTATTTTTAATAAAAAAAAACCCCCTTTTCCTTTTTTTTCTCCTTCTTCTTTTCTCCGCTTTCTTCCATTCTTTTCGACCACCATCCTTCCACTCATCTCATCCGCGCTTAGCTTCCACCTTCTCAGGCGAGGAGTTGATGCTCCTCGCCTGAGGAGTAGCAGATCTGCCCGTATCTCAGGCGAGGAGCAGCGGTTTGTGGTGGAATGGGGTCCGGGAGGCGGTTTACGGCTGCGATTTCTGGTGGTTTAGATTTAGGTGTTTAATTAAAATAATTAGGCTAATTAAGTTTAGTCTTTTATTTTAATTGTGTTTAATTAAAGTTTTATTTGGGGTTAATTAGAATTAATTAGTATAATTAGCAATCTCACTCTTTTTTGGGTTGTTTTTGTGTCGGGAGGCTGATTTGAGCTAAAAATGCAAGTTACGGGTTGATTTGTACTAAAAGCGACGAGAATGACTCATTTGATATTTCGTGCCAAGTTGAGGGGGTGAATTGATGCTTCGTTTTATTTCAATTGGTAAATTACTTTTGATCTCCAATTTTTTTTGAGGAAATGCTTTACAGTATGTGATTTTTAATTTTATATTGTTTTAGAATATAGTTACATCTTATATCTTTCTCTACTAAAAATATATTTTTTACTTTTTAATTATAAAATTACTTTTTTATGATTTGTAATCTTTTTTACAATTTTTATATTTTTCTAGTGTATTTTCTGGTCTTTTATGGTGTTTCATAAGGTTTAAATTGTGTATGTCTAGTGTAATATAATATATATTTTCAGCATTTAAATAGTGTAATTTTGTTTTTTTTTACTGTTTAAATGGTTTATTTTCAATGTAATTATAATATCTCTTACTGTTTATTGGTGTTTTTTTAATAAAAATACCAACATTATACCAGAAAAACGCCAACATTACACCAGAAAAATATCAGAATTACACCAGAAAAACATTACTATTACACTATAGTAAATACACCAGAAATACATTATAGATATAATAAAAAATACACTATAATATAGATATACCTTAAAAACACTACAAATACACCATAAATTAATTTGTTGTTTATAAAATTAGTAATATCAAAAATAAAAGAATAAATTTATAAACAAGAAAAAGATAAAAATAACTTTATGAATAATAAAAGAATTTTATAAATACAAAAATAGTAGATTTACATTAATTTATTTACAGAAAATCTAAATTATCACAAAAAAAATCTAAAGAAAACGTCGAGAAATTTATCGGAAGAAACGCCGCAACGAGAAAAGCATCGGAAGAATCGCGACAATAAAAACTGGATTACTAAATACCGCCCCTTTTTACTAACCACCGCCCCTACACTTTACCATTTTCCCTATTTCTATACAAAACTAAAACCTCTCAATCCATTCAAACTAAAACAATATTCTACGTGCATGTTCCCCTTCAAGGGGCTGTTTCCGGCTGCGACCGGAAACGTCGCAGCCGGTTTTTTAAAAAAAAAATATATATATATATATAATTAATGTTTTTTGTAATTTTAGTTATTTTAAAAACTTAATCGATTTAATATTTATTGAATATTAGTAGTATGACTTAATATTTTTTCGTACGGCTGAATCAGAATCTGTGACCGAACCTTTGTAACGCTCACCCCGAGCACATCTCAAAAGCTTTCATTTTCTCCCGTTCTTATGAGACGAAATGACTAACTCAAACCCAATCCCTATAGCAATATTCTTAACCCAACTAATTGGTACAACATTATTATCAAATCCATGTTCTGAAAAAAAAAACCGATCGATGTAATCAATTACGTTTAACAATTTATAAAATTACGTTTAACATAACTAATTACGTTTAATATATTTAACATAAATAATTATGTTTAACAATTTATAAAATTACATTTAATATAGATAATTACGTTTAACAATTTATAATTTTTTTTTTTAAATATAACCGGCAAAAAGGGGGATGTCCCCGAGGGACATCCCTCCACAAGGAGGGGGAAGTCCCTTCTAAAGGAGGGACGTTGACGTCCTCCTTTTGGAGGGACTTCCCATCTTTGTGAAGGGACGTCCCTAGGGAACGTTCGTGACGTCCCTAGGGAACGTCCGGGACGTCCCTCTAGAATTTAGAAAAAAATTATTTTTTATTTCGAAAAAGCCGGTTTCGAACGTCGATAATCGTTATCCGACAAATTATAATCTTTGTCCGTCATTTTAATCGACTTTTTACGTATTTGTTCGAATGAGTTGAGAGAATTTTTTGGTTTTGGTTTTGCTAGAAGGGCGAAAATGTCTTTTATAGGAAGCGGTGTTAAGTAAAAAGGGGTGGCGAATAGTAAAAGCCAATAAAAATCCACTTAAAAAATCATGAAATTTTTTTTATTGAAAGACGCGTGATGGCGAAATAGGAGAAAGCAACGATCAGTAAAGAAAAAAATTGATAGAGCGGAAAATAAAGAAAGAGACAGAATTTAATAGGGAGAAAAAATTAGAAAGGAAAAGAAAATTATATCACAAACAAAATTTGTACTTTCAATACTTAAACCATATTGGATAATCCATTTAAATATAGATAAACCTTAATGGGCTTATTAGGTGTTTACCTAAAATAAGAAAATAATATGAAATATTACCTCAGTGTAGAAAAGATATTAAAAATATCTCATAATTTTTGTCTAATTATTTTTATACTCTGCGTGTCAAAATATTCAGAATTTTACTCTCATATAACTTTCACTCTCTCTCTCTCTCTGGTTCTCTTTTCTCCATTTTTATTCTCTCCTTCTTCATTATTTCTCCGCCATCGCCTCCGACATCGCTCCGCCATCGCTTTCGCCATCGTTCCACTATTGTTTGAGATTTAAATTATCTATTCTATAATTTTGATGGTTTATTTTAACTTACAGACCTAAAAATATCGATCTTACAATTTTTCAGTTTTCAGATCTAAAAATCTGTAGAAAAAAACAATTTTCATCTGAAAAAAAATAATTTTCTGCAAAAAAACAATTTTCTGTGGAAAAACAGTGTCTGATTATCATATCATTATCACTACGTTATCACGCCGTTATCATAATACTGCAGAAAATAAAAAAAAAAATCTATGGAAAATAATGTTTGATTATCATACTGCTATCATAACATTATTATGACGTACTTTGTCATAACACTATATTATCATAACATTATCATGACGTACTTTATCATAACAGTATATTATTATAACATTATCATGACCTACTTTATCATAATAGTATATTATCATAATATTATCATAACGTATTTTATCATAACATTTTATTAAACCTTATCATATTATTATCAAACGGTATCATATTATTATCATCAAATTTATCATATTGTTATCATAACATTATTTATCTTTTATCATAACTATATCATACTATTATCATAATATTATCATGACGTACTTTTATCATAACTATATCGTAATTTTTTATCATAAACTTATCATAACATTATCACAATATACTTTATCATAACAGTATCTAAAAATATTATCGTAACATTATCATGACGTACTTTATCATAACTATATCATACTATTATCATAATCTTATCATATTATTATCATAACCGTATAATATTATGATATTGATATGATAACGTTAATGATATAGATATGCTAAAGTTAGTGATACCGAAATGATAATCAAGCACTTTTCTTATTAAAAAATCATTTTTCGCTGCAGTGTTATGATAATGATATGATAACGTCATAGTGATAACGATATGATAATCAGACGCTGTTTCCTGCAAAAAAAATCATTATTTCTGCAGAAAATTATTTTTTTCATCATAAAATTGTTATTTATGCATATTTTTTTAGATCTAAAACAGAAAAAATTGAAAAGCAATTTTTTCAGATCTGAGCGCTAAAATAACTCGTAATAATCACCACGAGTTAAGAAAAAAAATTGCTAAAATTTAATATAGAAGAGCGGCGGATTGGCGGCGAAACGACGGCAGATCGGTGAAGGATTGGAGAACGACGGAAAAAAAAAGAAAAAGAAGAAAAAGAAGAAAAAGAGGAAAAAAAAAGAAGAAGAAGAGGAGGAGGAGCAGTAACTGCTCTGAGAGTATAAAAATAAGTTATAAAAGAGAGGGAGTAAAAACATAAATAAACCAGGTAGTAATATTAAAAAATTGTTAAGGCGTCTGTAAGTGTATCGAGAGGTTGTGGATTCAAATCACGCCTCGATAACTAACAACTAACTTGAGACTCTTTCCATTTTTAATAAAAAAAATGACTGCTTTATAATAGTTCATTGAAATCTGTTGAGAATTCATCTTTGTAATTTAAACAGATATGCACACGAACGAACCTATTATCATGTCATCAGCTCCAACCAGTTGTAGTAGAAGATGCCTCAATCTTTTGGAGAAATGCAAGAACATGAAGCACCTAAAACAAGCTCATGCACAAGCATTCACTTGTGCCCTAACCAACAATTCCAATACTTTAAGCAGAATCTTAGCCTTTTGCTCACACCCAACTCACGGAAATCTTCACCATGCTCGCAAACTCTTCCAACATATTCAAAACCCCACCATTTGCATTTACAACACCATGATCAAAGCTTTTCTTCTCAGAGACCAGATCTTTGAAGTTTTTAATCTGTACGTTACCATGTTACAAAATGGCATGTACCCAGATAATTATACGTTGCCTTATGTGTTAAAAGCTTGTGCCAAGTTTGAGTGTTGTTTTCTTGGTGAATCGGTTCATGGGTATTGTTTGAAAGTAGGGTTTGGTGATATTATTGTGGCTAATTCTTTGATTTTAATGTATTCTAGTGGGATTTTTAGTGATATGAGAGCTGCTAGATATGTGTTTGATGAAATGCCGAGTCCATGTGTTGTGTCGTGGACGTTAATGATTTCTGGGTTTGCTAAAGTGGGTGATGTTACAATTTTCATTTGAAAAAAAATAATTTTCTGCAAAAAAACGATTTTCTGTGGAAAAACAGTGTCTGATTATCATATCATTATCACTATGTTATCACGCCGTTATCATAATACTGCAGAAAATAAATAAAAAATCTATGGAAAATAATGTTTGATTATCATACTGCTATCATAACATTATCATGACGTACTTTGTCATAACATTATCATGACGTACTTTATCATAACAGTATATTATTATAACATTATCATGACCTACTTTATCATAACAGTATATTATCATAATATTATCATAACGTATTTTATCATAACATTTTATTAAACCTTATCATATTATTATCCAACGGTATCATATTATTATCCAACGGTATCATATTATTATCATCAAATTTATCATATTGTTATCATAACATTATTTATCTTTTATCATAACTATATCATACTATTATCATAATATTATCATGACGTACTTTTATCATAACTATATCGTAATTTTTTATCATAAACTTATCATAACATTATCACAATATACTTTATCATAACAGTATCTAAAAATATTATCATAACATTATCATGACGTACTTTATCATAACTTTATCATACTATTATCATAATCTTATCATATTATTATCATAACCGTATAATATTATGATATTGATATGATAACGTTAATGATATAGATATGCTAACGTTAGTGATACCGAAATGATAATCAAGCACTTTTCTTAATAAAAAATCGTTTTTCGCTGCAGTGTTATAATAATGATATGATAATAGTGATAACGATATGATAATCAGACGCTGTTTTCTGCAAAAAAAATCGTTATTTCTGCAGAAAATTATTTTTTTCATCATAAAATTGTTATTTATGCAGATTTTTTAGATCTAAAACAGAAAAAGTTGAAAAGCAATTTTTTCAGATCTGAGCGTTAAAATAACTCGTAATAATAAGAAAAAAATTGCTAAAATTTAATATAGAAGAGCGGCGGATTGACGGTGAAACAACGGCAGATCGGTGAAGGATTGGAGAACGGCGAAAAAAAAAAGATAGAGAAAAAAAAGAAGAAAAAGAAAAAAAAAAGAAGAAAAAGAAAAAAAAGAAGAAGAAGAAGAAGAGGAGGAGGAGTAGTAACTGCTTTGAGAGTATAAAAATAAGTTATAAAAGAGAGGGAGTAAAAACATAAATAAATTAGGTAGTAATATTAAAAAATAGTTAAGGCGTCTTTAAGTGTATCGAGAGGTTGTGGATTCAAATCACGACTCGATAACTAACAACTGACTCTTTCTATTTTTAATAAAAAAAAATGACTGCTTTATAATAGTTCATTGAAATCTGTTGAGAATTCATCTTTGTAAATTAAACAGAAATGCACACGAACGAACCGATTATCATGTCATCAGCTCCAACCAGTTGTAGTAGAAGATGCCTCAATCTTTTGGAGAAATGCAAGAACATGAAGCACCTAAAGCAAGCTCATGCACAAGCATTCACTTGTTCCCTAACCAACAATTCCTATACCTTAAGCAGAATCTTAGCCTTTTGCTCACACCCAACTCACGGAAATCTTCACCATGCTCGCAAACTCTTCCAACATATTCAAAACCCCACCATTTGCATTTACAACACCATGATCAAAGCTTTTCTTCTCAGAGACCAAATCTTTGAAGTTTTTAATCTATACGTTACCATGTTACAAAATGGCATGTACCCAGATAATTATACGTTGCCTTATGTGTTAAAAGCTTGTGCCAAGTTTGAGTCTCGTTTTCTTGGTGAATTGGTTCATGGGTATTGTTTGAAACTAGGGTTTGGTGATATTATTGTGGCTAATTCTTTGATTTTAATGTATTCTAGTGGGGTTTTTAGTGATATGAGAGCTGCTAGATATGTGTTTGATGAAATGCCGAGTCCATGTGTTGTGTCGTGGACGTTAATGATTTCTGGGTTTGCTAAAGTGGGTGATGTTGAGTCTGCAAGATTGTTTTTTGATCGTGCTTTAAGGAAAGATAGAGGTGTATGGGGTGCTATGATTTCTGGGTATTTGCATAATAATTGTTTTAAAGAGTGTTTGTACATGTTTAATGTGATGCAATTGGATAGTATAGTACCCGACGAGGGAATTTTGTTAAGTATAATTTGTGCTTGTGCTCAGTTAGGTGCTTTGGATAGTGGTATTTGGGTTCATAGATTTACGGAAAGGCTAGGATTGCATCGCAGTATCCGTTTGATTACGGGTTTAATCGATATGTATGCGAAATGTGGGAATGTGGATTTAGCTAAGAAGCTGTTTGATGAAATGCCTCAGAGAGACGTAGTTTGTTGGAATGTCATGATTTCTGGTTTGGCAATGCATGGTGATGCAGAAGGTGCGCTTAAGCTGTTTACGGAGATGGAGGAGGCTGGGTTTAAGCCGGATGATGTTACATTTATAGCTATTTTTTCTGCTTGTAGCTATTCCGGCATGGCTTATGAGGGTTTAAGAGTGTTAGCTAAAATGTGCAATGTGTATGGTATTGAGCCTAAGAGTGAACACTATGGATGTATGGTAGATCTTCTTAGCCGAGCGGGACTCCTTGAAGAAGCGAAAGAAATAATTGAAAGAATGCCTGTCGGTAGCAGTTCCTCTGAAGAAGCAGTAGCTTGGAGAGCATTGCTAAGTGGGTGCTGCAATCAGGGACAAGCCCAACTGGCGGAGGTTGCAGCTGAGAAACTGTTGCAGTTGGAAGTTCACAGTGGGGTGTATGCTTTGCTTTCAAATTTGTATGCAACTACTGGGAGATACGACGAGGCCAAAAGAATAAAGAAGATGATGAGGAACAGAGGGATTTACAAGTTACCGGGCTGTAGTTCAATCAAGATTAATGGCATCATTCATGAATTTGTTGCAGGAGAGAAAACCCACAAACAATTACAAGATATAGAATTTATTCTGCAAAAGATAAACAAGGAATTGAGATTCCTTGAATGTTATTCTAATCCAGTTCTTGTTGACCATACATGACATGCTCTCTTGAATATGTGATGTCCATAAATTTGTTCTCATGAGGAATTTCTGCCAACTAACCAAGAATCATCTTGTTAATCAGTGATTGATTACTTGGCCTAGCATGACAATTTGAGAAAATTTGCAGAAATCCGCCTTTTGCTGTGAACAATGCTGAACGCAAACTGATTAGAATGGAAAACGATAAAATCTTATAAATGTAAGGTTTCCAACTTTCGCGAGCATTTATCATGTCAGTTGCTTCCATGTCCTCAACATTGTTACAGTTGATCCATGCTCAGCTCATCAGCTGGAATCTCAAGAAGTTGAGTTGCAACCCTCCTCAGAGTCAGGGTAGAGCTGTGTGCTGGAATATTGGCGATGATGTTGCTCCCAGGTCTATGCTGTGCGTAATAAATTGAATGCTTTACCATTAGATCTGTAGAATGGATGCTTTTATAATTAGTTAGTTTTAGTTAACACAAAACTGAATATACACCTACTTAGCACAAGAAATAAAAGTAAGAGGAGCTTTCATGCCCTTCTGATGTCTAAAAGTATTAAGCTAAGAGATTAACCTTTATATAATTTAAAACAGCAAAGTAAAAAACAATTCATCAATTGCAGTACAACTCTTTGACAAAAAAATAAAAACATGGATCTAAATCTAATACTAAGCCTTCTCCATCGCCAGAATTTATCTTCCTTCTTCCTTGCTACCTTCTCAGACACTAGCGTTGAAAAACATGGCTTATCTTACTCCAAATTAATGACAAGGGACTGTTTTTAAGCTCTATAAGTATTGCAGTCTTCTTTTTGTTTGTGCGAGAGAGGAGACGGAAGGTGAAGTTGATAGACAAAACTTCTAGCTGAGCTTCAGAGTTTTTCACATTTGATTCACATAACTAACAAAATGTAGCCTAGCAGTGGATTGTGGTCTACTAAACTATGAAATCTGCATCAGAAACTTCAAGAACTTTGTGTAAACCTATTGGGTTTACGCCTGGCTTGAATGAATTTCCTTCAATATACCTGCAAATGGCAATAAATCATTTGGTAAATGACCATGACCATAAAATTTCCGATATGTTCCGGGGTCCAACTGATGAAAAAAAACTTACATTTCTTTTAAGAAAGGATGTTTATAGAAGGCCTCAGGAACTCTCCCTGAAAATTGATTGTGATCCAAGTACCTGGAATGCAATCAAGGTCAAAAAACATAAGTCTATGCAAAGACATGACTTAGAAACTCGAGAAGACTCTAGAGTGATTCTCAAGTAAGCAGATAATTCAGTGATGTCTACGCTCTTAAAATCGAGGGGTTTAAAAAAGTAAACACCCTGCCAACTTGGTAGTAGAGTTGACTGATTCGCTTTTTGGGTTGCTCAAGCAGAAAGAAAGCTGATACGGAGTCTTCTCAAAATTATGGGCAAGCATGCTAATCAATTTACTATGTGAATATCACCAGTCAAGCGTCAAAAGATAATAGTACGATAGGTGCTATTGTAGCATCCAAAGTAATTGGTAATAAATAGTCTTCTCTTACAAATCTTGGTAGAAGAAGAGTACGCTTATGAAAATACGAAGATAAAGAAAAACATTTTTGAGACTTTCAGACAATGCACATTTTTCTCCATCAAATGATGTAGCATGTTATGATCAATCCAATTTTACTTACTAACATCATAAGAAACCATCTTTCAGTAAGCCAATAAATTGTATAGTGAAAAGCTCCAAAAACAAAAGCCAGATCCTTCTTCTTATACCAAAAATATAAAAGCATAAGTTTCTAAACATGAACTTACAAGTGAGTCAATTTAGGAATATGAGCAATTGCAGCAGGGATTATTCCTGACATTTTATTATATGATAGATGCCTGTAATCAACAAAGAAACAAATATACACAGTCAATTGTCATAACAAATGGAGATCTAGCTAAAAAATGATTGACTAATGTAGTGGCCAGATTTAATAGAGCACGGTCCTCATGTAATGGAGGAAAAAGAACATAATAAGTTTTTAAAATATGATAATAACAAAACAAAAACGAAAAACAGGACTTACAATATTTCTATATTGGTCAAATTTGCAAGTTGTGCGGGGATTCCTCCAGTGAGGTAATTATTGTTTAGATAACTGCATATCATTTCAGAATTAGACATTAAATTAGCAGTTTGTTCATCCAGCAAAAATCATGTCAGTGATAAAATTGAGAATCTGGCAAAACAAACAGCTTACATGTTTCGAAGTGCAGGGAAACAACCCTCGAAACGTATTAATTCCCTTATAGTACCCACCAAATGATTGTTACCAACATCCCTAAACATGTGTTTATAAGATATATTAAAAACCCAATGATAACATTACTCTAAAATGAAGCTACTCTAAGGAGATAACAAAATATTACAAGTGCCGCAGATTTTGCAATGTCCCCAACTCAGCAGGGATTCGGCCGGAGAAGCGATTCTCATGTAGATAGAGATACCGAAGTTCTGGAAGATTAGCTAGCTCCTTGGGAATTTCACCTTTAAAAGTATTGAAGCTCAAATAACTGCAAAGGTTTTACCACATCAACTTAAACCAGAACAATAAGCAGTGTCATCACCATATATAGCTGGAGAAAATCCAACATACTCACAGATGGGTTAGGCTCTTGAGTTCACCAATTTCAGGAGGAATCACATCTTGTAATTTATTCCACCTCAAATTACTAACAAACAACAACAAAACAGATAGAATTCAAATTTCACAACCAAACCAAAACATGAAAAATAAAAAACTTCAAAGCAAAATGGAGAAAAGGGGGCTTACAGTATCTTAAGACGCTTCAACCGCCCAATTTGCGGAGGAATAGGCCCCGTCAATTTGTTGTTATGCAGATCCCTGTTATGCAAAACCATTCATATAGCATCAATTATAGCACTCATCAAGTCACTTGTTTAGAAATGTGAACTAAAGACCTTGCCGATTTTCGAGTTAAAGAATTGAATTCTAGCAACTATGAACAAAATAATATAATTTGAATCATTACAAAAACAAAATTGAAATCAGAAAAATGAAGAAAATATTACAGTCTAGTGAGATCCAACAAATTGGTAACAGCAGTAGGAAAAGGACCGACAATTGAAACTGCATAAACTTCCCTACAACACAAACAAACAACAACCCATTAACGAATATTCACCAAAGATTTCATCTTGGTAAAAAAGAAAAAACTTACAACTCGGTAACAACTCGATAATCTCCTTGGGTAGAGCAAGTAACACCGGACCAAGGAGGCAGATCTCCATCACCACAAGGATCATCACCCACCCAGGCGTACACTACTCTCCATCCAAGTGACGCTTTTATCTCATTCAAAGCTTTAACTGCCCAATTTTGTAAGTGAATCAGAATAGTGCAAGTAAAAATGTAAACTTGGAGATGCAGAATTAATTAATTACCGTCTCGCTTGAGGGTTTTGCAGAGGGCGGAATTGAGTAGTAGAGGGAAAATGAAGAAGAAGATCAAGAGATTGGACGCCATTTGATATGTTGAAATGGGAGTTGGGAGTTGGGATTGAACGAGTGATCGTTTATATGGTTATTTTGATTTTACCTCTTCATTTTCATTTTCTGGAAACGCGGATTTAATCTGTCGTCGGTGGATTTATTATTGAGACTCTCAAGCTAAGCTAAGAAGCACGAAAATTTCCACGAACTTATGTGTCCCATTTCGAAAATGTTTTGGAAACCGGAAAACAAAAATTCTGAGAAATTTTCGGAAATTCATAAGAAAATATTTCAGGCCGTTTCTGTAAATAAAAAAATTATAAAAACCTAAAAAATTATCAACTAATAATCTTTTTAAATCAATTACCCACACTTTTTATTATTTACTTTATTTACAATAAAATTTATTTTCTTATTTTTATTGAATTTAATTATATTTGATTTATTTTATTAATTGACATAAATATATAAATAAAATTTAATATATATAATTTTTTTTATAATTTTTAATAGGCTTTTTCATCTAAAAATGCCAAAGCTTTGCGTTTTGTTTTAATTATAACCAAACCTTTCCAACTCAACAGATATAACTCGTTTTCACATAATCTGTTTCTTGTATAGCCATTTACAAACCAAACTGAATTTGTTGCCACCCTGTCATCCTTGTCAGCAGAAGCTCTCCAACCCAACTGACCCACCTTGCAAACCAAGCCCTCTCATTTAATCAAACGCAGCGTTTTCATTTAATTTCAAAAACAGAAAACGCTGCGTTTCACATTGGCTCCATCTTAAATCGCAAATGTCATATACTATTCCTCAAAATCCGAATATTTGTAAGAAAAAACCCACCTTGAATCGCAAATGTCATCTGAAAGGTCTTTGTCTGCTCGTGTTTAAAATAGTTGCGGCTCATTTTTGTGTACATTGATGGCGATTGGAAGAGCAAAGAATTTTAGGTAAGTTATTTATTTTGTTTACCTTGAGTCATGGTTGTGTCGTTCGAAGACTACAAAAAAATTAGACTTTTAGCAATTGTCAGTTCTGGTTTCAAATAATTATGGTTATTTTGCAATTAGGGATTTTTTGCAGTTACGATTTCAAAATTAGGATTTGTGCTAATTTTGGTATCTTTTGTAGTTGGGGATTTTAAAATAATTAGCAAAGCAAAACCTTAATTTGTCAACCTGGCTAAGCAATAATTAGGGATTTTTTTGACGTGTGAATTTTAAAATTGGTGTTCTGCAGTTATCGATTTCACCATGCGGTTAGTTATCACTTGGGTTAATTTTGTTATTATTCGATTTGCAGATATTCCGTGGAAGTATGGGTCGATGTCGATATGACCGACACAGTTCTCGTGACATGGAAATACAACAGTGGTCGGTACTTGTCCCCGTCTTGGTACTGTGATGAAGGATTAACCCATAGCGGTATAGTGGTTAGGGTTAAAAAAAATGGGTTATAGTAGTGTGAGCAGAATAGGTTGTTATAAACCGAAAGGAGATTGGGAAGCTTTGACCATGTTGAACAACGATGCTGAGATGAAACAGTTTTTCAGCGAAGAAGCCTACTTTGGGTTTGCCAAAATGTTCATAGAGTGTAAAGATCCCCCAGCCTGGACAAGAAAATGATGGACATGTACAGGCAGATGATAATGTAGAGTTTGATGGTAGTTGTGAGGAAGAAGCAGATATGGAGGATGCATATGTGGAGGATGATGCAGCTGCCTAGACAGAAACTAATGTTGACGATGAAATGAGGTACATGGCTGACAGTAAAGATGGAACTGATGATGACGATGAGATCAATGTTGGAAATGAGTCTGACGAAGAGTGTATTGTTGCTAGGGAGAGTAATCAAACATTTTGCACGTCGGTCATTGATACTATTAATGGGTTAGGTTTATATGAGATGTTAGATGTCCCGGGGGGATTTTTAATGACGACCAAGAATGTGGGGATTGGGGTACATATTGGGCAGTAAACCGAGACAACATTAATAATGAAGCTGAAAACAATGGAAGTGATTTTGCCGAAAGTGACGATGGGTTAGTAACACCATCAAGTAGTGACAAGGATGACCTCAAGATTAGGGTGAGAAGCAAACCTAGGCGTGTTTTTTTTATAATCCTAAGAGCAATCACGAGGATCTCAAATTTGTAGTTTGTATTCATTTTACTACTAGAGATCAAGTGAGGAATGTTGTACAACAGTGGGCACTCTTGAATGGACACAATATGGGGTGGGGTAGGAGTGCTTCTGATAGGGTAGAGGCTATTTGTAGCGGTGATTGTAGTTGGTGGCTCTACGCATCGAGGATAGGTGGTGAGAAAACATTTCGGATAAGAAGCGTGGAGGATTACCATACTTGTCCAAGAGCCATGATTAATAGGCAAGCTACGGCAGAATGGGTTGCAAAAGACTTTATTCAGAAGTTTCGGAGAAATCCCATGTATGCACCCAAAGATATAATGCTTGACATCAAGGAGAAATATAATGGCTTAATTGTCTCACGATTAACCTGCTATAAAGCAAGGGACATAGCCATGGAGATTACTAGGGGGTCTCTTGAAAGCCATTATGCAACGTTTAGATCGTATGATACTGAGTTGAAAAGGGTTGATAGGGAGGGACTGTTTAGGTTTTATTTCATTCATAATCCAGACAATGGGGCTCCCATATTTCAGAGATATTATGTGGGATTTTCGGGCCTAAAGAAGGGTTATTAGGCTGGGTGTAGACCTATTCTGTGTGTTAATGGTTATTTTTTAAAACCCCTAGTTGTTGGAGCGCTACTTAGCGCGGTTGCACGTGACGGGAATAACCATATGTATCCATTTGTCTGGGCCATAGTTGAAGCTGAAAATAAAGAAACGTGGACTTGGTTTATACAACTATTAATGGATGATCTAGGCTATGATGATGGATTTGGGTTGTCATTGGTTAGTTATCAACAAAAGGTAATATGTTTAACTCAACTACATCTTTTTTATTGTAGTTTAATTATTCTTGCGTTGTGAAATATGAGTAGTTTAGTCTTTTAACATAAGGTAATTTGTTTAACAAAAGGTTATAGTATGTCATAAAGTTAGCTTAATCTGATTCAGTAATGTTGTCTGAATAAAGTTATAGTATGTCATAAAGTTAACAAAAGATTATTTGTTGATTAGTTAACTGCATCTTTTTCTCACTCAATAAATTAGTTAAGAACGTAAGGACTTGTTGATTAGATAAGGAACTACAAATGGAATATTTGTGATTATTTGTATTGATTCAATACTATAAACAGTGCTAAAATTTTATTGGCTGGGGTTGGCAAATGCTATTCACAAACGGGTCCCTTTTGCGAAGCACAAAAACTGTGCACGCCACATTTATGCCAATTGGAAGAAGAATCATAAGGGCCCCGAGCTGAAAAGGATTTTCTGGAATGTTGTGAATGCTACAAATGAGTTCGAGTATGAGGCGCACCTCAAAATGTTAGAAAAAGAAAGTCCATTGGGACATACAAATTTAATTAAGCAAAGACCAACTGTTTTTTGTAAGGCATTTGTGAGAATGAGGCCATTGTGTGATGTAATAACCAGTAATTTGGTGGAGACTTTTAATGGATACATTTGCAAGGCTCGACAGTTGCAAGTCGTCCATATGCTTGAAGAGATTCGAACAACATTAATGGAACGAATATACACAAAGAATGAATTAATGTTGAAGCATCATGAGGATCTTTGTCCTGGAATTAGACAGAAGGTTGAAAATGTCACGACCCAAAATTATTGAGCCGCAACCGGCGCTAGGGAACGGGAGTGGTAGCTCCGGAACCCGTAGCAAGCCTAAAATCACAGTTTATTTTTCGCAAATATAATATAAACAAATAACAACAAACAACGGAAGCAGATATACATATACATAACATATACCCAAATATATACACTAACTGTTTCAAAACCTCGCGGGCTCTAGTTACCGTACCCCGTACGAACTGGCCTCGCGGTACTATATACATCAGTTAGTGTTTCAAACATCTCACCGGCACCTGGTGCCGTGGATCATATACTAAACACGTAGCCTATCAAAATGCATATAAAACAATAACAGCAGTTAATATATACAATCAAAATGAACTGCTGTCTAGGCTATTATACTACTGACACAGGACCACTACTGCAGCACTCACAGAAGTCAGAAACTAACATATACAGCTGACTTCTGGACTTCAAAATTGGCCTCTAGCTAAGTCCACAAGCTAAGCACCTGAAAGACATCAAAGGTGAGGGGTCAGTATTTGGGAAAATACTGAGTGAGTTTGCATTTACTAACGGTATTATTATAAAAATATAGCATCGCATTTTAAATCAACATTAATACAAAAATACATATGAACAAGTACTCGATCCTTTCGAAACTAAAATCCTGAAACATAACGTAACTCACTATTATTCAAATCATACTAATTCCAATAGTCTGACCCGGGAGCGTTCACGTTCAACCACGTCAGTCAGAACATATCTCTTAATCCCAAAGAGGTGGGTCCAACCCACTGGTAGGTCCAACCTACTAGATACGGGGCTCAGGTTACACTGCAACCGAGTTCACTCTCGTATCGCATCCATATCATAGCTTTCATAATCAAACCATGCATGCATCTCAAATCATATCTTATAGTCAGACACGCTAGACTGACTCAATTACTGGTGATCACACAGCCTATTGACACCCAATAGGTAGCTAGTTTCGTTGGATCGTATACCAGGTTCTCGTACATAAAACTTAATCAAAACATGTAGCATATCAACAATTCATATATATATATAGTGCGATGCATATAAACAGTATATATATATATAATATGATGTCAAAATAATATTAATCGATAATACACGAAAGTAAAGTGCAACTCACAGTGACCGCTATCCAATCAATAACGAAGTCAATATGATAATATGCCCGTGCTAGACCACGTCGGCTGACCCCACCGTTTGCTGACACGTCTGATACATATAGATCAAATACACGTTTAATACATAAACGTGAACCTTAAAAACCTAAAACCCTAGGTTATAGATTTAAGTTATCACCCCTTTCGTTTCGTATTCGTTTCTCTTGATTTTGATAACTTCTTAATCGGATTCTTACTTAATCGATGTACTTATCTTGACTATTTATTATGTTAATGTTCATTTATATAATGTTTTATATCTATTTCAAAACATTTCACTGAGTTTCACACTCAAATCAAGCTATCGGAGGTCCTTATTCACTCCCGGAAGTCCCACGGAGATCCGGGTCGAGTTAGGGCACGTCGTGTCACCTTGGCACGTCGTGCCCTTCAATTTTTGTGAAGGGCACGTCGTGCCCTTCATGGTGCACGTCGTGCACCCCCTTGGTGCACGTCGTGCACCCTTGTGGTGCACGTCGTGCACCCTTGTGGTGCACGTCGTGCGCCTGCACGACGTGCTGAAGTGCAGCACGTCGTGCACCGACGTGTGAAGCGTCTTTTCCGGCGCCTCTGAGCCATTTCCGGGGCTCCAAAACTCCCAAAACTCATACCACTTCATACCCAATTCATTTAAACACTTATCTTATCATTTTACAACTCAAAAACGTCAAAAACAACTCGATTCCTAACCGTACGATTCGAACGAAACTTCCTATACGAAACAGCCCCTATTCTTCGAGTTTAACACCAAATTTCGAGATATTTACCTTAATTTGAAGCTTAGGATTGATAGAGCTTTCAATTCCGAAGAGTTTGCCGCGAAAATCGCTCGAAACGGACGCCGAACGGCGAAACGGCGAAGAAACGAAATCGATCGGCGATTTCTTTCACTTTCTGGAGCCTTCTTCTTCTTTCTTTCTGATTTCTTCATTTCAAAGGAAATCCTTATATATCATGGCTAAATTCTATTTTTCATCCTTGTTTTCTTTAATGAATACAATCTATCCTTTAAACTTTTCTTTCGTTCAATTTAGTCCATAACCAAATCAATTAATACTTTAATCATAACTTATACGTATTATTTATATCCGATAAACAATACGAATCCCAATATTAATATTTTCCCGTCAAAACTTATAAATTTCCATTTTCGACATAAAGTGGCTAAATTACCACTTTGGTCCCTGCACTTTATTTTGGGCTTTCCTTGACATTTTTCCTTTTAATTCCAATTCTAACTTTAGAATTGAAATATAACCTTGATTTCCGCATAACTAATTTCCCAAAACCGACCTACTTGAAACTTATTTACTTTATCTTTTCAGAAACTCTTCTAATATTGCCACTCTGGCGAATCAAAATTGGACACGTGGTCCAATTAGCTAATTAATTATTTTGGGGTATTACATTCTTCCCCCCTTATAAAAATTCGTCCTCGAATTTTCATAGAACTTGTTGGGATCTTAAAATCGTCCTTATACTTTCCTTGACGTCCATTACTACGTGTCAGACGTAGTTTCTTCTTTTACTTTAAATCTTAGCTCTCACTAATAGTTATGACTTCGTACCCATCATTAATCGATTATCTATCTTGCTCATAATAGTTCCTTGTCGTAGCATAACTGAGAATCTTCTCATTGCTACTTTCGTTTCATTTGTTGTCTTCCCTGAGATAGAATAACCTTGGACGTATCCTTGATGTCGTAGTCCTTGTGTCATTGCTATCTGATTGTTACTAATCCATGTCTAACATTTTCTCGTTCCATCCTTTCATTCCCAGTAGCCATGGGGTTGCTACTTGTCTTCTTTATACATGAATAGTCACGACGTGTTGGCTCCATCTTTAATAACGTACTTACTTTATTCATACTCCTATGAGTATTTTCCTTTCGTAATCACAATCTACGACTTTTAATCTTTACTACATCTAACGATATCATCCTTCTTTCTTACTGATTATCGTCGTTTCTTACTTCTTTCTACCGTTATCTGACTTCTCACTCCTGATTAACTAATCTCTTTCAACTTGTACTCTGTCTAGCACAGTTATTATCTCTTAACATAGCTAAACTTGATACATCCTTCACTATCTTCCATTTCTTATTCTTTCGCTTCTTTAAGCTATCATAAACTTCATGTCGTTCTATTGGTCGTGATCCTTTGTTCTTTATCATTATCTTAGACACGTAATTCACGTTACTTCTGATCGTATGGCTTGTACAGTCTCCCATGTTCACTAATATTACTCATATTCTTATCCCCTTCACTTTCACCTAATTGTTTCTTTGGAGTTTACCTTAAATCTCTTATTGACTTTTCATTCAATGATGTTCTTCCTTTACGTCACAGTTCCTTATTCAAGATGACCTCATAAGAATCTTACATGCTTCTTTAGCATTTAACTATTTCGAGAACTTTTCTCATTAATCAGCTTTCGCTTAACTTCTTTCTTATCTTTAACCTTTAACTAACTTCATTTTTAACTTTCATCCTCAACGGATTCATTAGATCCTTAATAACTTATTTATTTCCTTAATCGTCATTCTTTCTTATTGTATAATCAGCTTTCTTTCTATTTTACACTTCTGCTTCTTACTGTCAATTTTTATTTTCACTTTTTACAATACAATCTTGATACTGATTGTAATCGTTCCTTAACTTATTCTTATTCTATCTCTCGTCTTCTTTTGAAGGGTTTTCCGATTGTTCTTAACATTTATATTGTACTTACTTTGTAATTCCCAAAGTCAGGGAACAATTTCAATTCACTGTCGTCCTATACGCTTTATGCTTCCTTAGCACTTATATCTTGATTCTAATTGTCTTTAAATAACTTTATCTCTTTGTACTAGTATCGACTCTTGTCTTGTCTTTTACTTGTTATATTTGTTACGTCTTTCCTTCGTTTATAGCAGTTCTATTGCTGCTGTTCTATTCTGACATTCCTTATGACGTATTTCTAGAACTTTCACTTCTCTAATCACCTTACTAAATTTTGAGGGTATTTAAATTTTACCCTTACACTTTTCTTCATATCATCCACCATTCTTACATTTACTGATACGTATGTCTATACGTGTACCTTTCTCCTTTCTGTTAACGCAACTTATAATTCTTAGTGCTGATATTAGTAACTTTACTTAATATCAGTCATATAGCATCATTATCTCTTTTAATCTATTCAACTTCGAACCTTCACATCTTACTGGATTATCTTCTTCATCCTTGCGTACTTGTACGTTTCTTTCGCCTAACACAACTCTCTGTCATTTCATCATTCGTTTTATTATAAGGATAAATATCGTATCCTTAAGTATTGCCAGTGCATTGCAGCCTATCTGCATATGCTCTCCGGCGACAAGTCCTTATTCACATTCTTCTTTAGCTTCACTAGTTTCGTTGCAATAATTATTAACATGGCTTTATTCTGTTATTGGAGTTTCTTTTACAATTTTTATTCTTATTTAATAAGAATTTTTTTATTCTTCGTCGCAGGGCTTTATATCTGAGTTTACTTACTGAACAAAACGACTTTAAAACTTCTTTTGGCTGCGCAGCTCTTTCTAAACCACTTTTCATAAATCATTTAAAATCGTTGGTACAATTGTTGCTCAGAGTGATGACATCTCTCATCACCAAGGAGTTGCTCAAAATCGCAGTTTCTTTTTCCATCACAAAGATATGATGCATGATCTAAAATTTTGAAAATCATTCTTCTATGCATTTCTATCGTGATTATGCAATGTTATATGCGATATCTGAGCACAACTGTACTTTGAAAATCATAAAAACTTTCAAAATTTTCATAAAATCGTAAGTCTTACTCTAGATGATACGCTCTGCGACTATTAACGGCTTTCTTTATACTTATTGGGTATATTTCAAATTTTTTTATTGCTGTCATTTACAGACTGTTCTTCTGTTACATTCCTTCTCTCTCCATATCCCTGATAACTCAATTAAGTTCAAAATTTTCTATTACTGTAATCACCACATCCACTTCTGCAACACTCTAAACTACGTCATATACAGACGCAGATACCGATGTTTCACATCGACTTCCTGTAAGTAATCCATCTCTTTCTTCAATTCAAAAACGTAATATAGGAATTACGTTTGCGATAATTATATGATGTGATGTTTATCATATTATTGTTTTTGTAAGTTATATTTATATATATTTTCTTTCATTAGGCACGTATTTAATAACAGCGCTTCCTATAGGTTCTCATTTTCTGAGGTTTTTATCCTATAGGCATATCCTATTCTATTATGCAATGCAGCAATTATATAAACACAATAATGCAAACACATAAACACAATTACTTAAAGCACGTAAATCACTAATACCTGGAGGTGCCTGATGCGGAACGTTAGGTTCCCTAATAACTATGCCAGTGTGTCGGCCCCTAACTGTTCTACCTGAGTTTCGTCCACCTCTTTGCACAAAATAAGGGTTGGTTGTAGTTCTGGAGGACGTACTGACGTAATCTGGGTGGTACTCACGTCTAAAGTAATAAGGTCGTATCGGATCACCCGACCATTCATGCTCTGTTTCAATTCTACGGGCCATTGTAGTAAGCGTGCTGAAATGTTCATCCACATGCTCATACAGCTCATCAAACTGAGGTCCTAAACCCCTGACATACCTACGATTAATGGTCCTATTGTCTTCGTTCAGATTAGGGACTCCCTCTGCCATCCGCAGAAAATCAGTAGAGTACGCCCCTACAGTCAACATCCCTCTAGAAAAAGAACGCATCTGCCTCCTAACCTGATTTAGGGCTATCTGCGCCTGACCGTTAGCTATGTCCGCATCTTCCCTCAAATTGCGGTATCTCCGCACACTTGACCAAAAATAGTCACCTCTGTATTCCTCGACATCTAATTCATCTAACTCTTCTTCTTCTTCAAACTCTTCTTCCTGAGGATTTTCCTCTTCTACTTCTTCTTCTAATTCTTCTTCTGGATCTTCCTCAGGATCCTCCTCAGGGTCTTCTTCAGGATCTTCTTCAGGATCCTCTTCCTCGCTGTATTCAATCTCTGGCGAATGTTCTCTAACTCTGTTTCTGGAAGAACTACCTATCTCTGACACAGACATAAAACCATTTTGATATATCTCTGGCGACACTCTAGTATCTGTGTGGAATCCATTCTGATGGACCCCAGATGGTTCGCCTACCTCATTATGAAACCCGTTTTGAAATATAGGAGGCGCTTCCTCCCGTTCTTCATCAGCATGCGACTGAGCTCCGTTTTGCCCAGACATGCTGAAAAGAAACAATTTCGAACGTAAGCGACCATCTGAGCCCATTTCACACGAAATTCCAAAATCAGCTTATAAATGCTGTAAACAATTAGCATTTAATCCAGTCGCACGCAATTCGCAACAAATATCCACTTAATAACCTCAGCGCAAGTAATAAATACTTTACCATCTCAATCATTCATAACCACTTTCTATTTCCTAGTATAAGCAATCAGACAACTCTAGCAGTGGTAACTGGACCAAACTGCTCTCAAACAAGCATTGAAACAACCTTGCAGTGGTAACTGGACCAAACTGCTCTCAAACAAGCATTGAAACAACCTTGCAGTGGTAACTGGACCAAACCAGGCTCTGATACCAACATTGTCACGACCCAAAATTATTGAGCCGCAACCGGCGCTAGGGAACGGGAGTGGTAGCTCCGGAACCCGTAGCAAGCCTAAAATCACAGTTTATTTTTCGCAAATATAATATAAACAAATAACAACAAACAACGGAAGCAGATATACATATACATAACATATACCCAAATATATACACTAACTGTTTCAAAACCTCGCGGGCTCTAGTTACCGTACCCCGTACGAACTGGCCTCGCGGTACTATATACATCAGTTAGTGTTTCAAACATCTCACCGGCACCTGGGGCCGTGGATCATATACTAAACACGTAGCCTATCAAAATGCATATAAAACAATAACAGCAGTTAATATATACAATCAAAATGAACTGCTGTCTAGGCTATTATACTACTGACACAGGACCACTACTGCAGCACTCACAGAAGTCAGAAACTAACATATACAGCTGACTTCTGGACTTCAAAATTGGCCTCTAGCTAAGTCCACAAGCTAAGCACCTGAAAGACATCAAAGGTGAGGGGTCAGTATTTGGGAAAATACTGAGTGAGTTTGCATTTACTAACGGTATTATTATAAAAATATAGCATCGCATTTTAAATCAACATTAATACAAAAATACATATGAACAAGTACTCGATCCTTTCGAAACTAAAATCCTGAAACATAACGTAACTCACTATTATTCAAATCATACTAATTCCAATAGTCTGACCCGGGAGCGTTCACGTTCAACCACGTCAGTCAGAACATATCTCTTAATCCCAAAGAGGTGGGTCCAACCCACTGGTAGGTCCAACCTACTAGATACGGGGCTCAGGTTACACTGCAACCGAGTTCACTCTCGTATCGCATCCATATCATAGCTTTCATAATCAAACCATGCATGCATCTCAAATCATATCTTATAGTCAGACACGCTAGACTGACTCAATTACTGGTGATCACACAGCCTATTGACACCCAATAGGTAGCTAGTTTCGTTGGATCGTATACCAGGTTCTCGTACATAAAACTTAATCAAAACATGTAGCATATCAACAATTCATATATATATATAGTGCGATGCATATAAACAGTATATATATATAATATGATGTCAAAATAATATTAATCGATAATACACGAAAGTAAAGTGCAACTCACAGTGACCGCTATCCAATCAATAACGAAGTCAATATGATAATATGCCCGTGCTAGACCACGTCGGCTGACCCCACCGTTTGCTGACACGTCTGATACATATAGATCAAATACACGTTTAATACATAAACGTGAACCTTAAAAACCTAAAACCCTAGGTTATAGATTTAAGTTATCACCCCTTTCGTTTCGTATTCGTTTCTCTTGATTTTGATAACTTCTTAATCGGATTCTTACTTAATCGATGTACTTATCTTGACTATTTATTATGTTAATGTTCATTTATATAATGTTTTATATCTATTTCAAAACATTTCACTGAGTTTCACACTCAAATCAAGCTATCGGAGGTCCTTATTCACTCCCGGAAGTCCCACGGAGATCCGGGTCGAGTTAGGGCACGTCGTGTCACCTTGGCACGTCGTGCCCTTCAATTTTTGTGAAGGGCACGTCGTGCCCTTCATGGTGCACGTCGTGCACCCCCTTGGTGCACGTCGTGCACCCTTGTGGTGCACGTCGTGCACCCTTGTGGTGCACGTCGTGCGCCTGCACGACGTGCTGAAGTGCAGCACGTCGTGCACCGACGTGTGAAGCGTCTTTTCCGGCGCCTCTGAGCCATTTCCGGGGCTCCAAAACTCCCAAAACTCATACCACTTCATACCCAATTCATTTAAACACTTATCTTATCATTTTACAACTCAAAAACGTCAAAAACAACTCGATTCCTAACCGTACGATTCGAACGAAACTTCCTATACGAAACAGCCCCTATTCTTCGAGTTTAACACCAAATTTCGAGATATTTACCTTAATTTGAAGCTTAGGATTGATAGAGCTTTCAATTCCGAAGAGTTTGCCGCGAAAATCGCTCGAAACGGACGCCGAACGGCGAAACGGCGAAGAAACGAAATCGATCGGCGATTTCTTTCACTTTCTGGAGCCTTCTTCTTCTTTCTTTCTGATTTCTTCATTTCAAAGGAAATCCTTATATATCATGGCTAAATTCTATTTTTCATCCTTGTTTTCTTTAATGAATACAATCTATCCTTTAAACTTTTCTTTCGTTTAATTTAGTCCATAACCAAATCAATTAATACTTTAATCATAACTTATACGTATTATTTATATCCGATAAACAATACGAATCCCAATATTAATATTTTCCCGTCAAAACTTATAAATTTCCATTTTCGACATAAAGTGGCTAAATTACCACTTTGGTCCCTGCACTTTATTTTGGGCTTTCCTTGACATTTTTCCTTTTAATTCCAATTCTAACTTTAGAATTGAAATATAACCTTGATTTCCGCATAACTAATTTCCCAAAACCGACCTACTTGAAACTTATTTACTTTATCTTTTCAGAAACTCTTCTAATATTGCCACTCTGGCGAATCAAAATTGGACACGTGGTCCAATTAGCTAATTAATTATTTTGGGGTATTACATTCTTCCCCCCTTATAAAAATTCGTCCTCGAATTTTCATAGAACTTGTTGGGATCTTAAAATCGTCCTTATACTTTCCTTGACGTCCATTACTACGTGTCAGACGTAGTTTCTTCTTTTACTTTAAATCTTAGCTCTCACTAATAGTTATGACTTCGTACCCATCATTAATCGATTATCTATCTTGCTCATAATAGTTCCTTGTCGTAGCATAACTGAGAATCTTCTCATTGCTACTTTCGTTTCATTTGTTGTCTTCCCTGAGATAGAATAACCTTGGACGTATCCTTGATGTCGTAGTCCTTGTGTCATTGCTATCTGATTGTTACTAATCCATGTCTAACATTTTCTCGTTCCATCCTTTCATTCCCAGTAGCCATGGGGTTGCTACTTGTCTTCTTTATACATGAATAGTCACGACGTGTTGGCTCCATCTTTAATAACGTACTTACTTTATTCATACTCCTATGAGTATTTTCCTTTCGTAATCACAATCTACGACTTTTAATCTTTACTACATCTAACGATATCATCCTTCTTTCTTACTGATTATCGTCGTTTCTTACTTCTTTCTACCGTTATCTGACTTCTCACTCCTGATTAACTAATCTCTTTCAACTTGTACTCTGTCTAGCACAGTTATTATCTCTTAACATAGCTAAACTTGATACATCCTTCACTATCTTCCATTTCTTATTCTTTCGCTTCTTTAAGCTATCATAAACTTCATGTCGTTCTATTGGTCGTGATCCTTTGTTCTTTATCATTATCTTAGACACGTAATTCACGTTACTTCTGATCGTATGGCTTGTACAGTCTCCCCTGTTCACTAATATTACTCATATTCTTATCCCCTTCACTTTCACCTAATTGTTTCTTTGGAGTTTACCTTAAATCTCTTATTGACTTTTCATTCAATGATGTTCTTCCTTTACGTCACAGTTCCTTATTCAAGATGACCTCATAAGAATCTTACATGCTTCTTTAGCATTTAACTATTTCGAGAACTTTTCTCATTAATCAGCTTTCGCTTAACTTCTTTCTTATCTTTAACCTTTAACTAACTTCATTTTTAACTTTCATCCTCAACGGATTCATTAGATCCTTAATAACTTATTTATTTCCTTAATCGTCATTCTTTCTTATTGTATAATCAGCTTTCTTTCTATTTTACACTTCTGCTTCTTACTGTCAATTTTTATTTTCACTTTTTACAATACAATCTTGATACTGATTGTAATCGTTCCTTAACTTATTCTTATTCTATCTCTCGTCTTCTTTTGAAGGGTTTTCCGATTGTTCTTAACATTTATATTGTACTTACTTTGTAATTCCCAAAGTCAGGGAACAATTTCAATTCACTGTCGTCCTATACGCTTTATGCTTCCTTAGCACTTATATCTTGATTCTAATTGTCTTTAAATAACTTTATCTCTTTGTACTAGTATCGACTCTTGTCTTGTCTTTTACTTGTTATATTTGTTACGTCTTTCCTTCGTTTATAGCAGTTCTATTGCTGCTGTTCTATTCTGACATTCCTTATGACGTATTTCTAGAACTTTCACTTCTCTAATCACCTTACTAAATTTTGAGGGTATTTAAATTTTACCCTTACACTTTTCTTCATATCATCCACCATTCTTACATTTACTGATACGTATGTCTATACGTGTACCTTTCTCCTTTCTGTTAACGCAACTTATAATTCTTAGTGCTGATATTAGTAACTTTACTTAATATCAGTCATATAGCATCATTATCTCTTTTAATCTATTCAACTTCGAACCTTCACATCTTACTGGATTATCTTCTTCATCCTTGCGTACTTGTACGTTTCTTTCGCCTAACACAACTCTCTGTCATTTCATCATTCGTTTTATTATAAGGATAAATATCGTATCCTTAAGTATTGCCAGTGCATTGCAGCCTATCTGCATATGCTCTCCGGCGACAAGTCCTTATTCACATTCTTCTTTAGCTTCACTAGTTTCGTTGCAATAATTATTAACATGGCTTTATTCTGTTATTGGAGTTTCTTTTACAATTTTTATTCTTATTTAATAAGAATTTTTTTATTCTTCGTCGCAGGGCTTTATATCTGAGTTTACTTACTGAACAAAACGACTTTAAAACTTCTTTTGGCTGCGCAGCTCTTTCTAAACCACTTTTCATAAATCATTTAAAATCGTTGGTACAATTGTTGCTCAGAGTGATGACATCTCTCATCACCAAGGAGTTGCTCAAAATCGCAGTTTCTTTTTCCATCACAAAGATATGATGCATGATCTAAAATTTTGAAAATCATTCTTCTATGCATTTCTATCGTGATTATGCAATGTTATATGCGATATCTGAGCACAACTGTACTTTGAAAATCATAAAAACTTTCAAAATTTTCATAAAATCGTAAGTCTTACTCTAGATGATACGCTCTGCGACTATTAACGGCTTTCTTTATACTTATTGGGTATATTTCAAATTTTTTTATTGCTGTCATTTACAGACTGTTCTTCTGTTACATTCCTTCTCTCTCCATATCCCTGATAACTCAATTAAGTTCAAAATTTTCTATTACTGTAATCACCACATCCACTTCTGCAACACTCTAAACTACGTCATATATAGACGCAGATACCGATGTTTCACATCGACTTCCTGTAAGTAATCCATCTCTTTCTTCAATTCAAAAACGTAATATAGGAATTACGTTTGCGATAATTATATGATGTGATGTTTATCATATTATTGTTTTTGTAAGTTATATTTATATATATTTTCTTTCATTAGGCACGTATTTAATAACAGCGCTTCCTATAGGTTCTCATTTTCTGAGGTTTTTATCCTATAGGCATATCCTATTCTATTATGCAATGCAGCAATTATATAAACACAATAATGCAAACACATAAACACAATTACTTAAAGCACGTAAATCACTAATACCTGGAGGTGCCTGATGCGGAACGTTAGGTTCCCTAATAACTATGCCAGTGTGTCGGCCCCTAACTGTTCTACCTGAGTTTCGTCCACCTCTTTGCACAAAATAAGGGTTGGTTGTAGTTCTGGAGGACGTACTGACGTAATCTGGGTGGTACTCACGTCTAAAGTAATAAGGTCGTATCGGATCACCCGACCATTCATGCTCTGTTTCAATTCTACGGGCCATTGTAGTAAGCGTGCTGAAATGTTCATCCACATGCTCATACAGCTCATCAAACTGAGGTCCTAAACCCCTGACATACCTACGATTAATGGTCCTATTGTCTTCGTTCAGATTAGGGACTCCCTCTGCCATCCGCAGAAAATCAGTAGAGTACGCCCCTACAGTCAACATCCCTCTAGAAAAAGAACGCATCTGCCTCCTAACCTGATTTAGGGCTATCTGCGCCTGACCGTTAGCTATGTCCGCATCTTCCCTCAAATTGCGGTATCTCCGCACACTTGACCAAAAATAGTCACCTCTGTATTCCTCGACATCTAATTCATCTAACTCTTCTTCTTCTTCAAACTCTTCTTCCTGAGGATTTTCCTCTTCTACTTCTTCTTCTAATTCTTCTTCTGGATCTTCCTCAGGATCCTCCTCAGGGTCTTCTTCAGGATCTTCTTCAGGATCCTCTTCCTCGCTGTATTCAATCTCCGGCGAATGTTCTCTAACTCTGTTTCTGGAAGAACTACCTATCTCTGACACAGACATAAAACCATTTTGATATATCTCTGGCGACACTCTAGTATCTGTGTGGAATCCATTCTGATGGACCCCAGATGGTTCGCCTACCTCATTATGAAACCCGTTTTGAAATATAGGAGGCGCTTCCTCCCGTTCTTCATCAGCATGCGACTGAGCTCCGTTTTGCCCAGACATGCTGAAAAGAAACAATTTCGAACGTAAGCGACCATCTGAGCCCATTTCACACGAAATTCCAAAATCAGCTTATAAATGCTGTAAACAATTAGCATTTAATCCAGTCGCACGTAATTCGCAACAAATATCCACTTAATAACCTCAGCGCAAGTAATAAATACTTTACCATCTCAATCATTCATAACCACTTTCTATTTCCTAGTATAAGCAATCAGACAACTCTAGCAGTGGTAACTGGACCAAACTGCTCTCAAACAAGCATTGAAACAACCTTGCAGTGGTAACTGGACCAAACTGCTCTCAAACAAGCATTGAAACAACCTTGCAGTGGTAACTGGACCAAACCAGGCTCTGATACCAACATTGTCACGACCCAAAATTATTGAGCCGCAACCGGCGCTAGGGAACGGGAGTGGTAGCTCCGGAACCCGTAGCAAGCCTAAAATCACAGTTTATTTTTCGCAAATATAATATAAACAAATAACAACAAACAACGGAAGCAGATATACATATACATAACATATACCCAAATATATACACTAACTGTTTCAAAACCTCGCGGGCTCTAGTTACCGTACCCCGTACGAACTGGCCTCGCGGTACTATATACATCAGTTAGTGTTTCAAACATCTCACCGGCACCTGGGGCCGTGGATCATATACTAAACACGTAGCCTATCAAAATGCATATAAAACAATAACAGCAGTTAATATATACAATCAAAATGAACTGCTGTCTAGGCTATTATACTACTGACACAGGACCACTACTGCAGCACTCACAGAAGTCAAAAACTAACATATACAGCTGACTTCTGGACTTCAAAATTGGCCTCTAGCTAAGTCCACAAGCTAAGCACCTGAAAGACATCAAAGGTGAGGGGTCAGTATTTGGGAAAATACTGAGTGAGTTTGCATTTACTAACGGTATTATTATAAAAATATAGCATCGCATTTTAAATCAACATTAATACAAAAATACATATGAACAAGTACTCGATCCTTTCGAAACTAAAATCCTGAAACATAACGTAACTCACTATTATTCAAATCATACTAATTCCAATAGTCTGACCCGGGAGCGTTCACGTTCAACCACGTCAGTCAAAACATATCTCTTAATCCCAAAGAGGTGGGTCCAACCCACTGGTAGGTCCAACCTACTAGATACGGGGCTCAGGTTACACTGCAACCGAGTTCACTCTCGTATCGCATCCATATCATAGCTTTCATAATCAAACCATGCATGCATCTCAAATCATATCTTATAGTCAGACACGCTAGACTGACTCAATTACTGGTGATCACACAGCCTATTGACACCCAATAGGTAGCTAGTTTCGTTGGATCGTATACCAGGTTCTCGTACATAAAACTTAATCAAAACATGTATCATATCAACAATTCATATATATATATAGTGCGATGCATATAAACAGTATATATATATATAATATGATGTCAAAATAATATTAATCGATAATACACGAAAGTAAAGTGCAACTCACAGTGACCGCTATCCAATCAATAACGAAGTCAATATGATAATATGCCCGTGCTAGACCACGTCGGCTGACCCCACCGTTTGCTGACACGTCTGATACATATAGATCAAATACACGTTTAATACATAAACGTGAACCTTAAAAACCTAAAACCCTAGGTTATAGATTTAAGTTATCACCCCTTTCGTTTCGTATTCGTTTCTCTTGATTTTGATAACTTCTTAATCGGATTCTTACTTAATCGATGTACTTATCTTGACTATTTATTATGTTAATGTTCATTTATATAATGTTTTATATCTATTTCAAAACATTTCACTGAGTTTCACACTCAAATCAAGCTATCGGAGGTCCTTATTCACTCCCGGAAGTCCCACGGAGATCCGGGTCGAGTTAGGGCACGTCGTGTCACCTTGGCACGTCGTGCCCTTCAATTTTTGTGAAGGGCACGTCGTGCCCTTCATGGTGCACGTCGTGCACCCCCTTGGTGCACGTCGTGCACCCTTGTGGTGCACGTCGTGCACCCTTGTGGTGCACGTCGTGCGCCTGCACGACGTGCTGAAGTGCAGCACGTCGTGCACCGACGTGTGAAGCGTCTTTTCCGGCGCCTCTGAGCCATTTCCGGGGCTCCAAAACTCCCAAAACTCATACCACTTCATACCCAATTCATTTAAACACTTATCTTATCATTTTACAACTCAAAAACGTCAAAAACAACTCGATTCCTAACCGTACGATTCGAACGAAACTTCCTATACGAAACAGCCCCTATTCTTCGAGTTTAACACCAAATTTCGAGATATTTACCTTAATTTGAAGCTTAGGATTGATAGAGCTTTCAATTCCGAAGAGTTTGCCACGAAAATCGCTCGAAACGGACGCCGAACGGCGAAACGGCGAAGAAACGAAATCGATCGGCGATTTCTTTCACTTTCTGGAGCCTTCTTCTTCTTTCTTTCTGATTTCTTCATTTCAAAGGAAATCCTTATATATCATGGCTAAATTCTATTTTTCATCCTTGTTTTCTTTAATGAATACAATCTATCCTTTAAACTTTTCTTTCGTTCAATTTAGTCCATAACCAAATCAATTAATACTTTAATCATAACTTATACGTATTATTTATATCCGATAAACAATACGAATCCCAATATTAATATTTTCCCGTCAAAACTTATAAATTTCCATTTTCGACATAAAGTGGCTAAATTACCACTTTGGTCCCTGCACTTTATTTTGGGCTTTCCTTGACATTTTTCCTTTTAATTCCAATTCTAACTTTAGAATTGAAATATAACCTTGATTTCCGCATAACTAATTTCCCAAAACCGACCTACTTGAAACTTATTTACTTTATCTTTTCAGAAACTCTTCTAATATTGCCACTCTGGCGAATCAAAATTGGACACGTGGTCCAATTAGCTAATTAATTATTTTGGGGTATTACAGAAAAGAATAGAAGGCACAAGGTTTTGTAATGTGACACCAGCAGTGGACTCATTTCAAGTGAAATGTTTTGATTTTCAGTTTTTCGTTCACCTCACAGACAGAACATGCTCCTGTAGAGCTTGGCAATTAACTGGCATACCGTGTTGTCACGCAATTTCCTGCATCACTTTCATGCGACACAATGTCATGAACTATGTCGATAACTGTTATAAGAGAGCACAGTACTTAAAGGCGTATGAGTTTTCTCTCCAGCCTATTAATGGACCGAACATGTGGCCATATGCGCAAGGATTTCCTATAATACCGCCTCCATATAGGAAAATGTCGGGGCGACCAAAGAAAAATTGAAAGAGAGATGCCGATGAGGACCCAAAGCGCAGGAATGGAATGATAATGACTTACACGCATTGTCGTTTTGAGGGTCACGACGTAAGGGGATGTCCAAATATTGACAAGAATCCAACTCCATTGCCACGAAAGGTATGCCATTATTGTTTTTTTGTATTTTGTGGAGTTATTGACTTTTATGTTGTTTTGAAACTAATGTTCGGTTAGTTAATATGTCTCAATATGTTCAACTTCTAATGTTGTACTTGTGCTTTTTTACATTGTGTTTTTTGAAGCGCCGACTAGGTAGGCCAACAAAGAACAAAGGGAATGGAGCTGCTGCTTCCAAGGGAAAAGGAAAGGAACCCGCTGCTGCTTCCAAGGGCAAAGGAAAGAACGATGCTGCTGCTTCAAAGGGCAAAGGAAAGAACCATGCTGCTGCTTCAAAGGGCAAAGGAAAGAACCGTGCTGCTGCTCCTGATACTCAAACTTTGAGGAAAACAACAACAAACAATACAACCATTTACACTCAATCATCAACAGCACCAGGAAGTAGTTCTCAGACAACTTTTAATGCAAGTCAAAGTAATGCGTCTAGTGCTGCAAATGTAAGCGAAATGCGCCAGGTTAGTTTTCCAACTATATTAAAGTATGTTATTTAAATATAAAACAGTCTTACTAGATTGAATAATTCATTAATGGCTTGAGCTACTAATTGTTTTGTAAAATTTAAATTTATTGATTTGGCTCATTTCAAAAACAGGTCAGAGAAGGCGGAGGAATGATAGTAAGAACTGAATTTGGAAGTATATACACTAGAGTAAGTTGATTTGTGAATTTTGATGCCTTGTTCTGGAATGGTTAATCTCTACTCTTTGTTAAGGTTATTGTTAACTTGGTGTGTAATTGTTGGCCCTTATGTTTATGTGTTTGCAGCCGTCTGATAAAGGCAACGTGAACTATGTTTACAGATCTAGTACTACAAAAGCTGCACTTACAGTCCCTAAGAGAAGTAGAGGAAGACCAGTAGGTAGCATTAATACCTCAAAGGGTGCACCACGTTCAAGAAGTAATATTTCGAAGGGACGTTGAATAATATATAATTCTGTTTTTTGCTTTTGTGTAAATGGTTGTGATTAAACACTGACAAGCCATGATGGAATTGTCATTTTTGGGACCACTAACTCATACACCAAGTATGTTAGAGTGAATGCTACTTTTAATTTAGGTAAAGGCTTGTACATAGAACAAGCTATTTTGGGTTTTGGTAGATGCTTGTACATAGAAACAAGCTACATATTTTTATGGATGTTATACTCTAAATTATTTTATTCTGAATGTCTATATTTGTGTTTCTCAAATTTTTGGCAATTAGCTTATTTATGTATGTTCATATAATCAGAATTTTGGACAAGCTATAGTCTGTCCATTTGTATTAGAATATCGAAATGTATATGCCCATTTGAAAGCAAAATATATTATCATTGCTCAAAAGACATCAAAAAACAGTGAATGACACAATAGAGGGAAATTACATAAGTCATTCGTTACATTAAAATACATAGAGCAAGTCACAAGTCTGTTACAAGATTGACACAGTCAATTCGTAAAATATTAATATCATCATCTTGTAAAGTACAAGATTTTACATTGATGGCACAAACAAAGGTTAAATAATACATCCTACATAGTTCTTATAGAGTTCCTACAGACTTCCTACATAGTTCCTACATAATTTGTACATACTACCTACATCCCACTTTGGACTCCAATATGATCACCTACAACACAAATAGAAACCAAAACCTTCACTAAGGCAAGCACAAAAACCCATTCACATTACTTGATTATGAAAATACAAATACATAAAGGGCATAGGAAAAAATTAACATTAACATCATCTTGCAAAACCTGCCACAACTCTGTGAACCTTCATCGTCGCCCTTCATCTTCTGATTCTCTTCAAGAAGCATATCTCGCTCACGAATGAGCTTCTCAAACATAGCTGCAGAAGACTTGTGTGCCTCCTGCAACGTGATAATTTGTTTATCTTTGTCTGCAATCGGAATCCGCTGGTTATGCACCTGCTCAGTCAGCAATGTGATCTTATCCAGCAAATAGCCAATCTTGACAATTTGATCAGCCGTAAGATCTTCGTCATACCAACGAAACGCACCGCAGTCATCAGACTACGACAATGAAACAAAAATTTAGAATACAAGTTCATTGGGAAGCACAAATGCAGTACAAAAATTTACAAAACCTATTCTATTAGCACAAATAAAGAAACACCAATTTTATACCCTAACACTATGCATAAAAATATGATACACCCAATTTATACCCTAATTACTAGCACAAATACAAAATACATCCAGAATCTTATGATAACCCCAAGTTTTTCCCTACTTTGGAAAAACCCTAAAATATCCTTCAATTTCCAGAACCCTAATAAAATTGAACAAAAATTTAATTTCCTTGTATTTTCACTTACATTATACTTGGAGCATCTCCAAAACTTCCTTCCAGGGTTAACTTTCGTCCATGATGAGTAAAGATACAGTCTTTCGTGCTTACAGTTGCCACGAACTTTCGTCGAAAGATAATTGAGGAACTCTTCCGTCGCATTATCCATTAGACGCCATGATTCAAAAATCGTCGACATTTTTAGTGGATCTGTTAGAGGGTTATTAGTGGGTTTTTTTTCTTTCACAGAAATATTAGGGTTTTCCTGAATGACGATGTAACACTTAAAAAGAGTAGAGGAAGATAGAGTCAATGTGAAACGCTGCGTTTTCTGTTTTTGAATTTTAATGAAAACGCTGTGTTTAATTAAATGAGAGGGCTTGGTTTGAAAGGTGGATCAGTTTGGTTGTGAGTCAAAAATATGCCATGTCATCTTCGATCCGACGGCATATTGAGGAGTTTCTGCTGACAAGGACGATAAGATGGCAACAAAACCGGTTTGGTTTATAAATGGCTATAAAAGAAACTAAATATGTGAAAACGGGTTATATCTGGTGAGTTGGAAAGGTTTGGCTATAACCTAAACAAAACGCAAAGGTTTGGCATTTTTAGGTGAAAAAAACCTTTTTAATATTATAAATATATCCCTATATTTTTTATTATTTACACGTTTCCCCCACATTTCGTGTCCTTCATTTTAAATATTTGTCGTTTCCCCGTGTATGTTTCGTGTCGTTTCCATTTCCGCTTTCCGTTTCCGTTTCCGTGCTACCTGGCTCTCAAGTATTAACTTGAGGAAATTAGAGTGTGCATGGTTAAACCCCGTTTTAATCCCATCTATACGGTCCGGCCCTCGTTCTTGCAAATATACGATCCAAGCTGGACGTGTCTCATACTAAAACTTTCTTTTTAGGCCTAATTTCAATCCTATACTAACGTTGAAAACTTGTCAATTTTACCCTATTACATTTTTATGTTTCAATTGTACCCTAAAATATTAAATTAACGTCTTTTTTATTTGAAATTAAACATAACATTCTCCATGTCTAGCATATATTAATTTTATATTTTTAAAATTTATTTAAACTTAGTTAAATTAATTAAAAATTTAAATTAATATTAATTTGATTATGTTTTTTAGTTAGTTTTTAAAAATAAAGGACTTATTTGTACTTTTTTTTATAAATAAGAGTTAATTTCATCTTTAGACTTAGTTAATTGAATGATTTCAACATTTAAGTAAAAAAATTAACAAAAATTAAGAAAATTGGAGTTCAATTGAAGACGGAAAATTTAAAAGTGGATAAAATTGACAACTTTTTAACGTCGGGGTGGAATTGAAACAAAGGTTAAAGGTGAGGGATTTTTAAGCGATTAGGCCTTCTTTTTATAATTTTATAGTATTTGTCTTTGAAAATACGGTTTTTTCCGATAAACAGAATTATCAGCCACTTCTATGTTTGATTCGACGCCGTCTTCAAATTTTCTCCTCTCACCACTATCCAAATAGCCACTGCCATCGCTATTACTACTGCCACTCTTTATATTCTCATCGATGATGATTTGTGTTCATAAGTTCAATTTCATTATTTTACTTTACTTTTTGGAGAATTTTGTGTTTATAGAATTAGAATGGCTATGTTTTTTATGATAACATTAATTAGAAAAAAATAGCAAAATATCATTGATTAAATAGAGAAAAGAGATATAAGAAGATGGAGGCTAGCAATAGCATTAACGCTTTAAAATCCTGAAACAATACAAGAAGAGTTTAAATAGGCTAAGCTAAATTAGAAAAAGAAAAGACTATAATACCCTCTATCTTAACATTTTATCGTCTATTGTCAATTGAGAGATTTAGGCCTAAAACAATTAACATAAATATATTTGGGGCTCATGTTAATTTTGTTATCTTCAAAATTTAGTTTTAAGATATTTTTAAGTTATGTCAAAAGCCTGAAACTCTTATAATTATGTGGGTAATTAGTAAATTAGAAGATTTAGACCAAAAATTAATAACGTGAACAAATAAGTTTTATATTCAAGAAGTTATTAGATTATGTCAAAACTCGAAAGCTTTTATGTTCTTGTATAGAGAAAGATAGAGGTTTGGGGGCTTAAGTCCTTCACTCTGTATAGAAAATGCTAGACCTATAAGGCACGATTCGGAATGAGTGCAAGAAAATGAAACCCCACTTATGTTTGTTGGAATCTTGATTGTATAAACAATAAATCTAGATTGAAACTTCAAAACTAAAACTAAAAATCCAAAATTTTGTGAAACAGTTTCGAAAGTTATAGAAATTTAAGGACTAACAATGATAGTTTACAACATTAACTTTTCCATTATCAAAATTAACTATGCATTCAATAATGCACAAGTCAGGTTTGGCTGGCAACAAAAAATATTTATAATTAATAAATAAAATTGTCATTTAACAAACAATACAAGTATTTTTTTTTTCAAGCCTACTCTAATTGTTAGCGGGGTTAGCGGGAGTTAATGTTAGACATCTTTTAAATAGGCACACTGTATGTAAGTGTTGAGGATCAAACCCTCAACCCCATACACATATCATTAGAATTTGGCCAACTGAGCCAAGCCTTCAAGTGTAACAATATAAGTATTTAGAAATTCCTAATATGAACGAAATTAGATTGGTGACGGGAGTTGTTACCAATCACCGAAAACTAACTAATTATTCTATTTACTAATTGATTTTGGAATTTATTTTTTTTATTTATTTTAAAGTTCAGTTTAATTTTTCTTTAAGATCTAATTACTTAAAAAATCCCATCTTATAACATTTTTTCGTTTATACCCTGACCTCGGAAAAAGTTTATTTGTACCATTTTTTTGATTTTCGTTTTTGTCTCAACCGTAGAACATTAAATTCAACTTTTTTTATTTGGACAAAGGTTTAAATTAGTCCTTCGTTTTTTAACATATATTCTAATTAGACTTTAATGTTATTAATATTATAAAAATACCTTCTTCTTTAAAAAAATTAAACTTATAATATTATTATTAATCTATACTAAATATCAATAATTTTTTAAATAAAAAACCATAAAATTATGCAATATTTAAAAAAATCGATTTCTCTCCGAAGGAGGAGTAGCAGATCTGCTCCTCCTTTAAAAGGAGGAGCCGCAGGTCGCCGCTCCTCCTTTTGAAGGAAGAGCAACAGGTCGCCGATCCTCCCTTAGAAGGAGGAGCAACAGGTCGTCGCTCCTCCTTCTGAAGGAGGAACAGATCTGCTGCTCCTCATTCAGAAGGAGGAGCGGCGACCTGCTGCTAGGGGTGTGCACGGATCCTGGATATCTCCGAACCCGAACCGATAATCGAACCGAAAATATCCAGAACCGAAAAATTTTCGTTGAGCATTGACTTTCTCCGAACCGAACCGAACCGAAAATTTAATTGGTACGGTTCTAAATCTTAGATAGATATTCGTACCGAGAACCGAACCGTACCGAACCGAAGAACCGAAACTATAACCGAAGAACTGAAATTATATATATATATATATATGTTATTCTAATTTAGTTAAATTATTTTATTATATCTTTATTATTAATAATTAAATTTTAATAAATTTATTTTCTAAAAAATTTAATTTAAGTTGTTTATAATAATATATATTTAGTTTTTTTATTATGGAAAAATTGTGTAACTTAGACCAAAACTATGTAATTTTGGCCTAAACTACACAGTTTTAACTTGAACAAAATGAATTGATGCAACCCTAATACACACAGTTCAATCAATACCATTTTTTCCTTTTTTCATATTCTCCGCCGTTCTCTTCCTTTCTCTTACACCCATTTCATTTGTATTTCATTCCATTTTTTGTTTCAACGTGATCTTTTTGTTTGGTTTTTCTGTTTCTGAAGTTTGTCATTCGCTACTGTCGACGTCATTTTTTTTGAACGAAATACATGGAGTCTATAGACAACAGTGGTAATTATAAAATTATCAAGATTTATTTTTGTACTGAGCTCTTTAATTTTGTATACAATTTTCTAATTTTTTCATGAATTTGATGTGATTATTTTACAGTGGCAAATAAGCGGAAATCCATAATTTTCAGAAATAACGATGGTGCGGAAGCAGTAACGCCTACTCTATCGGTTGATCCTACTCGAACTATGGGTTCTATGGAGGGTTCTATTACTGCTTCTACAACAATGCCACCTGCAAAATCTCCTTCTACTGTAGAAGATACTTCAATCTCACCTAAAAATAAGAAACATAGATCAAGTGTATGGGCACATTTTGAGAAATTGAAAGATACTAAATAAAATGAAATTGGGAGGGCTAAATGCATATGGTGTGGTAATAGTTATCAATGTAAAAGTGAGCAAGACACTTCAGGACTATGGAAACATTTAAGAGAAACATGTAAAAAAATGCCCAATTAGAAAAGAATTAAATGAAGCACGCAATAAGAAAGAATCTGAGAAAGGCCAAAAAAATTTAAATTTTCAAAATGGGACTGATTCAGAAGGAGGAAAATTACATTGTTGGCAATTTGATCAAGAAGCTATAAGGACAACTCTAGTTAGAATGATAATTAAAGATGAACTTGCTTTTAGATTTGTCGAGGGAGAAGGGTTTAGGGAATTTATTGAAGTAAGCATTCCCATGTTTCATATTCCGTCTAGATATACGATTGCTAGAGATTGTTTTACTCTATTTGCGAAAGAAAAGAAAAAGTTAAAAGCATTACTTCAATCTAGATGTCAAAGGGTGTCTTTAACTACTGATACTTGGACAAGTATTCAGAATGCTAATTATTTGGTTTTGATGGCTCATTTTATTGATGCCAATTGGAATATGCATAAGCGAATTTTAAATTTTTGTATCATTAATAGTCACAAGGGTGTGAATATTGGAAATGCAATTGATTCTTGTATGGATGAATGGGGTTTGAATAAAGTGATGTGCATTACTGTTGACAATGCTTCATCAAATGATACTGCGATTCAACAATTAAAGAAAAAATTGTTGAAAAAGAATGCTTTTGTTATTAGGTGGAGATGCATTTCATATGAGGTGTTTTGCACACATTTTGCAATTGATTGTTAGAGATGGTCTAGAAATTACCAATTCTTCTATTGCAAAAATTCGTGATGTTGTTAAGTATGTTAGGAGTAGTCCTCAAAGGTTAGCTACTTTCAAAAAATGTTGTGAGAATGCAAAGATTATTTCTAAGGCATCTTTACAATTAGACTGTCCTACTAGATGGAACTCAACTTATCTCATGTTAGACGTTGCTTTAATTTTGCAAGGTGGTTTTGATAAGTTTGAAGATGTGGATTGTAGATTTGTAAGTGATTTTGGAAATAATTTGCCAAATGAAAAAGATTGGAAGTATGCTTCCCACTTTTGTAAATTTCTCAAACGATTTTATGATGTCACTTGTAAGTTGTCTGGCAGCTTATATTCCACTTCCAGTTTGTACTTTCCTGAAATAATAAAAAATTTGAAGGATTTGGAAACTTTTCAAAATAGTAATGATGTTTGCTTGGTGGAAATGGAAAAACAAATGAGAGAGAAATTTGATAAGTAGTGGGGTTCCATTGATAAAATGAATGTCATGCTCTTTATTGCTGTTGTTTTAGATCCTAGGTACAAGATGAAATATCTTAGTTCCAAATACAAAATTCATTATTCAGAGATGATTGCAAATAATTTGGTACATAGGGTAACTAAATCAATGAGAGTTTTAATTGAAGATTATAGGGTCAACGTAGAGACTAAGATTGAATCTTCGAGTCAATCACTAAGTCATGGGATTGGTCGTGTAATAGAAGTGGATGAAGATGAAGAGATGGATGAGTTTTTCTTAGAGGGGGAGAATTAAGAGAAGATGGCCGCTGAAGAAGAATTTGATAGGTATTTAGAGGAATTTTCAGAAAAATATACTCATGATTTTGATATATTGGCTTGGTGGAAAGTTAATTCTATAAGGTTTCCAATCCTAAGCCTTATTGCAAAAGATGTTTTGGCCATTCAATCTTCAACTGTAGCTTCAGAATCGGCATTTAGTACAGGAGGTCGTACTTTGGATCGTTTTAGGAGTTCTTTAACTCCTACGACAGCTGAAGTTCTCATTTGTTGTCAAGATTGGTTGAGGAGTTCCAAGAAGCCGATTCAAATTGAGAAAATAATTGAAGAACTTGAAAATTTAGAATTGGGTATGTATTTTTTTACAGTAATTATATCATTAATAATTTTTAGTTAGTATTTTATATTTTTTATTAAATCTGATTTTTTTTCTAGATATAACTCGAGACCCTGAAATTATGGAAAGCATTTTTCCAAACTATAAAATGGATTGCTGAAATAATGTGCCACATCTTCAGTGAAAAAAAGGTATGTATCAAACTTCATTTGATTGTGGGCGGTAACACATTCTCAGCTACATGAACTCATCATTTTTTATGCCTAAATGCTGAGAATAACCATGAACATTCAATTATATCCATTGTTCCTTAAAATTAAACTTTGTACTTTGAGTTTTTATTTTTAATTTTAACATCTGGTCAAAATAAAATCAAAATCCAACATGTGTTGGTATAGTGTCACGTATTCTTGTGTTGATAAAGTGCCATGTAATCTTGCTTTGATCCATCCAACAATATTTTTCATTTTTTAATTTATTTTTATATCCTAGAGAGTACATGTCCTGAGAGCATAGATTTTGGTGTTTTCATATTAGTGTCTTTTTTTGAAGCCCTACTGTTCACATAATTTTCAAATTTATGAGATCAGTTGATAATGAATATTTGTATATAATGAGTAATTAATTTTTGTTGCTAGAATACCAATAATGAACATCAGGTTATTAAAAACTAAAAAAAATGAATGATCATGCATTTTTGTTAAATTCAGTGTAAATATCTTGCAAAATTATGTCAATTTTGATATGGTTTCATTCTAAGTTGAAATAATTGAAGTTTAGCCATCATAAATTTTTCAAACCTGAATTGATATCTTGCAATTTCTTTGTAGGTCATGGAATACCATCTTTGATAAGGCATCACATCAACAGAAGCATCATTTGTTTGTATGTAGCAAAGTATTTCACTACTCAGCTGAGTACATGTTCTAAAATTGATAGTTTCATTACATTTGGTTAATGGTTGGATGTCAATGCTTCACTTTTCTGATGCTTCAATTCTATTAACCGTCAATATTTATTTACTTGTTGCAGTAAAGATGTTTTTATCTATTAATAATTGAAGATACAGTGAAAATTCATAGACTGCAGTTTTGATTGAATAGCAATTTTTTTCTAACTCTCAGCTTTAACAATTTCAAAATATTGATTGGTTAGAATTGATATCTTTATGAGACTAAATTGGTTAAAATATTATATTAGTTGAATGAATCAACAGTTATAAATAAAGCTTATAACTAGACACTGAATTGATAAATTCCAAAAGCAATAGAATTGATAAATTTTAATTGTTATACTTTGGATGACATTTTAATTGAATAAATCAACAGTTATAAAAACTAAAATAAAAATATCCATGGTTCTAGTGATATCCATACCGAACTGTACCGAACTGTTAGAACCGAATCTCCGTACCGAACCGTACCGAAAAATTAAATCCCCGTACCGAACCGAACCGATTTTTGGTACGGTTCCGGAGATCCTATTTTTAAAATTCCCGACTTTTGGTTTGGTTCCGGAGATTTGTCGATCTCCGGATTCCCCCGAACCGTGCACACCCCTACCTGCTGCTCCTCCTGCAGAAGGAGGAGCACGGGTTCCTCCTTTCGAGGAAGACGAAAAAAAATTATTTTTTTTAAAAACCATTTCGTAGCGGTTCATAAAACTGAAGAATACGATGATGGGTCGGAAGTATTTTTTATTTTATATAGTTCTTTAATAAAGTTTTAAATATAATTAACTTTTAGGATTTATTTAAACATTTTTAAAGTTGAAGGACTTATTTGTATTTTTTCAAATAGAAAAAAAGATGATATAACCCTTCTGTTTAATTATTTTTAACGTTTTCATCCTTATACTAATTAAATTGTCAAATGTTTTAAATAAAGGGTAGAGATGAAAATGAAAACTCAAAAAAAAGGTACAAATGAACTTTTTCCTAGTTCTAGGTATAAATGAAAAAATGTTATAAAATGGTTTTTTTTTAAGTAATTAGACCTTTCTTTAAAATATTGACGATCTTTACATAATAGTTTGTTACATACACTAATTCATCATTATATAAATCAATTTAAATTAATTTTAAATTAAAACTATAAATTTATATTCAAAATCTTACTTTCAAACAAATGTTCGGCAAACGGTGAAGTCCAATGAGCGATTCATAATTTTTCATTTTTTTTATAATTAGGGAAGGGGGAGCGCTAGTGGGAGAAAACGAACCCACGACCTAGCAGTTTGCCGTTAAGCGCTTATACCGTTTGAGTTATAGCTCTTATAGAGGAGAATTTAGAAAAGAATAACTAATGAGAAAGTTAATCAAATTATTAAGTTATTAATGCAATTTATGTGTATTTATAGAAATTAAATTCACCATATTTAAAAATGATTAGAAATTCAAAGTATGTTTTTGTATAGAAAAGTGTTGGAAATTTTAAAATTGAATGTAATTTTAATAGGGATTGTTTAATTTAAGGAAATTTTTTAATTGATTTCTAAAATAATTAAACTTTTCTACACACTCCTGATTATTTTTATTTTAGAAGCAATATAGGACTTTATTGTAGCACTAAAACAAGTATTAGACTTAATAACTCAAAAAGGCTAAATTTTTAGCGAAAATTCGCACTATGTCCCAGCTTTTAAAACGTCTTAATAATGTGCAAAAACGCATTACATTATCTCAAAAATGTCCCAAATTGAAAAAGGTACGTGTTGTAGCTGATTTGGTGCTAAGGTGGACTACTACCTATTGGCCATGTATGCCAAACATTAATTAAAAGATGCAAATTAATCTTTAAACTTTTTCTTTGAAAATTTTTATACCTAAATTTTTAAATTGATTCAACATAATCATCAATTTTTTTTAAATAAAATGACAATTAGACAAATTAGTTTCAAAATAATTAATTATTTTATAATTAAATAAAAAATTAAATTATTACAAATTAAATTAATTATTTATATATAAATTTATTAATCAAAATTATAATGAATTATTGTTTTAATTAATCAGTTATAATATTATCACACAATCAACTATATAAAATTGAATAATAATTATTAATATTAACTAAAAATTTAGTAACTATTCTAAATACAAAAAATATAATTAAAAATTATCCTATTCCCCTGCTTCAGTCTTGCCACCTTCATCGTCGTCAGCTGCCGTCAACATTTCAACAGTTAGTTCTAATTGAGAAAATATTTAGAAATTTCAGATTTCATGACAGCAATTCACATTTACAATTAAATTTCAGATCTCTCATTTATCAATTCAAAATAAATCGACAGTGGTTGGAACTGGGTATTAGGTAGAACACAGAAGTTCTTCGTCTCGTCGATACGGTTCCAATAGTTTGAATCGAAGTCGATTCCGAGTTCAAACGAACCAAAAAATCCCTTCTGGAATTGGCTGGCTTTTCGTCGACCGTGGGCTTTAGGGCCTGGTTATCTTAACGGGTTACAAGTTTGGACTTCGACGCCCGAATTAAATAGGGACATGCCCTTTACAGCAGATATTATAAAACTATATTTAAAACAGTACACGTGTGTTCAAAATGGTGCCTAATTCCGAAAAGAGCCCGGAAACACCATGTCCGGAAGGATCTAAAATCGATTATGTGGGAGGTAGAAGCCATGATCTTTGCGCCACTATGAACCGACGGCAACGCCGGTTCTTACTGAGTCCATGAAGCTTTTTTCGGATCGGGAACATACAAAAACAACTCCAAAACATATCAAAACGCACAAAAAAACATTCTAAAGTATACTAGAATTGAAATGTGAGGATTAAACATGTATTAATCATCCTAAATCATGCTTTTTCTAAGGTAATTTTGAAGGTAAGATGGCAAGAACATTAAGAACACATAATATGGCAATTTAACCCTAATATGCATCCTAAACATTGGAATTGAATGGATTTCGAATATATAGCATAAAACATAATAAAACAGCGCTAAACATGCTCCTAATCAATTTTTCATGGCAATTATAGAAAAAATGTTAAAAGAGCAATTGTGGCAAAAAACGACAAAGTAAAGTAACATGCATCCTAATACAAGAAGTATGATCAAGATGACATAAAAAGTGATGAGAGGTAATTTTAGGTCATCAGAAGTACCGTTCTGAGTCCTTGGCTCATTTTCCGGTAATCCGGATGTGAAATCCAACTTCGGATTAGTGGTAATAGCTTGTTCTTGAGTAATTAAAGCGTATAAGCTTATTTTCAGGAATGGAATCGACTAATTTTTGTGTGTGTGGGTATGCAATAATTCAGCTATAGCTCTAATTCTAGAATCCAGTTATGTGTTTATGGTATTTAATTACCGTATGGTGCCACCTCCAACTAAGTTGTGTTAATTGTGTATTTATAGAGGTTGTTGGTGACCTAGAGTTTTTTAAGAGGTTCAATTATGTCAGGTTTTTGAAAGAGTGTGGAAGGGTAGAGTTAGGAGTGTGAAAGAGTGTTAAGTGATGACCTTTTAGGATTAGAGTTACGTTTATACATTTACTTGAGTATTTTACATGTTAAATTCGTATTAATTAATTAATTAATTAGGTGATAACTATGTTTAAATGTATTATTTGGTGTCTAGAAGTATCAAAAAAGGCTTTTGAAACCCTATAAGTTTGAGTATGGTCAATTTTAGTCCGTCAAACTTGTAAATTGGCCCATAAACTTCTAAGATATTATAATTAGTCTAATTTCTAAACTTAAACTTTTGGTTTTTTATAGGCTAATACGACTAATTACGCTTAAATCTCTCAAGTTCACAGCTATGCACTGATCACGCCTATTTGAATTCAAACAAACGAATCGATAACTCGTCACCCAAACGAATTTCTCTGGAAATCATCATCGGACGCTTCAGTCCCTTATCACCTTTTTATCTGTCCGGAAAATAATGTTACAATAAGTCAGGATAATCAAGGCAATAAGCCAAGTTAAAACAGGGCTACAAGCCAGGTTAAATAGGGCAATAATCCATGTTAGTCAAACAAATATGCCGAGATAAACAAGGCATTAAGCCAGGTTAAAAACCAGATCAAGTATAAATACCTAATGAAGTATATATGGCTCCTACCCAGACTACTAGATATAAAAACGAGATAAGAAAGCAAAGAGCAAAGTTAAAATTTGCGATTACACTGGGCTACATGCCAAGTCAAATCAGAATCCAGTCATGCCACACAAGGTATCAAGCCGACTTATAATACAGAATAATCGAGATCTTGAAAACATAGTTGAATCAAAAGGTAAGATTTTAAGTCAAACAATAAACAAGACACATAGTAAGGTTAAACATAGAACATTCTTCAAAAACAGATATTAACTAGAAGCAACCTTAAAAAAGTAGAAGCAAATCAAGGTATAAAGCTATGAGAAAAGGAAATGAGTCAAAACACTTTAAAAAATCATGAAATACGAGAGAAAATGAAAAAGATACATTAGATTAAGATAACAAGTGTAACATATAAAATATATCGCTAGATGATTACAAAATGAATTCCACAAAAATATTCGAACATACTAGTCTAAACAAGTCTCCAGCTAGGTACACAAGACCAAACAAGCTCAAAGAATCCCAAACATCATCCAAACTCAAGCACTCAACACTCTCTCTCTCTTGCATATCTTTGTTGGAATAGTTGCCTTCTTGAACACTAAGGGGAACTTAATCTTGGAGTTGTGGAATTTCTTGGTGTTTTCTCTCTTGCGCAGCTTGGCAGGAATGGTCGTTGTCTTGATAATCTGAATGCAAGGGAACTGCACCCTTGTACATGTTGTAATACTTAGTCCGAGGAAAGCTCCAGTTGTTAGTGGAGCTATTCCCACCTCCCTCTGCTTCTTCACCGACTTGTTCTTCTTCTAGTAATCAAAAGGAACCAAAGGGCTAAGGCCATCAGCACGAGGCACCCCCGATTCAGCAATTACAACCCCTAATTTTTCTAAGGCCTCAATCTCAGGGAGGGAGCTGGAGTACGAATGGATTCAGTTATTGTCTTACCCGTGTATACCCAGTTATGGTATACATCCTTCAAGCCTTCAGGATGTGAAACCAAGAAGTAATCCCACTTCCATTATTTGAGGGAAAAGGTAACTCCCAACATGATATTTTGACTGCTCCGGTCAGAAACGAACCGAAGCACACATATGTCTCCCATCTAGAAACATCCCGTACAAGCATGAAAAAGCTTCATCATAGGTTCTATATCCAGACTACGACACTGAGCCAAGAAATAGTTGTAATGTCGAAGAGCGTTAGGGTGAAATTGTCCTAGAGGGATCAAGTAGAACTCGCTAAATCGCTCGTAATCCTTGTTGATATGAAAACAAAGGCCGAGCTAGAGATTCTCCTGGGTTATGATGATATGACCATCCGGAGATATGTCATTCAGCTGGGAATCTTTAGGGACCATTAAGAGCCCACATTCCTTAGGAATATCAAAAGTCCCACGGACCGTATCAAGGCAGCCTTGAGTGCACCGAGAGGCCACAATATTAGCCTCAATCGTATTCCAAGTTTTCTCAGATAATTTCTTCTTGTTTTTCTGTCTCCGAGATAACTTCGCGAGAGGCAACTCATCACATCGTGGTCTAATTTTTTGTCCACCCGTGTTATGGGTTTAGAAGTTTCACTTTCAGGAATAGAAGAAGTCGACTGTTCATCCTCATGAGCCGATGACCTAGAGGCAAACCCCTCACTCCGCTCTCCTGACTTGTTCTCATAGTCAAGGCCCTATTGAGTCAAAGAGTCCTCTTCCGACAAACCTAAGAAAATGAGAAAGGTGTATAGTACAAAACATGGGACCCAAGGACAAACAAGATTGTCGGTAGAAATTTCAAGTTCAAGAGATCAAAAGAAGAAAAAGGAAGACATAAAAAGAAGACAAGCATGGGAAAATCAACGGGTCTAAAACATGAAGAGACCTAAGAAACTCGAAAGAAAAAATACAAAAAATGCAAACGCCATCGATCGAGAATTTATACAGTCCAAGAACTAATAGTTAACACTAGGCTTAAGGTCTGAAAAACTACCGACTTTTTAAATTTTTTTCAATAGCACCCTCACCTTTTAATTATTTCAATAGCACCGTATTTTATATTTTCGGCTTTCAATAACACTCTAAATTAAAAAAATTAGATGATTTGATTACTATAAAAATGAAAATTTTCAAAAAAACTAAATTTAAAGGTGAAATCATACTTTTTTCTACTTGGACACTTTTAAACAAGTCCTTTAACTTTAAAAAAAAATCAAATAAGTCCTCGATAAATGAGTTTAATTTGATGATTTGTGGTGCTATTGAAAGTCAAAAATACAAAATAGGGTAAAATTGACTGTTTTACAAGGTCGAAGTGCTATTAAAAGCCAAAAATACGAAATAGGGTGCTATTGAAGAAATTAAAAGGTGAGGATGCAATTGAAAAAAATTTGAAAAAGGTCGGTAGTTTTTTAGACCTTAAGCCTTAACACTAAGAATAACCTAGAAATGATCCAAAATTGGAAAATATATTGAAAAAATTACAATCGAAGATTTTTCTCAATTGGAGAAACTTATTCAACCAACAAATATGAGAATTCATCAAACAAACGCACACAGTCTAGAAAAAAGACAGATTAACGCATTCACAAAATTGAAAAGCAAATATCAAATTAACTATATCCTAAAAAGCAGAACAACATGTAAAAATACGAGTTTAAAGATAAATTAAGATAGAGACTTACTTGCAGATGTTCTTTGAACTTAAAAATTGAGAAAACGAAGAAAATCGCACGGAACCCACAAAAGAGAGAAAAAGAAATTCGGGAAAAATTCAGAAATAAGAAAGTGGAGTAGTTATATTTTATCAAGTATAATTTTAATATTTTTATCCGGTGATTTTATAAATTGAAACATATATATTCAATCTCAAATTATATTATTTTTAGGATTTTTAATTCTATGAATTATTATTATATATAATTGATTTTTATTTCAATATTTAGAAAGTTTTATTTTTATTTTGAATGAGAATTGTGTGCTTAAAAATAGGTTTAGATTGATAGTTTGATATATTTTTTTCTATTCGCTAAATTAGCGGACTAAAATGTCGAAACTATGTTTTAGGAACATAGATGACAAAATGGTTAAAATTATGAATGTAAAAACCCATTTCGTCCTTTTTATGAACAAATATTTGTTTCTTTGTTACTCTTCAAAATCAAAAATATTATGCATATATAGTATACATATTTTATAATAACTACCAAATTAAGAATAAAGTAAAACACAAGCAAGAATATAGAGGAGCAATTATAGAAACCTTAATATAAATCACATAAGATATACTATAGTCTACATGAATACAGTTAATAATAGTAGAGACCCACAAGTAGGGGTGAGCACGGTTCGGGGGAATCCGGGGATTGACAAATCTCCGGAACCAAACCAAAAGTCGGGGATATCAAAAATTGGATATCCGGATCCGTACCAATAATCGGTTCGGTTCGGTTCAGAGATTTTATTTTTCGGTACGGTTCGGTACGGGGATTCGGTCCTAATGGTTCGGTACGGTTCGGTACGGATATCACTAAAACCACGGATATTATTTTATTTCAAATGTGATCTCTACTATATTATAATATATTATTTTGACTTTTAAAATTAATTAGCTACTCATTCATTCATATTTTTTATATTTTCAACTATCACAAGTAAATAATCATCAATAATATAAAAAGGCACAACATGTATATTATCGTTCGATTTAATATTAATTTTTTGATTATTTGATAAGGGTACTTTTAAATATTCTCAAGTCTAAAATTATATCATTTTTGTTAAAACTATGTAATTTGGTCAATGATAGAAAATAATGAATATGTGTTGTTCATATTAATTTATAAAAAATACTTTAATAATTATTAAATACTTGACAAATTCATATAATTTTCATTGAAATATATAAGTATTTTATTTTTATGTAAATTAATAATTTTTATATATATATATATATATATATATATATATATATATATATATATATATATATATATATATATATATATACTCTCTTCGTCCCGTAAAAACAGAAAAAATAGCTACTTTTTTTGTCCACAGAGATAGAAAAAGTAGTGTTAGTTCTGTGAATCACTAATTTATTATGATTTACTTCAAGAAATTAAAAGGACAATTTAGGAAAATTATCACAAATTACCTATAATTAACTACTTTCTTAATTCTTGTAAAAGATGTACTTTTTCTATCTTTACGGGACGGAGGGAGTATATAATTTCGGTTCTTCGGGTATAAGTTCGGTACTTCGGTTCGGTACGGTTCGGTTCGGTTCTCGGTACGGTTATTTATAAAAGATCCAGAACCGTACCAATAAAATTTTCGGTACGGTTCGGTTCGGGAAAAGTCAATGGTCAACGGATATTTTTCGGTCCTGGATATTTTCGGTCCGGTTTTCGGTTCGGTTTTGGAGATATCCAGGATCCGTGCTCACCCCTACCCACAAGGCCGCAACAAATCAGCTTACAAAATTTCAAGACTTTTTTGCCCTTGAAAGCATTTTTTTTTTTCAGTTTCGAAATTAATGAAACTCATGGGTTTCTCTTGAACATCAACCTATCGAATCAAAATTAAAAGCACCGCCTAGAAATGGTTAAATTTTAAGAAAAACAAACCCAATAATATCAAACTATTTCCGTGCTTGTTTAAGATTTCTTTTTCCATTTCTACACTAAACAGAAAAAAATTCTCTACTCTTTCACGTTACATATATAGATTATAATGCTATTTATAGTTGATAGCTTATATAATCAAAAACAAGCATGCAAATAGAAATTTCTTCATTTTCTTGATTGCTTCTACCACAATATAATTCACTAATTAATGTATAATAAAGATTGATCGATCGCTTCTGTTTTTATCCAATTTGCAGCAGTAGTTGTAGTAGTCACTGTCCCTTCCATATCGAAGATTTGCTGAAGAAAGCATGACGTGATTTGAAAGCTAATCAAGAAACAGTAAACAAATAAAGAAGAAGAAGAAGATATATGGTAATATGGACACTGGTTAATATATTAAGTTAAAGACATTAAAAGGCAAGAAAATGTGTATTCAACACTAAATTTTGATTAATTATGAAGAGGGTTTGGTCCGGATGGGACTAATCTCTTCTCTACACCGAATCTTGGATCAATCTGACCCGGCGGCGACGGCGGAGGTGGAGGCGTGATGAAGCGGTACTGTTGCTGCGGATTCATTCTTTGAAACTGAATGCAGAGAGAACGTGAAGTCTTGTGGGGGAAAGAACTGCAAGAAGAAGGTGGTTTATGGGTTAAAGAACGGCGGCGGTTTCTTGAAACAATTAGATCACGATCATGATTATGATCGTCGTCAAGAGAAGCTGTAACAGTAGGGTTAGGGTTAGGGTTAGGGTTTGGAAGTGTAGCAGCGATGGGTGATGAACAGAGAAGTAAAAAAATGAGGATTAAAGAAAAAGAAACGTTCATGGTGTAAGATTTTGAGAAGAAAATGAATTTTTGATGAAAAAATGGTAAGTTGGAGAGTGAAGATGATGGTGATGGAGATAGAAGAGAAGGGTTTTAAATGCAAAGCAAGAGACCCATGAACTTCAAATATATATATATATAATTTCCTCAAAAATAATTAAAATTGAAGTCATAATGAAATTAGTCACGAATATATGTAGGTGTTAGAGAAGTGCATTTCTATTTAATTTTTTGTAGGGACGTTAAACGACATGTAATTAAAGATATAGCACAATATGAAAACTGAATGGCCATCAATTCATATGCACTACTTCATCATACTTATAGCTTTTTCTTTTAAATCTTCAATTTCTATTTCATTAATTCATTATTTTTTGCTCAAAAGAAAATTAAATATATCAGTTAGGTTAATTTTCTCAAATAAACTAAAATACCATTGTCAAAAAAATCAAGCCTTTTCAATTTTTTTAGAAATTTATCGAAATCTTTCAAAAGCAATCGATTTACAATTAGCTGAAAATCTATTTAATTTTTCAAAATTACCAATGAGCTTTAACGCAAATGGTATAAGCATTAAATAGAAAACTGCTACGTCGTGGGTTCGATTCTTCCCACAAGCGCCCCTCATCCCCCCCCTCCAAATTATCAAAAAAAAAATTCAAAATTAATTTAATTATGTCTATTTGGTAATTGAACTTTTTTAATAATTTGGAAAGTAAAAAAGATGACAATTGAGATGTTATATAATTCGGATAAATCAATTTTAAAAAATATTCAATCGATCTTGAAAATTTAGATAGATTTTCAGCGAACTGGCCGTAGTGGAATAAATATATAACTTTTGAAAGATTTGAATAATTTTTAAAAAAATTATTAAACCATGATTAAATTTGAAATTTTGAATATCTAAATATAGTAATTACTCATGTCTTAAGCATGTTATTAACTTTTTAAAGTAATTTAAACCAGACTAATTTGATTTAGAGGTTGGGAGAGTTAGAAACTGATTTGAAATTGTTTATACCGGTCCAAAAACAGAAATCTAGAGAAATCAAACGGGTTTATTTAGAGAATAAGGCACATGCAAGCCATTATTTTAGTGTAGATTTTAATAAGAGATTGAATCTTATCAGAGTCGTTTTTCTTCTTAATAATAGGAGTTAAAATCGAATTAGGACTTTAGACTATGGTGGCTATAAATAGCTCATCATTTTTTTTATTTTTTTTTTATCATTCAATCAATATCAATCAATCAATCAAAAATCAAAGCATAATCCCTCAATCCCTGGATTGTTCTTAATTTAGGAGTAAATTGATATAATCTCGCTTGGCTTTCTTAACCTTCAGATTAATCCTTATAGATTTTTTGTTAACTCAAAGCCATGTGTGAATCTGAACATCGGTTCGGTTAGAGCATCAAACCTAAACAGTTCCCATTAATAAATTCAAAGATTCGAGTAAGAATTTATTTCGCTGCGAACATCTTTTGGCGACTTCACTGGGGATCTGTTTATGGTTAGAAAAAAACCTACCTTTCTAAAGACGATTAGAGGCAAACTCGGTCTTGGCGTCGAATTCAACTGGGAAGGAAGGGCGAAGTTTTGGACGATTTAGACTCAGATATCACAACAATCGTGGCCAAAGACAAACAAACACAACAGCTGCAAAAGGGGACTCTGCCGCACCGTTGATGTAGTTAGTAGTTCCATGGCCAAGAACACCGAATTGGATATTGAGAAAGAATTAGAAAACTATTCGCGCCATCTCCCGTTGACTCGTCCATCTTTATCGCAAGCCGATTTTTGACAATGAGAGACGAAATTGCTCAAGAAAATCGGTAAATGTTTGATGGAGATGCAACAGGTGTCTGAGGTGATGAAGAATGCCATGTCCGATAAAACAACGGTCCAAAGACAAACTAGAAACAATTTGGATAGTTTGAATACGGCGATGAAGAATATGGGCAAGCTCTTAGCCGGACATTCCGCGGTCGAGCAAGTTAGAAAAGGGCCGAACAAAACCAGACACCGAATAGGTTCATATATCAAGGAAGTTCGGCCGAATAGGTATAGAAGCCGAACAAGATGGGATCCACATACAGCTCAGTGAAGATATTGACAAGGCCAGAAGGGGTGTCCATCAACAAAGGCAAAAATGGGGCCCTGAGCGCAGAAAAACCTCAGACAAATGGGCCTTTTAAGAACCTATATGAGAATACTCCTTGTGGCGAGTACACAACCATAGAGGGGGTGAACCAAACATATACAACCGAGAGCAACAGGTCAACGAATTGGAAAAGTTGGGTGTAGACCTCAGGCCGATGCCTTAGCCATTATACATGAAGCCTACCCCGGTTGGGTTGCTAAGTTTATCCTTTTCCAAGGGGGTACAAAGTCCTTGAGTTCATCTTGTTCTCGGGAGAAGAGCGAGGACAGTCTACAGTATTATATGGACAACATGTATGATTAAGATGAGATATACCAGATATGCCCATTAAATGAATGCAATCGATAAGTCAAGTACAAGAGTTTTGGTAGTGTCCATCAAACCCAGTCTTTTGGTCCGATGCAATACGATCTCATCCATAAGAGCGTGAGTTGTCTAGTCGGTAGAAAATCCATTTCCTAGCTTAGCTAGGTGGCGACTTCATTTTTCAAAACCTTTCCATATCCAAAGTCAGCCATAAGTCTGGGCGAGCGGCTCCCAAACCTCGCTCCGCTCCCAGGCATGCTATCATGACAGGAGAGTTTCTGTGACTCAACACTTTGAAGGTGAGCTGTCGAGGGATCCATATGTCTTGATATATGTTAACTTTCTCGCCATTTCCTATTCTCCATCTGGTTCCAAATGCAATGATATGCCTTGCTCCGATTATACTCTTGTAGGTATAAGAAGCCATGCGAAGGACCCCTACTTTCATAAATCTACAATTTATGAAGTATTTGTGCTTGCAAACCTAACTAAAAAGGCTTTGAGGTTTGGTTAGAATATTCCAAGATTTCTTTGCTAATAGACTTTTGTTAATAGACTCAAAATCCTTGAATCCCATTCCACTAAATTTTTTAGGTTGTCATAACAACTCCCATCTTGTTTCTATTTCTTGCGATGCTTCCCCACCGGAATCTGTTGCATAGCCTCTCTAATTCACAAAGTAAGGCTTTAGGAATTATGAAATAGTTCATTGTATAATTTGTAATTGATTGGATTATAGCCTTTATCAACACTTCCTTCCCTCCATATCTGAAGCTTTAGCTACATTCTATCCTTAATGGATTTGAACCTAGCTCATTTTCTTCTTCGCACTGTTGATGGTAGATCCATATATTTTTCGTGACAAGCTTTAACATGAATTTGCAAATATTCTGGATAGCTTGTTGAGTAGGCATATTAGTACATTTGCTAAAGCTTAGAGCTGATTTGCTAAAATTAATGAGTTGGCTAGAGGCTCTACCATAGTCCTGCAGGATCTCTTTAATACAACAGAATTCTCCACTGAAGCCCTTGCAAATAAAAGACTATCATCTGCAAAAAATATGTGAGAAATATGGAGACACTCTCCACAAAAAATTAAACCCTGGATTTTATTAAGCTCCACAACCTTGTTGATTAAAATAGAGAGGCCCTTACCACAAATGAGGAAAATGTAGAGGGATAGGGGGTCCCTTGTCTCAGCTCTTAGGAATAATGTTCCCATTAACAAAACCATTCAATAGAAGAAAAAAAATCTCACAGAAGTAACGCAGTTCATAATTTTCCTAATCTGGCCATCATTAAACCAAAATTTCATCATCATAACTACAATAAAAACCCATTCAACTATGTGAAAAGCCTTAGACATATCTAACTCAAGAGTTGATAGAGCATTCTTTTTTCTTTTTACTCTTCTTTATTTGGTGGACACATTTAAACCCAAGTAAGGCACTATCATTAATTTGCCTTCCTTCAATAAAGGCACTCTTAGACACATCAATCAAACTACCAAGGACCCTTTTAAGTCTAATAACAAGAGATTTAGACACTATTTATAAATGACATTAATAGGTCTAAAATCTGCCAAAAAAACATAATGTTAGACTATTCTGTTTTCTTTTGGATCAACACAAGCTAGAGACTTGAATTTAGAATTAGGAATTTTTACAACCCAAGTGTTTCATATGAAAACAGAACACATGTATGCTGACATGAACAACAATTGAAATTATCGAACTAGTCATTCAACCGATCAAATAACTTTTGTCATTTAAGGTAAACGAGCCAATTATTGATTGAAAAATTAGAATTCATATGCAATCTTGCTTCACACAGTACGAGTATTCCATGCTATTACTTGAATGATCAAATAAACATTAAAAATTGTTACATCAAATTAAAAAAAAGTGATCAATAAGAGCAATCCTTCAACTCTTGAAGAAAAGCCTCCTCTAACAGAAATCTAGACTCCTTCATTAATTAAGGACTCAACCTAAACATCAAAACACAAGACTTCATTTGATTAAGAGCACCATGCCTATCAAAATCATCTTCTTTTACCATACTCCTTAAATCCTCAACATTCAATTTCTACAAAACCCAACACAGCTGAATTCCTTTTCAGGCTCTCAAAGTGATCAATCCCTTTTCTTTATCCATCTAAGGACTGGACCCATTGCATAACTTGTTGAGAAAGTTTCCGATTCGGCACAACAGACAAGTAATCATGGAAATTTGTTGGCTATAAAGACGTCATACATTGTAAAAAGATTAAAGATTTTGAGCAGTTGGAAGGAATTATAGAAGTGTTTTTTCTTCTTCTTCTGATGAATGGATTAGTTGATTAGTGCGTTTATTTCTATAAATGAGAAATGACTTTTTCAAGAAAGAGGATGACATTGAAGACAAATAATTACTTTATGTTCTGCTCTGGTTCGTTTCTTATTTGAAGATTTTTTTCTTCTGCTAGATCCTTTCCATGAGATTAAGAGAAGAAGAGAAAAGAAAAATATAAGGTAAGTTTTTTTAACATAGGCTATACTTCAATAAATGAAGTGAAAGTATTTATATACAGAGATAACAACTCCTCATCACAATAAGAGAGTGATATCAAAATCAAATGATGATACTGTAAAACAGTCATTTAATAGGGCTTTTTAACTACAAAATGAGCCACCCAAATATATATATATATATAAAGTGACCGAAAAATTAAACTGAAACTAATTATCACTTCAAATCCCTGCACCAATAAAGAAAAAATGTGATTGTTCCTTTAAAGATGAGATGATATTATAGTAACAACTTTTTCATAGGTGTCTAAAATTTCGATAACTTTGCCATAATTAAATAATCCAAAAATTAACCAAATAAAATAAAATTAGCCATTAAATATAAGTCTATGTTTACTTTGTTTGTACAAGGTATTTTAATTTATTTATGACTATTGGATGAATTTTACTAATTTTCTTCCAATAGAAAAATAAATAAAATAAATACAACAAAAAAACCATAGAGAAAGCCATCAAATAATGTTATTGCCATAAATACCAATTCACTTGAAACATTCTATTATGCTACCATGATATATATACCATATTTATAAAATATGAATTTTCTTTTTTATATTAGTTATAACACAACGAATTAATCAAATTAACTAAGCATATGTTTTGAGGTACCTGTTTTCGGTGTTGAATAACTCCATATTCCATCTAAAATTAAAGATATTGCCAAATATATAAACTTTACCCTTTAAGAGCATCTATTATGGAGTCTTTAATGAGATAATTTTTTTTTAATATAAAGATATAATATAAAACGATGCGTCAATAAATTTTTATTTAAACACTAGAAATAATTTTTTATTTAAATATAATAAAAATATTTTTTCTTATGACTTTTTCAATTATTTATTTTAAAATTATAAATTATAATCATTAAATTTAAAAAATGTTAAATAAAATTAATTTTCACTTTTTATTACTAAAACCTCTTTATTTATTTAAATATACTTTTAAAAGTAATAAAATAAAATATTAAATAAAACTAATTCCATTTAAGATGCTATAAAGGGAAAGTGCCAATAATGTGATATATAATCACGCTAAGTTTTATATAAATAAGTATTTGCTTGCTAAAGAAAGAAAATAAAATATATTAAAGTTAAAATAAAATATGTATGTATAGTTTGATTTATGTGATATTCTGCATTTCCCCCAAATTCTTTTATAGATGCAAATTGCAATTTGTTTCTTGTATGCAAAAGTAAATAATTGCTTAAATTATGCATGCCTAAATCATTATAAGACCCTTCATTTTTTGATGGTTTATAGACTTAATGATTGTAAAAATTATCTATAATTATTAAAAATTGTATATAAAATAAATGATAGGAAATCTAACCTTAATGATGAGTGTTAGAAATCAAACCTGGATGAGGATGAAACAAAGCAGTAATCACCATCAACACTGCCACCGCTGAAATTCAAATAACCCACTTCTCTTCTTCGATTGCCCCTTTTCATTTTACTTATTAAAATTGTATATAACTTAGTGATTAGAAATCTAAGCTTAATTATGAATCCCTAGATCTTCATAAAGTGACCCCGACGTTGTTGAAATACGAGCCGATGATGTTTTCTCCGCTATTGTTGAAATATATAGTTACGTTAACCGCCATGAAAGAAAATACTCCCTCGTCTCATTCTAATTGAACACTATTTCCTTTTTGGGTGTCTCATTCTAATTGACACTTTCTATTTATAGAGTACTTTTCACACTACTTTTCTCTTTATACCCTTTTCAATTAATGCATTTAGAAAGCATATTTTTGAAAAGTTGTGATGCATTTAATGTAATATAAGCATATAAAAGTAATGTTACTAAAATTTCTTAAATAATGTGCAATTGAAATTTTCTCAATTAGAATGGGACGGAGGAGTATAAGATAAGTTAATTTATGTATAAATAGCAATTAAGGAAGAATAAAGTTATTGGAGAAGATGAAGAAGAGTTAAATGGTTTTAGTGAAGATATATGGTAAGTTTAAGTGCCACATAGATTAATTAAATTGGCTTTTTCAATGCCACATAAGTCACGTTAACGGTTCAACACGCTTCCGTTAGACGGTGTGTTTAATTGTTCCGTTTTTATAACGTTAGGGTCACTTTGAGACCAATAAAAACATTAGTGGCACAGGTGAGAACGGGCAAAACATTAGGTTCATTTTTGCACCTTTTTTCTTATTGTCGTTCATAAGTCCTATTCTTTGACAATGATGAACTAGTATGGTTTCCGCAAAGAATATGCTTAGATCTCTTTAGATCAGTAGCAATGGCATGTCTATGATAACATTGGGAACCCAAATTCTCCATTTTTATCAAGAATCTTACCATCACCATGAAGATCCATTTTATTCTGTTATTCTTTGGTCTTTTAATTTCTCCTTGCTTCTCCAAACCCAAAATCACAGTTACTCCGGCCATCGTCAAAAATTCCGGTGACACTATCACCATAACCTGGTCAAACATCGATTTACCTTCAAATCTCGACTGGGTGGGTCTCTATTCACCTCCTAACTCACCACACGATCACTTCATCGGCTACAAATTCCTCTCTTCATCGCCCAATTGGCAATCCGGGTCGGGCTCCATTTCACTACCCATCACCAATCTAAGATCCAACTACACCTTCCGGATCTTCCGCTGGACCGAATCAGAAATCAACCCGAAACTTCATGACCACGATCACAACCCGCTTCCGGGAACGGCCCATTTGTTGGCGGAATCGGAGGAGGTCGGGTTCGTGTCGGGTGGGGATAGGCCGGAGCAGATCCATTTGACGTATACGGATATTGAAGATGAGATGCGGGTTATGTATGTGGCGGGTGATAAAGAAGAGAGGGCTGTGAAATGGGGAGAAGCTGATGGAGAGTGGAGTCACGTGAGTGTGGCACGTGTGGTTAGGTATGAGCGAGAGGATATGTGTGATGCTCCTGCTAATGGAAGTATTGGGTGGAGAGACCCTGGTTGGATCCATGATGCTGTAATGAATAAGTTAAAGAAAGGTTTTAGATATTATTATCAGGTAAAAGTTTAATCTATTTGAACTTTTTTTATATCATTGGTAGAATCTAATTATGTTAGCTGTTAGTAGTTAGATTCGTAAAGAACTGGCGCTACTGAGACTCGAAATCGAAACCTCTATTAGCCTTCTTATATGCTTGTGTTCCTTTATGTTAATCTTTTGTTATTAATGACAGGTTGGAAGTGACTCTAGAGGTTGGAGTTTAACTCGGAGCTTTGTGTCGCGGAATGGAGACACCGATGAAGCAGTTGCGTTCTTGTTCGGAGATATGGGAACTGCAACTCCATTTTCCACCTTTATTCGCACACAGGACGAAAGCATAGCAACAATGAAATGGATCCTTCGTGACTTGGAAGCTATTGGTGACAAGCCTTCTTTTGTTTCACATATAGGAGATATCAGCTATGCAAGAGGCTACTCATGGATTTGGGATCAATTTTTTACTCAGATTGAGCCAGTTGCGTCCAGAGTACCTTACCATGTGTGTATTGGTAACCATGAGTATGATTGGCCTTTACAACCCTGGAAGCCTGATTGGGCTACGTATGGAACTGATGGAGGTGGGGAATGCGGGGTTCCTTACAGTCTTAAATTTAATATGCCTGGAAACTCTTCGGAGCCAACTGGTTCCCGAGCGCCTGCCACTCGGAACCTTTACTACTCTTTTGATATGGGGGCTGTGCATTTTGTGTACATATCAACTGAAACCAATTTCCTAGTTGGGAGCAGCCAACATAACTTTCTAAAGCAAGATCTAGAATTGGTAAACCGAAGCAAGACACCTTTTGTGGTCGTCCAAGGGCACAGACCAATGTATACCACAAGCCATGAAACCAGAGATACTGCCCTGAGGAACAAAATGCTTGAGCACCTAGAACCCTTATTGGTTAAATATAATGTCACCCTTGCATTGTGGGGTCATGTTCATAGATACGAAAGGTTTTGTCCGGTAAATAACTTAAAATGTGGAAGCACTTGGAAGGGATTTCCAGTCCATGTTGTAATTGGAATGGCAGGACAAGACTGGCAGCCTATATGGCAACCAAGAGTTGACCACCCAGATGATCCTATCTTTCCTCAACCTGAGCGGTCCATATACCGTGGAGGTGAATTTGGATATACTAGATTGGTCGCCACAAAGGATAAACTGACATTTTCTTATGTCGGAAACCACGATGGGGAGGTCCATGATATGGTGGAGATGTTTGCATCAGGTGAAGTTTATAGTGGGAACGGTGGTGGTAGTGGTAGTAATGAGGTTTTGGGTGCAAAACTGGAGATGGTTGCAGATTCGACGTTCTCGACATTTGTCAAGGGTGCAAGTGTCTTGGTGCTGGGGGCTTTCATAGGCTATATTCTGGGGTTTATATCACATGCCAGAAAGCAGAGTGGTGAAAGAGGCAACTGGAGTCCTGTAAAAAGTGATGAAGTTGAAGCAGTCTGAACTTTGGACTAGTGATTGATTCAGAATTTTCTTCCATGTATTTGAAAATCTGTTCATATGGATATAATGGATTCTGTACTCTACACGAAGTTCCTGCCTGTTTGGGCAAGCCGAGTAGGAACCTTAAAAAAGTATGAGTTCAATGTACTTTATCTTGTTGAAGTTGTAAGTGTACTGGATTCTGCCCTTTTTAGCCACAACAAATCTTTGTATAAATAGTTGGAAAAAAAATACAATAAAATGAAATTCTTTGTTGCTTAATAGTAATCTATTTTACACAAAAACTTATCAAGTCCTACGTTTGAGCATTTTGTTTTCATTTTTTATTTCAGTATTTTCCGTTTCGGTGTTTCCTTTCAGTATAGATGAAACAGGTGTGCTTTGCAGAATGCAGAATCATTCTTGCAAATAAATTAAGTAGGAAGTTGCAGCATATTGAGATTCTACTGTTGTCATCTCGAGCATTGCTTTCTATTAGGCAATTTAGCTTTTAGACCATATTTTAATGTTTGGACAATAATTCAATATTTTTCTTTAATTTGAATCAGCTTGTCTGCACACTTTTGTAGTGATTCATGTCTGAATTTGTCAGTGTGTTTTGCCATCAAACTTCTAGTTCTGGTTGTCTCGTTCAATTTTTTATTCGATCTATTTTATTTGTTTGGTTTGCATCAAAAGTAAACTGAAATTATTTTCTGAGATCAAACTGAAGAATCAAATTTATAATTTCAAATGAACCAAACTGTTTTATCGATTCAGTTTTTTTTTTTGCACACCGCTAACTGGCATCGTCATCAACACACCTAGAAACCATTTTAGTTTTTTTGTTTCTTTTAGTTTCAATGTAAATTCCAACGCAAACAAATTCCATTGTAAATTCAGAATGAGTAAACTAACTTTGCCCAATTTTACACAACTGTACAGGCATTATACTGTTAACAGACAAAATAATAGTATGTCTATATAGACAACGAGGGAAAATTTTTGGTGATTCGTAGCTTTACAGTCTCACTTGCCAACCAAATGGCGTGCACGTTGATTGGCGCCTTTCACTCGAGAGTTCAGCTCATCCACATCATCACCAAGATAATCAAGGGCTTTGGTTTGCCTGCATTTATCATAATTCATTAGAATACAAGAGAGTTCTGCATTTAGATTTCTAGTCCATGCTGTTTAATATTCCTACAATGCCAACTTATGAACTATTGCATGAAGAACACATGCAGAATTTGTATCATTTTAGTTTACTGTATTTGATAAGAAGATAGATAACTGACCTTTCAATTTCACTTCCCATGTCAGCAGCCATACCCTTCAAATCACCCAGTATATTACTCAAATCTGAAAGTGCATCGTCCTGCTTTGCTTTCTCTTGCTGGAAAATTTGCAAATATTCAAGTTCAACCAACAGACTGAAACTGCTAGAATGTGCAAATTCCTATGTGCATATGTAGTACGGAAACAAAAACGCTAGAACATAAAACACCGAAGCAATTTTTTTAATAAAAATAGGTTATAAATGAGTTTCGGTGTTTCATAAGAGTTCTTGGAAACGGAAATAGAATGCCAAAGTATGGACTTGAAAAGTTTCCGTGCAACATAGTATTCACCAATTAAGGACAAAAACAAACCTCTACAATTTGTATGGCAGATGTTGGTTCGGAAGGAGGTGTTACTGGAGCTGAATGCCCCCGTTTACCTCCTAAACCAAGTTTCTCTCTTTGTTCTTTGTGTTTTTCATTTTTCTTTGATGGATTATCTGTAGCCAACGGAGTACATTACAGTAACTCAAGATATATGTATATATAATAAATTAAAAAGTAAACTTCTGTCAGGATAAAATACCTGCTGTAATCATTGGCCCTGTTATTTGCTTGGTCTTCTTAGGTTTCCAAGTCTTAGAGAACATTCCTCCAAGATTGTTTAAAAGCTTTTCTCCCTGATATTAATAAATATAAAAGTCGGCACTCGTCAGGTATCCTTAAATTTTATCACATAATTGGAATCTCCGAAACAGGAAAATGCACAAACTTCTGACAGATACAATTCTTGTCAGGACAAATTCTTTAGTGGTCATCCAAGGGCACAAACTTCTGTCAGGACAAATTCTTTCTTGCTATGTAACGTGAAAATAGAAACGTCGAAACAGGAAACGCCGAGAATAGGTTAAAAATATAAAGTTTTGGAATTTTAAAAGCATTTCTGAAACGTAGAGTTTAAGAATACTATGATATTTAAACCGAGCTTTACCTTGGTAAGATCCTTTTCCATATCGACAGCCATCATGTGGGTTCTATTGATCTGCTCACCCTGATTATGCAACATATCCAGAGTCTTGGTAGCATCCTGTCTGATATCTTCAGCAATTTTCAGACAATTATTAACAGAACTTGTCGTCTCCTCCGCCTTATACTTGGCATAATTCTCGAGTTCTTGAACACTTTGGTTTTCCAATCCTCCCGAGTCACGAAATCCATTCTTGTATTTATCTCTACCATAATCGTCAAAATTGTCATCGGGGATATTGAGATTGGGTTCAGAATTAGCTCGTTTCGCAGTAGATTGATGCGTTTGCTTGGCGTTGGATTCATCATTTGGTTTATTCCCGGGCGATCTCAAAAAACCAAACATTTTGATTATTTTTCAAGAAACTTTCAATTGCGTACCTAAATATAAACAATGTCAATTAGGAAATCAATAAAAAACAAAGGAAATGATTAATTATAATTCATGAGTAGAGTAAAATGATAATACCAGAAAAAAGGGTAGGTGTTGGGATGTATTGGAATGTGGAAGAAATGTTTTTTTTTTGGAAAGTGAAAGAAGAGGGGTAGAAGGCAATTTGAGAAGAGAGGAAATAGGAAATCAAACAGATGTTAGGTGTCGCGGAAAAGGAGACGAGACGACACCCCTTTCTCTTGTAAATTTGGTTTTTTTGTTGTTGGGTTCGGAACTTCTGATCATATATATGGGTCTAGAAGTTTGGAGTTAAGAACCGGGTTATTTCTCAGATTGTTCCTTATAGGAAGAGTATTTCCCATTTTATGTCTAATTTTTAACGAACAAAGGGTCAACGCGCCCCCTAAACTTGTAACACGGGGTCATCTAACCCAATTTATACTTTTTTGAGCAACTAACCCCAAAACTCTTCAATTTTGGGTCAAATAACCCATAATTATATTTTTTAAATGTGTAAAATATAAATCGAAGGCGATGGATGCAAAAAGGTAATTAGATATTTCCCTAATTGTTGCGATATAATTATTCTAAATCTATTTTTTAAAATAAAAATTTAAATTATGGGGTTATTTGACCCAAAAATGAAGAGTTTTGGGGTTAGTTGCTCAAAAAAGTATAAATTGGGTTACATGACCCCGTGTCACAAGTTTAGGGGGCGCGTTGATCCTTTGCTCAATTTTTAACTAACTCCCACTTTATGCCTTTTTTTTAGCAGGTACAAAATTTAATGCTGCTTGCCAAATCATTTGGCGAGCAGCTCTTAATCACCACAAATGATTTGGCTAGCAGCCTTAATAAATAAATAAAAAATCAAATGATTAAAAACCAACCAAAATTAAATTTTGAAATTAAATTTTTAAGGGTTAGAATTTTAAAGTTAAATATTTAAGGTTAGAATTTAGGGGTTATAACTTGACTTTAAAATTCTAACCTTTAAAAATTTAACTTTGAAATAATGGTTAATATTTAATTATTATATTATTTATTTTAACCTCTAAAATTTTAATTCCTAAATTATAACCTTTAAAAATTTAATTTTGAAATTTAACTTTGAAATTCGTGGTTAAATTTTTAAGTTACAATTTAGAGGTTAAAGTTTTAGAGGTAAGAATTAGAATGGGTTAAAATATTTAATATAATAATTAAATATTAATGATTTGTAAATCATTAGCTAACGATTAAAAACCAACCAACTAAATTTTTAATCATTTATTAAGACTGATTTGGCTAGCAGCCTTAATCTGTTCTTAATCACCACATGTGTGGTGATTAAGAGCTGCTCGCCAATTGGCGAGCAGCATTAAATTTTGTACCTGCTCGCCAAATCATTTGGCAAGCAGGTATAAAAAAGGCATAAAGTAGGAATTAGTTAAAAATTAAGCACAAAATGGAAAATACTATTTCTATAAGGAACAAACTGAGAAATAACCCGTTAAGAACCAATAGTTATGGGGTTCATAATTAAGACTCGTTCATAACATTTCATGTACCCTATCCTAAAAAAATGAGCATGAAATGCACCTATTGTTAAACATTTTGAGAAAGCCATAAATATGTCAACATAAAAGAAATACTTAAATTATAAAAGTACCTTCCAAACTAAAAAAACATGAGATAGTTTAAAGATACATCTCTAACACAAAACGCACAAAATGAAATATTTTAAATGCAAATTGAGAAACTTTCCGGTGCAAAATGAGAACTATTTTTAAAAGTGCATATTCAACATTTAACTGTTTTTATATCGTTTTTGTAATCTTTTTAAATATTTTAGCTTGACATTTGATGTTAAAAAAGCCAATAAAATAATTTAGGAATAATTAGGATCGCGAATTTAGATCAAAATTATAAGTTTTTCTATTTTTTAATTTTTTCTAAAAGAGGCGCTCAGTCGGAATCCGCTTGTTCACTCCGACTTACGGCACCTGGTAACCTATAGTGGGATGAAGGCGTCATTTGATCGTGCGAGGACTACTATTTATAATGACCGATATACATCATTCCTTATTTTTGATGCATAAGGGCATCTCCAACAATAACCCTCAAAATAGTGTGATTTTTACACTAAAACTACACTGCTACAGTATTTCATCTCAAACAATTAACTCTATTTTTCACTCTAAAAAAATATTCTCAGCATATTCCTAAATAATAAAATTTTAAACATTTTACACTTACACCCATGAACTATTCAACACTTACAAAATACATTTATATATTTATTTATAATAAAATATATTATTAATTTTAATAATATATTTACTAAATATGTTTATATATGTATTTTTAATTATATTTGCTAATTTTAAAAATATTAATTAAATAATAAAAAACATTAAATATACTTTATTTATAAAGAGTTCCATTAATTAATACAAAAAAATTACTTAATGTTATATATTTAAATTTCCGATTAAATCGAACATTCTTAATTTGGACTATATTGTAACAAAAACTAACAAATATTTAATAATGAAATTTATAATAAAATAGAAAACTAAAAATAAAATAGAGTTACTCTATTTAGTTCTCCAACAATACTCTATTTTAAGGTACACTATAATAGAGTGATTCTATATATAGAGTAAAAAAATAAGATACACTATAATAAAGTTGGATATAGAGTATTGTTGGAGAGGATTTGCACACCAAATTGGCAATTTGGTGTGCTGTTGGAGATAGCCTAACATAGCTTACATCATATCATACTAAAATATTTTAAATCCGAAACATGTTTCGCTCTTAATTTGCTATTATTAAGTGGTAGCTCAAGTGGTATAAGCGCTAAGCAGAAAATTGCTAGGTCGTGGGTTCGATTCCTCCCACAAGCACTCCCCCTTCCCAAATTATCAAAAAAAAAAGTTATCATAATAACCTCGTTATTACACATCATATTATGCAATACACTCACAATAGATCTCAAATCCATATGAAAAACTTAAAATAATTAATAACTGGAAATAAATACTAAAAATAATATAGAAATGCATAAACTGGCATGAAAGTAGTACATAAATATTTAAAAGACTATTTAAAAGTAGTAATTAAATTGGAAAAACGTGTAAATTAATCCTATAGTTTTCCCTACATAGAATATGAGCCTTGGTGGTTGAAAGAGCTCGGAGAATTAACATTTTTTTAATGGAAAAATATCTTAAGAAGGTATTGAAAACAGCAATAACAAAATTCCCAGTTCTGTTTGTTTTTTCCCTTCAAACATATGTGACCATTATGAACATTGAGCAAGATATTTATACATAAATATTCGAATTTGTGTTTCAAAAAACCTCATAAGAATAAAAACAAATTCGATTAGCTGGTTTTCAACATGAAGTATTAAATAATTGAAGAAGAGAAGGTTACATGAAAGAAGAAGATAAGAAAATCAGTCCCTTTCATTCACTCATTTTTATTTTATCTTCTTCCACTTCAAAAATCCACACTCAATAACACAATGGCTGCTTTGCCATTCTCTACAGCTCAATCAAACTCCAAATTCATTACATTTTTCAATTACAGAACCACACATTCAAACCTTTTCTTTGTTACAATCCCGCGTTACAGTCACTCGAGAAGTAGAACAAACCTGTCTGTAAACAACATTGCCAGTTATTCAAGGCAGGAATTACAGGACACATTCGTTCCGGACTCCGCCTCGATTGCTTCGAGCATCAAATACCATGCAGAATACACTCCATCTTCCTCTCCGCAACATTTTGAGCTCCCTAAAGCATATGTGGCCACTGCAGAGAGTGTTCGAGATTCGCTTATTATTAACTGGAATGCTACGTACGCCTACTACTCCAAGATGAATGTTAAACAGGCATATTATCTCTCAATGGAATTCCTACAGGTTAGTTATGGAATTATGTTTCTACCATCAAGTTTGATCACTACTGCAATCAAATAAACTTACTGTTATTTTCATATTGTTGCAGGGAAGAGCATTGCTAAATGCAATTGGTAACTTGGAGCTCACAGGGGCATATGCAGAGGCCTTGAAAATGCTTGGTCATAATTTAGAGGATATTGCTAGACAGGTCAGATTATATATTTCCTAGGTAGTACAGACACTTCATACATGTTCCGTTCCACAAACTGTTACATTTCGGACACGAAACTTCATTATACAGAGAAAACATTAAAATAACACTGTTTCGCTGTAAAATGTCTTGTTTTATGGTCCGATATAGGCATTGTATTAGATTAATTAATGAAAGATTCTGCGTATATTGCGTTTATATTAGTTTAAAATCTGCAATATTAAAATGGGCAGGAGCCAGATGCTGCACTTGGAAATGGAGGCCTAGGGAGGCTAGCATCCTGCTTTCTTGATTCTTTGGCAACACTAAATTACCCTGCATGGGGTTATGGACTTAGATACAGATATGGTTTATTCAAACAGCTTATTACTAAAGATGGTCAGGAGGAAGTTGCAGAAAGTTGGCTGGAGGTACACTATAATGCTTCAATACAATCTTTGACTGACAAGAACTCTCAACTAAACTGCTTTGATGCATGATTAAGAAGCACTCATCTATCTTAACTGATTGAACATTTCATGGCAGATGGGTAATCCTTGGGAAATTGTAAGAAATGATGTGTCATATCCTGTGAAATTCTATGGGAAAGTTATTCTAAAGCCAGATGGAAGTAAAGAATGGACTGGAGGAGAAAATATAACGGCGTTTGCGTATGATGTCCCAATTCCAGGATATAAAACAAAGACTACAATTAACCTTCGGTTATGGTCCACCAGAGTTTCGCCTCAGGAATTTGATTTAAATGCTTTGAATGCTGGAGATCATGCCAAAGCATATGCTGCCCTAAAGAATGCTGAGAAGGTCTGGTAATTCCAGTACTAGTTAGTCAAAGTGTTGGAATATGCCTAGAATTCTGTTAATTTTGCATGTACAAACACTGATAACTAAGTAGTGGTTTTTGCTGTTGCTTTGTTGTGATCAGATTTGCTATGTGTTATACCCTGGAGATGAATCAGTAGAAGGCAAGACACTGAGGCTGAAGCAACAATATACTCTGTGCTCTGCATCTCTACAGGATATAATTACTCACTTCGAGAGAAGATCTGGGGAACCTGTTAACTGGGAAAGTTTTCCTGATAAAGTTGCAGTACAAATGAATGATACACACCCAACTCTTTGCGTACCTGAACTGATTAGAATTTTGATGGATGTAAAGGGGTTGAGTTGGAATGAAGCTTGGAATATTACTAGAAGGTATAATATGATTGTTATTGCAATGAATTAGTTGCATGCAGGAAATGATATTGTTTCTGCTTCTGCGGTTTTATGCATGCCAGAACTGTCGCTTACACGAACCACACTGTCCTACCTGAGGCTCTGGAAAAATGGAGTTTGGACTTACTTCAGGAACTTCTTCCACGACATATAGAGATCATTAAGAAGATAGATGAGGAGGTAAGATTGTGAAACCATCACTGTTGAGATTTTCAGACTCAGTCCTGTAATATCAGAATTTGTTGTGCCATCAACGCAGTTCTAATGTCATCTATTAGACATGTTAAACAGCTGATTCATACCATAATTGCGGAGTATGGCATGGAGAATCTTGACTTGTTGGAACAAAAGCTGAAGGAAATGAGAATTCTTGATAATATTGAGTTGCCAGACTCGGTTGCTCAACTGCTAGTTAAATCAGATGAAAGTCCTGCTGTTGAATCAGTAGTAGAAGATGTTGAATCTGAAGATTCTGATAAAGAAACTAAATCAACTGCCGAAGAGGAAGAAGAGAAAAATGATGTGAAATTTGAGGTAGATCCAGCGCAGCCAAAGATCATCCGAATGGCAAATCTATGTGTTGTTGGTGGACATGCAGTAAATGGTGTAGCTGAGATTCATAGTGAAATAGTGAAAAATGAAGTTTTCAATGACTTTTATAAGGTAATGACTAATATAATGCCTTCTTATATTGATATTTGCAAATGTCAGAGGGATTTTGTTTCAATAACATCCATAGTCTTTTTGTGCAGTTATGGCCCGAGAAGTTTCAGAATAAAACGAATGGAGTAACACCGAGGAGATGGATTCGCTTTTGCAATCCAGATCTGAGTAACATCCTAACCAAATGGATTGGAACAGATGACTGGGTGCTAAACACTGAGAAACTCAAGACCCTAACAAAGGTAGTGTTAAAACAATTGAATTGCCATTATTACCAACTATGCATGAATCACATTTTTAACAGATACAAACATATATCGTTTCACACAGTTTGCAGATAATGAAGGTCTCCAAACTGAATGGAGGGAAGCAAAAAGAACGAACAAGAAGAAGGTTGCCGCTTTCCTCAAGGAAAAAACGGGGTACACTGTCAATCCAGATGCAATGTTTGATGTACAGGTATCTAGGACTTGGTTCCTTTCTTAAAAAAATATTGACATCTTAAGCGCGTTCACGAATAATATTCTGTCTGTTTACCAGATTAAGCGCATCCACGAATACAAGAGGCAGTTGTTGAACATACTGGGAATTGTTTACAGATACAAGAAGATGAAAGAAATGAGTAGTGAGGAAAGAAAAGAAAAATTTGTTCCCAGAGTGTGTATATTTGGAGGCAAAGCATTTGCAACATATGTTCAAGCCAAGAGGATTGTGAAATTTATAACAGATGTAGGAGCTACTGTTAACCATGATCCAGAGATAGGTGATCTTCTAAAGGTAACATATGCATATACATTTATATTCATCATCAATTAATTTGTTAATTTCATCTCTTTAATTTGTTGTTTTGGTTCTTATTATTATAGGTTGTGTTTGTTCCTGATTACAATGTCAGTGTTGCAGAAGTACTAATTCCTGGAAGTGAGCTTTCGCAGCATATCAGGTATCTAGTTTTAAATCTGCAATATGATCAGCTTAATTTAGAGGGTTATTTGCATATTAAATCATGACCCTTAGCGTTTGTAGCAATTTAAGCACATAGTTTAAAATGTTAATATGCTATAAAATGCCAATTTTTAAAAGGATGAGATATGTGATATAACGTTTTAAACAATGTGTTTAAATCGCTACAAACACAAAAGGTTAGGATTTAATAGCAAATAACCGTAATTTATATTACATTCTTTACATATTGAAATTGATCGGCAAACATTGTTAAACTGGTAAATTAGTACTGCTGGAATGGAGGCAAGTGGAACAAGCAACATGAAGTTTGCAATGAACGGTTGCCTAATTATTGGAACCTTAGATGGTGCAAATGTTGAAATCAGAGAAGAGGTTGGAGAAGATAACTTTTTTCTATTTGGTGCCAAGGCTCATGAAATTGCTGGCCTTAGAAAGGAAAGAGCAGAGGGAAAGGTTAAACCCGCACATTATATCTTAATTTCGTTCCACGAAAAAGTGCAAATTAGCTCAAATGCATGCACATTTTCTTATCTTACGTGCAGTTTGTGCCCGATCCGCGATTTGAAGAAGTGAAGGCATTTGTTAAAAGTGGTGTTTTCGGTCCGTATAATTACGAAGAACTGATGGGATCTTTGGAAGGAAACGAAGGGTATGGCAGGGCGGATTATTTCCTAGTTGGGAAAGACTTTCCTAGTTACTTAGAATGCCAAGAGATGGTTGATGAGGCTTATAAAGATCAGAAAGTGAGTCTTTATTATATGATTAAACAAACATGGCATTAAGTTTTTATTCTTTTTCATAGATGCAACATTTATATATACTAATATGTAGATTCAGTGATCGTCGGAAACGTATAATTTATTTATTTTTATTGATTGGAGCAGAGATGGACAAGAATGTCGATCTTGAACACGGCCGGATCGTTCAAGTTCAGCAGTGACAGAACAATTCATGAATATGCAAAAGACATATGGAAGATTGATCCTCTTATTCTGCCTTGAATTGGCCTGTGTATGCGACATGCATGGAAGAGGTGCAAATGCAACATTAAATTCCTATATATTAGTTCATGTGTAAAATGTAATATTCAAATACATATTTTTTTATTACTTTTGAGCACAATTATTTTAATAAATTGTACTTTTAAGTAAATTTAACCACATTGTTATTAGATTTTCAAATCCTCCAGCTGCATGCCAAAAGGTAGTAATCAATTCACATTTTCGTTTGGTAATATTTTGTTGAAAACTAATTAAACTTTTAAAGTAGAAGAACTCCATAACAAAATTGCCGATAGAGTTATTGTCAATTGTTAAATTTTAGTAATTAACAACTCGAATAGTTCAGAACAACAACAATAAAAACTGAACCATTGAAGATATGAATATTTACTCTCTTAGTGAGCAAATTAGCTAATAAACGAGTTACTTTTTGTTTTTCTTTATTCATAATAAGGATTTACTTTTTGTATAGATTTAACTATTAATTCACTTTATATAATCAAAATGAATCTATGGGATAGAATAGTCATGATAGAGACTCCACTGAATTGATTGGTTTAAATAATCCAGTAATTATAATTAATAAATATGATTCTGAAATAGAAGATTGCTTTTTCATAAAGACTAGCATACACCCCTATGAACCATTGTAGATTTGAATATTTAAAGGGTATCTTTCCTTATTACAGTTAATATCTTAATTGCAAAAAATGAAAATTCATTACATTTAGCATAATTTGTTATTACAGCACAAATTTTAAAATCTGATAAAATTAATCACCAACTTTTATTTAAAAAAAATTCAAACACAAACAAATTGTTGATATAACTGTTAGAACGGTGTACATTCTAGTGTCCAGCCTTTTCCAACAAAAATAATTCAGTGGTTCAATTTGCCTAAACATTATCAAGTATTAAAATTCATGTTTTATAGTAAGTAACGCTAAAGTTTACGATTCAGCTTAATTTGCATTTAACTCTTATTTTTACAATTTTTGAATTTAGAATTTGAGTTAATCATTTTTGAACTGAATTGAAATGGGCCTAACATTCACTTCAAAATTTGAAATAAGTCCTTTCATTCGAGTTGCTTTCGATCCCATCTCCTCAAATGTCACATTGACATGAATATGGGAACTCACCCTACACCCTAAAGTCTCTTTATGGAATAAAAAGAAATGTGATTAACGGGCCTAACAACTTTTTAATTGGAATAAATACAACAACTTTAATTTATTTTTGATACATTATGATCGTAGCTACTCCAAAATACCAATCAGCAGTGCCAAATTTATAAAAAAATTTATAAAATGGACAAAGACTGTACTAAGTTTGTAAATTCTGTAGAATCTGGCCTATATTGATTTTTTAAATAAATAAAATTGACAATAAATCTATTAAAATAGACAATGTTATATGAATTTCAAAGCGTAAAATATAGATTTTTAAACTCTATATTCATTAAAGATTCAAAAGTTTTTAGATATACTCTATTTTTTAATCAAATCAGTTCCTGATTGATAATATTATTTTTTTTTATTTTGAAAAAGATAAAAAGTAATTACTATTAGACTATTAGTATAATAGTATTAGTCCCACTCTAATTATTTTTTCTTGTTTGATGTTAGATGGATTAAACAATATAGTTTATTCATTCATTTCTTGTTTTTGGTTCTAAGTTAGGTACGACTCCATTTAAAAAATTTCCACTCCAGGCAAGCATGCAGAAAGTGAAGTCAATGGTAAAGTGTGATTAAATGATTGTAATCCTCTTTTGCAAACAGTTTCACAATTTTAGGCTTTGGGCATTTTTAAATTTGTATAATACTTTTAACTTTTTGGCTTAATTACTTAAAAAACCTTCACCTTTAATCTTTATTTCATTTATATCCTGACCTAGGAAAAATGACACATATACTATCGATGCTGTCTTTTTGTTTCACCTCTACCTTCGAGGTATTAAATTGACCTTTTTTCTATTGAAAAAAAGTGTAAAATAATCCTTCATTTTCAACATATATTCTAATTACAAGTTAATTTTATTAACTATACCAAAACACCTTCATCTTTAAAAAAATTCACCTCATGCTTTTTACTTAATTTATATTAATTATTAATAATTTAAAAAATTTAAAACCGTTAAAAAATTGAAAACATAATTCAATTCCGACCTACCACCATACTCCGATTTAAAAACCCGCTATTCAACAAAACAAAATAAATTAAAAAAAATTCAATTATCGGACGACCGCCGGAAGGAGGTTGTTCCTCCTTCACGGAAGGAGGACCTCCTAAAAGAGGAACAGATCTGTTCCTCCTTCCATGGAAGGAGAAACAAATTTTCCTCCTTCCGTGGAAGAAGGACGGCGGCGGCGGTTTTAAAAAATTCCGGCGGCGGGTTTCAAAAATTCGGGTGGCGGAAGAAGTCGGATGGCGGTTCGATGTTTTTTTTTAAATAAAAAAATTAATGAAATTTTAGGACTTATTTAAACGTTTTAAAGATGAAGGATTTGTTTGTATTCTTATAAATTGAAAAAAGTATGAAATAATCTTTATATTTAGTTGTTTTGAATAAATCATCTTATTTTTGAATTTTGGGGTAGAAGTGAAACAAAAAGACAA